>NC_063170.1:61168207-61787373 GCF_023159225.1 Perognathus longimembris pacificus | reverse complement strand
GCTATCTAAATTACCTTTAAGACGTATTGTGAGAATTTTTTTGAAAAAATAAATATGATAATTAGTAGCAGAGCAATTGACTTCTTTCGTGACCTAGCGAATCCAGGCAGCTTTCCAATTAGCAAAGGCTCTTCCTTTTTCACTGCAAGCTGAGATTTCTGTGTGTAGGGAGAGGGAAAGAAAAGGATCTCTTGTGTTAGTATAACTGTTAAATGACACAGCTGAAAGTAGACTGTTAAAGTTGACTATTCGTTCTTTTTTGATTATCTCTGAGAACATGCCAGTTGGCTTGATGGGTGACAAAACAGTTAATGTCAAAAACAATTCTCTTACTTTTTTTTTAATGCCAAATACTGGCTACCATGTTTCAGTTCTGGAGTAGTAAGTAAACTAGGTTTATAACCCATCCTCCTTTCCTTGCAGTACTGCAGACAAAGTAAGATAAAGAATGATTGTTTCCTTGGTTGTATTGCTGCTGGCCTTCTTTTTTTTAAGGGCAGAGTGATGTCTCCACAATGAAGATGACAGTTTCCTTCATGTTATCCTGAGCACCTGGTGAGATGGATTCTTAAATGAATCCTATTGAAAAGTCCAAGCACTGAAGGGTCCTCAGTGGTCATGTCAGATGACTAAAACCTCTACAAATGAAGTACAAAGTAAACAAAGCATGCTCACACACACATTGGGAAGTGGACTCACATACTAACAAGGAGTCATTTTTTCCAGTGAAAGCAAACTAGGCTGTGTGCCTGGAACTACCTCTTGAACATCATATTCTAATGTAGTCAGTGTTACCAAGAAGGAAAACAAACACTTGATTCAAGAGTGTTTTCTGTGCTTTGTGAAACAAATATACCATTGGCATGCTTCCTGAGAGACAAAGGATGGGAGAGAATGGGAGAATCAGACATTGTTTAGGTAGGACTTTGAATATGCATTTATTTTCTAACCTGTATTTAACTATTCCACTGATTGCAAGGTTTCCTGCTAAAAGTGTGCATTGGACTCTAGCCTTATGAGGCAGGGCTTGCAGGGAGGAAAAAGAAGACTCCGTCTCTCTTCATTCTCTTTTCACTCTTCAGTCTCTTTCCTCTCCCTTTTTTCTGACTTCCTCACCTCTCCTTCTCCCTCTCTTTCCCTCTTCTTCCATCTACATGTCAGGCTTTATATTGAATATATTTATAGGATTAGATAAGTTTACTTTTCTCACTTGAAAATGGAGCAATGTTTACTATTTCTGAAGAATCTCAGGAATGGAATATAGAGTTCTGGTTGGCAAACTACAGCCTGAAGGCCAAATCCAGCTTACTACCTTTTTGTTGTACAACCAGAAAGCTAAGAATGTATTTAACAGCTCATTCTGTCATAACAAACCACCATGCACTGAATGGCAAAAAAAACAACAACAGATATAGTTTTCTTATAAACCTGGAGGCTAAAAGTCTAGGATCAACATCCTAGCTAACTCATTTCCTGATGAAGGGTCTATTCCTGCCTAGTATGAAGAAGTCTCATTTCCTCCTTTTATAAAGTTATGGATTTTTATCAGATTAGGATCACAGCATTATCATCTCCATTAATTCTAATAAACCCTTAAGTTTCTGTGTCTAAATATATTTACAGTGAGTACTGGTATTTCAGTTATAAGAGTTGCATAGTATACAACTCTTTTGTCCACAGCTGCATTGTTCTTGTTTTGCATTTGTAAATGATTAGAAAGAAACAGAACAGTATGTGTTCAGTGGAAAATATGAAATCAGAATTTCAGTATCTATTACATAAAGCTTAGAATACAACTGCACTCATCTCAGATTGCTTTTGCAGAGTTGACTACCTGTGATTTAGCCCACAAGAGCCTCAGTTACGCAAATGTTTATTACTTCTTCCTTTGTCAATGAAGGTCCCTCTCCCTAACACGGAGGGGACTCAATGGTAGTTATAGTTGAATATTACAAGATTGAAATATGAAATTCTTCAGTATGGATGGCATGAAGAATCATCTTGGAGAGCAACTGGCGATTTTCTATCAACCAGAAGTCACAAATTCAGGTTGTTTTATAAGGTCCAGGCAGGGAAAGCAAATGGATGAACGGGATCAAGTTAAGAATTAGTGGGAAATGGTGCACAGAATGAGGAAAAATCCCTGTTTTGATGGTGTGTCCCCTGCTGAAGCTCCAGCCCACTGAGGTGTAAGAAATATAGGCTCAGAGGTCCTGCTAGGGGGAGTTAGATGTTGTGTTTCTGTGTGAATTTTGTTGGTGACGAATGAGAAACTAAAGTTGTGATTCAATGAAGTGTAGGAATCAAGCTTGTTCATGTGCCAAATGCAAGCCAGTCCTTACACTTAGCAACATATGATATAAAATAGGTTTTTTTTTTTGAAAAAGCTCCAGGTTTGATGAGCTCATTTATTTTGAAATTTCTCAGGTTGACATAACTTTAGTCTCATTTTAGGCCATCGTTTCCCCAAGTTATTATTTTTCCCAGAGAACATTTTCTTTAGAAATAGAGAAGTATAAGTGTAGATACAATTATTTTCTTTCCTTGCCTTTATGAAATTGCTGGTATCTTTCATTTTCTTGATTACTTTTTAAATTTCAAGGAATGAGTGATGAATTCTCTTTATTTTTCCTCAGACCTCGAACTCTCTGAGTCCCCACTGGCTTGACAGTGAGTGGTACGTGAGATAATTTACAAATCTCTGCAGAGCAAAAAAAAAATTTGAATGAATAATCACAGCTAATGTCATGCTCTATTATCAAATTCTCCAACATCAATCAGTCAAGTGTCAGAGCTGATATACACCCATGGTGACCATTGTACCGAGCAATGCAGGTAAAGATGTGTGCTTTATAGTTGTTTATCATAAGGCACAACATTGCTGTGTCACTTCTCTTCATAAACAAAGTAGAGAATAGACATGCATCCCTACTGGGTATATTTTCCCCCAGTGTCTAGCCTTGCAGAATATCTATGTGCCATAGATACATAAATGACAAACACTCACTGAGAAACAGCATGGTTCATGGAAGCATTAGTAAGAGATATGTTTTTGTACTTCAACTTTTTATTGTAATTCACTATACAGCACTACACAACATAGCTCTTCAAATTGCCAGGGAAGAAAAAGTTATATATATTTTTTTCCTCTCAAAATAGAGGTTCAGAATGATACATCTGTAATCATCTGTGTACATAAAGCTACTTACTCACCATAGGCATAAAATATTGGTGTACTCTTGCTTATTAAGCTTTCCAAGCCTGCAGAAGTCATTATGAATGCTGTTCGGATACAAGGAAGCCACCGGTCTAGGGAATATATAGGAATTATTGCCATCCACCGAGTCTTCTTCCCCACAAGGTCTTTGATCTTGGGGAAGGTTTCCATTCCTGGTGAAGCTTCCCTCAGATTATTCAAGAAATAAATATTTGTTAGGCTATTCTAAAATTTCATTAAAACAGATTACAGATTTTTTATTCAAATGCCTATTTTTGTGTTTAATTGTTATAATATTTATAATCTCACCATGTCATGTATACTAAGTACAAACTGAATTTACTTGGGAGTCTCTATATAGAAATGAGTTCACCTTCAAATTTGATCTATTTCAAATATCCTAAATACTATTATGAGAGGAATCACCATCAAATAAAAGGTATACATGGCATGATTTCTAAATGAGTTGCCTATCAAATTTGGAACATTTTTTTGTACTTTTTATGAAACATTGCAAAAATATATCACTGCCAGAAATGGATATTAAATAAAAATTGTATTAATGTTTTACTGATAATTATTTGTCCTTACAATCGGATTAATACATATGTTGAAGTGCTTTTGTAAATGCTACCATTTATTTATTGGTTTGATTTCTGTATGTATTCAAAAGGTTTTTGTAATGTCATTTCTCAAAATAGAGAAAGCGGTTAAAACTGTATCTCACTAATGATATTCATGTCTGTAATATTTTTCTTTGCTCAAAGATATCAGACAGCTTTACTAAATAAGTGTTAAGCCATATAGATCTCTTGAGTGGCAAGTTTAATTATCCTTGTTTCCAGGAAGATTGTACACTAAAAGTATTAATCTGCAAATCCAAGGTTATCCAGATAATAAGATGGGAAGGTCATTTTTCTAGGGAAAATTAGACTCTTACAGTGGCTAGCTTCCATCTGGAAGTGAATTGTGAGACTTGGGGTCTTGCCAGTTTCCATAGCACATAAATAAAACTAGTCACTCCTAATAGCACATTAATGGAAGGTTATTATTACCTCTTGTCTTCCACAATTCAGCAACTAATTATATATAGTCTTTTAGAGGGACATAATTGTGAAGCTAATGTTGTTTGTTTAAAAACTACTACAAATCATGAAACTCACATGGAAATTTGAGAACTTCTAAAAGCATTTCTGTATATAAGTTCTTTTTTTTTCAAAAATGTAATATTCACCACCACATTTAGCGAGTTAACACATTTTTTAGCATAACATCACAATCCTTATATAAGCACTTTAATGTAAATTCGGCAAAGCTTGAAGGTAACAGCATTTTCTTCTAGTGAGGAACACGTGCTGAGAAATGATTTCATGGACATACAATACCAATTCCACAGTAGATATGACACTAACAAAACATTCTTTTTTTGTCTCAATTGAGGGAAACACATAGAATATCTAACATGAAACAATTCATAGATTAAACTCTGTATGAAGTTTGTTACAGTAACCTCTTGCCCCATTGTATCTTCCATACTTGGAGTTTCTGAGAAAGTCCTGGTTATGGGACAGTGACCATTCACAGCTTCTTTTTGGGTCAAAGAAAGCTGCCTATCTTAAGTTTGTCTTCTCCATTGCCTAGGCTAGGACCAGAAGGAGCTCCAGCTCTGTCTGAATCTTCATTGGAAAGCTCTTTGAAAAAGAGTTCCTAGAACTCCCCAATCATAACAGGAACTGGCTTATGAACACAGACTCTATAAAGATCTGTTTGAAACTGTAAGACATTATTATGGGGGGAGGAGGATAGAGGATGGGCATAAAAACATATTCTTGAAGCTGGAGTTGCGAGTGACAAGGTCTATCCCAACACCCATCTTGCCCTCCAGCATGACCCAACAGGTTTAAAATATACCACAGTCTCTCCCAGGTAGGAAATTCACAGATGAACCAACACAGTCATTCTTTTGGGAACAACACAAATAGTGTGGAAGCAAGGGTATAGCTTGTGTTTTTTTTCTCTTCTAAAACTACTTGAGACAACATAACGCAGCAATCAATGGTAATCTACAAGTTTAACTTAGTTCCTACATTTATACTGCACTAGTTACAACTCTGGTAGTCTTTGCCAGAGGACCTTTACATGGACGGCATTGTCTTAATGAGCCCACCATGGTTTCCTTCAGGTTTGTGTTCTTGTCACATTGGTCCTCTGTTGCTTGATGAAAAATTGACAAATGTAAAAAAAGAATCACAGCAGTCTGGAATTTCATGTTAAGTGTCAACATCTGGCCAGACTTCAGGAAATCTGAGAAGATATTTTCCTTGAATTTCCTTTTCTCTTGAGTTAGCCTCCACTATTGGGCATGAGCATCTACAACAACATGGTCTTTCAACATGAAGGTCTACAGAATTTAGCACTGTAAGGCCCAGTGTGGACATGGTCCCTCCAGGGTGGGTAGGGGGCCTCTGTGCATAATCATGTTTGGGTGCTAGCAATGGTTTGGCAAAAATGAGTGCACTGGGAATCCATGTATTAACTGACTAGGGTGCAGGGACATCTGGGGATGAGAGTAACGTGGCTGTGTCTTAATCATTCCCACAGTACCACCATGGGTATGCTCTGCAAACTTCCTCCTTGCCTGCAACCACTTTACATGGCAAAAGTTACATGTAGTGCCTATGGCCTTTCCATGCCCAGGCCAATCATAGCTTCTGCAAGCAGAATCCCCTTGGGTTGCTGACTGTTCTGCACAAAGCTGCCCTTGGGCTGACCCTAAGGACTATATAAGATTCCTCTTGGGTCACTGAAGGATCAAAAAGAAAACCTGCTTGATTCCACTAGTTGATCATGGACTGAGCCATTCTCTTGGCATTAATAAACCTTACTATCTTGCTGAAGTAGTGCTCCCTCTTCGCCACTCTCCTCTAGAAATCTAACCTTTCTTTTTTTCTTTTTTTTTTTTTTTGGCATTTCATAGTTTCCTGCAGCTGAAATCTGACAAACTTCAGGTTTTTGAAAGACTTTTTAGTGCAAAGCATAGTTTGGGTGGAAGAAGTTCCATTATTGAATCATGCTCTCTTTTAAAAAATTAAAACACACACCAAGTTACAAACTCACACATATTCATCATCATGCATCTAGTCCTGTCAGTTCTATACCAAGTAGCTAAGATTCCTGCCTAGATTTACCCATATCTTTTTATTTCTGCTTAATATACTATTAAGAAAATGTGTTGGGCATAAGTGTGGGAAACACTGTGTAGTAAGTAGACACATTTGTTGCATTTTTTAAAATATTGAACTGAGTCTTTGGATTTTTATTTTTGTATTATTGCTAGTCTTCTTTTTTCGTGGTTGTGGGGCTTGAACTCGGCCTGTGTGCTGTCCCTGAGCCACTGCGTGCTCAAGGCCAGTGCTCTTCCACTTTGAGCCACGGCTCCACTTCCTGAACTGAGTCTTGATTGCTTTGCTGAACTGCTAGATCAAGCCTGAATCAAGGTACCTTCTGATTTCTTTCATAAAGGAAATCATAAACACATTGTGAAGTTTATTTATTTTATTTATTTATTATTTTTTGCCAGTCCTGGGGCTTGGACTCAGGGCCTGAGCACTGTCCCTGGCTTCTTTTTGCTCAAGGCTAGCATTCTGCCACTTGAGCCACAGCGCCACTTCTGGCCATTTTTTGTATATGTGGTGCTGGGGAATTGAACCCAGGGCTTCATGTATACTAGGTAAGCACTCTTTGCCACTAGGCCAAATCCCCAGCCCGTGAAGTTTATATTTTGATGTTACAAATGCATTCCAAGCAGCTATACATTTTCCCTATTGCCTTCTATCATTATCTCAATATTATCTTAGTTTGTTTAGAATGCTGTTGTCTCATTGCTTTTTATCCTCACTGAAGCATCAACTAAACAAGGATAAGCATAGATTTTAGTCTGTTCATGGCTGTATCCACACAATATTTGTATTTTATACACAAAGGGATATGTGAGTGAATGAATATGTTAGCATCTTACACATATGCCTAATTATTACAATATTGTGAGCTTTCTTGAGCCTGCTTGAGTTTGCAACAATTGACTATTGGATTTTCCCAAATTCAGTTACTTTTCTTATAATGTGTATTATAGCATCGGTGTGAAATGTGTGCCCAAAGGCTCATGGGTTGAAAGCCTGTTCGCTAGCTTGTGATGCTATTTGAGGATTTCTTCAAATTTTAGGAGTTGAGAAATTAGGTTATTAGAGGTGTACCTTTGAGGGTTGCACCCAGTCCCCAAACCCTCCCTCACTCTCTCTGCTTTCTGTGCACCACGACATGAAGAACTTCTTTCTTTGCCTACTGCATCTTCTGTGTTCATCTGTCTAGAAGCATGGGGCCCAGTCACCAAGCAGAGAATCTCCTGAAACTATGAGCCAGCATAGTTCCTTGCTCCTTTAGTCAACATTGTTAGCTATTTTGTTATAATGACAAGAAAATGAACTAACATATAGTAGCAGAAATTGACCCAAAGAGCTTTTAAAGAACTAACATGGAGTATGTGTATGTTACTTCTGTTTTAATTTCAGCTGTCTTCATAAGAAGTCAGGTTCTCAGAGCAATGACAGAAGCTACAGATTGGAAGTGTTTATGCAGGGGTGACAAATCACTGGTAAGATGACAGACAGTCCTACAAAGAACCAAGCAGGAAGTAAAAAGCCCCTTTGAGCCCCCATCAAGCTGTCAGTATCCCTTCTTCCATCCAGCATAAAAGGGAGCAAGCTGGGAAACAAAAATGCAACTTTAGTATCTTGAGCCCAATGTTATAAAGTAATGAACAGACTATAGGGTTGAAAGAAAATAGATTAACATGTGATAAAAAAATAATGTATGCTGTATCTCATGGAATCTCGTCATGAACCACCATGAACTTATTGCAGGGTAATTTCCCCGTCTCCCAAAACACAAACCTAGGCAGATTACATTCCACTTGATGTCTTTCAGCAGCTTTTGTTTCTTTTTAACTTACGTAGTATGAGACGCACGGCTACTCAAAAGTTGGCTATTAGCTTCCATTTCCTTCTATCACCTAAGTTCTAATCTTTAAGAAGAGATGTATATACAATATTCAGGGTACCAAAATCAGTTGCAGTGATATCAGGGAAGAAAGACAAAAGAAAAAGGGTTTAATTTCACATGGCATGTTGAAAATTATAACAACAATGATAAACCACTTGTTTCCATAACTTGCAGTTCATTTCACTTAGCATCATCTTATGTGTTCATATGGACAGAGCTATTGAGCTCTTGTAATCTTCTGCTATGACTATCCTAGACGTGTGCTAATTCTTCCCAATGAGGGAAACCATAAAGTCTATGTTTTTTGGGCACCCTGGATATTGTATATGCATGTATTGGGACTAGGGAAGGGAAAGAGAATACCAAAATCGAGAGACAAAGGATAAAAAGACAAACCAATCAACAGCAATACTTATAAAACTATATGGTGTAAACCAACTGTACAACTAATGGGGGAGAGGGAAATGAGGAGGGCGGAAGGCAGGGGAAAAATGAGGGAGGAGGTAACAAGTTGGATAGGAAATATATAAAATGCCTTTCTATGAAACTGTGACCCCTGTATATCACTTTAACAATAATGAAATGAAGAAAAAAGAGATGCTTTCAATTTCCTAGAACATAGCAAGCTGTCTCCAATGTTTGCATCTCTGTATAGTCTGTTCCTGAATTTGGTGTGTCTCATTCCTAATCTTTACTCATTACAGGGAAGTCTTTGAACTAAGTTCAATTTCTCTTTCTGACATCGAGTGGAAATAGAATTCAACATATAAAGCTGTGGCTAGTAAACCAAATGGTACAGATAGACTTTATATATATATATACTTTTATATAAATATAAATTTATATATAAACTTTATATGTATACACATACATATATACATATATACATACATAATGGTATACGACTATACATATACACACATATTTATTCACATGTATATATAATGTTATACTACTATACATATATATATAAATGATGTAGGTAAATGGTTAAAACATACCACTTAAATAGGTTATGAAAAACCAAAACATAGCACATATTTAGTGTTTGATCTTGTGACTATAGCTCATAATGCTATCAGAGTCTCTGCAGGTCATTCCCTTCTCTAATGCTATGTGGGCTTCTTGTCTCTCTCATAGCACCTGACACCACTGTAAAGACATCCATCACACTGTGTTAGAATCCTTCAGTTATTTTCCTTTGAAGAATGAAATGACTGAGGGTATGGAGATGAACTTTCCTATCTGCTTGACACAGACAACAATAAAAATATGATTTCAATGAGTACCCATTCAATAAAAAATATACTTTTCATTATGTTGATTTAATCATGTGAGTGATGACTTTACATGAAGTTAATACTATCACACACACACACACACACACAGACACACACACACACACACACACCTTCAAATCAATAGATTCAATGATATTTAGACCTCTGCCACAGAGGTCCATCACATTTTTCAGTCCATCCCCTCTGATGAATAATCATACATATCTCTAAAACTTGTCAGCATCCTCAAATTTAAATTATTTGGGTGAATGCAAACATTACTCTTATGAGCTGCATTTACGCCTACATTTCATCACTGTCTCTTTAGGTATATATTCAAACCCCAAAGTTTATGTGAAGTTCTTTTGTGCAAACATGGCCTATTCCTAATGGAGATACTTCAATTAATCATATAAAATATACCGTACAGTTTTCTCTCCACGGGAGAAAGAATTGGAACCATCCCCTGACTTGTGTTCCCCACTGGTTTAGGGCTGTCCCATTGAGTGCCACCTGCCTCATACCTCTTGAGCCTGAAGACTTCCGAACCATGCAATGGCTTCCTGCAGACATCACTAAGAAGACAGAAAACTCTGAGGGAAGAAGGCAACATAAACACTAGATACCACTAGGAGCCATGCTGTACATTCTCAAGGCTGGTTTCCATAGTAACCTTGAGAATTAAAAACAAAAAAAAATTGACTGAACGAATATCACTTACATCTCTGTGAAACTGGATAATTGTCCTTTTACATTTTCCCTATTCACATGAATACCATGGGAACTATGTAAAACCTACCATGCAGAGAGCCAAAAGTCACTGTTTCCAGTGAGCTTACTTGGAAGCATTTGCAAATGACTTTCCTTCCAGTTTCTAATTTGATGGAGTGTTAACAAATCAAGATGTAGAAAATATCTTGAGAAACTTTTGATTGCTTGGAACCAATCGGGTGGAAATTTGACAAATTCCCCTAATTGAGAGAGAATTGAGTTTTGAGTATTCTTTTAAAAATAAGTGACTTCTAGTGTCAGAATACCATCTGTGCCATCAGTGAAAAGGTAAATAACTGGCAAGGCTTGAGGTGTGGCTCAAGTAATAGAGCAGCAGCCATTAGCAAGCAAGCAACCACGAGAGCATGAGGTCCTTGGGTTCAAACCCAATACAACTGAAAACAACAACACAACAAAACCTACGAAAATGAAATAAGAAAGTCTGTTGATGATGTTTTATTTGGGGGGGAAGGGAACAGGGAGGATGATAGAGGTGGGAATTTGGGAAACAATAGAATGTTCATCCCTGTATAACAAATATAAGCAAAAAGGGAGAAAAAACCCAACAACCTCAAAACAATAGCAGCAATGAAAAATCCTGAGAAAAAGCAAAACAATGGAACTCAGAATGGCATACAAATACTTTAAAATAGGCTTAAAACTTGTGGCTCTCCAATTGCATTATCATTTTAGAGGTATTAAAGAAATCGCTTAAATACAAGTACACATAATGAAATAAATGATGGAAATATTCATTATAATTATTCATTAAACATCCAGAAGAAGCCAAGATCTAGTGACCTGTATGTGTAGGTACACAGAAGAAGGCTGAGATCTGAGGATCATAGTTCAAAGCCATTCCAGGAAGGAAAGGTTGTGAGACTTTTATCTCCAATTAACTACCATAAAAAAGCCAAAAGTGGAGTTGAGGCTCAAGTGGCAGAGTGCCAGCCTTGAGCAAAAAAAAGCCAGGGACAGTGCTCAGGCCCTGAGTTCAAGCCCCAGAACTGGCAAAAAAAAAAAAAAAAAGAAAAGAAAATAACTTCAGGAGACTGAGCCATTTTGAATTACTTAAATCCTTAATAGGTCAAAGAGGATTTTCTTGACCTCTAACTGCCAGAAAACAGAAACCAAAATAAATGAAGACCCGAATGAATGTCATAAGTTTGTTTAGGTTCATAGCTCAGGCAAATGAAACAAAAACATGTAAGATTAATTCTCAGTGAAGACAAGCTCATGCACAAAAATTGCAAAGCATCTAAAATCCAATTAAATAGTGGTATTTCAAATAGATGATAAAGTGTGATTTTATATGAGAGCTACTGCTTGTTTTTTTAGGAAACAAAAAGCACAAATCTATTTATAAAAGAAACCCTTGGAGAATTGGAGAATTTAAGTATTGAAAGAAAAATCCTCCTAGGTGGAATAAGTAGTTCAGTAAAGTTAAGACAAGGAAACAATATGAACACAGTCCAGAAAGGCAAGGGCAGGGAAGGTCAAGCAAGGCTCTGTCCAACCATCTCTAAAACACTGCACCCATAGGCAGAAAGGCCCTGCTTCCTTCCTTATGTTGTGTGGAATGAGGTTCATTTAGTCCAAACAAGTCTACCATTCTGGGCAATGGCTGACCCCTTCCAAAAAAGAGAAAGCCATCTACCTGTGTTTTTGTTTTTGTTGTTGTTTTTGTTTTTGTTGCCAGTCCTGGGGTTTGGACTCAGGGCCTAAGCACTGTCCCTGGCTTCTTTTTGCTCAAGGCTAGCACTCTACCTTTTGAGCCAAAGTGAAACTTCTGGCTTTTTCTGTTTATGTGATGCTGAGGAATAGAACCCAGGGCTTCATGCATGCTAGGCAAGCACTCTACCTCTAAGTCACATACCCAGCCCCTCAATCTGTGTTTTTGCGTGTTTCATTTTGTTTTTAGGGAGTGGTATTTTCTAGTACTCAGTACTAGAGGTACAAAACTGGTTCCAGCAACTTACTATTTGATTATTCCTCAAGGGCTAACTTGTTCTCTTCTCTCTACCTTCCTGAGCCTTCTTAGAGTTGGCTTGTACATCCTGTCTGGGCTTATTTGCCCAAATCATTAAGCTGATCAGTATAGAATACACTTGATTCATTTGGTTTAGAATGCAAGAGAACTTCTATAAATATTTCTTAAAAGTAAATAACGAAGCTGGAAATAGAGCATCGTAGTGAAGAATTTTCCGAGGTTATGGGAGACCATGGCACCACAAAAAGTAAAGGATTAAGAAAACACCTACACTGAGGACATAACAATCAAAGGCCTTCACATTTCCATCAGATACTTCACTGCCTCCTATTGATCAATGATACGTGCTTAAATTTTTCTTTTTATTTGTCATCCATAAGATCAAAACAATTTAAAAATGAACAAGAAAGTCAGTTAACTATATTATCCTCAGACATCATACACATATAGAATTAAGATTTTGAATGTTAATTTTTTTAGCCAGATCTTTAAAAATATCCAAATTATCTGGTGTTTCTTAACATTTTATGAGTTTCTCAGAGATCGTTTTATAGTGTTCTTTTCTTGATGGGTCTCTATCTGGAGTTTCTGAAGCTAATAAATGCTTCATCTGTTTTAAGTTCAAACTTTCAAAAATATAATTGTTGACATCATTTGTCCATAAGTTTCTTTTCAGTTTCATTTTTTTCTTTTTATTTTCAGTGCTGGATTGAGCTACAACCCTAGTCCTCTACATATTTTTAAACTAGACTTTTTTTCTTTTTATTTGAACTGAACAATTAAGAAATAAATCTAGCAAAGCCTTTAAATTTTATAAAGTATTCAAGACTAATATGTTTAGAAACTATTTTTCTTGTTTCCAAGAAACTACCTCAACCTTAAGAAACAAAAGAGTATTTCCACATGAGTATTGCTCTCAAGAGAATTATATGTCTGTATATATACACACATACACATATATAAACACAGGAATATGTAAGAATGTAAGTATGTCACATAGATATATGAGACATGTGAAACAAATATATAACAAAAAGCCGTTCTGAAGCTACTTGATATGCTAATTGCTTTCAATCCCAGTGGAGAAGTTTCTATGTCTTCCAGTAAATTTTTACCCATGAAATTCTACAAAATATTTCCCACAGCACAAAAGCCCATCTTCAAATAGTCCCACATTCAAGGTTATTCGTAAACTTTTAAGTATTTATCCAGTGTGCACATGGTATAAAGAGTGCTGAGGGAAACATTAGCACCAAGCAAAGTGGTTAGTGTTGATCTATTTTGTGGAGAATTATCCCCATGCTATTGAAAAACTTTCCATTAAATATAGAATCATGCATTTTGGAACCATTAATAAAGCATTAACTATTTCATCTTTTCATAATAATGTCTAAGCCTCTGGCTTTTATCTTCTAGTTCTTCGTACTCCATTTTGTCTTAGATCATTGCTGCCAGTAGTTCTATTACATCAATAGGAAGATTTGCCATTCAGTCCAGCAAAAGATATTGCCTAATTCCTCCTGAGAGACAGTGTTCGGTATTTTCATCTAGAACTTGAGATATGTTGCTGTAAGGACCTAGAAACCACTAATAACAAGGAGGGCATACCTCCATCATCATTTTGTACATCAGAACTCGTAACCACTTCCCAATCAGAAAACACTAGTCTAAACCAACTATCATACTTCTATAATCCATTTTTCAAAAACCCTAATTAAAATAATAGTAGTGGCACCAAATATTGAGACTGAGATTATCTTGAAACTTAGTTATGTTTTCAATACTATTTTAAGGAGACATTTACTTAATTATATTACTTAACCTTGAAAACCTGATTCTGTGTCAGTTAGGAATTTTTATCGCCAGGTTAGAGGAAATTAAACTCGATTGGAGGGAATTATAACCTTCTTTCTGGGGACTTCTAATTAATAGCAGAAACATATCTTGTATGCTCTAACATTTTTATCTATCATGACTTTATCTTTAAAGCAGTCACTATAAGAAAGGAATACAATTTTGCTATTAGAAGACACTTTGTTTTAGAAGACCCAAGTTTTAAAAGCTATGTTACATTTCTAAACTTTTTCTCCTACAAATCAAAGCTGCAATAAGATCTTTCTTCATATCTGTCAGGACAACTATCACCCAAACACCCCCAAAACTATGGAACCCTTACATGTTGTTAGGAATATTAAATGGTGCAGCCACTGCAGCTGATTGATGAGGACTCTCGTGTCATTATCCTTCATGCTAATCTCTACCCTAACAGAAATGGATCTAAACATAATTAAACCTATAATTCAGGTTAGATTCAGACTCCATCATTTAGCACATCCTCCACTCATGCTTTCTATTTGTACATGATATGAGCGAAAGTTTGTAGATATTTGAGACAATGTGAGGAACACAATGCCAATGTTTGGAGATATGAAGACGACTCACAAATATTATTTGAATCAAGGATGAGGTAAAGTAGATGGGTGTAAAAAGTGACAGTAGGTCACAGAGATGAGATATTTCAATTATCAATGTGCACATTCCTATAGTTTGGTTTCTGAATTTCATTCAGATGCCAATGTATGAAAGGTCTCTTCTCAAGCTTAGTATTAATTGGGAGATAGTGGAACCTTTAAAAAACTGGAGTCTTTAAGTAACTAGGTGATACACCTGAAGGTGATAATGGGACTGCAGTGCCCTTGCCTCTGTCAATTCATTGTGACAGTTTTGTTCCTGTCATAATGTACTGCCTAACTGTGCACTTGAAGCAAAAAACGGAAAATCAGTCATAGACTGGAAGCCTCAACATGGAAGCAAAGAAACTTTCTTTATATATAAGTTTATTATTGATGATGTTTTGTATCACCTTCCTATGTTTGTACCTACACTATCTCTGTAATCTTATCTGAGTATATTGGAAACCGTGTTTACTGGTATTGGAAGTAGGAAATTCAAAGGGAATACCAAATTCAAGAGACACAGGGTAAAAAAAGAGAAATAACTACAAAAGCAATACTTGCAAAACTGTTTGGTGTAAGTGAACTGAACACCTGGGGGGGAGGGAAAGGGGGGGAGGGAGGGGGGCATGAGGGACAAGGCAACAAACAGTACAAGAAATGTATCCAATGCCCAACGTATGATACTGTAACCTCTCTGTACGTCAGTTTGATAATAAAAATTTGAGAAAAAAAATAAGTTTAGTATTTGGGATATTTTGACATAGTCCTAGAAAGCAGACTAACACACACATCAGCTCTCTGAAGTCTATATTTCAGTACTCAGACATGGCTCAGGATGCAGGTTTTGCTCAAGAAACATCCTCAAGGTGTTCAAGGAGGGCAGAGTTAATAGATGAATTATTTCACTGTCTAGAGAAGGGTACAGCTAAGGTTGATTAAACTGTTTCTTTTTTTATTATTTAATACTTTGTTATGTCAGCCAGAAGGATTCAATTCCTTAGTGACTTGCTATGCTAGCTTAGGCATTAGGCCAAGTCCTTTAGTAGAACAAACCTCTCCTTGGCCCAAATGTCTGCATGGGAGGTGACTGTATTGGATTCTGCACAAATGAAAGGTTTGTTCCAATTTATTTATACCTTGTTGCAAGCTACATGATCTCCCGATATGATTGAAATACAACAGTTTTGTGCCCTGCTGAAAAATCAGAATTTATTCAAGTGTTCAGACATCCATGCAGTTTACTTGAAGAGAAGCAATATACCTGATTTACTGATGTCTCTTTGTGGTGATTTAGACTCACTGAGGTTTCTTTAAAGCAGATCATAGAATAAAAGGGATATTTATTATAATTGAATTAAAAATACATCACAATGTTACTTGAATTCAGTGTTAATTGTGTCTTCAAGAGATATCACAAATAAATTATCCAGAAGTTCAAGTGTCACTGTTACCAGAACTGTCTTAGAATTAATGTTTGAATTTTGAGAAATGAGATTCTTAACTGAACTCAACCCAAACATAGACTAAACAAGACTCTATTTTTTGAGCCACGATAGATAAAAGAATATAAAAGAACCACCTAGAACTTGATGCGTAATCAAATGATAGGCTCATAAAATTACAAAAAAATCATTTACTTAATTATTGATTACTTAAAGTTATTGTTATGTGAAGAATAATCATTTTGTCTTAACATCATAGAAAATCAGTGGCAGATGTAATTCTCTACTCCCCACAGTTTTAGAGTTGTTGGTAAAAGCAGTGAGAGATCTAAAGCCATCACTGTCATTTAAGATTTCACTGAAGAGAAGAAAGGTAGTATTTCAGTTGATGGCTAAATTAATAAGAAACTGCACTGAAGGACATTGGTTCATTAAAGAAAAAATCCAGAGCGTACTATAAAGCAACTTGAGTTACTTTTAAGAAGAACTGTGAGGCAGGCATGCACAGGAGCTAGAACATGGGGTTTTATCAGTTACTTTGCTCTGAATACATTCTCAAAAGAGTCTGTAGTTCTGGTTCAAATTCTAACATATAAAAGAACTGGAAATCATTGTTCTCATTCTCACAGAAGGAAAAGATTCATCAAACTGAAAATCAATTATTTCTTTTAAACCCGCCAGGAAATTGAGACTTCATGATCATTACCATTCCATGATGTTGAAAGACAGACAAAACCAGAAGATACCAGGAGAGATAGAACCATTCAGCAGTAAGCCCCTGTGGTTAGTTAAGTGCCAGGAACAAGGTAATGATGGAGGTTCATGGTGGACTCACTTGAAAGACTAAGTTCAGTGTTGTTCACATTTGGATAAGTTCTACTTGGAATTTTACCACATTCTCAAGAGACTGGAAAAAGATCCCTCCGTGTTTTCTTTATTACTATTATTTTTTTCTTGCAGGTGCAAGACATTAATCATTTGAAATACTCTAGTGCAAAAAGAAAAAAAAATGATTGAAGATAGCAAATAGCTATCCTCCATAAGAAATATTTCCAATCCTCAGATTTCAGCTCCCTGAGTAGTGAGGATTACAGGAGCAAGTCATCATGTGCCCGGCAAAATATCTTTACTAAAACCATACCAGGTTTGGAAGAGGAAAATGAGAAAACTCCATCCTCATCCTCTGTTATCCTCCCTGATTCTTGTAAAGAAGGAAAACCTTTAAATGTTAAAAAAAAAAAAAAAAGTCTTTTGAAGCCATAGAATTCTAACTACTCAGGAGGCTCAGATCTGAGGATCATGGTTCAAAGCCTGCACAGGAAGGAATATCTGTGAGACTTTTATCCAATTAAATCACAGACAAAGCTGGAAGTGGTGCCATGGCTCATGGAGCCTTGAGCAAAAGTAACTCTGGAACACACAGGTACAGAGTTCAAAGCACAGAGTTAGCAAACCACAAAACAACAACAAAAGCCGTTTGGAGGGTGTGGCCCAGTGACTAATGGGTGGTGGAAAGTGCTAGGGTGAGAGGGAGATTGAGAATGAAAGAGAAAGGGAGAAAGAGAGAGAGAGAGAGAGAGAGAGAGAGAGAGAGAGAGAGTACAAGGGGAAGAAAGGGAGAGACCGAGAGATTTCATTAAAAAATTAAAGAATGCTTCTCCACTTTTATACATTTTCCTACCAAGTTAAGACAACCTAGCCTCAAGTTTGTAATCCCTCTGCCTGTACTGTACCTTCTGAGTGTTGGGGTTACCAGCAAATGGCAACAAGCCCAGACTTAGATACAGAATTTGTCTAAGAAAACATTCCTGTGGAAAACCTAAGACAACAGAAAGGAAAAAAAACAAACTTTGAAATTACATGTCTAGCAGTGGTCAGACACTAAGTAGGAAAGCTACATATAGTTCAGATTCTTGCCAGATTAACACAAAATATCATAGCAAATACTTCATCACCTCAAGTCTAGCTTTCAACAGAAACTTTCATGGCACAATTAAAGGAAAGTGAAGTCACAGCCTGAGTAGACAAAGCCTTGAGGTAAGGCAAAGATTATATGGAATTTGCAGAGAAAAACAGTTCATGAGACCCCCATCTCAACAAGCAGCTGTGTGTGTTTGTTTCATAATCTGTTAGCCCAGCCATAGGAGAGTTTGCAGTTGGGAGAACCGCAGTTTCAGACCAACCCAAGTTTCAAATTCACAAGAAACTATGTCAGCAGAAAAGTATTCTGGCATGTACCTGCTATCCAGATACAGCTGGAAGTATAAACAGGAGAATGAGAGTTCAGGTCTACCTAGCTAAAAAGTAAAACTCTAAGACCCTATCTCAAAACCAATCAAAAAGACCTGGAAACATGGTTCAAATGGTAGAGTGCCTGCATAATGAGTTCAAAGCCCTGAGTTAAACCTAGTACAGAGAGAGAGAGAGAGAGAGAGAGAGAGAGAGAGAGAGAGAGAGAGACAGACAGACAGACAGACAGACAGACAGACAGACAGACAGACAGAGACAGAGACACAGAGTCACAGAGACAGACAGACAGACAGACAGAGGGGGAGGGGAAAGAAGGAAGAAACCAAGGAAGGAAGGGAGGAGGAGAGAGGGAGGGAGAGAGGGAGGAGGGAAGGGAAAGAAACCTTTAAACTCAGCATTAAATAAAAATAACCAAATTCACTATCAACAAAACTAAGGAATAAACATTTCACTGAGGAAGATGTACAGATGGCAAACACGCAAATATGTACAACATCATTTAATATTAAGGATGAGGATATTAATCTACACTACAACCCTGTCAGAATTGTTTAAAAAATAATCCCAAATACTTACAAAGGTAGGAATAAACAAAAATTCTCATGCCTCACTGCTGAAAACAGAGAAAATGTTACAGTCACTTGAAAGACAGCCAGTTTCTTACAAAGTTAAAACACATTCTTAACCTCAGAACTAGCAATTGTGCTCTTAGGTATTTACAAAATTTGTTCAAACTCTCTGTCTACATAAAACCTACTTATCCACAACTGCCATGAGCAGGAAGCAATCACGATGCCCTTCAACAGGTGAATGGAAAATCAAACTCTGGTACATCCTCATAATGGAATATTATTCAGCCATAAAATTAAATGAGCTATCAAGCCTGAAAAGACATTGAGGAAACTTAAATGGAGATTACGAAGTGAAAGAAGCCAATCTGTATGGCTCCAAATACATGACATCTTGCAAAAGGCAAACTATAGAAAAAGTGAAATCAGAGTGCTCACCAATTTGCAGGGAGAGGTATGAAAGAGGCCAATGAAATGAGCACTGGGAAACTATTATGTATATGAGACAACATGCATTTTTCCAACCATGTGAAGTTATGCATCACAAAATATAAAATTTAGTATAGTCTGTAGAGTTCAATTAATACTAGTGTATCTATAAAGGTTGATTAGTTGTGATAATATATATACACACACATATATATAACATACATACTATGTATATATATATATATATATATATCAGAAGCAAGATACTAATGAACAAATTTATGTGGCTAGAGAAAGGAGTATGGAGGGAAGAAATATTATGCACTAAATTGTTTCTTCTAAACTGAATATTATGTGGAGTTATTTTTTACTCACCTGCAACATATGTAAAGATGTGAGATATTCTTGAACAATTTCCAAAGTCATGATTAATGGTTCTTATGTTTAACCAGTTTTTAATTTACTGAAGTGTCTATATGTTTATATCTGTCTAAGTTAATTATCAATTTTTTTAAGTCATGTGATTCTTTTAATGGAATTCTTTGAAGTCCTTTCATCTTTGTTTTGGTCTTTACACTTCCTTTGTTTCACTCTTATTTGTGTAATTTTTTTTATACATCCTGACTATTACTTTGAAACTTTAGGGATCTGTGAGTTGATGTGTCTTATCTAATTTTGGTCTTGACAATTTTCCTTTTGACTAAACTGCTTTTCTACCATTACTCCATCATGAATTCCAATTTCACTGTCATGGAATTTGTTATTCTGTAGTCTAGGTCTCATACTTCATATTTTATAGTCTGTCTTTAAAATCTATCCAAGTAATTCACATTCATTTTCTAGTTTGTTAAGTTTTGCTCCATCTATGTCTAATCTGCTAGTTATCTATTGAGTTTTATGTCTTATTGTAGTTTACAAATATTTAATTATTTTTTCGAAGCATCCCATTTCTCACAATACAAAATTAACTTTCTTGCTGTCTTTAAAATGTGAAACACATTTTGTAGTTATTATTCTGCTAGATATACTCACTATGAGACTGATGAAAATTGTGTCTGCTGATTTTCAGAATGATTTATTTCGTTGATTTTTAAACCTATTTATGAAATACCAAAGAGTTCATAGTTGCTGAAACTCTAGCTGTAAAAATTCTTTTGAAATTTAGGTTAATGGTACTTAGAAACACTTTGTGTTGGTTTCTGTCAAATGTTCATGATTTTCTGCCCAAAACTACTTAAAACTAAAATGTTTTTGAATTTATATAGTTAACATGCAGTGCTGAAATTTGCCAAAACTTTTACTAAAATTAGGCAAAAATCAGGCACCAGTAGCTTCTGCCTGTAATCTTAGCTACTCGGGATGCTAAGATCTGAGGATTGGGGTTTGAAGTCAGCCAGAGCAGGAAAGTCCATAAGACACTCACCTCTAATTAAGTACCAAAGACAAAAGTGACGCTGTGGCTCAAGTGATAGAACACTAGCCTTAAGCACATGAGCTCAGCGACAGTTCCCAGGCTAAGAGTTCAAACCCCAGTGCCAGCATGAACAAGATAACATTGCTTTGTTACTCTCTTTGCACTTCTCTCTCTTAAAGACCTAGAGTTTCTGTTTGTCTTCTGTGAATAAAACCTATTCAAATCCAGGCTGGAGGTCAAGAAGATATTTTCTCTACTGCTCATTTAACCAGTCTCTTATCACAGTTGACCTAAGGAATAGTTTCAATTTATTGTCAGCTTATCTGTGTATGAAAAGATATAATTTTACAAAATCTTATCTAGTATAAGGTGACTGTGCCAGACATAAAAGATTTTATAAGAATATTTAATGTACTAGATTGATATAAGTGAAACAAATCCCCACACTTTAATGGGCAATATATGTTATTATTTGAAATAGAGATTAGAAGTTTTTCTCTTATCCAACAAAAGAATGTCACAAGGAAGACTCTCATCAGTAAAAATGCCAAAATGATGTGTAATTGAACTCTATTTTTATATAACAGTAACTATTGCATGTGTACTCAAGTATACACAAACTTATACACATATACACACATGCAGACATTTGCATGGGTTTTTAATATCTATACACAATTCCATTAGCACCTGTGCCTATATGTTGTTTTGCTATCACAAAACACGTGTGGAAAACTTAAGCAATAAAGGATATACTTCTCACAGTTGTTCAGATGGGGAACTCCAAGGTCAAGACAATTGCAGGCAATATTTTTGGTACATCTTCAGATAGCAGTGAAGTAGGAATGTTGAATCTAACCAGTGCCATCTTGGCCATGTGGTGAATGATAGGGTATTGCGTTTAACAGGTGCCATCTTGTCTTCATGGGGAGGCAGAAAGTCTCACCTACAAGAAGGGCAAGGACTTGGATAATAGGTTACTGTTCCTGCCAGTCTTGGGTCATGAACTCTCAAGCTCTCTGTGATGGCCCTGCCCCCTGTCTGACCCTATTTAGGTTTGGACTAGTTCAGGCACCATTACGCCATGCCATGTGTCTCATTGTTGGAGTCCTATCTCCTGGCTCTCTCCAGTCACCATGGCATCCCAATTCAGCTCTCCATTGGAGCTTATCTGGCTTGATGGAATTGTTTTTCTGCTTTTTATTTCCTCTCTGTCTCTCATAGCTCAGTTTTCCAACAGTGTTAAGTGTATTGGCAGGGCTGCAGGCCTTTGTGACAAGAGTCGGCCTGCATTTGCTGGCCTTTTAATAAAGACTCCCAATTCAACCTCTCAACATGTCGCTTCTCTGTTTTCTCACCTTAGAACAGCAGAAACTCCAAGGGCAACTAAAGGGCAAATTGCTTTGTGAAGGCACTTACTTAAATGGTCTTAATTCCATTCATGAAGGAGGAGCTGTCATGACCTGGTCACCTCCTTAAAATTCCAGCTCTTAATACTATTACTTTCAGATTAAGTTTCAGCATGAACTTTGAAGAGGTGAAAAACATTCAAAGCATAGCACTATGCAATTAAATCTGATTGATATGTACTGAATTGTTAGCAGGCTTTTTTTTTCTTCATGTCCAATGGATGATACTGAGAAAGCAGAAAAGTAGGAGAAGAAAAGAGGAAAAATGAAAGTTGAAACAGGGAGTCAAACCTGATACAATAATATTTGAGTGTTTATGTAAAATACTGTCTGGCTAAAGCAAAACTCAACTTTTGTTTGATTCTTGTGAGGAAGTGACAGACTTGATAGATGCAGTACACTTATTTACTAACAACTTAACTAACACTCACCATAGAGTTACTGCTCACCGTAGCAATGGAATTGCCACACACGGCACAAGTCTTTGATGAACTAAGGAAATCAAACAGTAGAGAACAAGGCTGGTAAAGATGAGGTGCCTTGAAAGACTGAGATTCTTTTCAAGTATAGTATTAATCTGATGCACTGCATTTCCAAAGTGGAATATCAAGCCACTTTAATAACAACTAGAATGCTTTGTCATTGTTGAACCCCTTGAATCTCAATGTTGTCTTCCGATTTACCATGCCAACTGTGCTTTGTCACACCAAGAAGAATGCAGCTCCCCAAAGGCACCCCACGGAGTCATGTTCATTTAATCCCAATGACTGAGCGCCAGAAAACATCTTTGTTCTTTAAAAGGATGTGTTTGGGAACAACTGGCAAGATGCAATTTTGCTTTTGCTCCAAACAAGTTGCAATGTCACCTTTACTCTTCACTAGAAGCTACAGTTTCTCTGCCTGAGCAACCATGGAAATGCTGTGTCGGTGAGTTTCTAGTAAACTATGTCTTTGTGACTTTCTACCACAAATAATATGAGGTTAAATGCAGTAATTCTAGCATTATGCTCTAATTTCACAGTGTGGCTTTTATATTATTAGTATAAATGTGTTTTTCCACTCCAGCGTATGTTCCAGATGGATTGTTTCTTCATTGATGATTGTAGTAATTTAACAGGACTGCAAGCAGGATTATCTGTAACAGGGAGACTGATTTGGGCCAAGATGGTGAAGAGGTGAACATAACGAGAAAAACCCGTGGCACAAAAGGTGGCAGATATTTAATTGCTTCAGAGTGTCTACTATTTCTTCAAATGATTTATAAACACACACACACACACACACACACACACACACACACACACACACACTCCCTGCTGTTGACCCAATCAAGTACTGCTGTAACTGTAATACACACTTGATGTGTTACAGAAATGTATGTCCTCAGATCCAGTATTCTAAATTTGAATTAAAATTTAAAGTACTCTTGTTATGCAGAATGATATGTCCCATTGGGAGTCGACTTGTACTATTGAGATCAACTTTTCAAAGATTCAAAAAAAAAGTGATAAGATATTCAGCCCTCATTTCAGCCTATAAAATGTTCCTTGCTTACTCTTTCTTTTATTGTTTCCAATGATAAATTATTTATATTGTCTAATATAGTACTATCATTATGTAGTTATACAAAAGAGTTGCCATTCAACAAAGCAGTTTATGCATACAGCCCATCTTATCAATGTCACTCCTTTCAACATTCTCACCCATCCCTCCCAACCCACCACGTCTTCCTTTACTTTTCTTAATTTTGTAGGATAGTGCAATTTTTGCCATTCAACAAAGCAGTTTATGAATACAGTGCATCTTGACTTGTGTCACCTTCCACATTTTTACCCTTCCCCAAATCACTCTTTCCCTTATTTTTCTTAAGTTTGTGGTATATACAATGAATTATTGACTTCATTCTCCTCCTCTTACCCCTTTCTTCATTTACCCTTCTCTCCTTAGTTCCACCCCTCTTGCAAGTACCCAGTTCCTGGTGCTTATTTTAACTTAACCTTTCTAAAGAACTATAATATTGAAACTTTATACCTCTCTTTGTGGAGGTGTTTGAAACCATCTCCTACTTCCCTCTCTAGCCCTGTTAGCATATCATTTTCCTTTGTCTAAGAAAGTCCCATTTGACCTTTAGAACGTTATCTCTCGTCCACAGAGGGTTCTCCTCCGACTCCTTCTGGCAAGTAGTCATGTCCTTAGACAACCAAATACTTTTCTTTTTGGTCATTTGTTTTCCACATGCATCAGTGGTAGAGACTGTGGCAGCCAAGAAAACACATACCCATTGCAAGGGTAGTGGCAGCCAAGAAAACACATACCCATTGCAAGGGTATATCAGTCAATTTAACTATCACCAGCTAAATGCCATGAGAGACTATGTGTCTAATGTGGGTGGGGAGGGTGGCCAGCAAATTCTAGGAATCCAACTACTGTAGAATACATAAAAGCTACTGGGCAAAGCATGTAACCTTTTCATTTTTTCCCTCATGAGACAGAACATATTTAACACAATTTGATGTCATAATCCACTGATGACATATTTTAGGTGTTCTTTTCCAGAGAGAATCCTAAGCTCCATAAAAACACACGTTATGGTTCATCCTTTCCTTTTTCCTCTTGATATTTTTTTTTTCTGTTGGTGCAGAAGATGAAACTTAGACCTTGCATGATCCGGGCAAGCCCTCTACCCATGCGCTACAATCCCAGGATTTTACACATGGCTTTGATCTCTTTCAGGATGAAGAAGCAGGCTAGGATGACAAAGAATACAATGACATTGTTATGTATTAGCTGCCTATTTTTCAGGCTGGCTAGTGCTCTACAGCCTCTTATAGATCGTAACTTTTCTATATTTGTTCATTGATAATAAGAAGTAAACTATCAGTGAATTTCACAGTCTATATGTGAGGTTCTTAAACTTCAAGGCTTCCAGGTGTGGTTAGCTCATGTCTGTCATCTTAGCTACACAGGAGGCTAAGCTCTGAGGAGCTGAAAGCCAGGCATGAAAGGACATGAGACCCTTATCTCCAATAAAAGGCTAGAAGTGGCATTATGGCTCAAGTGGTATAGCGCTAGCCTTGAACATCAAGAGGCTCAGTGATAGCACCAAGGCCCTGAGTTCAAGCCCCAGGACTGGCAAACGAACAAACCTTCAAAGCTAAAGTGCCATAAGATTCATCGTGGGCTTCTGTGAGTTACAAAAGGATCAGTATGATTATTACAATCAATATTATATTATATTAGCTGTAAAACTAAAATTATTTTAATGTATATAACTGAACTAATGACATGTTAAGTAAAAAATAGCACTGGAGTAGAAAGCAGCGCCAAGGGAAATGAAGTTCAAAGCGATAGATGCTGAAGAGAAAATGTGCAAATGTGTTAATATAATTACTTGCTTGTGGATCTTTTATTTGTTTTTGGGTGGTATTGCAGGTTGAATGTGGTGTCTCAAGTTTGCTAGGCTTGTTCTACCACTGAGCCATATCTGTAACCCTCATCTGTCTTTCAAAAGCTTTCTTCACCGCTCTAAGATGTCTTTAAAATTATTCTGAATAGCAAGAAAATGTGCAAGCAAATTCAGGAAGCATCAGAAAAAACTTCTGATCTTACCAGCATCCTTCTTAAAATAAATACATATCTTCATGCTATCTTTAAGTAGTTAAACACGGGAAGAACCATTCAATTTAAATCAGTTTATAAGTACAATGTATCTTGATGGAAGTTACCCCTTACATTATTGTCTCCATCTCTCTAAACCCAACCCTTCCCTTCAATTATTTTTTTTAATTCCATAGGCTATTCATTGGATATCACAAATACATTCTTCCCAATTCTTCTCTTAACTTATTTGCTCCCATCCCTTTGATCTCCTACCCCTTTCTACCATCTCTCAAGTGCCGGTTTCCTGATATTCATTTCTTGAGCTATGAGTTATTTTTTCTAAGAATTACACCATAAGAATTATCCCTTGACAATGCAATACTTTAATTAATATATTTGTGTGCAGTTGCACACAAACCCATGTGTGTTTACTTTTACATTTATAAATCGATTTTTCCTGTTGACTCTATAAACATTTTCAGTTTGTCTTTGTGGTATCTAGATTGAGTGCTTAGTTATTATAGGCATAGGTATGACTGGAAAGAAAATTAAATTGTGGATCCTTTAATTCATGCCATTTTGTAGTTCACAACATATTTACAATTATAAATGCGGGCTGCTATTTACTAAATGTCAAAAATAGTTCCAAGTTCAACCGGAATCAACTTGACCCTTAAAACTGCTAAAATTTGTCAATTATAAAAATACCTAATTATCATAGGCAGTGTTGGATAGGTTAATGCATGCTGGCTATTTCAATTTATCCACTGCTTACTGGAACACTTCATGTGTGTTAATGTTTGGTGTATTTCAAAAAGGATGACGAGTTTTATTTCCATTACTTACAGGAAAATTTTCCGACATGCCTGATTTCCCATAAGACTTATGTCCAACTAACATGGAATATATTGCACTTGCTCTAGGCCAAACTTTATCATTGTTGAAGCACATTTTCTAAGTCAGAAACTCCAATATGTAAAATGAATACCGTAGAAGTAGGTTTATTAATTTAAGTGCATATTGGATATTACTATTTATAAAATGAATTATCCATAGGCTTATGATTTCATGAAACCAATTGTGTATTAAAACAGCTGCTGGCTTAAAACTTCTTTGGCAGTTTGGGGTGTGTGTGTGTGTGTGTGTGTGTGTGGTGTGTGTGCATGTGTATATATATACATATGTGATATATATATGTATATGTATATGTATATATATACATATGTGTATATCTGTAGAGTGTCTCTCCCTCTCCCTCTCCCTCTCTCTTCCCCCCTTCCTCTTTTGTCTTCTGCAATTCCTAAACATGTAGTTACCCCGGAGGCACTGTAGCATTTCACACATCCCTGGGTTTATTTTTTTTCTATTTGTCCTGGATCATCTATTTGAAATTCTACAATGACATCTTTCCCAGGTTATTTCTTAATACATAAGAATAATCCCCAGTCAACCTGCCCCACTCTGTTCTCTTCCAAGATTCACACACAGACTACAGTTTTATATTTGTACTTCTTGGACAACTTGCATGTGCCTTACTCATTGCATCAGGTTTAGTTATAATTGCTAAAGTCATGCCTGTTTTATTCCAGCCTACAACTCTGTGCCCAGGGTTTGCCACAAAGCAGTTCTTCAGTAAATATTTGTTGAGTGAAAGAATGAGCACACATGGAATATCTATCACCTATGCAAATAAGGCCTCATTTATCCAGACTCCCCACAAACAAGACATCCCTAATCACACTCATCCCCAAATCCTAACATAAACGCTGCTTCTGAGAAGATGTTTCCAAATGTGCATTGAACCAACGTATGTTCTTCTTTGTACTCCTTTCATTCCTCAGCCTGATTTGTTATCGCTTGTCCCCCGGCCACCCACTTCTCCATCTCTTTATTTCTTCAAGTTTCAGGTACAGAATTAGAAACAGATTTAAAAAGTGTGATCAATGTAGATTCTACTATCTCTAACTTCACACAAAGAAGGATGAGGGTAGAGGAGTCTACTGTAGGTACATCGATGTGAAAATAGAGCTGATGGAAAAGACACTCATTGTTAAATACATTCATTCCAGGGCACACTGGCTTGTGAAGCCATTGGCTCCACACAAGTTACTTAGAATCTACAGAGAACTTCTGCCAATCTCTCTACTAAAATATGGTGCTAGATCAAAAACAATGCCAACGTTAGAAAAATCCCCCCTTTTTTTTCATGGCTTCTCTGACCACCATTGCTAATTAGCCCACCAGACAAGACAAGAAACCAGACTATCAAAAAATTCATCAAGCACATTGGAGATACCCAGAAAGACATAGAAACACCTACTAATGTAATGTGTGTATTTCTCCTTGCAAACTTCTGGTGCCCTAACACAAATGATTGTGGCAATCCATAAAATGAAGGAACTAGTGTTTTCTTGTATAATTGTGAAGATTAAAAAAATGACATGATTGACTCCAACACAGCAAAATGAGCTGTTCATGCATGGAAAGAAGTTCTATACTTAATCCAGAAATTTGAGAACATCTCTGACAGCATCCACTGAAATATACTGACGGTCAGACTCTAGATTCTAGACAGGTTTTCAGTAGCAGCTCAACTGGCAATTTGTTTATGTAATCCTGTCCAATGCATGTTGTTTTGTCTATTTGAGGGTATTTAACAACAATCCTGGCATCTATCTACTAGATTCCAACAACAAAACCTCCTACTGACTAGCAACCATCACAGGGATGCCAAATATTGTGAAAAGACTCCTTCCAGTAAAGTTTCTTCCACTTGAAAATACGGGTTCAAGGCATCTTCTTTGTTCTATTATTACGTCTACTCCTGAACTAAAAGAATTTGCTTATTCACCATTAACTGATACAAAGATAATGCATGCCATACCTATGTTTCCCACTCAGATATCTGGAAATGATGCAGGGTCATGTAAGATACAACTTTACATAAGTTGGTAGAGCACAGAAATGCTTATATAAATGTTTAACAAATATTCACCTTCCCATTCGATCTTTCTGAAGTGCTACAGCATGGTGACAGTGATAAATTAAAAAGTAATCTAAAACAAACACTGAGAAATGTTATAAATATATATTAATCACACTCCTCAACTCCCTAAGATAATTTAAAATTATTTTGTCGTTAAAAATGGGAGAGCTAATATTATATTAAGTTTATAGAGTTGAAGATGAAGCAAATAATATTAAGCTCCAATTAAACTGCATTTACTTAGTACAGTGAACAGATAAACAAAGTTTTAAGCCCTGATTTATTATAAGAGGATATTAAAATGGTTCATGAATATGAATTAAGAAGAGAAATTTTTGAAGAAATCTTTAGATTCTATCTCCAAAGGATACCTTTTGGTTCTGTTATCTGATAAAGTGCTAATGGTATGGAATGGTTTAGATGTGCCAAGCATTGTGTTTAAAGGTTTACACACATACACACACACTATTATGTACATAACCTCATGCAGGTGGATTGCATTAGTTTTTGTGTTAGCACAAGGACTTACAATGGTAATAACCAATTACCCAATTTGATTTCCATGTTCATTGTGTGTCCAAATGGGGCATCATAAGTATGCACTTGTTCTGAGACAAAGATGATGGATTTCCTTCATGTTGCAATTTTAACAAATTTTAATGAATTTTAATGAATTTCATTAGCATTTTACTAACTTTTCCACTATCATTTAATTGGGCACAACTAGTCAAATGGCCCTGCCTAACTTAAAGATCACCAGTCACTGTACAATGTAGTCATGCCCCAAAGAAGGAAGTTGCACATGTCTAACCGCAGCATTAATCATCAATGCACCATCCCCACTTGTGCATGAGAAATCTGTCACTGTCAGGAAGTATCAGAGTTGAGGGATTTGATTCTGGATGTTTTCATTTTGCTAGTAATAACCATTCTTCCCCCTCTACCCCTGATAAAACTTAAGGACTCAAAATAACAACAGTTGATTTCATTTCCTGTGCTTTCATTGGGCTGGGCTCCGGTGAATGGTTCTTTCACCAGGTGTGGCACACTTTGGCCTTACCGTCTTGTATTTCTGTGATGAGATGCTATGAGAGCTAGGTGCAATCTGATTGAAGTTGACGTAAAGCTGGCCTAAGGTTGTTCCAATTGCCTAACTCATCCTTGCAGCTGGTCCTTTCCAGCCAGACTAGCCTAGTATTATTCTTATAATAGTAATGTCAATATGCAAAGAGTGAGATAGAGAGAGGAGGGGGCATGGAAGCTGCAAGACAAGGTTATCACAAACTTCTTACAAACACTAAATACAGACACAGCCCATCCCAAAGTCAGCCCAGATTCAGTAAAAGAAGCAGACATAGGATAAGAGGAGCAGAAAAGTTTCACCTTGACAAAGGCAATAATAGAAGGAAACACATTATGGTGTGCTTTCTTACGTCAGTTTCTTTGCTACCAATTACTGCTCCAAAGCAATAATTATTTCCTTTGAGTCAGAGATGAAGCTCCATGGCTGTTCTGAATTTTTCTTTGGGAAAACTTATCTATCCTGTGCTATTTTCATTTTTTTTTGTGAGACCTACAGAACAAGATCAAAGACAAATAAAACAAATGGTATGTTACATCTAATTATTTCTCTTCAAAACAGTTGCAAAAATAGCACATCTAATAATTATCCATATGGTGATGTTATTGCAACATTTCAAAACTCTGGATTGGAGCTCAACTATGATGAAGAGCAAGTCAATATCATGTCAAGCAGTGATATTGCTTGGAAACTGTTAACAAGGTATCAAATTGATACTTCAGTATTCTCTGGTGATTCTTTAAAGGAACAGTGGCTAACTACCATTGCCTTTCATTAAAAAAATCATTTCACATAAACCCCTTTTTACTCCTGCCTTACAGGACTTAAAATCATTTCCTCAACGAACTTTGTGGCCTCTGTGTCCTAGGATTCAGCCTAAATCCACTGTCACTCTCTGAGTGTAGGATTAAGAAACCTGTTTTGAGGGGCTGGGGATATAGCCTAGTGGCAAGAGTGCCTACCTCGGATACACGAGGCCCTAGGTTCGATTCCCCAGCACCACATATACAGAAAATGGCCAGAAGCGGCGCTGTGGCTCAAGTGGCAGAGTGCTAGCCTTAAGCAAAAAGAAGCCAGGGACAGTGCTCAGGCCCTGAGTCCAAGGCCCAGGACTGGCCAAAAAAAAAAGAAACCTGTTTTGAGTCTAGGGGGAGTTCCTTTTGATATCCTAATGACACCATAAAATTAATGATTGGCTTCATGTATGTACTTGACCTCCCTAACTCAGTTTCCAGTTCTGTGAAATGGGAATGATTACAGCAGTTGCCCCCCATATCTCTTTGCCAGAAAGAGAATCAGCACACAAATTATTTAACAAATATTTGGTATTATGGGAGCAATATTACTTCAAATAAGAATGGTGACAGAGATATAAATTTAAAAGAGACTCAAACAGTGTTTGAGTTTTTTAAACTGTATTCCACTTCCAAGACAATTGTGAAAATAAGTGGTGTCTAGCATTCAATGAAGTATTTTAGACGGATCATTTTTGAGATGAATTCAGATGATCAGATGTTCAGATTATCCCCCCCAAATCTATGTAGATTGTAAGTACAAAGAAAGCAAAATTCACCAAGTTAACTTAATGAGAAGGTTTTTCCCATCATCCCTTCCAGTGTGGATGGAATGAACCTGTTCAAGTACTAGTTTTCAAGGAGTGTTGATTCTGTGACCTTTCCAGGGCAGTATTTTTCAGATAACACAAAGCCATTGTCTTCACTCTGTTTTATAGTATGTGTTATGTGGAGATAGAGCTTCACTAAACTTCCTTAAGACTGCAGACTTGAAATTCTCCCCAACTCTAAGGATTTCATAGGTCTGTGGATGACCACATTCTTACCTGGGAGGCTTGAGAATTTATGGACCAAATTACAGGTCTAAGAAATCTGAAAAGCATTCTGGGAAGCCTGTTTCCACTTTGGGCTCTGACATGGAATAATGTTTCCTTTCATCTGATCAGCTTGTCCTTCCAAAGCAACTGCCAGCCAGTCTTTTTATATCCACATAAAGATCTATCATCCACACTTCATGCTTCAGTTTTACTTGAACAATCATCTGTTTGCCTTTCCAGCAGAATGAGCCCACAGGAGTTTGAAATTACATATGCAAATTATGATTTGTTATATTGAATGTTACAGTAGTAGCTCAAGAAAGGGGTTAAAATCACAAGGACTTCATTTGAAGTATATTCTTGTCATAGCTATCACAGTTCTATTAAAACATAGTTTGCTTTTCAAGCATTTGACAATCAAGGACTTATTAAATGGAAAATAAACCCTCAGTTATATTTTCCTTTGGATTCTGAGGAACAAAATCATATAAGTGACTGGAAAAGTATTTAGCATTTCTTTCAGCAGTTTTTAAAAGCTCAGTCTAGGTTAGTACAAACAAAACTTATTCTGATATAAAAAATATCGAAAGCAAAGAGCTCCCAAAAATGAAGGAAGAAAAAGAAAAATAGACAGTTATATACGTTATTGTAGATGAAAAGACAAATGAGGTCAGAAATGGGCAATAGGAAAAAGCTGGGAGTCAATACAACAACAGCAACACATTGTGGGCATATTCCCTGGGTGTTACTGGTGAAATTGGTTCCAGAACACCCTCTGCCTATCAAAATCTGTGGATGCTCAGTGCTGTATAGCAAATGATGGACTTGTATTTGTATAGAACCTACTACAAATATCCTCTCATTCTTTAAATCTTTTCTAGATGACTCATAATCACAACTGTAATATAGTTGGTATAGAAAATAAATGACAGTGTTTGAGTATTGATTGAAAAATGTCTATATGTGCTCAGTACAGACATGTTTTGTGGGTTTTTTTTCATGATCTATGGATCGCTGAAATCTAGATCCACAGCCGAAGGATCCAGAGGAATTCTGAGCATTCCTTGAACTCTCCCTAGGATATACTATCCAACCAGATTCTTAACATCACAACTCTAGTTGCCACCATCAGGAATGGAGACCCTGTTGTGAGCCTTCTCCATTTCACACACTGTCTTGATAACAACCAGGAAACAATAGGCACACACACACACTTGACCCTGCCTCCCATCAAATGAGGATATAAAATATCCTCAAGAACCCTGAATAATTCATGAGATTCTACAAAATTGGTTCCATTTCATCTCACACATTTTCTCTTACTGCGCTCATGCTGGCCAAGGAAGGAACTCAGTGTTGTTATTATATACTTCTCTCTTCCTATCCACATATAGATTGCTAAGAAAAGCCTGAAAATGCAGTTAAGATTTGTTCCATGTGGCAGTATTTCCTGAAGAAATATAAAAAGGAGGCATTAACATATATTGAATAATTTCCTTGCTCTGACTTCCAGGGAAACCAAAGCTATGAATCTAATTTCCGCTAAATTTTGGACTCAATCATAGATTTCAGTGATGACATTAAAAACTATCTGTGTAAGCTGGCCACCTATGGCCCACACCTGTAATCCTAGCTACTCAGGAGGCTGAAATCTGAGCCTCATGGTTCAAAGCCAGCCAGCGCTTGTGAGACATTCACCTCCAATGAGTGGTGCTGTGGCTCATGTGGTAGAGAGCTAGCCTTGAGCACAGAGAGGCTCAGGGACAGCACCCAGGCCCCAAATTCAAACACCACAACTAAAAACAACAACAACAAAATCCGCGGATTGCTTGAATAAGCATCCATTCTGTTTAAAGTTGTATCTTTACTCATCCCTCTCCAATGGCTATTGAGGCAGGATATTATCTGCTGTAACCGACTCTGGGAGTGGTTTCTCTATATCCAACACCTATGACTCCATTCCACTGTAATCCAATATACCAGAATACAATTAGGAAGTATACGTGGAGGAAAAGGAGTCCACTTCTTCTGACGTGAGAATAAATCTAAAACTCTGATAAGATCCTGAAGATTCTGTAAAATATGCTGCTCAGCTGGTTTCTTCCATTGCTTTACCATTTACCACACGAGAGCCAGAGGACCCCCAAGCCAATCTGTGGAAGAAGGGAAGACCAGCTTAAAATGCACATGCGAACACTACCTCAGTTCAAAAAATAAAAGAATGCTAGCCTCAGGGCTGGTGAATGGAAGAGTAGACATAATTTCTTAGGAAGATATATCCGAAAAAAATTCCCTGCAGTATTCCAGCCTCTCTAGAATAGAATATGCCTTCAGAGAGATGCTCTTTCTGAGCTGTAGGCATTGGCTATTTGTATGTTTGGAATGTTGCTTCCCATGAAATCTTCCATGATCTCCAGCTTCCTCTTCTCCTCACCTTTATTTTTTGTTCCATATACAGCAATGACTTTCCCAACCTGAAAGTGTTTCTCCCAGGTTTACTTAGCCCTTGATCCCACGGTGCTATTTAATGATTAATATCTGTGTCTGTATTGGTGCTTAATCAAGTAGGCATCAATATACAGCAAGGTACATGAGGTCAGGCACCCTGAGTTTCTTATTCAGCATGGTGGGCACATAACAGACGTGCAACGAATATTTGATAAATAAACACCAATTGTCAGGTGCAGTTGTTGTTAGCTATGGTGATGCATTAATTAGTATCACATAGTAAGATGATTAGAAAATTAAATGTCCAGATTTGCTCCATCCCAGGAAATCTAATTTACATGTTCAGAGTGAATCCATGACATCTCAGGTGATTTTAGTTCATAACTGAGCCTGAATTTTCTGCTGTAGTTCACTAGTTTTCATCATATAAACTGCATAATATCTTAGTGAACTGGGACTCTAATTCACACATCTAGTTTAGGCACATAGTACTGGCATAAAACGCTGTGTTTTTTCCCCACATGTCCAACATTATGCAAACAGGTAATTATGAGCTGGAATATCTAGAACCATGAGCCATAATAACCTTTTGGTCTTTTAGAACTTTGTTACCTCAAGCATTTTGTTATAGTATGGATAGATGATCAGCAGTAATTTACGATAATTCTAAACACAGAAGTCTAGGGATGCTAACAAATACAATCTCAGGCTGAGCATATAGTGCATACTTGTAATGCTAGCTATTCTGTAGACAGAGATCAGGGGGACTGAGGATCAGGGATCAAAGCCAGCCCTAGTCCAAAGCTGGAAGACACTATATCTAAAACCAAGACTAATATGGTGCTGCTTGCCTGTGATCTAAACTATAAAGAGGCCACAGGGAGAAGGATTGAAGCCTGAAGTCTGTCCTGGACAAAACCACAAAAGCCTACCTAGCAAATCACTGAAGCAAATGTACTAAATAGAGTGCCTGCCTATTAAGTATGAGGTCCTGAATTAAGCTCCAGTAACACTGATGGGGGCGGGGGGAGTGGAGAGGGAAGTGGGGAGGGAGGGAGAGAAGATAGAAGCTCCTTTTCCCATTGTTGAATATTATCCTTTGTAACATATCTAATGTTTTAAAAAACTCTCCAAGAATTATCAAACTACTTAAGCAAATACTAAAAAGAAAATAAAAGGGAAAAGTAGCTAAATGTGAGCAAAAGATAAAGCAATATTTTTATGCTTCCTTCAAAGCTAAATATAGTGTTGCATGATTCAATGCCTTATTGTACTAGAGAGGATGCTGCATATAAATATGAAGATCAACTCAAGAGGGTTACCCAATAGTTTAATTTATTAGTGCATTCACTTAACAAGTCTTTGATTTCTCCAGTGTAGGAAATTTTGGTATAAATTTTCTGATCTGATGAACATCATTGATAATATATAACTCAACTTTTTAAAAGCCATGATTACTAATTTGTACTTTATGTTTCTTACATGTTTTTTTTTAAGAAATCTCTGTGTATGTGTGTGTGCACGCACAATAACACATACCTTATATATAAAATACCAAATATCCACTTTAGTCTTTTGTTATTGTTGTTGGTTGTGGGGCTTCAACTCTGGGCCTCGGTGATGTCCCTAAGATTCTTGGGCTCAAAACTAGCTCTCTACTACTTGACCAGAGTGCCACTTCTGGTTTTTGAATGGCTATTTGGTGATAAGAGTCTGCTGGGGATTGTTCTGCGTGGGCCAGCTTCGAACTGTGATCCAAAGGTCTTAGCCTGCTGAGTAGCTAGGATTATAGACATGAGCCACTGGCGCCCGGCCAACTTTAGCCCTTTAATGACCTATTGCAACAGGTTGCATTCAGGTTACCTGATGATGATGATGATGATGATGATGATGATGATGATGATGATGAGTGTGTGTTTTCCTGGTGATCAAATTTAGGGCATGCATGTCATGCAATTGTTGTACCACTAAGGTGCATTTTCACCCAGCAGAATTGCTTTTCTCAGAGAAATATTATATATATATGCATATATACATACATATACATATAGGTGTGTATATGTATGCACACAGTATTTACCACGATTGTATATATAAAGTGAAATGGGTTTATACAATAGATGTACATTTCATTGTGTACATGACTGGAAACTTTAAGGGAACAATTTTAGAAAAAAAAAAAAAGAATGATCAGGAAATCCTTGGACACTTTTCTACCAAAAATAAAATGCCCATATCTCTAAAAAAAAAATCCTCTTTCAACTCTCTCAAAACCTTTACAGGAATAGATATAAGTCATTATTAAATCATGAACCTAAGATCATAAGTCTATAGTTTAGAAAGCACATCTTTGAAATATCAAGAAAATGTAATTGAGAGAAATCTGTGAGAAGGGATTTTAGCTTTGTTGTAGTTGTTCGTGTCACCATACTTAGTTTAGACTTCCTGATTTCTTTGCCTTCCCCCTTACAGCTCCTTAAATTGTTAGTTCTCGTCATTCCTACTTTTGTGGGTATTTTCTCACTGCTTTTCTACATTCTGACACTTCACATCTCAAGGATGTGATTCTTCCCGTGGAGTATCTATCTGCCCATGATAACCCCTTGCCGTGGTGACAGCCACCACCACTATCAGCCTCATCCTGGACAGACAGCCTTCCCTAAAGCAAGACACGGACTAGACACATTACGGATAGGTTCTTTTCATTGGACAGACAAATAGATTCTGTTACCTACAAAAAACATTTTCAAGGTGATCGTGTATAAAGAACACAGATTTGATTACGTCAGTTGCTCAGGGAATGGGCAGCACGAAAATGGGTTCCAACACAGGGACTGGAATTGTGACTTCATTCCTATGGACAGCCGAGATCCCAAAGGAACATTATGTCGGTGCTAGACAATGTAGGCTCTGGTGTCATTCTGGATACTCAAAGTGTCAATCCTGGGGCTGGGAATATGGCCTAGTGGCAAGAGTGCTTGCCTCGCATATATGAAGCCCTGGGTTCGAGTCCCCAGCACCACATATACATAAAACAGCCAGAAGTGGCGCTGTGGCTCAAGTGGCAGAGTGCTAGCCTTGAGCAAAAAGAAGCCAGGGACAGTGCTCAGGCCCTGAGTCCAAGCCCCAGGACTGGCAATAAATCATTCAATCTATCTATCTATCTATCTATCTATCTATCTATCTATCTATCTATCTATATATATATATATAAATAAAATTTCAATCCTGGATCCAGTACTAACTTCAATTTCCTTGGAAGTCCATGTAACAACTGCAGGCTCCTTTCTAAACATGCACACTAGGTTATAAATACATACCTTATAGCAGTGTTATAAGGACCAAAACATGCAAGGGAAATATTCATTAGTACGTCACAAATGATGGCTACTTTTTATCTTTATAAAACCTGGATGGGAGTTATCCTCAATATCAAAGAGATTTTATGACATAAACAGAAGAAATAAAAGCAATGCTTTAACATGACATAGTGTATAGATATAAAATTTAGATAGAAATTTCTGCTTCCAAAATCCTATAGAAAGGAAAAAAGCTAGCTTCTATGGATATGTATTAAATGTTACATGCACTGATCAATATAGTGTGAAGGGGATGATGAAGCCGACTGTATTTTTCTAGGACAGTAATTTCAGTCTATGAATTATTTATAAAAAGAGTGGAGTAGAAACAAGAGAAATATGAAAGTATAAGTCTTCGTTTACCAGCCATCACTGTTCAAACATCGGCAATGAAGTTAGCCTCACTTACCCACACACCAGAATATCAGAGAACAAAATAACATGGTGTCATGTAAAAAGTGTATGCTAATATGTAAAAGAAATTAATTCCTGTTGAGCTTCTAAGTATCTGCTGTGAGTTTTCCCTAATAGTGGATGTTTCTTCTGAGAACAAAGTAAAACAAAAACATGCAATAAAAATACATCCACAAAAGTGAGTTTGTCAGATAAGGATGTCATCTATCTGGGGTCTGTTTAGTGTGTAGTCTATGATGAGCTGTGAAGATGATGGAGAATCCTTGCTCACATTCAAGAAATCTGAAAGCAAGGTCTGAGAGTTTAGCACAACATAACAGCTGGTTAGAGGCAAAGTCAAAATTTGAACCATTGCCTGGTACTTAACCTTCATTTTTCCAATTTATTCCTTCCTAATTTATAAAGCCTTGTGGATAGGAATACCAGGAAATCATAGGATAGGAATACTAGGCAAGGTAAACTATCAGGCATCAGCTAGGGTGAACTTATTAACTTAAGCAAATTTTGCTGATCCCATAAATGCATAATTAGTGTAAGATCTTAAGGTAATGTGTTGACTATGCATGGGAAAAGATACATATATATGTGTATATATAATCACTAGTATTATTATTTCTTGGGACTTTCCTATATCCTGTGCCATCATTGAAAGGCTTTCTTTGTATTAACTCATTTAAAACCTCATGCAGAAATTCTTGCTAATGATCAGTATTATTACTAATTAGTATTATTACCAATTATTATCATTATAGAGAATACTAAGTCACAACAAGGATATGCTACAATATAATAATATCATCTAATAATAACCTTTTTCCTGTCTCGTTTTCATGGATGTGTATATAAAATCTACAGCGAATGTAGCAAATAAAAATGTGGTTCAGTCTGTTCTTGAGGTGACTGAGAAAATAAATAAACCGATAAGTTAATAAAACAATGACCTGTACAGGAATGTACTTTAAGTTTATACAGACAACGTAGAACTAAATCAGGCCCACAGCAAATAATACCAATCAGATTGTACACAAGACATTTTTTTCCAGTTGCTAAGAAGGCTGTGAACTTAAGAGCTCATGATTCATTCTTTTCTCTCAACATTCTCACATTGACACCTAGGACTATGGCGTATCACTTGGAGCCTTTGGCATATTGGTCTTATCTGGGCACAAGTCAAGCCACAAAGTCCCAAAAGGCAGAATTTCACATTGAAGAAGCAGGGTAAAGACCACTTTCCCTTAATGACTTATTCTTGTGAGGTTTTCTTTCTTTCTTTCTTTCTTTCTTTCTTTCTTTCTTTCTTTCTTTCTTTCTTTCTTTCTTTCTTTCTTTCTTTTTTCAATTTAAGGTAACTTGAGAGATTTTCCCCTTCTCTGATAGATGCCCCTTGGAATTGCACTTAGCGCTTCTACGGTTGGTTGTGTTCATCTTCACCAAAGAAAAATATCGCTTTATAAAAATGAATTCTGGCAGCAGGACCCTGAATTGCTCTAGTAAGCATTAGTTAGGGAAGAGACCACAGACACTTTTTGAATTATTAAAATATAATCGGTGCACCCTATCAGAAGAAGAATACTGAAGAATTTATCATGTGTGGATTTATTTCTTTACAAAACTTGTCTCTTTTTAACTTGTCTTCATGAAAATTTCAGTGGTTCAGTTCCAATAAAAATATCATTTAGGCTAGTTGCGACAACAGAGAGAAAGGGTTAGAAAGTTATGCTATGGGAGAGAAGGCTGCTAGGCCTACACAAATCACATGTGGATAAAAACCTAAGGGGTCTGCTCTCCTCTTTGACTAGAGCTTCAAATGCTGGGAAGGTGTTTGTCAGCAGGTCCCATCTCCTGGTCTCAAGAATCCTCAGGATGATTTCACACATCCCCAGTCAGCAATGAAACACTAGAGAAATGTTGTAACGCCTGGACATGATTTCGAGTTATCCGAACCCAATTTTCCCACCAATTATAATGACATCATTTCTCTAGAAGGCTGACCAGTCTCCGTTTCAATTTAGTTTGAGGAGCAATTTTTATTTTTAAAAAACAGTCATTGAAACACTACAGATAGAAATGAGAAAAGGGCAGTTGTGACAAAAGTCTTTCTGTTCTCAATGTTTCACAAACAGAGCACACAGGTGCTGGTAGATCACGGCCACATAGTTGGGCATGGGAGGTGAACTGTAAAATACCCAAAACAAATGCCCAAGGACAGCCCTCATAAGACTCTCCTTACTTTTCATTTTTTTAGGTCTGTGAATGGGGCTTGGATTCCAAGCCTGACACTTTCAGTACCTGACTCTTTCACTCATTGGCTGGCACTCTACCAATGGATCCCTGCCTCCAACTCCCAACATAAGGCTCTAAAAGGGAAGGTGATAGACTATCATAAAGCTCCCTGTAGCATGAACTAATGGAAACATGTGATTTGAGACTTCAAAAGAGGAGACACAAATTCCAGTAAAGGAATCTAAGAATAAATGCTCAAACATGAACAAGTTAACCACTAGAGAGCTATCTTCAGGAGGTTATAAAGATAGAGACAAGGGATTACCAGACTAAACCATACTACCCAGCTGGTACAGAGAATCGACGATGTCTATGACTGCTCCGTCCAAAACATTTCCCCCAAATGCTATTGCATCTTTTTTATGCCAGAAATTCTCAAAGAATTTCTATGGGGCCTACAACTGCCTGACTACCCCCCTCTCTGAGTCCCCAACTGCAATATCAAAGACACCTCGTGGTTTTGTGGGCCCAGCATCATAAATCAGTGCTACAGCAGCCTGTCTGTCCACTGTTCCCTATTTCTTTTGCAAGCCCCTTGTCATTGGGCCTCGCCTGCCCTCGCCTTTGAGCTGACTTCCTAAACTTGGCTCTGCTCCTATCACATCAAGCATATTGAATTGAACAATTCCCTCACATTTCTCATACTTTTATTACTTCTGCCAATTTTCTATGTTGCAAAAACATTCCTTCTCTGCATTTGTTTTTCACTAATCTTGCTTCATTTTCCACAAAGGTGTCTCTTTCCCTGGCTAGAATGCTCTTAAGTATTTCTATAGACAGATATGATATAACATATGACATAGGATATGATATTGTTCGAGGTAATATAGACACAGATGATATAGATACATAGGTATAGGTAGAGATGCACAGGCATTTCTCTATATAAAGTAAATGTGCATGCATATGCGTGCATATTTCTGTATGTAAATGTACATATTCATCTTCAATAGCTACCTATCATCACTCCAGATCACATCACTGCTTGCATTTTTAATTTGTCTGTTTCCTCAGTGTCTTTTTTATAGGCTAGCTCTGAGCATGCAGTGTTTTCCTGTACTCTTGTATTTCTATCATTTATTTCCACTCTGTGGCATATTACCTGCTTTATATATAACTATTTATTAAACTAATAAGCTTATTATTTCCAGAGAAATCTGTAATCCTGTGACTGGCTGTGGCAAGAAGACTATCTCTCTGTTGAATAAACTGATACAATAGATCCAACCTTTAATTATGGAGTGGACTGTCCCCTGTTCTAGCTAACATGAGACTGACTATACTCTAATAAAGAAGGGAGACTGCAAAAACCCGGAAAGTGCCCTTAACTACTTTTTCTGCTAGTTCATCTAATGTTACCACCTCATCTCTGAAGTTGGTTCATATTCCGCTTCACCTCTGTTAAGCCTGCTGTGACGGTTCTACTAAGTCAGATTTCTGTTTCTATAACCCTTCCTTTACTAGCTAGCCATCGGAGGATGCGTATGATAAAGTCTCATCATGAATGCTCAAGAGAAAGGCAGAGATGAGCAGATTGGATGAATGCTATGCAGCGGAGCATGTAGCTGGATGACTTCATTGTGGTACATTACATTTTGACCTTCAACTTTGGATACCATACCTCAGTCTTCTCCGAGTCCTGAGATTGATTGATATTGGGAAAAACTGCCTTCTACCATGGCTCATACGTGTTTGAAGTTCATAAACCAGGTTGTGTTCTTATTAATTAATGATGAGAAAGACAATTAGTGAGTTGACATAACTTTGATGTTCGTCCAACTCCCATTTTCTCTTTGTAGGCCCATTATATAATAGTTCAAAGTTTGCTTCATGAACTCTGGAATCAGTACAAAGAGAGTTATACTAATATCGAATGGTATTGGGTTCTAGTGGCTTTGTCATTCTCTCTTTACAAAAGAGCTATAAATAGACTGGCAATGAAATGGACTCTTCACGGTGAGGCCTCCTTGAGAATAGAAGATAACCCAATCACAATTATGCAGAGACCATGGGGATTGAGTTGATTTTTGGTCATCTTATAAATATCACCAGAGAGTTTCAATGTCAACAAGATAGCAGGATTCATTCCTTCTTCAAGAATGCAGAAAAGGACATAGGAACAAACCAAAATGACTCTCTGGCCCTCAGTTTCTGTAGAATGCCATGGCTGGCCAACCTGGAGGTAGGTTAAAAGAATTTTAAGGGGACGACCAAATTTCCATTCCAGTAGATGCATGCCCCAATCTGTCCATCGCAACCATTTATTGACTGTAATGGGAAGATTATTGCTTCAATTGGGTTATTAAAATGTAAGGTGTTACTATATTTCTCTACACAAAAGTCTTTCTTAGACTACACGGGATGGTTTTCTCTCCTAGAGCTAAAGGACTCAGTCCCGTGTCTACAAGAGTTGATTTCTTTTCCCTACTGTCCAGTGAGCTAAGGATCCAGGCCTAGAGCAGTCTACAACCTGAATGATTCCTTCATTTCAGCCTGTGAGGCAAGACACGGAGCAAAAGATCCAACTAAATATGCTAGTCACAAAGACATTATGTGTAATAAATTCACATTGTTCCTAAGACACTAAGTTTTAGGTAACTGGTTATTTAGCTGCACAAAAATAATATAACATAGTTCACCCATTAGTTAGTGAAGTCAGATACAAGTCAGTGCCTGCAGGTAGAAAACAAAAACAAATTTTATCATTCAGAACAACCATAAGACTCTATTTATCCCAAACACTTCAAATTCCTAATTATGAATGTGTTCCTTTAAAAAATACTATCAATTCAAAAGATAATTTGCTTATTCCCAGTGAATTATAAAAGTTTTTCTGTTCCACAGAGAAGACAGAAGACGATTAGGCACATTGTCAAAGTCTCTTCTTGAATATATCCTCTATGCTTCTCCAACACAGCCCCAAGCTCTGCAGGGGCTGCTCCCTGCTGCTGTCACCAGCCCGTCTTTGCCCACATGGTCCAACCATTTTACACTTCATTATTGCTTCCAGAGGAGAAAGTTGTATTTTCATGCACAAGATGTTTCGTGAGAATTCAAATGAGATGATAGGATAAAGTCGATGACAGCCATGTCTACCAGCTAGTACGCACTCATGTCTCAGCTCTTGATAAAGATTCTGTTTGTTTCCTTGATATTAGTCATTCTCACTGGGGTGAAGTGGAATCTCAGTGTTGTTTCGAGTTGCATTTTCTTTATGGGCACAGATGAGCATTTCTTCATGTGTCTATTTGCCATTTCTCTTCCAAGAATTTTCTCTTTAAGCCATTAGCACATTTATTCTTTGGATTTCTGTTTATTTGAGGGAAACGTATTTCACTCTTGGTGGGAATGTAAGCTTGTTCAACTACTCTGGAAAGTGGTATGGAGTTTCCTCAAAAAAACTAAACATAGAAGTACCCTCTGACCCAGAAATTCCACTCTTAGGCATTTATCCTATAGATCTAATAGAGCACAAACAAGGTTACAGTAAGCCGTCAGTGCAACCATGTTCATTGCAGTACTATGCATCATAGCCAAGATATGGAATCATCCCAGATGCCCCTAAATGGATGAATGGCTCAAGGAAAGACACACACACACACACACACACACACATCTTACACATCTATTAAAAAGAACGATATTGTACCATTCTTAAATGGAAAGACTTTGGAAAAAGTTATATCAAATGAAGTAAGCTACACCCAGAGAAACAAAGGTTGCATAGTTTCCTTTGTTTGGGGTAGATAGAATGTGCCTATAAATTTATAGGTATTTTTGTAATGCTCATTAAATGGACTAGACAATTTCCCCTCTCTTGCTGGTTTTTATTTATTTATTTATTTTTGGCCAGTCTGGGGGCTTGGACTCAGGGCCTGAGCACTGTCCCTGGCTTCTTTTTGCTCAAGGCTAGCACTCTGCCACTTGAGCCACAGCGCCCCTTCTGGCCATTTTTTGTATATGTGGTGCTGGGGAATTGAACCCAGGCCTCATGTATACGAGGCAAGCACTCTTGCCACTAGGCCACATCCCCAGCCCCTTATAGGTAAATATGTTGAGCAGTATGCAAGTGGTTACAAATGGTTTAATTGAAGTATAACAGACTATGCGGAGAGCTCAAATACAAAATTTTAGAAAGACTAGTTCAAATACGAATAAAATCAACACCAGGAAATGGGTACACCGAAGAGGTAGGGTAGAGCTAAGGGGCGAGGGGTAGACAAATAAATAGAGGGGGCAATGCAGAAGAATTCAGTCATGAATTATTGTACATACCACAAAATTAAGAAAAGTAAGGGAAGGGGTGGGTGGAAGAGAGTGAGCATGTTGAAGGACTGATGCTGAACAGGACACATTGTACTCAGAAACTGCTTTGTTATCTGACACTTCTTTTGTAAAGGTAATTAAGGATCACTTAAAAATACTAAGTTCATTTCTGTATGGCTTCTTTGCTTGTTCATGACAGACGGGGCTTTCTATGGTCTTACTTAGAAGAAAAGGCAAACAATCTCTCTCAGGCATCTTTATTCCTTCCTTCTTTCCTTCCTTTATTTTTCTTTCTTTCCTCTTTTCTTTCCTTTTTGCACTCATTAATTCATTATTTCTCAATTAGATTTTATTACCTTTACCTAGTTGTACAATGGGCTGACCATTCAGCAAATCAGTTGGAAAGAACAACTCCTGATATCAGTCACCCATTTCATCTTTCCACACCCCTCTGGAACCAACTCAACCCTTCAGGTTTCCTAGTGTCACAGAATAGGCATTGACTGTCAAGAGTTCACTCTCTCCCCCTTTCCTCTCTTCATTCATCTATTTCCCTTCCTAGACATATTTCTAAGGATATGAATCCCCTTCAGGACATCCCGGCTCCAAAGATGACACCTCATTTCACCATTGCACTGGAGGCCAGGTTTCAGTATCTCCAGGGAGGGACCTGAGCATTCTGACCACAGCAATGGCAAAATACTGAATTAATGAGTGAAAGAAGGATTTGAGGCAAAGGATTCATTGGGAAAGAAAGTAACAATGGAATGGTTGGCTACAAGCCCTTCCTCCCCCCTCCCAAATGAAACAAACACAAGAAGGACAAGACAAAGTGTTAAAAGGAAGCATGCATTTTAAATTAGGTGAAATTAGCTCTGTCAAGGATAACAAATGGAAGCCCTTGGAGAAGCTTTAAAATACTACATTATAGAACAATACAGCAACTCTAAATGTGAGTATCTCCACTAATTTAGACAATGTTGAAGAAAAGGAATACATAGATAATTTATCTCTCCATCCTCCTCCATGTGCTAAGTAAAAGTTAACTACTGTAATAAACCCCCACATGTCAGAGGCACAATGAATGTTTACTTTAGTGTTGTGACAATCTCAAGTGAGTGTTTTCCTTACCTGGTTTTCTTCTAGCAAAGGTTTGAAAAATCTCAACTCCCAGCATAAGCTCTTGCCACACTGGAGCTTGGCTGTCTTCTTCTAGGAAAAAAAAAAGCCCAAAGAAAGAATCAGAAAAGATGGTTCCAGAATTTGGGGCCTCTTATTCCTGCCACCACTTTCTTAGTGTCAACTTCACTATGGCTACACGACTTGGAAATGTGGTCTGGGCTGTTATAGAGCTGCAGCCTAGAGGGAAGCAAAGCTGGGGTGGGAGGGTTAGCCAGTCTCTGTGCCAGCATGAAATGAAGGAGAGAGGTTGTTTGGGGAAGGAGAAGCAGACAAATATAGAGAGGAAAGGCAAATTCAGTCCATTATAGTCAATATGCCTAGGTGATAACAGAAACATTGAACTTGAAGGTATGGATGGGGTTGGGAAAGATGGGGAGCAAAATGGATGAGGTGACATTGATCAAGATGCACTATAGTCATAACTTGACCAGTTGAATTGAATCTCCCTTTGTACAATTACATTACCACCACCACCACCAACAATCATCATCATCATCATCATCATCATCATCATCATCATCATCATCATCATGCGCTCCTTGGTCTAGTTCCCACATTGCTGCAGATCTGAGGGGATGTGTTCAGTTGAAAATGATCTTGTCACAATAATTATTTGTGACCTACGAAGATGTAGGTTTAAATAACCCCAAATACCACAAATTAAACATGGTAACAGCCACCTAGAGGAAGTATCAACCTTTCTAGTACATAAAATCACTACTATATTGGGCTTCCCCCCTGCCCATCTCTATTTTTAACAGAATATTTGGGAATTTGATTATTACAACCCAGTTATTTCTAAAAAATGAGTTACACTTCCACAGGGCACTGCTAAAATGCACAGAGGCATTTTAATTGCCTATGAATATTCAAAACCTCATTATTGTTGCAGTTTATAATTATCAAATTCCCCTGACAAAAATATGCAGCATACAATAAAAAAAATGCAATCCATTTAAGAGTGTTGACATCTGTGTTCAACTGTTTCACTTTACTTTTTGAGTCTGTACCATTACAGGTCTGTTAGGGAAGAGGCTAAGACTGACATTCTTTTCCACAGTGCAGCCTGTTGACCATGTTCATGTCCCTCTTAAAGCACGACACATCATATCCAAGACAGCCTCTGAATGCAACTGATGGAGAAAACTAAAAGGCACTCAGAGAGAAAGCAGGTCATTTGATAGTATCTTCTCTGGCTTTAGAAGAATTGTAATAAGAGCAACAATGGAAACAAATGTGTCATTGTCAACACTGCAATAATGCCACGAATTCTTCAGAAAACTACAAATATGGGGGCAAACATCTTTGTCATTTAACATATAGAACCACATCTTTGTTTGATCATATGAAGAGAAGTGGAAGAAAGTTTTAAAAAAATTCCAAGTCATCCACCCGAAACAGATAGGTTTTACGTACAAAGCCCCTACATAGAGTTACTCCTTTAATAAATATTATAGAATTCCTACCATGAGTCAAGGAGCTCTTCCTGTAGGAAGAGAAAGTAGTAGCATCCTAAAGTACCCCCCACTCCATCCACTTGTACTTTCATGTCTATACCTTACTCGTTATCATTTTCTTTGCTCTTGCCTTTCTTTTGCCCTCTTTTTAATTTTTATTTTGCCATAGTTGTACTAGAGTTGTCATTCGACAAACTAGTACATGAATACAATGAATCTTGAGTTTTTGCCTTTCTTATTTATCTTTTTAAAGCAGAAAATCATAATCATTCTACAAATAGGAAGTAAGAACTCACTCGGCGCCGGTGACAATCTAAGGGAGTTCCTCATGCCACAGTAAGGCAAACTGCGAACTCGCCACTTACAACAGCAAGGAAGCAAAGAAATAAACCTGGAGAATGGACATTTCTTTTCACAACCTTTCCCAGCCTAGAGCATTAGGAAACGTATTCCTGACACACTGGAAAACTGATTTAAAGAGCCAGTTTAAATCAATCAGCTAAGCAATGGTGGGTTGGGGAACGGTGTTCCAGAAGAGAAAGCAAGAATAAGGCAAGAGGAGGTAAAAGAATAAAGGTCTAGACTTGAAGTCCAAGTTCTTGTTGCTATAATGTATAGGCTGGAGCTCATGTCCTAACCATATCGTGTAGAATAGTGGAAGGAAGAGTTAGATGTTTTAATCAAGGAGGAGGAAGCATTTGAAAGGTAAACAGTATACATTGAAAAATGATGGCTTGGAGGTCTTAAGCCTAGCATTTCCAGGGTCCCAGCAGACCAAAATTAGGGTATTTTATAGAGATAATTTTAAGTTTGTCTCATCGATTTTTCCAAATACATATGAGTATATCCATAGTCCATCCCCACATATCTAAACATGTTGATCCATATTTGAATTGAGTATGTGAAACAGACATGACACAGACATGAGATATATATATATATATATATATATATATATATATATATATTCTTTCTTCTCTGTCCTATCACTATGGCAAACACAGGATTTTTAACAAAATATCCCATCACAGAGTTCAAAAATAATCAAATAGATACCTTGCAAAAGGTAATACAAGGTATTTTCTTATAGCCAACAAAGATTTAGAAACTCTATCCCCATTGTAGGCCACAAGGGAAACCTGACTAAAATGCCTCAAGAAATAAATATTAAAGTCCATAGAGCTACAGATTACAAGGCAATAAAATTAAAATTAATAACAAATTACATTTGCCAGCTACCTGGAAATTGAGTAACTGAGAATTAGTTAGGTCTTAATTTTAATTAAAAGAAAAACTGAAATATAAGTAGACAATTCAGAGCGTTAAATGCAAAAGTGATAGCACAACAGTCTAAGCCAGACGAAAAGCTCCCAGTCCTCAGAGGAAAAGTCCAGGACTTGGAAATGTAAACCACGGAAGTAGCCCTGAAAATCTGGTGGTGCGTTCAGGAATTTCAGCTGAGTTATAATGTAATTGGTGTGTGCCTAGATTCTTAGGATAAAATTGAAATTTATAACATTTTTTAGAAAACCTTACTGTTTGATATTTCTGACAACATAAATACACAGAAATTACAAGTGGAGGAGATAATTCTAAAACACAACTGGAAAAACATACATTTCCTATACCGGGAGAGCTTTCAGGGGATAGAATAGTGAACACTGATAGATAAACTTCCTTAGCGGGTCGTTTAAATAAAAAAGACATGCACATAGATGCATAGATAAAAAATCTTTTTTTTTTTCTTTTCCTTTTCTATCAGTCCTGAGGCCTGGCCACTGTCCGTGAGCGTTTTTCACTCAAGGCTCCTGCTCTGACACTTTTTCTCACAGGGCCACTCCTGAGTTTTGGGTGATCAATTGGAGGTAAGAGTCTCATGGACTTTCCTGCCCAGGCTGGCTTTGAACTGTGATCCTCAGAATTCATCCTCTTGAGTAATTAGGATTATAACATGAGCTGCAGATAAAAAATTTTAAGATTATAGTTAGATGTCATTTTTGCCAGTAAGGGTTTGAGCTAATCCTTAGTGAATATTTACTCTGCTGGAAGGCTAAACCCTTTACCTGAAGTGGCCCATTTAATACAACAGTTTTATAGACTAGCTACTGTAATTAGCATTGTATTATAAACGATTAAATTGAAGCATCATGCAATGGCTATATAATTGTTCTTGGCAGCACATTTTGGATCAAAGTGGCAAATATTTAATATACAGTGTTATCTACTAGGTAGATGGTCAAGCCGAATAGCATACTCGTAAATACATCAAGTATAAATTGGTACAATTTTCTTGGCGTGCAATTTGACAGCACGAATAAAAAGCTTTAAAATCCCTAAAACCTTTAAAGTGTTTCATTTCTGACTTTGTACTAAAAGAGATCAGGGCTGTTCAAAGATTTTCATTGGAATGTTTGTAATAACAGCACCATTTTATTATCAAATATTTGATAAAAGGTATTTTGTCACATATAATACAATATAGCCAGAAAATGACACACTGTATAACCATTTTAATTGTCTTAATAAACAATACAGTCTATGATGCAAATAGGCTGATTATACAATGAGGTCAAAAGCAAGGTGAAAAACTATTTATGAAACAATGATGGTTTTGTAAATTTTACAACTACATATGACCATTAATGTTCACATATACAAACACCCAACAGAATCTATAAATGACTATAAACAAAAAATTATGAGAGAGAAATTCTGTATCATTAGAAGTAAAGTTTACTTTGCAACAGTGTTTACAATGAGAATATTAATCTCCTCATTACCAAAAATATCCATTTTTTAAGTGTTCATTTTGTGATCCTCAGATGAAAAGCAGGTATAGTCAGGTGGAATCAACATTGACAGGAGAAACGACAGCTGTTATCAAACACAGGGTCTCACTTAAGTTAATGAGTAAATCTCCTCCCAAGCAGATGTGTAAACAGGACCTTGATTAATGAATATGCTAACTGCTCCTCTCTGCTGCACACATTAACCTCTGTTTGGTTTTTAATTGTGACACATCCTTATGAGAGAAGACTACATACCACACACAGTATTTGTGATGAAATGCTGAAGTGCTAAAATTCCAGGACTCTTCTACTAGTTTTCTGCCTGTCAAGCATTGTCCAGGCTACAGATAATACCCAGTTTTTTGTCAGTACCCCAATCTCCCTTGGTTTGCCATCAGCCTTCCTGGAAAGGCCAACCCCAAGCAAATCCTGTTTAGAAAATGATACTTATTCTGGTAGAATTAGGATTAAATATAGCTATACACAGGCCAGGAAAATTGTAGAGATAGCATGACTTTTTTGAAGCAGACTCCAGAGTATCTGTCCATGGTCTCCTACTTGTCTGGTGAATTCTTAACTTTCTTTGGACCTCTGAGCTGGGGAAACATAAAAGCAGCATTATCCCATGTTGGACTCCTGGGCTTCAGAGCAAACAGCTCCTTCCCTATCCCCATGAATGTTTGCTGTAGAAATTGCTCACATCCAAATGCATATAGAAAAAATTCAGAAAATATTACATCTTGTAAGAAGTAAGTACAAAACAATCCTCATGCTTACTTTAGGGCCCCTTTCACAAAGCAAGACTCCTTCTTAGCAATACCAGACATACAGATCTCCAACAATTAAAGGAGCAACATGTGGGAAGAGAAGTACCTTTTGGATATGTCAGTGCAACCTACCAAGCTCCTCAACGTCCATCTAAAGCACTCCAAAAGTGTAAGGACAAGTCCATTCCTTGGCAAGCATTGTTTTACAAAACAAGATAGCCTTAGATCCATTCACACTGGTACTTTGGGTGTCTGTGTCCTCTTGAAGGAGGAATGTTGATTTTCATATTAACACTCTAGGAAAGGCCATTTATTAATTATATAGATCCAGCCCCTGACCTATATTACGTATGGATGATGGGATAAGCTCCACTACCATTGCTGGTTGTGGCTGTTTAATCTTTCTTTTAAACCCCTTGTTCATTTCCCTCAGCTTTTGGGCCAAGTCTGCTTTCTCGTTTTTTGTTTGTTTTCTTTTTGCCAGTCCTGGGGCTTGAACTCAGGGCCTGAGCACCATCCCTGACTTCTTTTTGTTCAAGGATAGAACTCTACCACTTGAGCCACAGCTCAAGACCCAAGGCTTCGTGTATACAAGGTGAGCACTTTACCACTAGGCCATATTCCCAGCCCCTGTTTTCTCATTTTTAATCAAATGCCACATCACACTCAAACAAAGACATCTCAAGGATTTCTTCCTGTGCCAGAGAGCATGGAGTTTCCTTCAATGACACCGGTTGTAATGGCCACCAGGTCAGATATCTGATGAATGACTCCTCTTTCCTCCTAGCGCAGTGTAAGGAGAGACTGGACCCCAGATGGATACCAACAAGAGCTCCATCTCTGTGATGAGGCACCCTCAGAGCAAGAGAACTCAGCTTTCTGCATTACCACCCCCACCCTCAAAAACAAAAAAAGGATTTTCAGAAGCTTTTCTCTTTGAGAAGATTTGAGGACAGTTAGCTATAGGAAAATAATGCTAAAATAGCACCCTCTTCTACTCATGTCCTAAGAGTTACTCCACAGTACCTTAGTAGCCACTTTTCTATGATTAGCTTGCAGTTAGGACTTCTTGCTAGGGGAAGAAAAACTGTAGGTCCAGTCTAACCAAATGGAGGTCCCTGCACAATGAAACCTTTGCAACCTTAGCCTGCCTGATCTTTGTTCAACAAACTCCTTCAGAAATATGGGTTGCATCCCACATGTATATTTACACCTATAGACGCACAAACTTTTGCAGATCTCTCCCAAAAATCCGACAAATCACAATCCCTCATTTCTCTAAGATCAAACCATTGTCATTGCTATGAACTCCCATACTCCCTAAACCCTAGAAAACTAAGGTTTTCTTAAACCATGTGTTTGCAAGCCACTTCACTTGTTGTTTCCTTTTTTCCATAAGTTTTCTCTCTCTCCCTCTCCCTTTTTTCCTTCTCTCTCTCATTCTCCTCCTTCTTCTCCACCTCCCTCTTTCTATCTCTCTCTCTCGCCCCTATCTTTCCATTTAAAAAAAAGGGAAGAGGGTAGAATTTGAGGCAACTCACCATAAATTCTAAGAGTAAGACAAATGAGTCCGTGTTTTTCTCTTCATGCAACAAGAATGAGACGCACAAAACATAAGGCAAGGCATGCCCATGCACTCAAGAACTCGTGATTTCTTTGTTTTCCATGGTTGCTATGGAAAATAGGAGTGGGAAGTACCAATTTTGGGGCAGATTTATCAAATCCCTTTATCCTCTGCTTTAAGCACTTCCTCAACAAATCTTACCCATGTCACTGACTGAACATAATGTAACCCCAAGTTTCACTTAATTTCTCTTCAAAATAAGGCTGATGAGAAAGTGTACCATGCTATTCTTCATTCTTGGTCAATTCTGTTGCTTTTTGACCTTTTTAATATTGCTGAAGCATCTTGGGTGTGATATTATTGGTTTGACGCAGCTTGTTCCCAAATAAATATGACCTCAATCATCTTCATATGTGTGTGCAGCTACCCAACTGTAACTCTAAATTTAAAACTTCATATTATTATTATTATTTTTATTTTTTATTTTTTTTTGGCCAGTCCTGGGGCTTGGACTCAGGGCCTGAGCACCGTCCCTGGCTTCTTTTTGCTCAAGGCTAGCACTCTGCCACTTGAGCCACAGTGCTACTTCTGGCCATTTTCTGTATATGTGGTGCTGGGGAGTCGAACCCAGGGCCTCATGTATATGAGGCAGGCACTCTTGCCACTAGGCCATATCCCCAGCCCCAAAACTTCATATTATTAAGTTAATTCTTTTTTGCACTCAACCATTAGAAGGTTGACTTTTCTCATAACATTCACTGTTCACCTTGGCACTGTTGCCAACTGCCTACTTCAGTTCATTTTGTAGGCTAAATAATAGAGGGCTTGTACATTTCACAGAGGCATAAATCAAGGGTAAATACACTAAAAGATGCAAGCCATCACTATTACACTGACCCAGATCTTGTATTGACTCTTAGCTAAATCTACCTCTTTTTAGACTCAGCAAATGGATACTTACTGAATATAGCAGTTCCTCAGAAATTTGAATGTTAAGCAATTTCTGAAGAAATGAAATGTCTTTGAACTGTGATAATATCTCCTTTATAATGTGAACCACTTCATTAGCTATTTTCCAACAATATTCTCTTTTATTTCTTCCTATGAATTAAACAGAGTTATTTCAAGACTCAAATGAAAGGAAAATAATTACGGCTTGTACTTCTGTTTGTATTTATGAAAATGGATGTATTTTGAAAATAAGCATTTCAAAATGTATTCAGAGCCTCAATTAACTTATGGAAAGTAGTGTAAAAAAATAAGGCTATGAGTGTAAAAGAAATTACTGTATTCTTCCCTTTCTATACCACTCTGCATTGTTCTGTTTGCATGGGGCTCTAATTGTAAAGGAGAATTTAGAATCCATTAGCTACAGCACACAGACTAATAAAAGAGAAGGGATCAATGGGGGGTAGAGGCCAGAGAAAGAAAGAGGTACCTAAGGAGAGACTGGATAGGCCTTTACCAAGATGACTCAGTTTCTAGGTCACCAATCTTCTTTGGCCTTAGCGATGGCCCCTGGGATTCTAGGTAGTACCAATTAAGAAGCAAATGATTGTGATGATGCAGGTTTGCAAATAGGTAAAATATACCATGAGAAACAGACAAGAACCATTCGTAGCCTGCTTCAGAGAGGAAAGGTTTCCTTCAAGGGTTCCCAAGCTCTAACATGCTCATCCTCAAATCCTTGCCATAGAATTCATCATAGTCACAACTGGATGCAAGGAGAGAATAGCTAAATCGTCATCTGGGGCGCATGTAGGAAGAGAAGTGAATTTTATGCAGCGATATAACCTCAGTATTCCATTTTGTGTCCTTTCCTCCATACTCCTATTATATATATCTTATGTCACACAAAATAGTTTCTACCAAGCCTTGATAATTTAGTCAACTTTGCAGCACCATGACAAAATAATTGGCTTATAGGGAGCACAGAATGATTTTGGTTCATAGTTTCTAAGGTCTCCACCCATGATCACCTGGCTCCAGTCGCAGCATAACACAGCATAGCAGAACCACGAGGCTCAGAGGAGCCTGCTCACCTCGAAACATCTAGAGATCGAAAGGCCAGGGCCAAAGTTCTGAGTGCCTTCTTCAAGAGCATGACCCCAGGAACTCAACTTCTGCCCATCAAACCCGTCTTGGGGAGCTCCCAATTGTTCCCAATAGTGCCACAGACTAGGGACCTAGTCCTAAAGCATGAGCTTTTAGGGGACAGTCAAGATCCAAACTGCTTGATAGCAGTTACTCTAGGAATACCTCTAGCTAAAGTTCGTTGAAAGATACCCAGGTCCCAGAGCTGCTTCTAATCAGTCATGAAAGGACAAATGGAAAAGCCATTTTTCCAATGCACACTATTCAGAGATAGCCTTTGAGAAAGCTTTGGTGGGGACATGAGAGAAGAAGGTATAGTGTTAAGAGGCAGGTGTATAATTAAGTTTTGAGTTAACACTAAAATAAATGAACAAAAATGTTAGTATTAGCAGATGGGAAGGTATATTTAAGGGTAACCCAAAATAATGGGGAACAATAAAATAAAGTCTTCTCAAAGGATGAGGCACTGAGTGGAGGGTAGAGGAAAAGTAAGGAGGAGGGCAGGTGAGGAGAGGAGGATAAAGAGAGAAAATAATTTAGGCAAAACAATCCTCATGATTCCAAAAACTTCAAGACCACTATAGTGAGTAAGGAGAATCTACTGGTACCTTTCTCATATGCTGTGTTGACGTATTTTTAACATTATCTCTTATACAAGCGATGATGATGATGGTGGTGGTGGTGGTGCTGATGATAATGATGATGATGACGATGCTGATGATGATATAACCTGACTAAGGCTTGGAAATGCAGAGAGGAAAATGTCGATGAATGTGAAATGCAGTTAGGAACTTTGCTCTATTGAATTCTTGCATGTAAACTTTAAAATGACCATGTCAATATCAGGAAAATCTGATTGGTTATCCTTTTGGTAAGATTCTTCCTTCCTTTGCTGTTTTAGAAATAAGCCTATATGCTCATAAAGAGTTGTCAACGGTGAAACATTTCCATCCCAATAACAATAATTGTAACCAGTAAATTGTTCCTCATTTTGTACTAGGAAAATGGTTAGACTAAAAGTTGAGTATAAAAATCTCCCCATAAATGGGTGCTCCAACTTAATTCTCCTACTGTCTATTTTTTATTGTTGTTATCAGTATGTAGTTGTACAGAGGGGTTACAATTCCATAAGCCACGTTATGAGTACATTGCTTCTTGGTCAATGTCACCCCTTCCTTTTTTTTCTCTCCATTTCCCTCTTCCAGCCCTGCGGGGCTCGCTCTACCTCCTTCCATGTAGAGATCCTGGGCCTATCTGCCTCCTCCGTGTGATCCCCTATTGCCCTCACGCATATCCTCTGGCCAATAGGAATCGACTGCGGGGGCGAGGTCCACGTGTAGCCTGTGGTTGCGAGATGCCCTGCCCCCTTCCCCATACTTGCTAAGGAAGACAAGGACGTGTGGACTCTTGGGGAAGCCTCAAGGGGCATTCTGTCTATTCAAGGGTGGGGCTAACAGTCTTATAGCAGTGGTCACCTGCGAAGGGGAGGAACTGGCCAGGTGTTAGCGATAGGCAAACGAGCATGTCCATCACGGTGATGTCATGGAACTTCCTGCAGAGTCGGAGACCTCTTGGCTCCGCCTCCTGGGTCAGCCCACACCATCAGGACACACATGCTTGCCACAGAGAGGCGGGCATGGTTTGGCTTCTCTTCCAGTTGAACCTGGAACGAGGTGGGATGGGCTAGCTGCTGGGCCAGCAGCTAGCCGCCCCAGGTCTAAAAGGCGTAGCCATCCCCTACACAGCCCTAACCTCAAGTTACCTAGTTCATTTTTACACAGTGTACATTGAATACTCACACTGTCTTCTTAAGGAAGTAAAGCTTGTATTGCCTCTCATTTTAAAGACTTGTATACTCAAGTTTAAGGGGTTTCAGTGGTTTGTCAAATATATAATCTGGTGTCTAAAGATGATTTCTACTTTTCGACACCACAACCAGCTCCAAGCAAGGTGTGAAATCTGGTTTCAAAAGTGGAATAAGGTGTTTGAAAACATAAGAACCTTTCTTCTGAGGGCCTGGAATAACCCAAGTTGTGTGCATTTATACTGAGTCTCAGTCAAAGATTTCTAGGTTCTAAACTTGATTCTTAAATTTTTAAGGTGATAAGTACTTCTGCCAAATTGCATAATACACATTTACACAGATGGGCATGGCTTATTTCTATGAAAATACATAGGTATATAAAACATAGTTATGTTGAACATGCACAAATGATACACATAAATGTGAACCATAATTTGAATGCATATACACAGAAATGTGTGTGTGTGTGTGTGTGTGTGTGTGTATACATGTCTCCCCTAAGCATGTACATCCTTTCTCTAACAGAATGTACTATTTCCTGATGTGATCTTGTCCCCGGCATCCTTGTAAATTTGAGTCCATAACTTACAGCATTATCAAAAAATTGAAACACAACTCAGGATTTGACTCCTTCTGCTATGTATGAAAGAAGGAACTAGTACTTACACGCTGAGCCCTGAGCCCTGAAAAAAAAGGCACAAAATATATTGAGGCAGCTTTCAAAAATATAGTGTAGCTGTCAACTGTCAGCATGCAAACATGTAAAAACTGGAGAATGGAGCCCATAAAAATCAGCAATTCTCTTGTGATTCAAGAACTAAAAATGGCATCTGGAATTGGGGTGCTAGATTCACAGAATAGAAAGCAACCACTAGTGGCCTTGCTCATATTCAGAGTAAAAAACTGTAGTAAAGTATATGAATTAATCATTCTAGATATCACATAGTTTACATCTCTCAGTGCTGGACAATCAGTTAATGATACTAAGCCATCATGATTTATAAATGGAAAGTTTTCAGGACCAATTGGTGATACATCTGAAGGTACTTAGCAACAAGGAAATTGTTTAGATTGGAATTCCATTTCTGCTAATAACATCCCAAAATAAAAGAGTGATTGACTTTACATAAATTTTCCTTATTTGCATAGCATATAAAAGTTTTACTTCTGAGAACAGAGAATGATGAACAAAACAGATCATTTCCATCCAGTAGGGGTAATTCCAAGATGAGCACCAGATATCCAAAGCGAGTGAAAAATTCCTTCTCAGAAGAGTGGCTTTGACCTGGAATTTCCAGTGATTATACTGTTACAATTTATTTTGGGATAATCCCAAAGGAGATGGTCCTGGCTCACCCTGAGTGGACCTCCCTTGTACAGTCACAGGGAATTGCTCTTTGTCAGCTTCTCCAGTGAGATTGACCGAGATCACGGAGGCCATGAACTTTGACACCCGGCCTCCAACATCTAGTTGAACTGTCCCTGAATCACTGGCTCCTGGACATTGTGCAATGATAAATATATATTTTTGATGCCACTCCTTTTGCAATACTTTGATGCACAGCCATAGAAAACCAATACTATGATTTGCTAGGACAAATGATGAAACTCTCAAGTCTTAACATTTTTCCCATTCCTTAGTAATCCATTGTTCCCTCATGCTTGAGATTGTTTTTCTCTCCTGCTATAACAAAGGTGTCAGGAAGGTGCACAGAAAAAGGCAACACTAAAGCGAGGGGAGGAAAAATATGAGCTCATCAAAGCATATGCTAGACGAAAGGAAATGGAGTCGGTAACCTCATTTCCCTGGTATGATGAGCCGTACTCCCATGATGATCAATAACATTAGCTTCAAAGCCATCAAATGAAGAAATGCAAAAGCAAAGGCTAATACATAAGGCCGTCAGAAACACAAGTCCCCCAAAGCAATGGGTTTCCCAAGTAAAGGAAATAACCAACTTTCAAGATAGATTAAAGCAGGAACCAAACTATGGAAGGCAAAATTCCCCCAAGCAAAAGGAAAGGACATGGAAAATTCATCTCCTTCAGAAAGAAGGTGGGTGATGAGAGACGTTGAAACACACAAATCTTAACTGATACCGAACATAAGACGCCATTTTTTTCTTTGAATGTTAAGTTTTCTCTTCTTATTGAAATTTCACTTTTATCTTGGGAACTACACAGTGTAAACTTTCACCTGCCTTTGCTTCTAGGTTTTCACTAAAGCATGCACTCTGTGTGCCATATTTGGATCTTAGAAGTGCTTGATATGTTAATAGGCTTGCTTGCTATCTGAAGATATGGCATTCTTATTTGGTAGTGGGGAGAGGCGGAAGAGGAGGGAGGAGAGGGAAGAGGAGGGGGAGGAGGAGGGAGAGGAGGGGGAAAAGGAGGGGGAAGGGGAAGAGGGAGAGGAGGAAGGGGAGGAGGGGGAGGAGGGGGACAGTATGCCCTGCACTGAACAAAGGTGAATGTTCTAAACAGCTATTACTTGTTCACGCAGCCATGTGCAGATCCTCTATATATGAGAATTACAGTCGACTTCTGGGCGAGTAATACTCTATTCAAAAACCCATCTGGCCTTTATTTTATTTCATTATTTCTTCCCCAAAACCTCACTTGAATCAAAAACTTCTTAAGAGGAGTCCATGAATGCTTTTTCTACTGAAAATCTCTATGACAGAAACCCACAACCCCTAAATAAAAAGGAAATTACAGCACTGCTGGTATCATTCAATAGGTAATCTCACATCACCAGGCTCTAGTAAAATAAAACCCTTTTTCCACAGTTATCTCCTATCTCAGAGTCCTTTTGAACACTGATAAGAAAACTACCAAAGACAAACCAATTCAGAAAAATATTAGCCATTGCCCAAAATATGTAAAATTAAGGAAGAAGTCTACTGTCTCACTTTCTGTAGTCATGACATTCTGAAAAGAATATATGTATGATGATATCAGATATTAACACTCTATTAAAATTCCAACATGGGGAAAGACTAATAGATATGGATAGATTCAAACTATGACCAATAGTGAAATAAATAAACAAAAAAAATGAAATGTTCCTTGTCTCCCAGGATCTTTCATGCTGGGTACTGGGCTCATATGTGTAATCTTAGATACCAAGAAGCTGAGATCTGAGGCTTAATGTTTGAAGCCAGCCTGGGCAGAAAAATTCTAAAGACCCTTTCCCTAATTAACCAGCAAAAACAAACAACAACAAAAACATCCCCAAACCCCTAAGCCCTCAAACAACTAAACCGCAGCAACAACTACCACCACCACTGCAACAACTACTACCACCACCACAACAAAAAACAATGCTGATAATTGTTACAGTAAAATACTCCTTAGAGAAAATTAGCTTAGCTTTTCCTACCAGGAAGGCTTATCCAGAGTGGTTAAATTAATAGCAGATTTGTGTTTTTGAAGGAAACTGTTAATTACCTTAGAATTTAAATGATAATTATAATAAGTCTTTGCAGTGAGTCAGATATTTGGTATTTCTTTTTTGTTTCTTTCTGTCTGAGATCATTGTAGACTCTTGTAGTTGCAAGAAATAACGCAGAGAGACTGAACAGTTTTTACCTGGTCACTAAGTGGTATTATCTTGAATAAATAAAATACACTACAAAAGCAGGAATTTAACATTCCAGTGACCTCGTTTGGATCTTATTTCATCAGCTCTGCATGCACTTGTGATGTGCACACACATGCACATGTGCGCACGTGTGTGTGTGTGTCCATGATTGTTTTTAGAGCTGGTATTTGTTCAGTGAGACCTTTAGCAATAAGAAGTTACTCTTAGTATCTTATTTAACTATTCTGTATGGGATAAATGGTCAAGTGGTCATTATTTAGATCAACAATACACTGAAAAAAATTTTCCCTCTTTCCTAACTCTAGTCTCTGTGACTCCTACATAAAATCCAAAGTGGAGGAAAGGTCTTAGGTTTGAACAATTGAAATTTTGTGTTTGCCAGGTGTGGTATAGACACACACACACTTCAGAACCATCCACACATGTATAGGTGTTACTGAATCTTTCACTGGACTTGAACTCAAATGTAGATACAGGTACACACCACAGCCATTTTGCCATGAGGAGAAAAGTGGTAGATGGAAAGAGAGAGATGATGTTCAAATGATGTTTAAACTCTATAATCAAGAAATCAATCTTATTTTTACTTAATTGACCTATAGTACTGTTTTTTCCTGAAGTCAATTTAAATCATTAGAAGAGTTTTCACTGACACAGAGATAAAAATATTTTATGATTTGTTTATAAGTGAAAAAACAGAGGCACAAAGATCCTAATTGATTTTAACAAAATGGAACGCTTAGTATGCAGCTAAGAATGGATCCAGAAAATCTGTATGTCGGTAACATCAAAGCACAGGAATATTACATTCTTGCCATTTGCATTGCATCTATAGGTTTCAATCACTTATTTTATAATGAGGAGAGAATGCTAAGAGGTTAAGGAGATAATTTTGTGACAGTTATGTCTTCCTGCATTTAAACTTTTTTTTTTCAATTTAATGAACATAACCCTTTTTGATCTGCTCATGACTCTTTCTGTACGTGAGCAAGGGTACCTGTTTGGAAAGAGTGCACTTCTGCTTGCCACTGGGCCCACTTCTGTGGCCATAGTAAGTGTGTGTGCGGAGGAGGGGGTGGTGCATAGTAAGAGGGACACTTGCTGGGATAGCCTATTTGTGATCTCTATGGCCATTCATTCTGCCATTCAACCAGAGAAAAGAAAAGTAGAAGATGCTCCATTAGCAAGAAAGGGGCAGTAAGCAGCTTTCTTTTCAGATTCTTGTCACATCTGCTAATGCCCTTTGGCCAAATCTAGTCACTTACCATGACTTTCCTATACTATATTACACCAATCTAAGATAAAAGGGAATTAGGGTTATCAGGAGGAAGAAAGATAGATGGAAAACTTATTAGATAAGATTAAATACACAGGATAAAAGATTAGACTGGCAAGGATAAGAGGAGACGATGCAGAAGGTTTAATGAAAGAAAAGACAGGGACAGTTCTACAGTTTGAGAAAGGAGACAGCAAGCCAGGCAAGGAATCCTGGGCTTTCTTATTTTTGTTTTTGTTTTTTAATATTTGTTGTCAAGGTGATGTATAGAGAGGTTGCATATGAAAGGTAATGAATACATTACTTGTCAAACTTGTTACCTCCTCCCTCATTTTTCTCCCAAATTCCCTTCTCCCCAATCCCCCCCCCAAGTTGTATAGTTAGTTTACAATATATTGTCTTGTAAGTATTGTTGTTGCATTAGTTCACCTTCCCTTCCCTTCCCTAATTCAGACAAACATATATACAATACTCAGGGTACCAGTATCAAATACAGGGAAAACAGGGGCTAAATCATAGGAAAGACGGATAGAAGAAAAAAGAAATAATTTCACATAGTGGTTAAAAATAACAACAATAATGATAAACCACTTGTTTCTATATCTTGGAGATGTTTTGCTTAGCATCATCTTATGTGTTCAAACGTACATAGCTATTGAGCTATTGTGATCATCTGCTAGGACCATCCTAGACATATACTAATTATTACCAGTGAGTGAAACCTATGTTTCTTTGGGTCTGGCTCACTTCACTTAGTATGATTTTTTTTTTCCTAAGTCTTTCCATTTCCTTACAACCAGGGCAATGGCATTCTTTCTGACAGAAGTATAGAATACCATTGAGTATATATACCAAAATTTCTTGATCCATTCATCTACTGAGGGTCATCTAGGTTGGTTCCATATTTTAGCTATGGTAAATAATTCTGCAATGAACATGGTTGTGCTGGTAGCTTTAGTATGGCCTTGTATGTGATCCTTTGGGTAAATACGGAAGGCATTTTGTGATTCAGATTCTAACATTTCCTAATATATTGACCTTTCTGTTCTTCTGTCCTGTTACTATGATGAAAGCTTTACATTTTTGTTAATGGATTTTTATGTTATTCAAATTAAAAATAAATATGGGTGCTTTGAAGTTATTACTATGCTTAGAAGTCACATTTAAAGTTATTTGTTTCTATGTAAAATGTACAAAGTTATAGATATTTCCTATCTTTGGCCATCTCTACAATTACCACAAATGTACTTATGTGGTTAATAATTGTAATCTCAGTTATTTAGCTGAGAGCCACATAAATTTTATAAGGCAATAAATCTTATATAATGCTCCCTGGAGTATCAATTGATTCATTAACTTGTAATAAATGCTTTTAAAATGCAAATTAAATAATAACCGGGAACACCTCAGCTAAATGCCACCAGGATATCTATTATGTATTTCCATGAGAGATCTGTTATTGTCTCTTCAGATTAAAGCAGTGTACTCATAAACATGTAGGGAATAAGATACTTCCCATAGTGGGAGGGGTCATGGGGGCATAGGTATTAAAAGAAAATATTGATAAAACTGAATTCTATTTTTAAATGATCAAGCTTAATTCTTTCAGATCCTAATTTCTTTTTAGAAGTAACTCTGTATACCCATTTTGTAAAACTCCTTGACAAGATATCAACACTGTCCTTTCCTTCTAGCTATTTCAGTTTCAGAAAACTATCCAAGAAAACCATTGGAAAGCCATTAGAAGGTATCACTATAAAGACAATCATTGCAGCACTATGGTAAATGTGTGATGCATGTTTGATAATTTAATGTGTTTAAATGTTACTCAGAAATTTTTATGATAACATTTAATGATATTTAATTACATAAGAGCAATGCATATAATGTATCATTGATGGCACTGGTTTTGAAATTGATTTGATATTGATATAGAACTGTAGTTTTAGCTTCATTCCAATTTTATCAAATAAGCATCATTATTTTCAAAATATACCAAAGGAGATATACTAAATGAAACTCTATCTTTATTTTTTTCAATTGTGGGGCTTGAACTCAGAGCCTAGGTGCTGTATCTGAGCTCATTTTGTTCAAGGCTAGCACTCCACCACTTTGAGCCATAGCTCCACTTCTGGCTTTTGAGTGGTTAATTGGAGATAAGAGTCTCACGGGGCCGTTTCTACCTGGGCTAGCTTCAAACTGCAATCCTCAGATCTCAGCCTTCTGATTAGCTAGGATTATAGATGTGAGCCATCAGGGCCCAGCTTAATTATATCTATTTTAGTTGTATAATCACAAATTGTTTTTCCTGAATGTTCTTTTGGGGTATATGACAATAGTAAAAAAAATGAGTACTCAAAATTTATTGAATTTCTCATTTGTGGAAATTAATCATGTATGTAAAGACTATGAGGAGAGAGATAATAAGAGGAGGGAAGAAGATGCGAAGAAAAGACAGCAGAGCAGAGGGAAGGAGAGAAGAGAGGAGAAGGGAGGGAAGAGAAGAAGACAAGAGGAGAACACAAAAGAAGGGAAGAGGAGAAGAGAGTTGGGGAGAAGAGAGGAAGGGAGCAGCCTATTGCTGTATCATAATGATTCTAGATATATTTTCATCAATCAAGAGTTAATCAAGAGATCTTATTCTCAGGTGTATAATCAAAACAGTTTCTACAAGTTACAATCCTGACTGTTAAAATTGTTCCAAAAAGCAATACCAACTATAAACTATTTGCATTTCTAAAACACTGTCACTGACTGGAAGTGTGGCTCAGGTAGTACAACAGGAGCTGTGAGCAAGAATGCCAATCATGAATGTGAAGTCCTGAGTTCAAGCTCCAGTACTAGCACAAAAAATAGTTCATGTAAGACCATATATATATATATATATATATGTAATATATATATAATACATACATTTACAGTCATGTGTGTATATATGTATGTATCTATGAATGTTACATGAATATGTTACATGAATGTGAGTCCCTTTGAAATTAATATCCACCTCTAAGAAAGGTATATTATTAAATGGAAACATGTCTTGTCTGTGTGTACGTACCTGTAGGAAGGGGAAGGACAGTGAATACAGATAAAATACCAAATATACATGAGTAAAAATAGAGCAAGACAACTTAGTGAGACTGGTTTGGGAAGGAGGAAGGGGGAGAAGAAGAAATGGAGGGAGGTGATTATGGTCAAGAAGCACTTGTTAAAATGCAACTGTCTTTGTACAACTACTACGTAAAATAAATAGAATGCTTCTAGAAAATGCGCTTATTGGGAGAAAATTTTAAAACCTTTATCCATGAATTTGTATATGATGCTCTCTGAGGGGAATTGCTTCATGAATTGACTGGTATCTATTCCTTTTAACATGAAAAATTCAGCGTCTAGACAGATCCTTCTGAGAAAATGGTTCATGTTCTTCTAAAGAAGAAATTTTCATAAAATGACTATAATTGTGGCTTTAATGTGGATCTTAACACTGCTCCATTTCAATCTATGTTGGGAACTCTACCGTGATGCTTGGCAAAAGCTTCATTTTGAAGCAACGCTTCCTTCAAGTACAATTTTGACAAGTTCCCCAAATCTTGAAAGGCACTCTACTAGGATTTCAAGTACATAATGATATTCACTCCAATATTCTTAAAGAAGTAGTGAAAATATCATAAAAGTACAGTGACAATAAAACTTCAGTGGTTAAGGCCAGAGGCACTGTGGCTCAAGTCTATAATTCAAGTTACTTGATACAGACATCAGAGATCACAATTCCCAGCCAACCCAAGCAAAAAGCTTTGAAAGATTCTATCACAACCAATAGGTTCAGTGACACAGGCCTGTCATTCTCACAGATATGGGTAAGCATACATAGTAAGATAGCAGCCCAAGCCAATCAGGGAAGAAAGTGAGACTCTACCTTGAAAAGAGCCAGCATACACACAAACAGGAGCTGCAAATGTGGCTTAAGTGGTAGAGCAACTATCTAGCAAGTATGAGGCCCTTAGTTCAATACCCAGTATTGCCAAACAAAATAAATAAATTTGAATAGTTAAATATCCAATTGATACAGGGTTAGATTACTTGCATTGTTGAAAAGATACAAATGTGCAAGTATACTTCTTTGTCTTTTACTATCCATTGGGTTTACTTGTACATTCTAATGATTACAAATGATGGAAAATATGCAACTTATGTTTCTTTGGTTCTGGCTTACTACTCTGAATATAATTTTGTCCAAGTCTTTCCATTTCCTTACAAATGGGGTAGTCATCCTTTTTTATGGAAGCAAAATTCCACTGAATGTATATTCCACATTTTCTTGACTCATTCATCCACTGAGGGACGTCAATTAAACAGGACTCTAAACATTCACACAGTGAGACCACAGGAGGATATTCCCAGGAGAGGATCACGGGGGCTCAATAGCTGTGTGCATAGGATCCTATAAAATGATGTTTATCAAAATGATGGAAATAGAGGTTTTCTATTTTACTTTTTGTGTTTTTGTTTCCTGTTTTTCCCCCTTTTGTCACTGTTTTTTATTTCTATACCTTCTGTCTTGTATACAAGTTTATTCGGTTTGGAGAGTGGAAGGGGAAACACAGAAAGGATAGGACAAAGGGTGAACTAATTCAGCAGTGATAACTCACTGGACACTACGTTGGGAATTATCTATACAACCTGTGGGCGAGGAGGCCCGGGAAGGAGAAAACTGAGAGAAAATGAGGGAAGGAGTGACACTGTTTGCCGGGCTAAGCTCTACCTCCTTTTGTGTAGAGATCCTGGGTCTATCTGCCTCCTCCGTGTGGTCCCCTATCGCTCTCACGCATATCCTCTGGCCAGTAGGAATTGACTGCGGGAGCGAAGTCCATGTGTAGCCTCAGTCACCATCTGGTTGCTGGAAGCCCTCCTCCTTTCTGTTCCCGCCAAGGAAGCAAGGCATGTGTAGGCTCCAGAGAAGCTTCAATGAGCCTTCTGCTTTATTCAAGGGAGGGGCTGTCTTATACCAGTAATGACACGCAAAGGAGAGGGACTGGACAGGTGCTAATGATAGGCTAATGAGCGTGTCCATCATGATGATGTCATAGAACTTCCCGCAGAGGCGGAGACCTCTTGGCTCCGCCTCCTGGGTCAGCTGGTGCCATTACGACACACATGCTTGCCACTGAGAGGCGGGGGCTGGTTTGGCTTCTCTTCCGGTTTCTGAACCGGAAGTAGCTGGGATGGGCCAGCTAGCAGCCGCCCCACGTCTTAAATGAATAGCAATCCCCTACAACTGTTCACAAAGAAATCTACTCATTCATTACCTGACTTGTGTAACCATAGCTCCTCTTCACATCACTTTTACAATGAAAAATTTAAAAAGATATATAAATGAAGTTCATACATGCTCCTAAAAGGCAATAATAGACTCAATGTTGAATTCAGAGATGTTTTACATTCAAATCACATAAGAAAAAAAATAACTGAAAATTTTATAATAGTTGATAAGTGTTGTCAAACTAACAGGCTGCCAGTGAGAAGGAATACACACACACAGAATTATCTCATACCTAGACATACTATAAAATGGAGTGGGGGTGGGTGGGGGTCTTTCTGCTGTCAAAGGGCATTTGGATATATGTGACATCAGTGGGGGCTGTCTAGAATCATGTATGTCTGTCTGGTTATGTATTAGATAATTTCTCAGCTTTTATAGGTCTGACAGGTATGGGGAATGAAAAGGTTTCCTACCACAGTTATAAAGATTTATAGGAAAATCATTTTAAAAGCTGATTAGAAAACCAGCCTGACATTTACTCTTCAACTTACATCAAGGAATAGGTGATTAGCGCCAAATCATTTGGATATCAAGAAAGACTAGGATAATCTGCTTTGTATTTGAGATTCAAATTTTATCTGAGGGTGATTGGTACCCAGGGTTCAGAAAACAAACCCTGCTTGATTCTAGGTTGATATTCCTTCACTGTGAAATTGTGTAGTGACATTATTTTAGCATTTTGGGGCACTCATGTTTTGAAGTCTGTAATCATTTAAATATATAACAAATTGAAATATCTATCAAACATGAGCATGAGAACCCTATGGTCCCCATACAACAAGTGATATGTTTTATTATCATTGCTTTATAACATAAGATGATGAATTTGCAGGAAGACAAGGAAGCTCTTTCACCTGACTAGGCCCCTGATTCAAGTTGCTTAGGTCTAAAGTTGGAGACTGGGCAGCCTTCTTCTTCTCCACATGACAACAGCTGTGCCTTTCACAATTACTCCTCATCTTTTACTGGCTTTCTCTCCACAATTGATTAAATGGGTTAGACATTTTCACCAACAATCTTGCAAAGCAATATGTTTTTGGTTTTACCTACAAATATAGAACTATCAGTACACTTAAAAAAATCTCTTTAAGAATGTTATAAGCTGAGTGCTACTGGGTCACACCTGTAATCTCAGGTATTCAGTTGGTAGAGAATAGGAGAAACATTGAGATTCATATCTCCATTTAACCAGCCAAAGAGCCAGTAGTTTAGCTGTGCAGGGTCAGGTGCCTAGGTCCTGAATTCAAGCCCCAAGACTACCACCACACACAAAAAAATGATTTTTATATGTTCCATGAGACACTGTATGCTACATGCCATCTTAAAACATTTTAGAGTATATCTTGTAAGAAACTCATTTTAGCACATCTTGAAAGGAGGTAAACCAAAAAAACTTATATATTAACAATTTAATTGAAAATATGAATTTCCCAGTATAATAATAGTTTCCTTATTGCAAACAATTGGCACTAGCTGTTAAGACAGAAATTAACATCACAACTGGTCAGAGTCATCATGTCTCAAGGCTGGAAAGTTTATTCATAATATTGATTGATGCTAACATATTGTAATTGTCTCCTTAATGCCAAGATGATGACCACAGAAGAATCAATGTGAGCAATGTCTCATTTTTAGCATTGTCGATTTGATTCCAAATCACTGATTAGTTCTGCTCAGGGAACAGGGTCATTATGAACGATTAGTGAGCTCAGATATTTGTAACAGGCATTTTCAGGGTCAGATTTAGTGAGGAAGATCTGTATTACTGTACTGTTTAAGACTGCTCTGGTAGTTTGGGACTCAAGAGACAAATTAAAATCTGTGGGGGTATTTTTGTATTTTATATTTTATTTGGAGAACCATTACTCATTTTTAAACAGGGCGGTTTTGTTCAGATTGCTCATTTAGTCAATGAATGCTTATTGACTAATCAGCACAAACCTGAGGACACAAAAATGAATCCATGCCTGAGCACTGGTGGCTCACGTCTGCAATCCTAGCTATTCAGTAGGCTGAGATCTGAGGATTACTCGTCAAAGGCAGCTCGGGCAGGAGAGTTCATGATACTCTCGTTCCAGTTAATTAACAGAAAGCAGAAGTGGAACTGTTACTCATGATGTAGAGCAGCTTTCTTGAGCAAAAACCTAAAGGGCAGCTCCCAGGCTCTGAGTTCAAGCCCTAATACTGGCACAAAAACAAAGTCACGAACAAAAGTAAAATAAATAAAACTTATTGCCTAGTTCAAGATGGTACAACCCCAAATCATTTTCCTTTTCATGCCACTCTTCATTTGTTTTGAAAGCAGGACTCCTGTATCAGATTGTGAAATTATTTGAAGTTTTAACACAGCTATAACAATGTAAATAACAAGAAATAAAAACATTATTTGAGAATTTCCCATGTATAGTCCAACTGCTAAAAAGGTCTCGTATGTGGTTTTACCTCCACATCATCCTATCAGGGGCCTCTTAAATAGGATTGCTGCATTTTCAAAATATTACTCACCTTAAAGCTTGAAAAGCCTTTAACACTGTGAAATGATGACTGCTTAGCAACAGGAAACAGGGGAGAGAAAAAAGGATGGCATTCCGTAAGGCATTTACTAGTAAAGATACTTTTTAAACACACACACAAACCTGTAAATACAATCCTCCCAGTACAAAAAAGTAATTGGAATTATGCAACTTTACAATATTTTATTTTCTTTAATAGAAATCTCTACAGGGAGTGGTGCATAGAGTACATGATTATCAAAATGAATTCTTTACAGCTGGGTATTGGTGGCTAACACCTATAATCCTAGTTGCTCAGGAGGCTGAGATGTAAGGATCACAGTTTGAAGCCAGCCTGGGCAGAAAAGTCTGTAAGCCTCTTATCTTCAATTAATCACCCAAGGGGGTGGGGGAATCAAAACAGAAATGGAGCTTGGACACAAAACTCAGTGACAGTGCCCAGATTTCAAGTTCAAGACACACACACACACACACACACACACACACACACACACACACACACACACAGTAAATCCTTAATGTTTTCCCAAACCTGGAAACTTGAAACTTTTTCAATTTTCCTTTATTTCTACGCCAAATCAATAACTTATTTTGTCCTTCTTCCCTTTTTTCTTCTCTCATCTGAGAACATCCTTGAAAGACCAGCCTTATTTCTCTCCCTTCTAAGTTTTACAATGGACTTAAAGATATAAGCAATGAAGTTGACTTGATATCATAATATTGTAACAAGTTAGAGGTTATGTCTGTATGCAGGTATGCACGCATGTGTATGTGAGTGTGTATATGTTGTATCTACACATATATGTTGCATGTATACATAATAAATTTTCAGATTCTATTGGCAATAGGAATGTAAAGGACTATTTGAGAATAAAGTGTTTTGAGACCTCTAAGATCAAGATGACCTAATTCAGATCTCTAATAGTTCTTCAATACCTCATTGTATGTAAAATATTATACCTTCTCTTCAATCTCACAAAAAATCCAACATTCTTATTGTATACTCAAGCAAATACTCAAAACACTTTAGTAACCTGCACAATAGGAGCTCCTCATCCAGGCCTAGGCCTACTCCTATTTAACTCCAAAGCCAACATTCTTTCTAAATTGTCCCATGTGTTAAGAAATGAGCAAAGCATTTTTACATCTATATTAGATCCATACCATTTTTTTCATCTTGTTGATGTAAGACTAGCATACTTGGTAGAGAACAGTTTTTTTCTTGATAACATGTCCACATGTAGTGGCTGACTAAAATATAATGAAAAGGATTCTGAAATGGATACAGGGAGTTCCAGGAAAAAGCCAATTGGTAAGGTCAGTGTATCAGAGTAGCCCACACATATTTTTATTCTCTCTCTCTCTCTCTCTCTCTCTCTCTCTCTCTCTCTCTCTCTCTCTCTCTGTCTCTCTGTCTCTCTCTTCCATCCTATGAAAGAAAGAAACATGGAGCCTGCTTCTTATGCTTAAGTCTTCAATGTAGATAAATGGATCAGAATATATTTCACACATTTGTCAACAATGTAAGAATGTTTTCACAAGTATACAATTTAGTGTTCCCATTTCTTTGGGGATTCACGTGTGTGTGTGTGTGTGTGTGTGTGTGTGTGTGTGTGTGTGTGTGTATGCTTACAGTGGGGCTTGAAGTCAAGGCCTGGCCCCTTAGCTTTTTTACTCACTGGTAGTAAACTACGACTTGAGCCACCTCCTCCACTTTTTAATTTTTGCTGGTTAAATGGAAATAAAGTCTCACCAATTGATCTCCTTGTGTAGGTTTGAATCATAATCCTCAAATCTCAGCATCCTGAGATACTAGGATTGCAGGCATGAGCCACCAATACCTGGCTCACTCTTATCTACATATTGAGCAATTTTTCTATGGCTTCTCAGAGATATCTTTAAGATGGATATACAGAGTAAAAATAAGAAAAGATAAATAAGAAGTATTATTAAAAAGGAAATGGTGGATCTAAAATTAAAAAATCAATATTTAATCAACTGAATATATTGTTGACAGGTGAGGCTGAGTTTATGTTTCTGCATGTTTTCCTGATGCATTAAACAGATTCACAATTGAGAAAGATTCACCCTCTAATGGAGTTCAAAAGAATCTCTCATTTGTTCTACATTTCCATTAACACAAGTGCAGGTCATTTCTGGCAACAATATCCACTTAAAGTATATAGACATTAGGATTTAGGAAATCCCATCCTCAAATCTTCTTTCCTAAGTTTACATGGAAAGCTTAAGATGTCTTCTGTTGTAACCATTGGAGTCTTCAAGAACAAGCACCCTATAGTGTAATTTTCCTGTGCTTCTGTGTGATCAGGCCTCACAAATGAGGTAGTCATGGAAAGTCTCTTTGAAAAGTAGGTCCTTTGGGCATGGTGATGAATGCCTGTAATCCCAGCATGCAGGAACAGAAAGGATTATTGCTAGTTCAAGGCCACACTGGGCTACATAGCAGCTCATTGGTCAGATTGGGCAATACAGTAAGGCCCTTCCTCCAAAGAAGTTTAGAGAGAAAAGGTTGAAAAAGAGAGAGAGAACAACATACCGAAGAGAGAGAGAGAGAGAGAGAGAGAGAGAAACACCAGTCATCCCCTGATCCTCTTTTCATGTTTTTGTCTTTGTGTTCTGGAGCTTTAACTCAGAGGAGCCTCTTGCATACTTCCCACCTCACAGTGGGTGCTCTACCATCTGAGCCAAGCTTTAGCCACCCACCCACCCCCGCTTTTCTTTCATTTTTATCAACTAGATCTTCAGTTTGAGACTGGAACTGCCTTCTCAGAATATAAAGTGGGGACTCTCACAGTGAGTAGAGTTGGGGAAAAATGTGGAAGTATCCTGGGTCTTTTATCCTGAGATGCCACGGCAAACCCTAAGCCAAACCTTCCCAGATTTATTTCATTTCAGGGAATAATTTTTCTGCTCTATTTATATTTAATTAACTTTTTTGGTCTCTTCAAGCTCACCTGCTCCCGTATCATACACTCTTAAAGGAAAGAGGTACTTTTATACAAGAAAGAGCAGGCTCTTAATAAGTTTAAAAAGTACTTGATGAATATCATAGTGCTTTATGGTCCAAGGCCTTCCATGAATATGAGTCTATTATAAGTAAATCCAAATCTGCAGTACATATGAAACATTCAGAATTAAATACACATTATTTTATACTCATTCCTTTCACTTCTTCCAAATTAATTCAGAGGACAATTGATTAAAACAAACAAATTAAATTCAAACAGTAGCATATATAGCTGGGTGAATTCCAGAGCTTATTGAATAAAAAAAAAACTATATTTTTTTTAGAAAATAAGATTATGTTTTCAATTTCATGTCATCTCTTATTATAGCAGTGTTGACTGGCATTCTTAAAGATACTATGCATGATCACTATACAAATCTTTATTCTAATAATCATCTAAACTAGTGCCCATTTAATTGTGTTTATTGTAATACAGCATGAAAAACAGAAAATTAATATGAATCAGCTCAAGGGAAAGCCTACGTTTTGCCTTCCAACAAGCTCTTTCAGTGATGCAGAGCTAAAGTGCAAATGAGAGAAAAAATAAACCATATAATTATTTAAAGACCAATGCTATAAAGTTTGGTGTTGCTTTGGTCTTTGGAGTATTGTTTAATTCATTACTTTCTCCGAATACATAAGATTCTTGTGAAAGAATAAAATAGCAAAAACATTCATCTTCAGTTGGTTCTTCTTTTATTTACTAACACAGTATCTTCCAATAATATTTTCAAGCCACTCGCTCTGGCTAAGAAAGCACTAATCTCATTTCTAAACACACAGGAATAAACAATATTAAAGGGAATACAGTGGGAGGGACACTGCTTTGTTCACAGTAGAGTGGATGCATGTATAAAAATAACACAGGGAAGCCCCTCAGATTACAAATGCACATTAACTCCAAAGAATAAAGAGAAAAGGAATGTGAAAGGCATATTTTCTTTTGGAAGAAAGTGGACAATAATCACAAGCATCTGAAAAGCTAAGCCTGTTCTAAATTAAGACAGTGATGAGCATTTAACAAAGCACTGATATTAAAAGCAACTGCAGAAAAGAGAATCAGGTTAGATCTTGCTATAAACCTGTGTGTCCTTGAAGCTAAGACACAGATGTCAAGGTATGGGGATCACAGCCAGTGGCGATCATCTACCACCTAGCTATTCAAAAGGCTGTGTTTTGGATCAAGGGCACCCTGGCAGAAAAATTCATGGCACTTCATCTCTAAAAGAACCAGCAAAATGCAGGATCAGAGATGCCACTCTTGTGGTTGAGAGCCAGGCAAGTAGGGAAGCCCAGGAAATGTGAGGCACCTAGTTAAATTCCTGGTAGAGCTTCGCTTCTCTTCCACACTCCCCAGAAAAAATATATATGGCAAAGATATAAGAGAAACAAGAAGTACAAAGCATTGAGCTTGGACCATACTTTGATGAGTGAAGTCATAGGAGCTAACTTGCAACTTTCTTGACAAAGTAGAGAAGGGTAAGAGTGAGAAGTGCTGACATCAGAGGGACAGAAAGGGAATCTGAAGTAGAACAAATTAGGACATCACAATCAGCTAACAACAACCTCATCCCAGTATTCAAATCCTCCATAACTGAGGATATATATGTACGTGCACATGTACCCCCGATCTTTCCTTTCAAAATAGGAAGAACTCTGGGTATAACTTCTATTGCTATAATTAATTTATTCCTTCCTGAAACACCAAAAGGGTCACTGGAGCATGAATTCTTCATTTTTCCCATCACTGGAAATCACTTGAAAACTTCTGCCGCCATTACAAAGCCTAATTTAAAATTAATATGTATGCATTTTCTTTCATCTTTTAAATATGTAACACTAAGCGGTTTCTCAACGATGAAGAACTAAAGAGTGGTTTGAAATGCCACTTATTTGAATTTTGTAAGTCAATCTCTCCCTGTATCTTCTTTCCATTTTTTAAGCTGTCACTCACAAAATGGTAGGTGGGAGGTTGGGAACGAACTGATGATTCTCGTAAGGTGAGAGGAGTAAAGAGCCACTCCGTTCATCACTTTCCACACATACTCTGTCTCATTGCATCATCAGAGATAGTGCCTGCAGTCAACACTATAATATTACCTCTTTCACATCTCAGCTATCTGAGACACCCAGCATGTGGTAATAGATCAGATAAGAAATAATGGAGACAGGATTTGAACTCAGCATGTCTGCTTTTCACAATTAATTCCTTCATTCCTCTGCCCTCTCTTCTCATGCATTCAGATCTCCCCCCAGAAAGACAATTGGGTACAGAAAATCATACTTTTATCTCTGCAGGTAAAAAAAATATGTGATTAAAAATTGAGTTGTTTCACAAGGATCATTGGCTAAAAGCACTATTGTCATAGAAAAAGCTACTGGATGGGCCCACATTTGTACTGTAGAAGTCAGTTATACTCCGAGGAAATGGCCAAGTGCCATGGTTGAGTCTCCCATGAAAGAATCTACCCTCAGGTTTGCACAATCATCGAAGGCAGAATCTACTATTTTTTAAAGTTCTTTATGTTTTTATTTACTTATTCTTTCAAAAAATTATTGGAAAGATGATGTACAGAGGACTTTCAGTTACAAAACTAAGGTAATGTGTACATTTCCTTTCGTACAGTGTTACCCCCTCCCTGGTTTCCTCCCACCCTCCCACACTCCACTCTCCTCCTCCACCAGTTGCAAAGTTCATTTCCAGCATAGTGTCTAGTGGGCATCACAGTTGCATTGCTTCACCTTTGATCCCACCGTTCTGTGCTTCCCCTCCTTCCCCAGATCAGATAAACTTACATACAAGACAATGGCAGAGAAAAACAAACACAGTGTCAACAGGGAATAAACCAAAGAGGGAAACAATAAAGAAAGAAAGACAGTAAAGAAAGAAAGTGTGAGAGAGAGAGAGAGAGAGAGAGAGAGAAGGAAGGAAGGAAGGAAGGAAGGAAGGAAGGAAGGAAGGAAGGAAGGAAGGAAGGAAGGAAGGGAGGAAGGAAGGAAGGAAGGAGAGAGGGAATGAGAGTGAGAGAAAGAAGAAAGAATTAAAGAAAGAAGGAAGAAAGAAATAAAGAACTGCAAACAATACAAAAAATCCTTGTTTCCATTTCTTGGAGTTCATTTCGATAGGTACAATTTTATATGGTCATATGCACACAGCTATTGAGCCATTGTGAGCCTCTCCTAAGAATATTCTAGACATATTCTTGTTATTACAAATGAGGGAAATCATGCAGCCTATGTTTCTTTTTGTCTGGCTTACTTCCTTAGAGTGTACTAGTTTTTTTTTTTTTTTTTGTCAAGGTGATGTACAGAGGGGTTACAATTACATATGTAAGGTAGTGAGTATATTTCTTGTAAAACTTGTAACCTCCTCCCTCATTTTTCTCCCATCTTCCCTCCTCCTTGCTCCTCCCCCAGAGTTGTACAGGTGGTTTACAGCATTTCATCTTGTAAGTATTGCTGTTGCACTGGTTTACCTTTTATCCTTTCTCTCACCATTTTGATGTTCCCCTTCCCTTCCCTGATTCAGACAAACATATATACAATACCCATGGTACCAAAAATCAAATACAGTGACAACAGGGTTAAAGGCAGAAGAGGAAATGTACTTGCTTCTTGATGTAAACAGCATGCTGGATCCTTATGAGATAAATGTTCTATCTGAGAAACGTCAAGAAAGACACAGAAGCACCTACCAGAGTACATGCATAGTTTCTTAATAATGCCTGGGTTGTTGTGGGTGTTTTTTTTTTTTTTTTGGTTTATTTTCTTTTGTTTTTGTTTGTTTTCTGGTTCAGTGGCTTGAATTCAGGGCCAGGGTCCTGTCCCTGAGCCTCTTTGAGTTCAAGGTTAGCACTCTACCACTTGTTTTTTGGAGATAAGAGTCTCTTGTACCTTTCTGCCCCCGTTGGCTTTGAACTGTGATCCTCAGATCTCAGCCTCCTGAATAACTAGAATTACAGGCGTGAGCGACTAGCTCTCCTGGCTAACTTCTTGTTATTTTAACAAACACAATCCACATATCCCATTTTTGATAGCCATATCATGCCACCACCAACTGGTTAAGATAAAAACAAACGCAACTGAACGAAATTGGAAATTCTAAATAAAGTATGTTAAAGAATTTGGCAAATACCAGTCCAATCAAGATGGCAGAGACGTTTTCATCCAACTTAAATCCTTTCAGAATGAAAACATAAAGAATACCATGTGTCCTTCCACAATTCCTTGTGCTGGCTTCAAACTGTGAATCTCAGATGACATGCCTGAAACTAGGATTACAGGCATGAGCCAGCACCTGACTCTTATATAATCACAGAACAAACGTTGCATGGATGTGCTCATCTATATATAGTTTAAACCAAAGAACACATCTATCATCCAACACCCAACTCTATAGGATTATTCTATTAATCCATGCAGACTGCCAGAGATGTATCGTAAAGGTAGATTAAGGGAATGTTCCCAAAGATCAAGTATTGAAGAGTGACCATGTCAAATTAGAAAAATAAAGGCAGTGCCTTCCTTGTGGAGCGATGAATGAAAAGACGGTTTTAAAATTGACTTCACAAATCTTTGCCAAATAGGTATTCAACTTAAGCTCTGAAATAAGACATCAACATGTGGCAATACTTCCCACCCTACCAACTCCCACTTAGACTCTCCCAACATTTTCCAAGATTTACTCTTAGAATAAAAAATAATACCTACCAGGCTTGTCTATTCTTTCATCTTCCCAAAACACTAGTTTCAAATCATATCTTTCCTTTCTAAATCCATGTTCTATGCCTATTCCCCTTCTACCAGTTGCTTAAAAACAACAACAACAACAACAACAAAAAGTACAAAAAACAAAAGACAAAAAAAAAAAAACACCAGTGTGACGTCTAGGCTGTTATTTCATGGGTCTCATTGGAAGTGTCTTTCAGTACCTTAGTCAGCACTTGCAATTTGGTCAATATTCAGAAACAGAGTTGAACATGAGAATGAAGGGATATTACCATTTTCTCTGGTGTAGGGCCTACCACCCCCATAATAATTTGATTGACTTCTCCATACCTTTTAGGATTCAGATTAGATGTGATAGCCCCAAGAAAGCCTTCAATTTCAGTCACACACAACTTCAGTGATAGAGCATTCTTGTAGTCATCACACTTAGCCTAGTAGGAATTACACATTTATTTCCTTGGCCATTTGAGTAGTACTCTGTTTATATCTTCTAACTCTTAGCTCCCACAGCTCTGTAAGAATAGGAATCAAGCTCTGCTAGCATAGCAGCCCACATCTGTTTAGCTACCCATAGGTGTGTATATGTTGACTATATGAATGAACAAGTGAATAGATGACAAAAAAATAAAGTAAGCCCTTCATATTCTTGTAAAATAACCTATGTACCATTTTTTTCTCTCTATCAAGCGCATGATGCAAATGATAATGGATTTACAAGCTGAAGACAGAATTTGGAAGTACACTGCAATAAAACTGGAAGGAAAAAAGTTAACTTTTTCATAAATCTGTACCAATTTTTTTTAATTAAGTATATGTGTGCCATATTTCTTTTCAATGATGTTATTTCTAGTACTGCAACTTTTGGACTAAAGAAAAAATGTCATTGGTTCCCAAGGGAAGATCTCCTGTCTCTGCATGAAAAAGTATTGGTTTATTATTATTATTACTATTTGGAGTTCATGAAAATACAGCAAAAATATTAGTACCACATTATTTCATCCTGAAAAATATATAGGTAAGTGTTTACTTTAGGTAATTATTTGTTCATAGTGTTTGTTTGCAAAATATGTTTTTCCTCTTACAGACATATTGATAAGAAATTCCAAGAATAGTAGCTAAATTAATTCCTTTCCAGGAATCACTAACATCCATGAATCAGAGATTTTTGCATCACAAATCAATGTATAAGACAAAATCTGGATAAGCTGAAATACCACAAGCAATGCTACAAGAACATCTTTGTTTTCTTTCCTTATTTTGCACACTTCTGCAGTCTTTGTGTAGCAGAAATACAAATATTTGAGGAAGAAGCTTTATTTTTACTGTATCTAAGCTTACAATCACCTTGTGCCAATATAGATGGCACAAAATGCAAAGGAAACAAAAGGAAAAGAACACATAGACTATCTTTGCCATGTGTTGTCAGTTTTTATTTATTTTGTAGCATTTCTATGTTCGTTTATAATTAAGAGTAGAGTGAGCTCATAATGGTTTGTACCCCACAGCAAGGTTTTGTCTGAAGTGGGAATCTGACCTTTGCACAGTCCTTAATGATTGAACTCAGGCATAAACATGTAGATAACTTCAGTTCAAGAATGGATGTGTGCTGAAATTCTCAAATGTATCATCGATCTCAATTATGATGTAGTAAGACCTACACTTAAAGAATTCCAGGGCTTATAATCATTTGGGGAAAGTAGACAATAATTCACAAGTATACAGTTTTTAGAGAAAATAAAACAAGTATCGAGTGTAGTATTGATTCCTTTCCTTTGCCATTTCTTCTTTATTCACTTGAAACTTCCATTCCCACCTCCTGTTTCCAGAGACTTAAAAAAAATTCGATTCATTTCACTTTCAACTATTAACTTTTCTGTCAAATTTTCTCTGAATATATACTGCTTTGAGAGTTTTCCCATAGGTAAAAGAAAGGACTTTTTTTTTTCCAAAGAAAAGATGCTGAATTTAGTAGCCTTTCAAAATATATTTATTTACTTATTTATTTAGGTAGATAGTGCTAAGATTTGTTTTGGCTGCAAGGGAGGGACAAAAACCTGCAAAAGTATTGTTGGCTGGGTCTCCCAGCTAATTTTATTTGAAATATGCAAAGTGGATCAAGAGACACCAAACTCTACTTGCTGAAATAATTCCTAACAGGTGGGGGGCGGGGAGGAGCATACCTCCAGCTTGATTTTTATATGTGAAGATTCAATATTTTGTCTGGAATAAATAGCCAGCAACAGAAGGGCAGCCTCTCATAACCAGTAATTTCCATGTTGTCTTGCAGAGACAGGAAATGGATTTTCCTTGTCTCACAAGTATTTGGTTTACTTAAACAGTCAGTCATACATTAAGTGCCATCTTTGGCTCAGCACTGTGCTAGGTGGCTGGGGAAAAATGACACAAGATAGTGACCACACTTAAGGCTCATTCTGACCGATAACCACCCATACTAAGTAATACAGAAAGGAAGAGACATAAGTGTGGTAGTTGGACATAATTTTAATAGAAATAATTTTAATAAAAATGCATTTCCAGGAAGGAAAACAACATGAATATTAGTAAAACCTACTTAAGACAAACAAGGAAAACATATTCCCTGTACAGTTGCAGGAAAATAACATAGAAAGTAAGAATAAAACTTGTTAGAAAATTTCTATTTTACATGTTTTAATAAAAGCTACCGGCTTTGTATGTATACCGTCATCCCATTCCTGTTTACTTTAGTACAAGGTTAGAAATTTCTGTTGCTTAACTTTTCAAATTCACTGATTTACCTTGAGAATGTACTTTTTAAATAATCAAAATACTAATTTAAGTTCTCTACAATCATTAGATCATTAGTTTCTCCTAACTTTCTTGTGATTGTCAATTAGGTCGACAAAAGAAAGTCTAGGTATTCTCATTTACTATGCAACGTATTTCTACAGGTGGTTTGTGAAGAGATATTAGACAGCTTTCTCAAACAAGAATAGAAAATTTTCAGCATTGAACTACAAAGGAAATTTCTAATTATATCTGAATGAAACACAAGAAGCTTGGAAATCAGGTCTATCTTCAACACAAATAAAATCCTGATTTTAAATGAGAATTTTAATTATGTGGCTCTTATTTTTTATATTATAAAAAAATGAAATCAACTCTATTGGTAAACAACAGTCTAAGAAAACATATACATTTGCAATTAAAATGAATGACATCTGTTCTATAATGATAAATACTTAAATTATGGTTTAAGCAGGGATTTTTACTACATAATAGGCAAATAACCATATAAAATGAGAGTTTACATTTTTATTGTCTCAGATAATAATGTATCTATTCTACAAGAACATCTACTAAATAACAAGATTCACTAAAACATTCAAAATTAATACAAAGAAATTGCTTTCTTACATATTGCTGTTTGCTCCTGTTCTAGGGACTAAGGAATTAAATACTTATGGCAAAATCAATTGTAGGCTGTGCATCAGTGGCTCATGAATATAATACTAGCTATTCAGAAAACAGATCTGAGGATCATGGTTCGAAGCCAGCCAGGACAGGAAAGTCCATAAAACCCTTATGTCCAAAAAGCCAGAGCAGTGCTGTGACTCAACTGGTAGAGGACTAGCCTTGAGCAAACAAAGCTCAGGGACAGTGCCCAGGCACTGAGTTTAATTTCCAGTACTGTTATGTGCCACACCCCATGTCCACTACAAACATTAGTAACAGCAAATTATTATAATTGTGACTTAAATCCAACTGAATGTCCAATCATTGAAAGTCATTGCTTCTCCACAATCTTGCTGAAATATGACAAATCATGATGAGTATTAAAGGTTTTGATAGGGTAGGAAAACATTGTGTGTTTTCCTGGTTCTGACACTAGGTTTTCATTTATTAAAATATCACTGGTTTTGACAATATCAAGTAATTATGAACTACAGCCCTAATAACATCCTGTTGAAAAATAACTCCATTTTCTCATTTGGGAGGCTGCTTAATCTAATGGGATTTTGATGGGCCTGGAAATCAGAAAAGAATACCATCAGCCCTTAGCATTCATGAGAAATTGTATCTAGACTCCCTCACTAACACTGAGATGCACACATGCTCGTGTCTGTTACATAAAATGGCCCATTGCATGTCCTTTACACATCCGGTCATACGCTTTGAATCAGATGTATGTTACTTCATAGGATGCTAATGCAAACCGCACACTTGCTGTACTGCATTCTTTATGCAATTATGACAAGAAAAGTGTCTGTATATGAGACCTCAGAGGTCCAACTAGACATTATCAATCAGCAGTTGATTGATTTTTGCATATACATTTGGTTGAATTTAAATATGCAAACTCACAACATGAAAGATGACTGTATATTCAGATCTAAATCTCCATTTAGCACCTCCTGAATCTCAGATTCCTCATCAGTGAAGGTGGGTACCATAATGTCTCTGACAGTTGTTCTGACAATAACTCTAAGGAGTTCGGTATAGCTTTTGGTACCAAAACCTCTTAATGATGGTTATAATGGCAATGTCTTTGTATTTAAAAGCATCACCATGAGAAAGGTCACCATAGATTGCCACCTCTCCATTATGCATTCACTAAATGGATTCATTCACTCACTTGCTCATTTTCTATAACACACTAGCTGGCAGGGCCTTTAAGAAAGGAAAATTAACACAACAATAATACAAATTTAAAAAGTCATGTGGAAGCAAGGAACTACCAGATTGGGAAAGGAAGAAGTTGGACAAAACAGTACGCACTACAGAGAAGCTGGAATTTAAAGAGTGATTATGAAAGATGGACACAGCTCCGATAATCTGAGATTATACAAAAGAATTAAGACTGTCTAAACAAGAGTAAATTCTAAAAGGCATATGTAATCGGAATATCTTCCCAAAATTCATGTGACTTGACCCAAGCTTCTAGCCAACATACTCTAATAACAGGAAGAAAGTAATTCCAACTTTTAATTGTGTCTTTCAACGAACATCAAAGGGTACACAACTGAAAACCTACTTCTGACATTCATTTTTCATTTTGTATGCTTTACCCCCTCATGTTCTCCCTGGAGGCTCTTCTCATGTTTCTCTGTTCTTATAAAGCATCAAAATGCACTTCATCCCAAGGGGTCTTTCCTTTGCCATTTCCTAAGCTGCCTTTCTCTTTTCATTCACACCTTGTAGGAGCTACTCTTGACATAATTCAAAATTCCCCATTCTGATTTCCCTTGCACTGATTAGCAGTACCTGCATAATTAGGCCTCAAAAACTAGGGCAGAGGTTCTTACCTAGGGGGACTTCAAGATGAGACTATATTTCAATATAATTGGTTTCACTATGATCCTAGGCCGTTTACTTCAGACACTTAGAAACTCTATTCTGAGACGTGATCTGTAGGGTTATCTACATTGCCCAAAGAGGTCCATGGCACAAAACACACTAAAGAAAGCCTGAACGTAAAAAAGAGAAGGGGTGATTGAAAATGCTAGCCAATATTCATTCTTTAATTTGTTCTTGGAGCCTGATTCTCTTGAAGTACTTACAAAAGTGTGGGAAGCTGTGAGCATCCAGTCTGGTCAAACACAGTCTGAGGACAGGAAGTTATGGGAAATGAGACTTTGATCTCTATGCAAACAGAAATCAAAGGGACACACACAGCCACCATCCTGTTCATACATCCACGCAGCCTCTTCATTAGAAAGGAAAAGACTCCTTCCTCTGTTTTCTTCCCAATTTTAGTTAGGTTATCCTGAAAACTTTTCATGAGATGTCCCCAAATTATCTATCATCCAAATATAATAAAGCAAAAAAAAATACTCAAACTTACTAAAACTTCCAATTTCAAAGCAGATTAGTTTCTAGCCCAAATTAAACAGAAATCAGCTGTCATCATTGAAATATTTTTTCAGCAGTTTCCTGGCCATCTAAATCCCTTCCTGTCTCCCTCTTTTCTCTCCTTTGTACCCTCCCTAACTCCTGAAATACCTCAACTAGAAACCTTCAAGGAAGCAGCTTTTCTGAAAGACATTTCTGACGGCCTTTATTGTGGCTTAAAAAAAAAAAAATCAACCCACCTGCCACCAGCCATGTGACATTTTTTTTTCTTCATGTTGCCAGGCTTATGATTCAGAGTATTTGTGAATATATTATTTTGACAAGTTACTTTCCCAATTAAGGACCGCACACAATTCTCCATGCACAGAAAAAAAGTCCCCAGCGGGGCTATTCCTCGAGTAGGTACACAGTTTAAGAGATAGAAGAGAGAAAAAGTTCTCAGTGTGAGGTTAGACTTGAGAAGGGGTATAGATTATGGAGAAGTTCTTTTATTTTTTCATGTTAGTGGGTCAGTCTCCAGGGACAATGCAAACTGCCAAACTGCTGCATGTTAAAGGTTCCCTCTGCTACCAGCTCCTTAGCAAAGGCAAAACTACCTTATGATACTCAAACTTGTGTTCAAGGCTGTAAAATCCCAATTATTTTCACAAATGTAAGATGCATCACAGACGAATTCACATTTGAACTTTTGGCAATTCTTTTCATATAAGAACCACTTAGAAGATCCAGCCTTTATGTGAAATTACAGAGCCGTATGAACAACTTAAATAGGCTTTCATGGTATATGATCTCACCAATGAAAGGGTGATTCTCTTTTGAAAGTCAACTCTCCTGACAACGTCAGAAATTAGAAAGAAAACTACTGACTGGTGATGACATAAGTTGGAGTTTATCATGTTGAAAAGAAACAACAAAATTCAAAATAGTTTAAAATATTTTGTGGGTATCAAAGACCCCTATATATGTATATATCCCCATATAATTCATGTACATATAAACCATATGTATTCATTATAATATATGCATATATATTTAATTTATGTATACATAACTGATGTATACCATATTCATACCATAAATTTACAATTATATATTTGCATATATAATTCACACATAAAGACATATATACATCTCTGTATAATTTCCTTCCCACTCTTTGACTAGGAGACTAAGATTATTATAATACAAACGAGGTGAAAACTGAGAGCTCTGAGTTTGACTTTCTCGATAAATCTACTGTTAGAGCTGGGATTTGAGTGCAGGGCAGTCTATTTTCAGAACCCAGTCTCTATGCTGTTGCGGACATCACAATTAAGGCTCTTGTTACTGTGTTAGAAGTCACAGCTTTCTCGTTTTTTGAGTAAGAGGTCCTGCATTTGCACATTGCACCTGGCTCCACATTGCATGCCTGCCCACAGACTTAACCTTTCTGCCATCACTAGCCATATTCCTCCACTCCATTCACAGACACATCTGCAAATCCATCTCTCTCTCTCTTTAGTCACTTTGGCATATTTATTTCTCCCTGTCTCTCCTGACGTCCAGTTCTCCCTGGACAACACCTTCACGCTGTAGCTCTCCTGTGGGGATGGGTACGTTGTGTCTCCCCTCGTGGGCCTCCAGAGGATGCTGACCTTGCTGCTTGATGCCTCTTCCAGACAATTTCTTCCCATGCCTTGGAAGATAACCCCAAATCACTTTCTTGAATGGGTTAGTGTCTCATCCTCTTTTCCTATTCTACTTCAGATTATTCTGCAAGCTCTTATTTATCCTCCACTTATTTTATGAATTCTTAGAGCCTGCTAAAATCCCATTTTTATCTTTGTGCCTTCCACTTGGTTATGGAAAATCCATTCTGTTATCATTTGGCTATCCTGCTCTTTGACCTCCAAGTTCTGATTACCGAAGTGATCATACATTTACAATGCTCCACTGGCCCCTGCATCATCTCTGCAATCACACGTTACCTGTTACTGCCTTTCACAAATGAGGGTACCAATCAAAAGCAGATGACGTAGGATGAGGGGAGGGGGAGAGATCAGAAAGGAAGAAAGGAAGGCAGAACACATGCAGACCTACAGATAAATTTGCTAGTGCAACGCCATCATGAGCTTTTGAACATCTTTCACCGAATGATCTTTATTTTAACAAAATTCCTTAATCCAAAATTAGTTATTTTATCAGGTTGTAAAGATGTAATATAGGGAGTTACCATCCCCAAATGTTCAGAATTAAGCAGTAAAAGTTTCAACTCTACTAACTCTAGTACAAGTCATCCCCTCCCACTTTATTCCTCACTGGAACCAGGCTTGACATTGAGCCTATCAACAGACCAGCTATGACTACAGCAATAAGAGAGCACTAAAGGAGAGGTAGCAGTTTCACACAGCAGAGGCAACAAACTGAGCATAAAAAGAAGCATAGAGCCTCTCAGAATAGAAGGAAAGAGGGAACTCAACACGTGACACATTGAGTCTCCTAGGAATCCTGATGAGAAAGGCATCGTCATTGAGGTTTGAGGGAGAACTTGGGGGTTATTCTACTCAAATTCTTGACCGGTACCTGGCCCATTCACAAACCTTGTTTAACTTCTTTCTATCCACTAAGGCCCCTCTTGACAAGCTTATCGTTACTATTTATTAAGTTTGAGGTTTCAAAATCAAGAGCAGATGTACTTAACATCTTCTGGCTGCCTTGAAACTCAGCTTGGTTAGAGGAATATTTCATCAGCAATCCTCTCCAGCGCATGATCCAAGGCAGCGAGTCATCGTCAGCATGTAGGTTGAACCTCCGTGTGTGAGAACATTTTGCTCAATTTATTATAATCTCTGTGATTTATGCACAACAGTTATGGAAACAGCCTGGTGTAGGTTTCCAAGGCACAGTGTGGGAGGCACAATGTGTGCACAAAGTCCATTATTTGTTAATAGGATTTGTCCACAAACCTTCTGCCCAATCTGCCCAACACTTTGAAATATCACAGCTGCTTTTCATTTCCTACTAAATCCGATTGGCAGCAATGTAGAGGCAAAGCTCAGCCCACAAACCCAAGTACAACTCTGAGTGAGAGAACACACAGGAGGGCAAAAACAGCCATGATGTCGCCCAACAGCAAAAATTTCCACAATTGAATGCCATTGGTGGAATTCAGGTATCGTGTGAGATCATGTAGACATTTCATCTTCAACTGGACATTCATTTGTAATAGTGACTCCCATACAGTAGTCCTTAACTGGGGTCAATTTTTGCTTCCCATGAGACATTTGGCAATAACTGAAGGTGTATTTTATAATCATAGCTCAGTGGTGCTACTCATCACATTGGTGAAGACCTGTAATGTTATTAAATAACCAACAATGAACCCGGAAACATCCACAAGAACATTATTCTATACAAAATTTCAGTGGAGTTCAATTTGCCATATTTTGCTGTTCTTACTTCTCCCAAATCAACTCTCAGTCTGTAATTCATCCTGGGAAACAAAGAGTTCAAATGCATGGGGATTCATTCACTGTCATATCTCCCTATTTTTTGACATTTGCAAATACATTTCCTATTATATATTTTGATAGGGTTAAAAAAGAAATATCAACAATAAACAGAAGAGCAAATGGCAAATGTAGATGCTTAGAAATGTCACTGCTAGAATGGACTCAGGCTGTCCAGCATTGTAAACTGGTATTCTCCAACATTAGAGTTTGTCAAGATGTGTGACAATTCTATGAGTATTCAATTCCAGAACAAGCTGGGCACCAGTGGCTTGTATGTGGAATCCTAGATAAATAGGCTGAGACTGGGGAAAATTATGGAGAAAAGACAGTCTGGGCAAGGAGGTGGTGAGACTCCCTTGACCTTTAGTCCTTTTTTCAATCATGTACCAAGGCATGTCTCTCGTTTTAGTTACTTTGGGAATTAGAAGTTAGGAATATGCGGTATAGGCAGGCCCATGGAAAAAGCAAGACCATAGCTCCAAATAACCACCACAAAAAGGGCTGGGGACATAGATCAGCAGTAAAGCTGTTGCTTAGCAGTGAGGCTCGGAGAACTGTAAAAGAAAAGTGAAAAACAAAAGTATTTCAAGTCAAATAATCTGGTGAAATCTTGGCTCCCAAGTGCCTCAAATATGTCTGAATCCTACAGAACAATTCAGACTTGAAGTTCATATGGGTACCCTGGCTCTCCTAGAGAGGACATTAGTAAGGTAAAATTTGAAACTCATTGGACCATGAAATCTTTACTTCTGTAGTATCTGCTACTGTTGCCTTTAATAAATAATCTAACTCAATCAGCTGGTTTATACTAAAGCCTAGGACAAAAGCTGAATTCTTTATCCAGGATTATTCAACACATAGGACCAAACAAAAATCATAACCAAGATGTCTTCCCCCAATCCATGTTTCCAGTTGCATTACTTACATTGATAGATATAGTATTCCAATTTGATAATTTATCATGAAGAATCAGTACATGTTTAAATGAGCATTGTCAAATCCATCCTCATGTTGAACCCTTGCAACTCAGACACAGTTAGTTTTCTCTCTACTCTTCTCTCTCTTCCTTCTGTCCATCTTCATTGGTTCCTTCCCCATCACCAATACCACATCTTGAGTATAATTCAAATCACTGATGATGAAACTTTTTTTCTCTCCAATGTTAAAAACAACCTGCATCACATTGGGGCCCTTCAGTATCTCCTGAATTAATAAATCCCTCAAGTTATAGTAATTGACTGTAGAAGGGATAATGTGAATGTAAAGTATACATCTAAAACAAATACTTCCTATGCTAAAGGCAACTCTGCTAGTTATTTTTCATATATTATTTGATTGGATTTGTTAGTGGCAAGTATCAGCAGCATTGACTGTACGGCAAAACTGTCAAAGAATAGCAAAAAAAAGTTACATTCTTCAGGAAAATATCTGACAGAAGGCACAGAATAAATGGAGAGAAAATTGCAGTAATCCTTTTTTATTTCTTGCTATCTGTACTTGAAGACACGCCACATGCAGAGGCAGTCTGGACTTCCTTCATACTTTAACCTAGAGACTCACATTTATGTGATTTTATGTAAAAGGCCAGTGGTTTCTCGGAGTAAAATTTCTCAGCAGAGCTACACAAAGAGACACAAGGATTAGCACTGAACTTTTCATGGCAATCCTGTTAAACTGGCTAGAATTAAACACCTCAGTAATGCCACTTCCATTCTATTTTTACTATCTTAAGGTCAGGGAGTCAAGTTAACTAGATTTTGGCTCATAATTCTCAAAAACAAAAACTGTAAAGAATTCACTGGGGGAATCAAGTGGCAAAGGACTATTTCTAATGGCTAATTCACATGCATGTGTCATTATCCACCCAGAACATTTGTCTGTTTTCCACTAATGTCAAAATTGGCAATAGTAGAAATGAGCTCAGAATCTATTACAGATAATTATTGTATGGAAGAACATCTTAACTAATGAGAAGTGCTTAACGTGAGGATGTTTTACCAATTTAAAGGGAGCAAACTTAAAAGGGCAAATAAAATGAACATTTAATTAGTTCATTTCTAGATTTAAAATGAATGGTTTTAATGTCCAGCCACCATCAAGCCCTTAGAAGGATCTTACGTGATCTACAAGCAACCTAAGCTGGGATATTTCTACTAAGCCATCCATCCATTACCAAGTTTCACTTATTCATGTAACAGTGTATAGAGACTATATGGAGACCACAGAGTTCAGATGTGGAGGGCACAAGCTCACTGTCAGGTACACAAAACTGAGTTTAAAAACTGCATTATTAGTTATAATAATGAAAATGTGAAGCATGTATAAATGTTCATCAAGAGAGAAATGGCTCAAATTCTATGAATAATTCATAATAGAGAATAACACAATAGCAAAAGTGGATTTAAAACAAAACCATGTAGTACTTAGATTTTGAATGAATAAAGGAAGTTTCCCAATGAATATTACAATATAAATACCAAGTGCAATTGGCATATAACATGAATAAATATATTTTAAGAAGATCTTGAAGCTGGGCCCCAGTGGCTTATGCCTGTAACCCTAGCCATTCAGGAAGTGAGATCTGATGGTCATGATTTGAAGCCAGCCCAGGCTGAAAAGTCCTTGGGAAATTTTTATCTCAAATTAACCACCCAAAAAATTTGAAGTGGTGCTGTGGCTCAAATGGTAGATCGCTAGCTTTGAGCATAAAGAGGCCCAGACTTTGAGTTCAAGCCCCACAACCAACCAAAAAAAAATCTTGAAAGATGTCAGTGGTGAATTCTAGAACTCTGTATTCTTGTCTTCTTGTTGTTTCTACCTAGCTGTTTTATTTGTGTTCTCTTTATGCTTCTTCATATGTCTTAACAAGTGGAAGGATGTCAGGTAGGTAAAGAGTAGGAAACTATGCCAAGAGGGATAAAAAGCTGCATTGTTTGGAAGGATAAGGGAAAAAGAGCCCTCGCTGAGACTAAACTGTGGTGTGGCAATATGCAGACTCATGGCAAACAGATGGGAGAGAAAACCAGATTACTGAGTTTATGTGAGGCTACCATATTCTGAACATCCTCCAAGGGAGTTTGGAGAAAAGTTATGAGTCTCGGTGTTTGGCAATGTGACCAAAACTTCAGTGTTTTGAAAGAAAGAAAGGAAAAGATTCAAGAGAGGACAATTTGAGAATAATGGCAGAAGGAAAATGAGTAGGTTGGAATTCTGGTTCTGACACTTCCAAAATGTTTTTGTAAATCCAGGGCACGTATCTTAGGTGCTTTCAACTTCAATATTACCATGAATAGCCATAAATATAATTGTAATACATTTTACAGGTTTGTATCTAATATAAAAATGAGAACATACATATAGTCAGCACTCAGGATCTAAAGAAATTAATTTTAAGATTCTCTTTAGATACCAGAAACTGTTGATGTGCAAATCTCTTATAGAAAATAGTGCAAAATTTGCACATAAATGACATATCTATATCTATATCTATATCTATATATATATATTCCCAGCATTGCTTATAACTCCAAACACAATGTGAATGCATTGAAAATAGTTGTTATACTCCATTATGTAGAGAACGATAACAAGGGAGAATGTACATATAAAGAAGCACATTAAATATTCTTTTTTTTAAAGGTAAAGGTTTTTGCTACAATGCTCAATATAACTCTGGTTGCATTAGTGACCTAAGAAGATTCAGGATAACTGACGAGAATGAATTCAGGACCAAAGATACATCCCCATACCAGGCTGATGGGCAGATAAAAAGTACCACAAAGGAATTCTTTTGCACTCTGGGGAGAATGGTGATGGTAATGACAAAATAAATAGCAAGAGGAGACAAGAAGTGCCTGTGAAGAAGAGCTTGACCTCAAAGAAAAGGAAGTGATGACATCCATTGAAAACCTGAATGGGATTACAGAGTTAAAAGCAATGTTAGGAACATCGACAGAGGAAGTAATACATGAAATTGGGAAGTGGTATGGGCAGGCAGGGAGAACATGAAAGGCAATGCTGATGGACGATGTAAGCAGAGACTATATAGGAACAAAGTAAAAACCAGCTCTCAACACAGAGCCAGCCATGAATAAGCCAGAGACGATGAAGAGCGGGCTGCAAAAGGGTCCTGAAGAATTCCATCTGAAAAGCAGGGTCTTCCCTGCTCTGTTTATTTATCTCTCTATGCAGGTTTCATTTAAGGCCTTCACAATCCCTGAAGCCATCACATGCAAACTACTCACAACTAAACCCCAGCTAATCATCCGTTATTTCTAAATAATAACATTCGATTGACCTTACACTAAGATTTTATATTAGCACAAGAGAAAAAAATGAAAGACCTTTGGGAATATTTCTGAACCCCCCTGTACTAAATTCATTATGCATCCTGTTACAAATACACACACCATCTCAGGCTTGGAAATAATCACTCCCAAAACATTTGGTAGTAGGAATTTACCATGGTTAAACTCCATTACCGTAGGACTGAAACTATCTTTGCTGAGTTGACAGATTAGAAAATATTTTGCTACATAGACATGAATTTCTTCATATTAGAAGTAAATCTGTGTTAGTATGATTCATTGAAATATTTCCAAGAATCCTAAGAAGATTGAAGTGGCAGATCGTAACAATAAAATGAAACTGAATATTTATATATTTTAACAATTTTCCCTCGCACAAATTTAACCGTTTTATGTCAATTACTACTTCTCATAACATTCTTTCAATTGTTAATTCCATGAAAATGACTATGTGTGATTTTTCTAATCATTTTTAAATCATTGGCTCCACATCAACTCTGGTATTTTATCATTAATGATTCCATTAAATGCATACTTCTTTGCCATACTTACAGAAGGGACACATTGATTTACAGATATAAAACGTTGAGCCTACTGCTGTCTAAATTTAAATGTTTCACTCTTCTACTAATTATAGAAGCTCCTGTGTTCACAGCAAGTTGAGGACTACCAAAACACGAATATTGGTTTCTAAGATCTTTAGAGTTAAACGATTCACTCTTTCTTCCCCAAACAATATCATTGTTTCCCCATTAGAATCAAATTGTGTCATATGGTTTTATGTAGTGACTAATTAATGTCATTTTCCAGAGCAGATCTCCAGCAGTGCTAACAATAAAAGCCTAATTTAGAATAGAAAACAACGAATGAGTTGGTCATGGCCACTGACTTTAACTCAAAGTCAATGCCAGCTAATTACAAGGCCTGGAAACCTTCTCCGCTGATCAATGGCAAGCCAGTCTGCTTGGGTATTTTCCTATTAATAACCTAAATGTCTACCGGTATAACAGTCATTCTCTCTCAAGAAAAAGGTTCTTACAGCAATAATAGATAAAATGTGGTGATGACCAAAAGGTGCTCACTACAGCTTCAAGAACAAAATAAGTATTTCATAAATACCAGCTAAGATAATAAAATATTACATACAACATCAATCTTGGTAATCACTCTGATTACAAGCTTAAAGAACACACAATAGTAAAACAATGAGTTGGGGATGGTGGTTCCTATCTAAATTCTTAATTGAGCTTGGAAATATCATGTTGAATGCAATGCTGGAAAACATTTCTGAGACTCCATCTCAACCAATACTAGCTGATTGTAGTGACGCATGCCTGTGATCCCAGCTATGTGAAATGCATAAATAAGAGGATTGTAGTCCAGGCCAGATGGGACAAAAAGTGGGACATTATGTGAAAAATAACAAAAGCCAAAAGGTTCCAAAAGCACAAGTACCTTAGTTCAAATCCTAGTACCAACAAGGAAGGGAGAAAGGGAGGGAGGAAGGGAAGGAGGGAGGGAGGAAGGGAGGAAGGAAGGAAGGAACCATCTCTGAAATAAATCAGATATGTAAAATCTAAGTGGGTTGTAGAAAAGTTATCTCAGGTTCTAGAAAATATGCATGACTAATAACGGCTTACTGATGGAGCACACAAATAAATGTCAGATCCTGGTGCCCTGTAAGGCGACAAAGAAAGAGGCCTGAGGAATACAAAGAGGAAATACCATTTTCCCTCACATTTGCTTTATGACTAATTTAGGCTGCTCTAATTTGGGTAAACTGAGTCCAATAACTACAACAGAAGCAAACAAAATCTGCATTTACCAGGCTTGGAGTCTGTCAAAACCCAAGAGAGTTTCATAAAAATCAAAAGTTATTTTTATTAAATAAAATTTAGGAAAAAGGCAAAATTGTGCCTGTCCTGATAGACTAGATAATAAAAACAAATTTGGAGAAGAGTGTGATATTGTTCTGGGAAAATCCAGGATATTATTAACAAATATTACAAATTAAATACTAGCATATTAACTATTCGTTAATGTTTATAGCTTTCTCCACAGTCATAATTTACTATCAGACTTTGCAATATGATAATTAGGGTTAAAATAATATTTCTTAATTTATGTCATTAGAAATATCATATTCTCTTATTTTTGTTCCTTAACTATTTTTTCTAGTTATATAAAATTTTATCATTCTCTCTCTATAACTATTTTAACTTTCTGTTTCCCAAGCATCATTAAAGTGAACATGTGCATTATCCTGAGGGAAATTTTGTTCTAATTGCATTTTTCAATATTATACATGTGTATGCTGAGTGGGACTTTTAGCTAATGTCTCTTCCCATTAGGTAATTTTACCTTGAAGTTTGAAATAATTTGTTATTATACATTCTGTAAATAATCCCATGACAACATTATATACATTAATATGCCTCTCTATGATCATTTATTCATACAAATGTCAATCACGTAGGAGTTAATGTTACAATAAGCAAGCTACTAGCTCCATGTTAAATTGTAGATCTAATTCTGTTATTACTGATCACTTTCATTTAAATTTTTTAATAAAATAAAATGTACAAATTCAGCTCTCTGGAAGGAAAACCAACTCATTTTTTTCAGCTTTATATGAAATAATGTTAAATCGCATTCATATTTGTAGGCTTTCAGTTTTTATATATGTTATTAATCTGCATACATAAAAATCTCACAGGTACCAAGGTTAGTAATTTTCTGTACTCTTTTTTTATTTAATTTATTTATTAATTGAACACAAATTTTTTTGACAAGGTGTTGTGCAAAAAGGGTACAGTTACATAGTAGGGCAGTGTGTACATTTCTTGTGATATCTTTTTCTTTTCAAATTTTTATTATCAAACTGATGTACAGAGAGGTTACAGTTTCATACATTAGGCATTGGATACATTTCTTGTACTGTTTGTTACCTTGTCCCTCATACCCCCCTCCCCCCTCCCCTTACCCTTTCCCCCCCCCTGAAGTGTTCAGTTCACTTACACCAAACAGTTTTGCAAGTATTGCTTTCGTAGTTACGCCCTGTTTTTCTTTCCCTTCTCTCGGTCAGGTAGACATATATACAATATACAATGTATCAAGAACATATACAGTAGCCACGTGGCCAAGCCCAAGAAAATTCGCCTAGGGCTTTAAATGTAATGTCGATATTAGACAATATGTCTACGTAGTCTTATTAACAACAGAACTTCAGTCTATTTGTCAGCTTACAGCTTTACTACACAGGTCGTTTTGACTGACAGATAAGCCTTGCATATATTTATGACACAAAACACGTGCATGTTTTGCCTTATGTGTACATTCTGCAATGATTAGTTTAAGCCATAAATAGTGAAAGGCTTTATTACAATGATGCCAGTAACACAAAATGGGAGAAGGATGGTCTTTTTTGATAAATGGTACTATGAAACTCAATATAGGCATATAGAAAATGAAATTAGACCTCTGTACCAGAATACATACAAAAAGTCATCTAAAAATTAATTCAAGACTTAATGAGACTTTAACCAAAAAATTTACTACAGCTACATGTAGAGAGAAGACTTTTGCCATTAGTCCTCCTCACTGTTTCTTAGCTATGAACCCAAAAGCAGAGGCAACAAAAGCCAAAGCAAACAAGTCACCAGATGTCCAACTGAAAAATTTCCATACAACCAAGAACATAAGCATTGAAATGAAAAGAAACTCACAGAATGGGAGAATATATTTGTAGCACAGACATCTGATAAAGTAGTTGATATCTAAATTATATAAGCAATCCAAACAACTCAGTATAAGGTCACAAAAAACATTATAGTCATATACATATTTCAGATACAACCTGATCAAGACGGGCGCCCCTTTTGTTTGAAGCCAATGTACAGATTGGCATTCAACCTGTCCTTTTCTCTGGCTTCTCTTCATCTCTATCCAGTATGACACTTATTCTCCTCTGTGAAACTCAAGACTTCCCCGAAAAAAAACCTGAAGGAATGAATCTCAATCCTCCAATTAAGTTATCTACATCCTAATGAAAAGAGGGGAGCACTGTGCCCTAGGCATTGTGTTTACTGAGTATGTGGAGATTAGAAGAGGAGTAAACCCCCAACATGCTCTTACATATTCTTTCAAATGATCATAAAAGTTCTCCTGTGTTTAACTCTACAAGTTCATTTCCCAGAAGAGTAGATCTGAGAGTAAATTCCAAGAAATTATACAGATGTTATATCTACATAATTTAAATCAATTCCACAGTTTGTTCAAATATCTCTCCTCACTCTAGATCTATGCCAATTTTGAGTCCTCTTTTTAAAAAAATAAAATGTATCTGTTATATTTCTATTGCTCAGCAAACTGGTGCTGTTTAAGTATAATTTGATAATTTATTTCTTGAGTAAAATGGAGAAAGGAAACAGTCATAGTTTGTGACCAATTTCTCCTGTCAGAGCTATCTCTCTCTCCCTCCTGTCCATGCTTTTTTTCTCCTCTTTCTCCTCTTCCTCCTTCTCTTCCTTCTTCTCCTCTTCCTACTTCTCCTTTTCCTTCTACTATAATCCCTTCTTCCCCTCTCTCTTCCTCTTCTTCCTTCTCTTCCTATTCTTGGTCCTCCTGCTTCTTCTCTCTGCTTGCTTTCAAAGGCAGCACTGAGGTGAAGTAGAATGTAACTCTATTCATTAACTACATCTTCCTTCATTTTTAAGAATGGCTTCTATGTGTGTAGCAATAAAATATATTCAATTGTGTGCCTATTTATATGTCTTTGAAAGTTTATATTCAATCCAACTCAAACATTCCCACAGTTGTTCCTACTACTCTTTCTTTTTGTTCGTTCATAATTATTTTGCAACTGTATCGGAAAGAGTAGAATGTTTCCTTGTAGTACTTCTAAACATACATACATACAACATATTTTGATCATATTCACCCAACCTATTACTATTTCTTATCTTTTCTAATCTTACCTTAATTAGCAATGCTTCTTCTTCTTCTTCGTCGTCCTCGTCGTCGTCTTCATCTTCGTCTTCTTCTTCTCCTTCTTCTTCTTCTTCCTTTTTTTTTTTTTTTCAGCCAGTCCTAGGGCTTGGACTCAGGGCCTGAGCACTGTCCCTGGCTTCTTTTTGCTCAAGGCTAGCACTCTGCCACTTGAGCCACAGTGCCACTTCTGGCCTTTTTGTATATATGTGGTGCTGAGGAACCGAACCCAGGGCTTCATGTATAGGAGGCTAGCACTCTTGCCACTAGGCCATATTCCCAGCCCTGTTACTTCTTTTTCAAACTGTAGAAATGCTTTTATCTTGTAAGAGATAGAAGGTAAGGAAATATAAAAAGGTTTTGCTCCAGGCCTAGGACATAAGTAATCCCCTTTTATCATGGTTTCCAACCCAGACCCCCCAAAATACAGGAGAACGTGTTGCATTAAAAATTCAGACTTGTAACTACTAATAAAAAATTTTGGCAGGGAGTTTGCCACAACAGTGTGGACATGTTGACTATCTGGTCTGGCAGCTTCAAGCATGTTACATGACTTAATCATCACAAAGTAAAACAAAATGACCTTGAATAGGAATGATAAGGCAAAGTAGCTCTGCCTTTTACTGACCTTAATGGGAGAAAAACAGCCTTTCAAACATTTCATAATACTAGCTTATGCATTTTGATAATATGAATAGAAGCTAAATAGATGAAGCTGTTTTTAGCTTGTGACTGTATACATTCATAGTTCATTAATAGTGTTATGAATGAATAGTGAGTTTTTAAAATATTTCTGGCATTTGTAGTTATTGGTATTATTTACTCTTAGTGGTGTTAATATGATGAATTGCAATGGCTGAGAGTGTGTGTGTGTGTGTGTGTGAGTGTGTGTGTGTGTGTGTTACTAGACTTAAATCAAATCTCATTGTTATGCGGGCACTGAACCACTTTAACCATATCTTCAGCACTTGAGTTAAGTCAGGTTTACATCTCTGGCTTAACGTGAATAAAAAGCCATTTGGATGTGTATGTTATCCATTTTCATCCTCTTCTACTTAGACTGTACGTTAGGCTACTGCTCTCAATACAAAATACCATGAACAAAGCTGTTGCTTGCTATAAGTGAGAGGGACAAGAGGAATGTGGAAGATAAAGACAAGGTAATTATTTTTTTGTATCAGGCTCCAAAACCCCAGCAGATAACAAGAATAGATGAATGAGACTCCATCAAATTAAAATGTTTCTGCATATCAAAATAAGCAATCCCAGAATCAAGAGAAAACCCACAGAATTGGAAGAAATCTTCCCCTGATATTCAATGGATAAAGGATTAATATCCATAATATACAAAGAGCTAAAGCTTAAATAAACAAAGAGTACAAATAATCCAATTAATAAATGGGCAAGTGAACTGAAAAATTAACAGAAGAATAAATTAAAATGGCCAATGAATACATTAAGAGCTACTTAATACCTATTCAACATCCTTAGCTATAAAGAAATGTATACAAAAGCTACTCTAACATTCCATCTCATCTAGTCAAAATGGCAATCAAGAACACAAACAGAAAATCCTACTGAAGCTTTAAAGTAAAGGAACCTTTCGACATGCTGGTGAGAATGTTAGCTAATGCAACCACTCTGGAAATCAGGATGGCAACTCCTCACAAACCTAAAGTATTCACTTTTTAACATTGTCATACTACTCTCAGGCATGGAACCACAATCCCCAAATCTCAGGCTCCTGACTAGTTAAGATTACAGGCACAAACCACTGGTGCCAATCTCATTTTCATGTTTTATTGCTGTTCTGATCAAAATATCCAAATTGTGGAAGTTGATTACAAAGATTAATGACATTTTCTCCAAGAACAATGAAAGCATGTCTTTGTTGGGAAAGTAGAGGGATCTAGAGATATAATATTAAGGTATAAACCAAATTCTGGTAGCCAAATATAGCATGTTTTCGCTCATTTGTGGAATATAGGTCTATTATGATGACAAGGGTAATGGGACATGAATACAAAAGGAGGAACTATCTAGGAGGTGATGAGCAGAAGGGAGATGTAGGCAATACTGAAGGTCACAGAGGATTGAAGTTTGTTACATATATACATATACATGCAAATATATATACATATAAACATACATACTTATATACGTGTGAGCAAAACATAATGAAATCAACTAAACACTGTGAAATGTGGATTAGGAGGGAAGAAAATACTGGAATATGGTGGCAGGTGTTAATTTTTTCTAAATGCACTATGTGCAGGTATGGAAATACCACAATAAATCCCCCTCATATTACAACTGTATATTAACTCAAAAATACTTAAATAAATAGAGAATCCCTTGTCCTGGAAACCTACTCAACTGCAGGCAAAATGGGACAGCTGGTCAAACTACAAGGAATATTAACATCACTGTTATTACTGTTTGGGATGAAAGAAATACTTTTCATGAAAGTGTACTCAGGTGTGTTCCTTTGCATAAAGTAATAACTGCTCTATGGATATGAACAGCATATGATACATAATATGCCCTATGAAGTGTTCACACATCTTGAAAATAACCTGCAGATGACTCCAGGAGATACTTGAGATGCTTGGGAAATCGTAGTTGTCTTCAGAGGCAGAAATGTAGCCATGTACAAGCATCGAGGTTTACTTTGAGTAGTTAGTTCTAGAAGGCAGAACTGAAACCTGCAGGGGGAAGCTCTGTGAGGTTTATGGCAGCTCAATATAACGAATTTTATTTTAAAAATCAATCTATTTTAATCAGAAAAATAAGACTGATATTAGGAGTCCCCAAGACATATTTGCAAAGCAACACACACACATGCACTATCCATATTCCAAAGGACCTACACTGGCATTTAAAGTGCTTTAAATACAATATAATCTTAGCCTCTTTGCCTGAAAAATTGGCCTTTCTTAACTGATTCTGTTTCTCAGGCAAAATCAATTTTTAGGAGACATTTTAGCAATAAGTGCGCAACCACACACACTTCCCTACTTCGCCCGTCTCTGTGAGCTCCATGTTATATGTATCTAAATTCAGCTTTATTGTCTACTTTTCCTATCTAAACTCAGTGTTGCCTTCCGAGAACCAGTGCAATCCCAAAGCCCCCTGCTTCTTAACGCATTCAATACTCAATGTCTTCATCCTGAGTATCCATTATCTAAATTGGAAGAAGAATAACATTATATGCTTAAGCTTAAAATGAATACCAGCTAGAGCCCTTAGCAAAGGTGGTCATGTTGTCCTGCAGAATCTACAACTGATTTCCCCAAAGAGACTGGTTAGAATATCACCTTCCAGCAGACTCCTTTGAGTATTCTTTCCTAATGACTTATTTTTTTCTGGAAGCTACCATGCAACTGAAGTGCAGGGTATCTCTGAGCCATCCAGTAATGAATGTGTCAAACTCTCTGCACCAAAACCTTCTCCTCCTTTGATAGCACTGATGAGCTGGATAAAAATTACTAAGAATATTTTGGTTTAGGAGCTGGGAATATGGCCTAGTGGCAAGAATGCTTGCCTCCAACACATGAAGCTCTCAGTTCGATTCCCCAGCACCACATATATGGAAAACGGCCAGAAGGGGCGCTGTGGCTCAGGTGGCAGAGTGCTAGCCTTGAGCAGGAAGAAGCCAGGGACAGGGCTCAGGCCCTGAGTCCAAAGGCCCAGGACTGGCCAAAAAAAGAAAAAAAAAAAAAAAAGAATATTTTGGTTTAAGTTGCAAGTTGTTGGGACTATTACCTTTGCTTTTGACAAACTCAAAGAGGAACTGACAAGGCCTGGGAAAGCTAAGAGGAAGCAAATTCTAAAGATTAATGTACTACTTGTCATATGTAACAGCATGTACAGTTCTGTGATTTTGAGATGAAATACTTTCCTAGCTCAGGTTGCTATTAGGAAATACGATGGTGGACTAACTTAAACATACACATGCACACACATTTATTTGTCACAGGTACACAGGCTAGGAAGTTAGAAATAAAAGTACTAGCAGATGATGTTCTTGCTGAAATCACCTTTCCTGTTTTTGAGGTGGCTTCTCTCCCCCTGGGTCTTTGAAATGATCACTTTTGCCCTTTCATTCTCTTCTCATAAAAAAAGTGCTAACTCCATCTGGTCATGTCCATCTCCTGACTGCTTCTAAATCTTTCCAAGGCCCCACTTCTAAGTAGCTTCTGCAAAAGGAAGCCACAGACATTTCACTAATGTTATTGGAAAACCAATTCTCTATAACAACTACTACCAAAATCCATGGAACTTTCCTCATGGCATAGTTCAGTCATAAATGCACATGGCCCTTTGTTTCAAAACTAAATGTGCTGATTGGCCAAATGTGGTATATTTGCTCATTTCTAAGGATTAAGGGATGGAACATGACTGAGTTAGCTCTAGATAAACTAGAAAGAGTAACTTGGTTTAAATTTCCTTATAAAGGAAAGGAGAAAAACCAACAGATTATGGGAAGATAATCACCATACATGCGCATGTGTGTATAATTATAATCAAGCCTGCATGTTTGACAGAAATTGTAGTTTAGTGGTGGTTTTTGAAATTAACAAGACAATTCCTCTGGGTTACCACAGATCCAAAGAGCTTGATTTTTAAACTACCATCATTAGTAGCATAATGGTAAGGGTACTTGTCAGGAAATATTTAGTTTATATAAATGTAATAGGAGATAACTACATGAATTTGGAGAAATGAAAGTAGTCCAAGGGAACATTCTGTGTAATTATGCTTTTCCTGCTGAATTTCATATCCTATTGAGTTTTTCCTCTCAAAGATCATTATGCTTTAAATATTAGATTATCACAGATTTCATCTGACCTATTTTTAGCCTTGTTTTCAAACAAGAGCTCTTTCAAACATTAGTGTTCTGCCGAATCTTAAACTCTGTTATATTATAACTTTTAAGACTAGGAAGATTTTGCTAAATACAAACACATTCTTGAGATTTATTCCTATTATGTGACTACTCAAGAATTATACTTAAGAACACCAAACAATAAATCATTCTACAAACGTTAAGTTAGAGATCACAGTTTTTATGAACATTCATTTATAGATCTCCATATATGTACTTCTCATAAACAAATGAAGGGGATAAGGCAGTCAATACCTGTCAATGTTTAAAAATATTATTTCATAATTGTGAAGAGAACATACACAAGTTAGAAAGATAGGAAATAAACTTTTATCGTAGTCTAAATGCAACCAAATGTGAACAATTTCATATAGTTTGGTAAAACAAGTGACATATTTTTATGCTTGTTAGCAATGGGGGGATACACAAAGGGTAATTCTACACACTAAATGCACACAGCCTAAATATCACTTAGAGAAAAGGAGAATACTTTCTGTTACAGCTTTTCTTTTCTTTGTACCAGCATGTGGGCTAAAATTCAGGGCCTGTGTGCTGTCCCAGAGCATTTTTGTTCAAAGCTATTACCACTTGAGCCACAGCTCCCCATCTAAGTTTTTGATGGTTAAATGGAGAAAGTCTCTCGCAGCCTTTTCTACTCAGACTGGCTTTGAACTACAATTCTCAAAATGCAGCTTCCCAAATAGCAAGGATTACAGACATAGACCCATGGCTGCCTGGCTGTATTACGTCATTAAAGTCCTTTTAGTCAACTACTACTATTAGAATAATTCGATATTTGTTTTATGCTTCAATGTGTTCAAGCAAGGAGAATTAGAGCTGACAGCTCATTATGCCTGTGGCTGCCCATCTTGCTTTCGTTTTAGCCGTAGGTTAGCCCTGTTTTATGTGGAAGACTGAGATAATTCTCATTCACAGTAACAAGTAGCCTTTCAGAATTCAATACAGATACCCTTTTCTCTATTTCATTTTCTTACCCCTTTATTCTCCTTTGTGCCTTTTGAAAGCACCCAGATGGTCTCTGAGTACACTGCACTTTGAATTTTTATCTGTTATTTCCATCCTGGCATCACAGCAGAAAGCCTGAACCTAGAGGAAAGATAGGGCTTATTTTTCATCTTTGTAAAAGTATCTGAGCATGTGTACATTAAATCGAATTATATACCTGAAAGCAAACTCTAAGGCAAAGGCAGCATAAAAATATTATGATTATAAAACATATTAAATTCAGTCCGAATCTGAAAATGTTGGCTACGTCCATGTTTCTACAGGAATATGATTATGTTTACTCACAAGTAAAGGCACAAAAAGTATCGCTTGCTGACATGTTCTACAAATCATTTTGCAGGTAATTTTTTCTTGGGGTATGTGTGGGGGATTTAAATTTCCAAGGCTTGAAATACAAATGAAAAAGGAGAATGCCCAAATACAGGGATGCTGACATTCTTTTTGTTTTCATTTCTAACCAGGTTATGAAATGGATGTGGTTACATACTCCGGCCATCACAGAAGAGCGGAAAGAAAAGCAAAAGTTCCACTCACCTGCAACATTCTCCTTTAGAATCAACTGAGGTTGATCCTTTTTAGTTTTAGATTCTAAAGAAATCTAAATCAGTATGCTTATATAAACATGTGTACATATCTACATAAGGTGTCACAGCAGTCTGTGTGTGCACATGTATGCATGCCTGTGTGTGTGTGTGTGTGTGTGTGTGTGTGTGTGTTTACCAACAATGGGACTTGAACTCAGGACCTCCAGTCTTCCTTTTTTCTTTTGCTTGAGTCAGTCACTCTAGCATTTGAGGCAAAGCTCCACTTTATGCTTTTTGCTTATTAATTAGACATCAGAGTCTCAGACTTTTCTGCCTAGGCTGGCTTTGGATCATGATCTAATCTCAGCTTCCTGAAAGGCTAAGATTGCAGGCACTAGCTAGCTACCAGCACCAGCAAGATCAGTCTTTCTGCTGTAATCGTTGTAAATTGAACTCACATATTCTAACACAATCACCAATTACATTCTAACAATATTTACTATGTCATTTTGGACATTGCAGACAAACATTCATTATGTTACTTGATACATCAATTTAAATACTTAAAATTCAATGTTTCATTTTATGAACCCTGACAGCATACACTTTGACTCCTTTATTTTGCAACATGTTGATATAAATCACTTTTGCACCAGGCTATGGTGGCTCATGTCTGCAATCCTAGCTACTGAGGAGGCTGAGATCTGAGAATTGAGGGTCAGGGCCAGGTAGAGTAGAAAAATATGACACTTTTATCTTCAATTAACCATCCAAAAGATAAAGTGCTATTTTTGTTTGTTCCTGTATAAAAAGTGAAGAAGAAATAAAGCAAAAAAAGGAGCAATCTGATTAATTAAAAAGTGAGTCTATAGGTACAGAGATACTGAACTTAAGCAACATGGGCCATATTCTCAAGAATCAAAATGTTAGGCTTGAAATAAAGGATCCAGCGCTTTACTACTAGAGAATTACAGTCTTTTTTTTATTGTCAAACTGATATACAGAGTGGTTACAGTTTCATACATTAGGCATTGGATACATTTCTTGTACTGTTTGTTACCTCCTCCCTCATTCCCCCTCCCCCTTCCCCTTTTCCCTTTCCCCCCATGAGTTGTTCAGTAGATTTACACTAAACAGTTTTGCAAGTATTGCTTTTGTAATCGTTTGTCTTTTTTACCCTGTGTCTCTCGATTTTGGTATTTCCTTTCAGTTTCCTAGTTCTAATACCTGTATACACGGTTGATTTATAAAATAGGGCAATGATGCCAATATACTAACTCACATGAAATGTATGTCACCTGTGTGATATGAGAAACATAAATGATATGAAAGAGTATATGCACTATGAGAAAATATTCTGAATCAAATCTAAAGCTGTTCATACTTCTCTAAAAAAAAGAAGACGATTAATTACTTATATTAGTTTTCCAAAATGAGGCTTTTCTGATGAACCCCAGATAAGAAATAGATGCTATTGATTTAAGGTTTTTCAATTAAAATGACATCTTTTAGCAAATAGACTTTCACCTCACATGTATTAACTGTATCCTGAAATTCCATTACATTCCCTTTCTTTCCTTGTGAATAGCTTGAAATTATATTTGAACATACATAGACATACTTTTCAAAGTTACGTAAGAAATAAGCCAATATGAAGATGAATCAATGGACAGATCATACCAGAAAGAAAAATGGTAGAAGGGAGGAAAAATTGCCTTGGGAAAAAGTGGACGCTCCATTTCATTAGTGATCATAAGAAATGTGGTTTGCTAGCCAGGACTGCAAACCAAGAAAAGTGGATTTAATTTTTTTCTCATTTGTTCTTCTTTCTGTTTCATATGTACAAACTCAGGGTCAACTATTCATTTATACAGTGTGTTTAATTTCCCCAAGAACTTGAAGATTTTAGAAGCATATACCCATAAATTAAAAGCTTAGTTTTTTTAGCATCTTTGATAAAATATGCAAATTGGGAATCTATTTTGGTATTTTAACATTTTCAACTGCTAAGATTTTAAGCAAAATGGAATATAATTCTATTATATATACATATATAAACATACCCACACATATTCTTTCTTCATCAAGTTCACTAAGATGAGCTTTTAAAAGCAACCTTAGGACCCTGTTTAATTCTTTATATCCAAGTGTAGTTTTTGGTTTTTGGTTCGCAAGTATTTATTCATTTTTAATTTTTATTGCCAAAGTGATGTACAGAGGGGTAAACTTTTGTCTTATATCATTCGTTGTGTTTGCTTGCAAATTTATAAGCATATTCTAGTTTCTATAAGTGAGGGAAATGATGTAACCTCTGTTTCTTTGTGTCTGGCTTATTTAGCTTAATGTAATTTTTTCAAAACCTTTCTGTTTCCTTATGAAAGGTGAGATATCGTTATTGCTGATGGAAGCATAGAATTCCATTGTGTATATATACCACATTTGCTTGATCCATTTGTCTACTGAGGGACATCTGAGTTGATCCCGTAGCTTCACTATGGTAAACAAGGCTGCAATAAGTATGTTGTGCTAGTAGCTTTAGAGTGGCCTTCTTTGTGATTGTTTGGATAAATGCTCAGGAGTGGGACTGCTGGGTCACAGGGAAATTCCATATTTAGTCTTTTGAGGAACCTCCATACTGTTTTCCAGGGTGGTTGAACAAATTTATATTCCTACCAACAGTGTACTAGCATCCTCTTTTGACCACATCCCTGCCAGCACCTGTTATTGTTAGTTTATACAGGACTCTAAAGATTCACACTGAGAGACCAAAGGGGGATATACTTAGGAGATGATCACTAAGGTTTGTGTGCATATGATCACATAAAATGATGTTTATCAACATGAACTCCAAGAACTGGAAGCAGGAATATTGTTTTTGCCATTTTTGTTTTTGTCTCCCCATGATCACTGTTTTTGATTTCTGTACCTTTTGTCTTGTATGTAAGTTTAGCTGTTTGGGGAGTGTAAGGGGGAGCATAGAACTGGTGAGACAAAGGGTGAACAAATAGAGCAGTGACACTCACTAGACACTGTGTTGAAAATGAATTACACAATTTATGGGAGAGGGGCTGAGTGGGGAAATCTGGGAGGAAAAGAAGGAAGAAGTAACACCATTCAAAATGAAACATACTTATCACTTGACTTATACAAGTCTAACCCTTCTGTACATTACCTTTACAAAGTTTTATGAAACATCCGTAGAGAAGAATGATAGATATTTTTCTATATGTAACTCCAAGAAAATGAGAAATTAAGTTTCAAAATTCTACTTTTATAACCTTCACACAAAAGCAACTTTCAGAGTCCTGTTCAATTCAATCGTGCAAGAGTTAAATATGCTTTGAACAATCTTAAGTGCCATGATATTTAAGTTAATCACAAATACCTAAAAAGATACAACTTGCTGCTAATCTCAGCCCAACTGAATATACTCAATGTGGTAAATTTATACTTAAAATTAGCAATTAGCAAACCATACTGATTAGAAAAATAGTTTCTGGTGTACAACACTTTTGAGTTCTCTGTTTAATTATGTATGGAAAATTCTATCTGGTAAATTATTGAAAAAGACAATAGATTCATGCCCTTGAAAACTAAAACATACTAGCTGGGAGAATGTTCCAGTAGTATAGCACCAACCTAACAAGTCTAAGTCCCTGAATCCAAACCCCAAGAGTACCAAAGAAGTAAAAATATAATTTCTGAATAAAGTTTCAGTGCTTAGTCAAGGGTCAATTAATTCAATGATTTCTATCTGTATTCTACAATAGGATTTTGGTTTTGTGGACAGGAGAAAATTGTTGTTTATTCTATAAATCCTTCCATTCTACTTCGGCTTTCTACTCCTTTCTAGCCTGTTTCAACATGACATTCTGAAGTCTTCCTTAACTACTCTGTCACAAAACCCCTTTGATTTCCTCCAAAGCATGCTAGTAACCAAGTATTCAGCTGTTATATTTAATTTTTTAGTATCATTTTCCAATGAAAGTGCCAGATCCATGAACTGAAAACTCTAGCTCAGGTCTAGCATACCCTGCCATATATAGAATGCAGGGTTAAATAAATGAACAAATAACAAATCATAAATTTAAAATATTCAGAGATTACTTTTCTGCTCTTTCATCCAAAGGAGCTTAGAAAGTTTCATTAACTTCTACATGCATCTTTGTTAAAAAAGCGGTTATGTTATTTGAGCGAATCCTCAGTCAATCTCACCAGATTAATACATCAAAGTTGGTATCTTTTTCATATAGCATTCATCATGGCTGTCTTGATAGAGGGTTGCTCTACATATAAGCAGAATCTTAGGGACTTGAGTTTCCTCCATGTTTCAGTTCCACTATCATCAACCTTCCTGCCTAAACACTGGGTACCAGCTTCCAGTGATGTGAGTGGTGCCAATTTTTAAAGCTGATTTTCTGAGGTGAAGTGAAGAGTCAAATGAGAATATGGAGTCAGGAGTCAGATCAGAGTCCCTTGACTTTGAACCCTTGCTCTGCTCTGAATATCTATTAGCAATGAGTACACTCGGTCTATACACTTCATCTTTCTTCCCTACCAACAATAACTAACCACCCTCCCTACACCAGCTGAATAGCAAGGGAAGGGGATGTGGAGGGTGTTTCTCATATCTACATGACAAATCTACTTTTCTTGAAAACGAGTTGTCGTTTATCAGTTTCTATTATGTTTAATTATTAAGTTGTTGTACAGAAATATCAGTTCCCTAAGTCAGGTTGTGAATACAATACACCTTGATCCACATCACCCCTTGCATCATACTCCCCCATTTTCCCCTCCTATACCTGCCCTCAAGTTAAGTAGTTCTGTTTTTTTTTACATAATGCACAATGAATGTAATGAAGACATTCACTCACCCTTCTTCCCATAATTTCTGGGTCCCCCCCTCATGGGAGGTCTATATAGTAAACCTTTAACTATATACAGTGTGAGGGAGGTCAGTTCTCCAATCTCTCTGTACCAACAGATCACTTCGAACTTGTATCTTGTTATCCTTTCTACTCAGGCTGGACATTGTATGGTAAGAGGTGTGAGTTTAGCCCTCTGACTCAGTATAACCACCATGTCAATTTCAAGTCCTAGCTAATCACTGTTATTGAATATATCCAAATCCATCATGGAAATTGTTATGTAAGAATATCACACACACACTTTCACTCTTAGAGAAACTTCATAAAATCATAGTGCTTTCACTGCTACCCCAATACACACAGCTGTTGCTATTGTACTTTGAGTGTTATGTAAACATACTTTCTCAACAATGTTCCTCCCACCCCGTACTTAATCTCTCCTTCTAGTTCCTAAACACATGTTCCAAAATTTAACAAGGTAATAAAAAGTACTTGTTCTGCATATCCTTAGACAGAAATTGTCTCAAACTCTCTCCGTGAGTTTTTGCATATTGATGTTGTTCTTGTGCATTTGAGTGTGCTTACAAAGCTTATATGTATACATAATTTAAAATATTAAAATATTAAATATAATACCTACAATATATTATGTATAGTATTTATTATAACATACGTATAGACATCTATGTTACCTTTCCTTGTGCTTATGCTTATATGCATTTATATATTGATGTGGATATTCATAGGTATTTTTATACATGAAACATTTTTAGCATTCCTACAGCCTATAAACAAGGGTGTTTCGGTATTTTTTTATATTTCATTATCTTTTCTGCATGTGTAACCCATTGTAAGGCAAATTTTATGCATGCTCAGTTTTATTTGAGAAATTGTATTGTATAGCCATGCTGAATAGTCTTTTCTCCTTATCATCTAAATCTCAATCCCTAAACACATTGGCAGAGGACATGATTACACTGGATTGAATACTCTAATAGGCTTTATTTTAGATGGAATTCAATATGTCATTTACATATTTTTGAACCTCATTAATCGTGGCCAGAAATAATGGGACAATATATTTTTTCTAACTTGTGAATTAGAGCATGAATACAAGTTCTAAATGTATTTTTCAAAATAATGAATAGGGTTCATCATATATTGGGTATATATAAATGTGCAATACTACAATTTCTAAAATAAAAGAAGCTTTGTAAATGATGATATCTTTCTATTTGCATGGCTAAGCATTTAGGGCAAAATCATTAAAATTTGTTTAATAAGAAGAGAGATATTTACAAATTGATCAGGGGCTAGTTGTCTGCATTTTCTTAGGGATGGTTGATATTTTTAATATATATACATATATGTATATATATATATAATGCTTTCTTAATATGTCAGCGTTGTTGATGGATAAATCATATACTTTATAATTTTCCCATTTAAATGTACACTTTGGTTTCCAACACATTCACTCAGCTGTTTAGCCACTATCATGTTAATTTAAAATTTTTCATGACTACACAAAGAAAACTTATGCCCTCCTACCCTCTCTGTAGCAAAGCAGTACTACAAATCTACACATTTGCCTATTTTTGAAGTTGGTCTATAAATATATTAATATAGTTTGGATGCTTATGAGATGCCCTTCTTCAATCCATATACTGTGATCTGGTTCTCTTCTATAGCTGCTACTGAGTTTCCCACATACCACATATGTGGAATAGATGAGCATCTTCTCTTTATACTGATATATCAGTTTTGCCCAATAATCTTCCATTGTACATATGTAAGTTCATTCCACATTTTGTTTATCCATTGATCCGCAGATAGACATTAACTTATTTTTATATGTTTGACCACTGTGAGTAATGCTTCTCTGAATACTCATGTGCGGCTCTCTATGTGTGGCCATGCTTTTATTCTCACTATCAGGAGTGAAATTCCTGAGTCATACATAAAATATTCTAATGATGTCCTTTTCTCAGAAATTACACATGTACAAATTAGAACATCTTCTTTATAGGAGAAAGTTAGTAGATTCTTTAGACAAAAGCACTAAACAAGAAATGTATCTATTTTCAACATGCATAAGATTGAATCAAGTAAATAAATAACATTTTCCTCCAAGCACTTCTTGATTTTCAATAAGTGTTTTATTTTGCACACAGCTATATTTGGTTCATAGCTATATTTGGTTCATTTGGTTCAGTTTGAAAATGTTATAGTAACAATTAAGGATTAAGCAACTCAGAAAAGGCATCCCCAATGTCTTTCAGGAGTTGAGAGATAATATTGACATCAAGATTTTAAAGACTTCATTTGTTTATATCTTCATAGAAAAATCTATAGGCAAACTAAGCAATAACTTTTGTCCGCCTGCTCAGTCTTGCAAGCATGCACATGAAAAACAATCTTTCATCCTATTCTTAATTCTGATATCCTTATCTAAAATTATGAACCAGGTTCCAACAACAGCTAAGAGCACTGATACACACAGGGCAGATTTCACAACTGATAGGAGAAACAAAGTCCCAACTTCCTGAGGACTCAGTGCTAGTACAGACTCAGTCAAAAGCCCCTATAAATTCTGACACACACATTTATTTTCTGTAAATCAAATGAAGCCTCAGTATTTCATTAAGCTCCTGGGACACTTCCTTCAGAAATTTCCTTTCTAAATTGTGATCATGTTTTGATTACTATTCCAAGTGTCCACTAGACTAATTTTGGTCATTTTTTCTGGCCATAAAAACTGTTCAGAAGAAACCAAAGACAATATACAGTCTCTAAAGCTTGAGACAATATTTTGTTTTGAAAACATCATAATCCATGACACAGGGACTATTTGTTATAAATTGGCACAACATGTTCAGAAAATTCAGGAATAATGTTGTGAACTATCTCTAGAGACATCTATTCAAGTCTGTCCTAATTTGAATAATAATAGAATATTTTTCAAAAACATTATTGTCTTCTGGGGCTTCTGGGCCTGGGCACTGTCCCTGAGCTTCTGTATTCAAGGCCAGTATTCTTCCTTTGGAGTCACAGGGTTTTTTGTTTTTGTTTGTTTGTTTTGGTAGTTAATTGGATATATGTGTCTCACAACTTTCCCACCAGGGCTGGCTTTGAACTACAATTCTCAGCTTTATGAGTAGCTAGGATTACAAGCAACAGCCATCATAGCCTGGTTCATTATTCTCTTCTTAAATATTCAACACAGAGACTAAAGTTTATAGCACAATAATGTAGTGAAAGATGAAATCATAAACATTACCAAATTAATTGTAATATATGAAAAATATATCTAAAAGCAAATATCATGAAAAAATTTACCTGGAAATTTATTTTACTATAGACACAAATATGGCACACATTTTTAAATGCTAAAAATGTTATTTTTAATGGTTTTCCTACCAATTTTATCAATGTCACACCATCCTTTTGACCTGTTAATATATGACAGTAGGTTTTTCTACATTTTCTATACTGATATATAAATATTTCCCAATAAACTTTCATTGTATGTAAGTCTGTACACACAACATATTGTTTATCCATCAGTCAGCTGATAGATATTTAACATATTTTTATAGTTTTGACTACTATGAGTAATATTTCTATGAATATTCATGTGGAGTTATTTATGTATGGACAAATTTTTTATTCTCACTGTTAGCAGTGAAATTTCTGAGTCCTACATAAAATACTCCATTGGTGTTCTTTTCTCAGAAATCAAACATGCACCAACTAGATCATCTTTAGAAAAGAATCTATGCAACCAAATCACTATCTCTAGCTCTCACTGAACTTGGAACTCAAGACCTCATGATCACTGGACAAGTGCTCTATCACTTGAGCCATACTCCCAGTTTGTTTTTTTTAGTTTTAGCTTAGTTTACAGATAAATTCTTATGTTTTTGTAAAGGATCTTGCAAAGATCATGATCTACCTACCTACTACCACATAATGTCTACCTGGTATTACAAAGGTGAATGGTCATGTACTATTTTTTTTTTTTTGAGATAGGATCTTGCCAACTTTTTTTGGACTAGAGTCAAACTTGCATTCTCCTATCTTACTTCCTTTGTGGCTAGGATTATTTATGTAGGTGTGTACATTCACTCTTGGTCCTATGCTGAAATTTCTTGCTTGTTCCTTTAACAGTTGAAAATACAGTAAATATGTATAAGGTTAATGTTTGGCTTTAAAATGTTATTCTGGAACCCACTGTTTCAAAGTAGTATTGTGATTTTTCCCCCCTTAGGAATGTTACAAGTGAGTTGCAAAATGGCATACTCTAAAGTGATGCCTGAGAAGAACCTCAAAAGAAATCATTATACCTAGGAACAAACAGGCTGGAATATAACTTTTCTTGTTTTCAACCCCCTTCTCTTTATTCAATTATTTTCTATTGCTATCACGATGCTAAGAGAAGAATCTTAGACATGATAAAGAATACTAACAGTAACCAGAGAGGAATCACTACTATCAAGAAAATTTCAGATGAAATTCACATGACATGCAACTAAAAGGCAGCATAGACACACAAGATTTTGACAAAACACCTTGTACATGACCATCAGTATAACTACTGCTACCTACACCATATGTCTGGTACAAAGATGTAAATTATATTATTTATGCTTTCACTGGGAACATGACAAGCTTTAAATCAAGATTTGGATTGATCATGAATGAGTTACTCTGTAAACTAGGATTGAGTGGATTGGCTTTATTATCATGAACATAATGACATCATTATAAAAAAAAAAACAGTAGCTCTTCCTCACTCGGCCATAATGTAGTCAAAGACCTGCTCAGTAAGTTACCTGCATTATTTCATGGTCTAACACTCAAATCATAGCAGTTGGCAGTTGTTCTATTGGTTCTTATAACTTTATGAGCTAATTTCTGTTCCTTCATTTTGCATATGAGGGACATGAGGCTTAGAAATGCTAAAGCACTTAAAGAAACCATCAACTTTTGATTTAGAAATGGCAAAACTAGAAAGCGAATCTATGTGCATTGGGAAGGAGTTTGGAATTTCATCCCCTATGTTTTCTGTCTTCTTCTAGTTATTTTTCCTCTGTCATGTTGTCACAGCTCTGAAATTTCTGTCTTCTCAGATCATGATTTCCACTTTCCGCTATAAACATAGCTTCAAGTTATTTTTATGTTACCAATGATTGTGCTCATTCGGTCATGCACAAATCCAGCTTTGGTGCATCTTGTCTTGGCTGTTTAAAAGAGATGGGTGGGAGGGTTCTTTCCTGAATATCATTTCCTGTGATATGTTTTGAATGAAAATAAGCTTTGAAACAGTGGGAGCATTTGACTTTTCAAAGGGATACTTGATTTCAGCTTCAACTTATACTGATTTGGGGACATTTTTATACATTTTAAATAGATGGATAAAAATTTAACGACCATATTCATATTTTAAATGAAAGATGGTGAGAAGAGCTGTAAAATTACCCTCATTTCTCATTTTTACTCATCAAAATAGATTCTGAAATCTGAAGATTAAGGTTTTTAAATGTGGCTATATATACCAATTAATATATGATGAGCTTTAGGTTCTCCTTCAGGCTAGCAGATTCAAAATCTACCTGTCATTTAGGTGTCTTTTTTCCAACCATAATCACATTGCGTATCTACCAGTTTTTCAACAGAGTTTTAGCTCTAAGTAGGCCTCCAGAACAACAGAATTTTGTGCAAAATACAATTATTAGTGTTGTATGTGTATGTACATGTTCTCACGTGGGGGATCTACAGACCTCAACAAATCTTCACTGGAATGCCACTGCTCAGAAACATATATGTTTGTGTTTGGTAGCTCAGAAACTTGCTGGAAGTAAGACTGAGGGAATTCAACAACTACTTCAGAGCTCTGAATACTTTGTGCACATGACTTACCTGGGAGATAAAGGGATCCTACCTAAGGAATATAGAATTAAATGCCAAGTTTGCTGTTATCCTATGAGTTATTCCCCCTTGTCTCCTGGATTCTTGGGAATAGGTTTTCTGGCTCTATATTTTGACCCTGCCACTCTGCTCTTAAGTATTCAGGCATCTTAAAAACTTGGCATAGTAACAGGAACTATGAGATGTCAGTTCAAGAACAGTCTCTCCAGGGGTGAGCATGTTAAATAGGCTTTCTTTCACTTACAGCCGCCACCACAAAGAGAAAGCAAACAAAAATTCCAGAACTCCTTGCTCAAAAACAAATATGCCATCAAAATGGTTGTGTTATAATGCCAGCGCTGATTGGCAGAACGGAAGGGTGGAGATGTTACCTTGCTGTTAGTTGTTAGTGGTGTCTGAATAATTTTACTCATTATTTGTTCATTTTAGCACCCACACAAAATGAAAAGGGAAATAAAAGAAAAAATAGTTTTATAATAGCAACCATCAGGTCACATTGTTACTTTATGACCATATGTTCAACAAAATTAGCAAAGATTACAAAAGCCATACAATCTGGAAATGTACATAATGTAAAGTATTTTGGTATACAATTTCTAATAATTAAAACAGGTTAAATACACCACTGTGCATATGAATACAATTCACATAAAATACAACTGGTACTCAAGTCTTCTGAATGAAAAATGATTAAAAATGGAACAAGAGGTGTTTTGCTTTTTTTTTATTCCTAACTATAAAAATCAGATCCCACTTTTACATTGATACATTATGTGGCATAGAACCACTATCTTATTCTCAATATTATAAGGGCATTTTATAATCATCTGATTTCTTAAATGATGCTACAATTTCTACAATAACAAATGTTACAATGAAGCTGAATTAAAGGGATATACAAAGAAATCAGACTTGCCACCTAAACTTTAGAGACTAGGAAAACAATGTTGCTATTCAATAGACTAGAGGGGTAAAACCTTACTAGGCAAGGACCAAGGCAAGAAACAACCAGAGTAAACATTTTGCAAGTCAACCATGATCCCATTTCTGTTAACCCCTACTAAACAACTTCCAGTTGGAAGTAGTTTAATTTGTTCTTTCATCTAGAACACTGGTTACTAACAACAATATGAATATAATTCAATTATAAAATGCCAGAGACCTGAAATATTGGCACAAAAAATGAACATTACTTTCTTTCCTTTACTTGATAGCAGGAAAGCCTCACAAATCAGTGGGAAATAGGCAGAGAAATCTCACCAGACATCTCAGCAACAGAAGATGGCAAGAAGAAAAATAACCAGCACTGGTGTTGCCGGTCCTTCATTGATGGCAAATATAAGGATAAACACAACCAAAATAAAAATCCATGTAATAATGGTGTCTGGAGGAATAAAACTGGGGTTCCATGTATCTTTGACCAGTAACCAGTTCCGGGATCAAAGAGAACATAAAAATCACAAATAATACTTTCCCTTTTGCTTGGTTCTTTCAAGGAAAACTATTTTCTAGTCGAAGCATATTTAAGAAAAACAACGCAAAAGGAAAAATTTATGACTGACATCCTACTGCATTAAAATGTCTACTAAAATTGATATCTTTTGTCTTTCACTTTTTTTTTTTTCCTTGGCCAGTCCTTGGCCTTGGACTCAGGGCCTGAGCACTGTCCCTGGCTTCCTTTTGCTCAAGGCTAGCACTCTGCCACTTGAACCACAGCGCCACTTCTGGCCGTTTTCTGTATATGTGGTACTGGGAAATCGAACCCAGGGCCTCATGTATACGAGACAAGCTCTCTTGCCACTAGGCCATATCCCCAGCCCTGTCTTTCACTTTTTTTTTTTTTTCCAATTCTGATGCCTAGATTTCTAGTTCGTGTTTGCGAAAATACAGACCCAAATATTAAAAGCTTCCTCACTTATTGTAAGTGAGGTGTTTGGGTATTGTTGAAATACCTTGACATCTTTTCCTATGGAAGACTGAAGGCCAACTCTGCTGCAAAGAACACTGAGATCCCATTTCACCCCAGTAAGACTGGTCATTAGCAAGCACAGAGACTCAGGCTCAGGTGGCTCATGCCTATAATCCTAGCTACACAGGAGGAGGAGATCTGAGGATCATGGTTCAAAGACAGCCTGGATAGGAAAGTCTGTGACACTCTTATCTTCAATAAACTACTTAACAAAAAAGCTAGAAGTGGAGCTGTGGCTCAAGAGGTAGAGTAAACCTTGAGGCTCAGGGACAGAGTCCAGGGCCTGAGTTCATGCCCCAGGACTGGCAGAAGAAGAAGGAATAAGGAGGGGGGGGAAGGAGGAGTGGAGAGGATGAGGAGGGGGGAAGAGAAGGGGAGAGGAGGAGGAAGAGGGAGGAGGAGGAAGAGGGAGGAGGAGGAAGAGGGAGGAGGAGGAGGAGGAGGAAGAGGGAGGAGGAGGAGGAGAGGAAGAGGGAGGAGGAGGAGGAAGAGGGAGGAGGAGGAGGAGGAGGAGGAGGAGGAGGAGGAGGAGGAGGAGGAGGAGGAGGAGGAGGAGGAGGAGGAGGAGGAGGAGGAGGAGGAGGAGGACCACCACCACAACAACTGATGCAGGGGCAAAGTTAGACCATTACACTGTTGGTGGGAACTTAGCTTTTTCAAAAAACTATACATAGATCATCACTATAATCCAGTGATACCACTCAGGCATCTACTCAAATATTAGCAGTCAGGATATAGCAAAGACTGTCTTTCACGTTTATGTTCATTGCTACACAATTTATGATAGCCAAGTTCTGGAAAAAGCCCACATGTCCTAAAGTGTATGCATGGATCAAGAAAATGTAGTGCACACCTACAATAGACTTTTATTCTTCTATCAGAAAGAACCATGTTATGTCATTTGCATGGAAATGGCAGACCTAGGTTTACTAAAAATCTGTTTAACAAAATGAATACCGGGAAACAGAAATGTGTTGTGGTAGAACAATGACAGAGGCGAACACCAATCGAAGTAGAAAGGGTAACACATAAATTGCCTGATGCTTGGTAGGGACATTCAAACCATGAAATCCACCAATCCTCGCACTGCAAACAAATATGGTATTATATTCATAGTACAACTGGATTGCTGGTTTTATTTTTCATATTTTGGTTGTGATTCATGTTTAATTCTATTAAAACAGAGGATTATAACATATTTCTATACTAATAGTGATTGACCCATTTACTTAAACCCCATCATATCTTAATTGTGCATTTATTTGAGGTTAATTATCTGTGTACCCAACCTCTCTCTCTCCCTTTTAAGAAAAATTATTTGAGCATCCTATAAGGTACGGATTAATTCTTGCTTATGACTCAAAGATCTTATGGATAAAAGACTTTCACAAATAGTTAGGATGTATACATTTATGCGATTATGCTCCCAGTCAAGAAACAGAACATCCATTTCACTCCAGAAAGTTACCTCCTGCCTGTGTGCTTGCAACCTCTGGAGAAAAATATGGAATTATGTCTTTCAAAATATTTATCTCTCATTTTTATGTGCATAAATAGAAAGACAAAAAGAAGACGACACTGTGGAAATCTTCCTGCAGCATCCCAGCCAAAACTCGTTTGAAATGTACACCTCTTCTTTTCAAGCAAACAAAAACATAGCAGTGTCATGGGACAACCATGTATAATGATGCAAAGTTGGGGAGAATTTAATATAACACAAAATTGGCTTCAAAAAGCAACTTTTGCTGTTTGTTGAGAGTGTAGGTGAGAAGACAGTGGGAGTTTAGAAAACATTCATTATTGTTCAATATGCAGAGCAGCAGGGGAGGAAAATTAGAGCAGAGGCGTAGAGAAAACCAGCAGCCAAATCCTTAAAATCAGCAGCATTTTAGGGAAGGACAAGGATGCACCCAAGCAAAAGAGATTCTTAGAGGGTCCTGCCTTCTTGATCTTGCTGCACCCCGTGAGTAAGTCTAAAATGATAGCACAAAAATGCTGTGATAAACTGGAGAAGAAATGGGAATGTAAATGCTGGCAATGAAGTCACCCCGCTGCATTAGTAAAGAAGAACAGCTCTGAGCATTACCCTGGAACAGAGCCTGATTTGAAGTTCTTTCTAAAGGATATGTAAAAATGATCCATGCCACTCCAATACTCTGTAATGGTTTCATATGTGTACACAGTGTGTAATGTTTAAATTAGTTTAATATGCATCTGTGTATATAAATATATATTTATGTATACATTAAAACAAACATATATGTATGTGTATATATAAATATTCAAACACGCATGCATGTATAATTTCTATATGGTGGACATTGCACAGTCCTTTTAGATTCCACCAGAGAGTGAGCTTTCCCAGTATGTGTCTTTATAAAGAAAAAGACAAGAAAAAAGATAGAATGGTAGAGAAAGGAGCTTCTACAGTGCACTCCACTTCTCCCCACATTGTGAATGTTTGATATCTATTTAACATCTTTGTCTATTAGCTGTCTCTTGATGCATAAAATTCATCATGATTCTTTCTTCACTGTTTTGAAGTCCTCCCATTGAAGAAGTGAGTGGTTGGCATTCTAGGCTTAACATGAGTAAAGCATTCTGGACTTAGGAAATTACTCTTCGTGTTACTTTACCCCTGCCATTGATTTGTTCTTTCTCACAGATGGATGTTCCTTTCTTCCAATTTGCAGAACTACCTTTAGTATTTCTTGTAGATCTGGTCTGGTGGAGATGGCTCTCAGTCAGCTTCTTTCCTAAAGCTGTCTTTTAATTGCCTTCTTTTCTAAACGACAGCTTTGTTCACATCTCAGTTGACTTCCCCCCTCAGTATTGTGAATTACTCATGACATTCTCTCCCAGATCAGAAGTTTCTGTCTGAGAAGTTAAGTTGGCCATCGGGTAAATTGGAGCAGCTTTATATATTATCCATTTATTTTGCAGCCCTGAGCATCTTTATCTTTTCACGTCCATGAGCTTAATTATAAAATGTCTTGAGGTAAACTTAGTTAAATTTGACTGGTGACCCTTGACTCTCCATACCTGAATATTTGTATCCTTCTGTGGGTTTGAGAAGTGTTCCCTTATGACTTTTGAAGACATTTGCTACACCTTTGATGTGCTTTAAATCCTGATTAAAACTCAAGATCCAACTACCTGATTTTTAATATTGTTTAAGGTTTCCCTATGACAAATACCATCAAGGACAATGCATTTAAAGGGGGAAAGGTTTCTTTTTACTCATGGTTACAAAGGTTTCAGCCCATGGTCACTTGATCCCATTGTTTCTTGGGCCCTGTGCAAGGTGAGAGGAAACATTAGGCCAGAATTGTGTGGTAGAACAAGGTGGCTCACCTTATGGTAGATTGGAGGCAGGAACACACACAAAGGAAGTGTGTGCAGACAAAAATATAACTTCTAAAGGCATGTTGCCAGTGAGCCACTTCTTCCATCTAGGACCCACCTCTGAGTTCATGCAGCTATGAATTCATGAATGGACTGACTCACTGATCAATTTAGGATGCTCATTACCAGATGCTCATTACCCAATCACCTTTCAAAAGTACAACAGCTAGCAACCAGCCTTTAACAGGCATGCCTTTGCAGGTATGTTTAGGGTCAAACCACAACACCAAATAACTTTTTTTCTTCTTTCTTCTTTTCTTCCCTATGTGTTTTGAAATAGCCTATCTTCCAGCTCATTAAGCAATTTTTTCGGTTTGATCTATCCTGTTATTGATGCCTTCTATTGCTTTTTTTTTGTTTAAATTTCACTGAGTATATTTTTCACCTCAGGAATTTCTGTTTGATTTTTAAAAAATCATTTCCATCTCTTTGTTAAGTTTCTTTCTAAAGCGTATTGAAACATTTCTCCAATTTCTTCAAGCTCATTGAACTTCCTTTTAAACACTGTTTCAAGTTATTTATTTGAGGGTTTGGATATAGTTCAGTTCTGGAGTGCTCAGCACTGGGCAAAGCCTTAGGTTCTGTCCCTAGCACTGAATAATAATACCAATAACAATTCCTTGAAAACACTCCCATATTAATGACCATGTGGTCTGTTTAGGGCATTTTGAATTTAAAATGATGATCCTAAATACTCCCTACACTTGCCATTGTATAACATCCTTTTGACATTGAAAAACTATTTATCCCAGTCCTTCTAATCTGGCTTTATTTGTGCATGACTTTCCAGAAATTCTAAGCAAACTACTCCTTTCCTGAAGCCTATGGTTGCTTCCACTCTTTCAGAACTGCATGATGCTCAGGTCCATATTTGCTGGGGGTGTTTGTGGTTTGCGTGTCAACACTTTTTGGGCACTGAAGGCAATGTTAGCCCAGGTTTGCCCACAGTATAGTTGGTAATTTATTTCAAAGGATACACAAGTGAACCTAAAAAGATCTCTTATTTCCTCAACCCACTCTCTGTGTCATAGGGAGTCACCTTATCCACAAACCTGTGGTTAAGTCATTGCAGGATTCCACCAGGTTTGAACCTAGTCTTTGTGAATAAACCAGCTCTAGGCTCATCTATCACACTGTGACCACCAAGCATGCTGTACCCTAAGTACACAGCCCACTGAGAACAGTGAAACATTGGGTAGGACGAAGGCCCACAAGATAGACTGGGCCTGTATGTCTTTCCTTGGCATGAGAGACATTCCAGATACACCATCTGCAAGCATTCATCATCAAGCCAGACAATGTCGTCATTAGGATCTTGCCAGCACTAAAATTAAGGACAAAGTCTTGTCCTCCCTCGCTTGACCTAATCCCCCAGTGAATGGAGCCTTGAACCGTAGTATGCTACCTGTGTGGGTGGGGTGGTGTTGACTGGTCCTAAGCTGAGTTGGATCTGAGTGTGCAAAGACCTGTAAGTCTCAGGAACACCAAGACCTACACTCTAGCTGTCAATGATGCAGCCTGAAACATGAGTCTCCACCACGGGGGGGGGGGGGGGTGCTGATCTCCCTGATCCCAGAGCACTTCTACAGCCCCCATCTGCAAACACTGACCTACAGGCAACTGTGCTGCCTGAGCCTGCAGGATGGGTGGGGTAAAGGAGGTCCCTTGTCCATCATGGCTAATGCTAAGCAGAGTTATTCTTCAATGTCTGCCACTGAGGCCTATACATTCCTGCAAGTGGGCAAATAGCCCCAATCCCACTGTTAGAATAGAAAAAAAAATGGAAAGAAATTGGAGTTGAAGGCTTCAATCTGATGCTACGGTGGGGTTCCTGGAGCCTTTACGTAGGAACTCCAGCCTGCATGCAGGGCCTCCATTTCTTACTCAGTGCTGGGTATACTTTCGGTGGGTCTGGTACTGGGCTATTTAGGCAAGTCCCTACACTAGCTGACAGGTCTAGTCCATTGCTAGCAGAGAATGGAGTCTCTCTCCAGCCTGTGCATCTGAGGTGAGAGGAAGGGTGGTGGCTGTGCCTGCTCTCTAGCCTAAGAGGACTCCACTCCCATGCCTCTGTCTGTGGGTAATGGAAGGGCCCGTGGCTTTGGTACATCCTGGACTTCACAGTGGCTGACACGGTGCTTGCTCAGTTTCAAGTCTCTTCCCAATGGCAACTGGGAAATTTCTTTCTCTAGCCTCAGTGGCTTGGCATTGGGCCCAGGGAAACTAACTTCCTATCTTGGATACATTTATTCATTTTCTCCTACTAAAAGCAGGCATTGTGCTCTCTCATCTCTCATCGGATTCTGGTAGCTCTTTATCTCTGGTAAAGTTTGTCAACTTCATATGTGTCTAAAGAACACAATCTCCAGAGAATCTTATCCTGATTTCATCTTGTCTCCCGTGCTGGAAGGGCTGGGAATCAAACCCAGGGCCTCAGGCATGCCAGGCAAGTGCCTTACCACTGGGTCACATTTCACACCCTTCTATTTTTAACACGTAACATGACAATTTTCCTTTCCCCACAGAAAGTGTTCCCAAAATGGCCTAATAGTTTCATAAGAAAAAAAGAATAGAAATTGAATGAAAGTCATAGTGATTTCTGGTTGATTAATAACTGTGATGAATGATATGGAATCCTACTTCCTTAGCAATGAATATTTAAAATTGCCAGTCACCTCAAAGATAAAGAACTAAATAACCAGACAATTTGACAAACTTACTGCCTAAGATTTGGGAAACTATAGTCACATAGAATAGGACATTTTGCAACTGTGGTTTGTGAATCAAATTATTATTTTCAAAATAGGCAAATTTCCCACAAAGCAAAGCAGGAAACAACAAAGAATGGTAGTGATGAACCTGTGAACATAAGATGGTTTGAGCTAAAGTACAGAGCTGCCTGCTTGATAGACGACCAGAGTAAGCTAAATAATAGAGGAATCAGCTCAAGCCATTTTCCCAAATCAACACAAAGCAAAGAAAGCTTAAAAATTCATTATTCATTTTGTGCAAACAGGAAGTTCTAAGTTCCAGCTGGGGCCAGAAGTTGGATAGCCAAGTCAGAAAACCAGAGGAAAGATGGGTTTTCTAATGTGAATGACAACATTTGGAAGGGGAGAATCTGGGCTGTTTTGTGGAAGTATATTTAATCAACATTTCTGTTTAGACTTTGTAGGCACGTTTTTAGAGATAGGGCATACAGAACTGCTAATTAGAAGATGAAAAATACTGGGTAATTGTTTTTAGTAAATCCAAATGACACCCAGAATCAACCATCCACTATTATTTTATACAAATATGACACAAACTAAATGTATCTTCTTTATTAAGATACGGCTATTATCTCTGCTTCCTTGTGTTCCCTAGGCCTAGCACAGAATCTGTTACATACATGAACTACTAATAATAATGATATTAGCAATAATAATAGAGTAATAATCAATTCATTAATGTCACACAAATACATGTTGCCATCTTATTTTCCTTTAAGATTCAGTCCATTTCAATGATTGGAAGGGGGAAGAAAATAAAAAAACAGGTTCTGTGTTTATTTTTAAATCTTTTAGAATAATAGTAGAAATACACTAAAAGTAATAATCCTAAAGTTTGTATGACTTCTATTTATTTTACTGAGGAATATGACTTTTTACTAATAATTAGTGAATAAGCTGTAATATTGCTGTTAGTTTATTAAAATGCACTATAAAAAATGAGCAAAAGTCAGTGTCGGTTGTATACTCCCAACTTCTTGCTCTGTAAAGTTGAGGCAGAAGAACCACTGGAACCATGAGTTTGATATCAGGTTAGGAAAAAACAGAGAACCTTATTTTGGGGGGAAAAAACCCCACAAACAACAACTTTTATTTCGGAAAAAATCTACAGTCTGATAGAAATGATAAGTGCATGAGTATAATTCAATTTGAAAAATGTTACATTAAAATTCCCCCAAATATTATCACTGTATACAGTAAGAACTTTAAATAGAAGATAGAGCAATTCCCTACACCTACTAAAGAGGCATTCTGACTAGGAAAAAAAGGCAAGAAATAAAATACATACAGTAGAGAATTTTCAAGTTGAAATATTAGGATAAGAGAAGAAAAATATTTGGGCTGGACTGCAGATGCCCACAAATGGTTTCCTGTGTGTTGACCTTGAATAGTGAACGAGCTTGCAGTTATCTTGGAGATTGCTCTTATTCTTGAAAGGACAACTAGGGCATGAAAAATTCCACATGAGCTATAATGAGCTCCTTCACTGTCAAAGACAATGTCATTGAGTCTCTATACAAAACCAGTCTTTGAAATGTTCATAACATATGGAAACATCCAGAAAACAAGGAAAAACGAATCAAAATCCAAAATTAAATTAAAAATTCATCTTTCACTGAACGTCCTAAGAAAGCCTCCCCAACCTGTCTGCCTTTGGTTTGTTGTTGTTTTGTTGGGGGGTTATGTTCGGACACTTGGCATCTTTGTGTACTCCAGGATGACCACAGATTAACTATCCAACAGGCTCAGCAATCCCCACTGGAGAAGATTCCCACTCCTGTTCATGTGCTGGGACTCTAGGCTTTAGCCCCTACTCCCAGTTTATGCCTAACTTAAGAAAAAGTATTTTACCTTACTTCAAAACAAATATTTCTTTAAATTTAATATGTTAATATGACTGTTCTATAAGCTGTATGCTCATATATGCTTCATTTTGTTTTAACTGTATTAGCAGGGTATCTAAGAATTTTTTTTTAATATGGAGAATTTTTTCACCCTAAAAATAAATTTTAGCATATAATATTTCTTGCTTGACTTCATTTCTCAGGTCAGAGTACTATTCTCCATTCGGTTTTTGTTTCTGAATCAGTTCCTTGCCAACATCTTCAAATATGTATACATATATATACATACATATATGTGTGAATATACATATATATGTAAATCTAATGACAGTAAGAAGAACATGTACTAGAAAAATATTCTTAACAAGTATTTAAAACAGCTATTAAACTTGTCACAATCTTTATGTAAATAACTTCCAACATCTCCTGCTTTTTCTAAGCAGAAGACCCTGAATGATGTGACAGGTATTTTCTGAATATACTTTAAAGGACATGAATTTCATTTCACTTACAAAGGAAGAAAAGGAAGTCTGATTAAGATAATCTTTCAGCTCATATCATCAACATAAATCCCAAAAGTAGAATTCTTAGACAGTAATCTCTCACATAATTTATAAACTTAAGCAGCTTTAATATTTGACTATATTTTATTAAACATTTTCTAACAGAAAATTAGTACATGTCTAGGATAGTCCTAGCAGAAGATCACAATAGCTCAATAACTATGGACATATGAACATATAAGATGATACTAAGTGAAATACTTTTTCTTGGTTACTGTTTTTCATTCTCTCTCTCTCATCTCTCTCTCTCTCTCTATATATATATATTTATCTTTCATCAATCTTTGTAGTACTATATGAATGCATGGGCTTCATGCTTGCTAGGTTGGTTCTCTATCATTTGAATCAGGTTTCCTACCCTATTGGTTATTGCTTTTCTAAATTATGGGATGTTTCAATGATATTAAAATGACATCGAATTTAGGAAAAATTTTGCTTATTCTAATTCCTTTCATTAAGATGACTAGTAAACATTACATAAATGGTTGAAATCAACTTGAACAACCCACAGCTCACACCTAGAATCTACTGGGTACTTAAGAGTATTTCAATCTGAGGATAGCAGTTTCAAGCCAGCCTGGGTAGACAAATTTTGAGACGCTTATCTCTAGTTGACTAGCAAAAAGCCAGAAGTGGAGATAGGGCCAAACTGGTAAGAGTATCAGACTTGAGCAAAAGAGCCAAGCAAGAGCTCAAAGTGTTAAGTTTAATCCACAGTAAAAGCACATTATAAAATAAAAATAACTTTTTCCATTTTTCAATGTATTTATTTTGTGTGACTCTGTGTGTGTGTGTGTGTGTGTGTGTGTGTGTGTGTGTGTGTAAGGTGTGTATGTTGGTACTGGGACTTGAACTCAGGGCCTCACACTAAACTTTTCATTTCAAGACAGTTGCTCTACCACTTGAACTAAGCCTCCAGTTCCTGTTTTCAATTTATTATGTATATAACCAGACTTCTTTGAAAAATGCTGTTTTTATTTTTGAAAGTATTTAAACTGGTTGATATTTATGATTCAGGAATTTCAGTAAATTCTATCAAATTGCTTATGGTACTCTGAAACTTTTAAAAACAATATTTGGGCTTTGAAATATATCTGTTTATGGTAATACATGTTGATTTAGGTGGTTCATTTTAACTGCAGTATAGCTCTTTCTAATTTAAAAAAACATAATCTATTAGTTGGCTTTTTGAACAGAGGGTACATGGGTTCTTTTTCAGCTTTTATTACAGTATGAGCAAGGATATAACAAACATCTTTTTAAATAACTTTGCACCAAGTATATTTGATAAGTTTAACATTCAAAATAATTGGGGCATTGCTCTATGACTCAGACTGGCTAGCCATAAACAAATGGTGCTTGATTCATTATTTCCATAACACCATCCAACTTCTGCCAAAGATATGTAGCTTTGTGACAAAGCTAAAATTTTCAACTTATTATTTAAATTAAGCATATTCACTTTTACTATGATTTCAGTGCACTTTTGTTTTGTGGGAAAGAATATTTTCACAGAATTAAAGACAGAATTCAGCATCTCAGACATGATTTCAACACAACTGACCAAACTACAGACCTAGAGGCTCTCGGTATTATTTGAGCTCTCAGCTCAACTGATAGGAATTTATGCATTTTTTGTTTTGAATTTTCTTTTGATTGTATCTGTTTTTTACTTACTTTTTTTGACCATACGTGATAAAAAGCCATATGCCATAACTCCACAAACAAAGCCCAGAGAACTATATCTGTTCATAGGACTAGCTTGGTCAAATCTCTAAAACTTTCGGAAAACAATTGTTTGATGACAAAGGGCTACAGAAATATGAATTCTTGGAGAGTCTCTGAACAGGCCAACCTCACGAATTAGAATTAAGCCCTGCAATCCCATCAGTCCTGGTCCCTCATCAGATAGATACCACATAACTACATTTGAAAGGATTAAGGGAAATACATAAGACAGAAAATACTAAGGGAGCTGAAAAGTTGACAAACCGACACAACAGTCAGCCCTAAAAGAAAGAGAGGTAGAAAGGTTGACAAAAGCACCCAGATTTATATGAAATCACTAATAAGATTTGGGGAAGCAGCTGGGGAGACCTTAAAGCAAAAACAGCCATTCAGTGATTTCCATATTTCTCCAGAATTTACCTGCCTCAGTCTCCCAGTGTTCAGCCACTACCAAAGAGCAGCTGTGTGATGTCGGGCCTCAAAACAAATGTGGAGGTGGATTTTCAAAACATTTAAGGTCTGGTACACACCAACTCTGGAGCAGGAATCTGAGGGAAAACACAATAGAGCTATCAGGATGATGTGCACCTGGTCTCCATTTTATTCAGCTGTTGTCATTGGTGGTGGTGGTGGTTGTGGTGGTGGTGGTGGTGGTGTGTGTCTGTGTCTGTGTGTGTGTCTGTGTGTGTGTGTCTGTCTGTCTCTCTGTGTCTGTGTCTCAGAGATAAATTGGAAAAAGCCTTATGGTCTTTCCTGCCCAGGCTGGATTTGAAAGGAGACCCTCACATCTCAGCCAACTGAGTGGCTGGGATTACAGGCATGAGCCACTAGTGCTCAGGTTCAGTTATGTTATTTTAACTTTACTAAGTAAGTTTGTACAATTTGTTCTGCAAATTTCAGTACGGCAGATATTTATAACTTCAATGTTTTTAGCACAGTAACGGCAGGATTTTTACCCCTGACTTTATTATAAGATGATCAATTATTACTAATTTAAAATGACAGTAGTTCTAGTCCTTCAATTTTATTCAATTATAGCTTTGATAGAAGGGCATCCATTTTATTTGCTACATGTAAATAGAGGTGAACCAAAGGAATTTTTAATTATAACCACCAATGTGTTGAACCTGCCTAATCTTTTCACCTGCTTGAGTTCGATGTAAGGATGTTAAAAATAATAAATAAGTGTAAATTAAAATATTATACTGATGCATAAAATTGACGACTGGTGCTTTTTTTAATTCCTAAGAAATAATTGTAGAAATGAAATAGACTTTTCCGTACATGTTTTCATTAGAGGTTTTTCCTCATCTGTTTCTTTCTTACTTCATCATTTCTAGTCTTTTTTCCCAGCCAAGGTGTTGTTTATTGATGCATACTTAATCTATTCAGCTTTTTTATTCTCATACAAGGCTTCATTTCCTCTTACATTTTATTTTCTCTTCTGTTCTGAAATTATTATGATTTCAAGGGTTTAGAATTGTGCTTTTCCGAAACAAATAAGATATTCCAGGTACAATCTCTCCACAATGGTGAGCGGCAGACAATTACCTCTCTTCTTGGTTCATGACACAATGCCTTCTCAACCTCACAGAGCACAAAAAAGTTTTTTTCTTGCTTTTTATTGGCAGCACAGTCTGCAAATCCCCAACTAATTTGCCACCCACAATCACTTTTCCCTTCACCCTGTCTCACTAGACGTCTAGAACATGCAGGCAAATCTAACATACTTCCATTATTTCCATTCTAATGTTTCCCCCTTAACAAATGCCACTTTTCAAATGGTTTGAAATGTGTGTTGGGTGAATCTGAGCTTTATGTCTCCCACTTAACTCTTCCTTTTAATTTATTAGCATTACAGAAATTATTGTAGCCAAATTCATAATAGGCTTTCCTATTATATTTTCTAAGTGCATATTGGATGAAAAAACAGGAATGTGGGTTTCTTTAATCTCGATCTTTTACAAAAAGGCCAAATGACAGTTTACATGCCATAAGCTATCCTTACTTATTCAAGTGCACTGTATCTTTTGTTAAGTAGCATTTCTCAATTTTGAAAGTAATGTACATTTATTAAACAAATCAGAAAATATAAGAAGAGAGCACACACAAATTATAAATTAAAATAACTAGCTGCAATATATATGTATGTTGTATATGCTTCTTATGCAAAATATTAACCAGCATAAATTCTGAATGATCATCCCTATTATTTTAAGGATTACACATATATTTATATTTTTAAATATATAATCACATATTTGTAGTTCTTCTTCATTGTTTTCTATAGGCATAACATATGCCTCTCTAGCCATTCGTGTCTAGCAACAATGCCAAGCGAAAGTGTAAGATACTGCATTCATGTCCTAGTACTGACACACACAAAAAAGCAAACAATAAAACTAAGTTAATAAATAAGAAAGTAGATATCCAGTGTAGAATAATATACAAAAGCAAATATGTAAACCAGTAGTTTAGTTGTTTGCTATCAAGTATTATACACAAAGTATGCTTATATGCATATACTTTGTGTGTTATATGACTGGAAGCCCCAAAGATGTGTTTATACCAGCATCATCATAAACACGAGTACTTCATTGCACTATTATATTAAATGGCTGCACCATGAGGTGGAGCTTCATAATAAGCTCATCAAGACTTAGTTTTGTGGCATAGCACTATATTTAGTGTCATATTTACAATAATGGTGGCCCTGGGTCTATTTCTAACTCTTTAGTGAAAGTCTATATGATATAGCTTATAAGAGGTCATTCATATTCTCCCCAGCCTTTTGTCATCCTAAAGGCAAAAATGCAAATCCCATGCTAAAAGAAATTGCTCTATTATTGTACTCTGGCCAATACTTAGCATGTTCCATTGAATTATATATCCACAATTAGTGATCTTCCTAACAGAAATGAATGCATTTGTTTATCATAAATAAACTACATCAAATATTTACAAGTCAATTCATAGTCAAATACAGAAAACAGCCAAATATCCATTGATAGTGAAAGGATAGACTATGATTATTATAAAAATGAGACAGACAAACTTAAAGCATTCCCAACAAAATGACAGTTGTAACGTTGAATTAAGCAAGTCAATTGCAAAATGTAATGTAATTTCAATTATGCGAAGTTATTTTAACAGAGGAAAAACATTAACCTATGGTATTTTTAGGGGCTAGCACAGTCTGGAGTCTGGAATGGCTACAATGGGCCCACCTGGAAAGGCTTCAATACCGGTATTGTTTTAAATCTTAATCTGAGTGTTGGACACACAGGTGTGTTTAACTTATTGGCACTAAACTGTTATTGGAATGTGTGTCCTACTTTGCATAGAAGATTAGGAGACAGAAGAACAAATGGATGTGTGTGTGAGAGAGAGACAGAGAGAGGAGAAAGAGAGAACACACACACACACACACACACACACACACACACACACACGCCCCCTATGTCTCTGGTCCTCCAACGTGATTTTCAGCTGGAACACAGATGTGAGTTCCAGATATCGAATAGCCCATACTGAGACAGCGAGGATTAAGTCACCAAAGCTACCATCGTAGAAAAGCAGAAAGTGCTATGTCTATGACGATGTCATTCTGTAATGGTGGCCATTGTGGATCCTTATTTTTTAGGATTCTTCCTGCCTCAGACAAATGTGTACATATCACATTCTCTTTGTTTGAATGTTTCTCGCTTTCAAATGCAATTCCTAAGTAACAAAGTAACATTGAATGAATTACTTTGAGTAGTCCTATCACAAGGAATGTGATTATATTCCACCATGTTTGACCGTCCTGGGGAGCCTAATATGCAATATGGTCATATTGGAGGTTAAAACAAACTGCAGGTTTTCTGAATTCTTTCTTACCAATGTTTCATGATCTAACATAGCCTTGTTCCAATGTCTGACATGTTTGGCAAAATCCTAATGCACTCATTTGCTTAAAGAATATAACATGGTTTTGACTCTCCTTGTGTACCTGTGCATCTTTTTTTTACTCTTTTCCACTTGGCCTAGAATAGCGCTTGTTACCACTAGGTGTTTCCATCCATTCTCATGTTAAGTTATGAGGTCTCTTTGAGTACAGTTACCTGAGTGTATAACAGGAGCCCCTCACAGAGCTCCATAAATACATTTGTGCTCATTATGTATTTTCTCAATGCATTAGTGTTAGTACATTAAGAACAAAATAAAAAGCTATGGTACATTAAGGATAGGTGGTAGATATAGGTAATTTTTGCCTAACATATTAACTAATCATTCTTTTTGTCGACAGAGGAAATTTTTTTCTCTAATAACACCAGTTTAATAGGTATTTTTTACTTTTGCAAGCCATCAGAATCAGTTCTGTTGTTGGCACACAAAGCTATCATAAACCATGCACACACAGATAGGGGTAGCTGTGCTCCAATCTGAGGAACATAAAAATAGGCAATGATCCACATTTGGTCATCACTGTAATCGGTGTATACTTGTGATAAGGAAAATTCCAAGCACCCATTCCTACTAAGGAAGACATAGGGATTCAAAACTTCTCTTCCATTTGCTATGCCAAATTGAAATGACAGAGGCTGGGTAGTGGGGCCAAGTTCACTCAGTTGACTGTTCCCTGATCTCCAAGTGACACACAGAAGGATAGGAAGTGGGAAGTCACTCAGAGGAAAATATCATAGGAAAATGTTGTTCTTGCCTTCCCTCCATTTTAGTTCACCTGACTTCTTACGCATCTAGAACTCTTTTTTTATTTTTTAATGAATCACCAACTTCAAAAGTGCAGATCTAAATTTTCTTTTCTTTTCTTTTTTTTTTTTTTTTTTTGAAAATCCAGAATATTGGGGCTGGGGATATGGCCTAGTGACAAGAGAGCTTGCCTCGTATACATGAGGCCCTGGGTTTGACTCCCTAGCACCACATATACAGAAAACGGCCAGAAGTGGTGCTGTGGCTCAAGTGGCAGAGTGCTAGCCTTGAGCAAAAAGGAAGCCAGGGACGGTGCTCAGGCCCTGAGTCCAAGGCCCAGGACTAGCAAAAAAAAAAAATCCAGAATATTATCCAGACCTTAATACTAGCTAAACCACGTAAACGCAAATTTGGCACAATCTGCACCATGCCCAATTGCCTTCACTATTACAGGCTAAGAAGAAGCAGGCATTTTGCATTACATACCTGCTGTGGCACAAGCTAACTTTTAATTATTTATGTCCCAGACTCATGCATGTAGAGATTTAAAGTTCTACTGATGTGGGTCTCTATATCATTACTGACTATTAGCCTTTTCAGAAAATTTGTAAACATTATATTTAATGCCTAAGTATTATTAGCATTTAAAGGAGCTCTATGTGAGTTCTTGTCAGTGGACCAAGAATGTAAAGCCCAGTTTGAAAATGACATGGGTGTATCACTATACCAGTTTCTTTCATCTGGCACAAGGGACAATCTGTTCAAACATGTCCTCAAAGCTGACTTTTATCTGACATACCTCAAAGAGTTCTGGAAAGTGCAATCAGAAATTCATCTCTGCCTAGCTAATAGGCCTTTGGTATTGCTTCTCTTACTACTGAAAATGTTTTTGCTCATTCCCAGATTACATTTTTAATTGATTCTTCATACTTTCCCTCTGGAACTAGATTGTGGTAGTTTAACAGAGATACACTAAGAATTATTAGTCAGCATACATTTCATTCATGGTCCCTAAAATTGTAATTATCTGATGCATGATATAGAATACATTTCTGAAACTGCAATGCCATTATTAATGAGTGGACTGACTTGTCACAGATGACAGAATAATTATACCTTGATTCTAGGAGCACAAGGTGGTGTTATGAATACTATTTAGGAAACATGTTTTCTTAAAATACTGCTTGAAAATCAAGGTTACTTAACAGAAAAAATAGCATGGACTTTTTTTTTTTACTTTATTGAAAGAGATTTCCGAGGAGGTGATTTTGTTTCATATATTCTGTTATGAAAGGAAGAAGAAATGTGTATTATCCCCTGTCATTCTCTCCTCTCATTCTTTTTCTCTCCCTCTCTTTTTCCTTCCTTCCTTCTTTTTAGCCTCCCTTCTTTCCTTCCTCCTTCCTTTCTCCATTTCTTGTTTCATTTCTTAATTTTCTTTCAAGATAAAGTCTCCACTACCTTTCATACGAAACTGTAAGCCCTCTGTACATCACTTTAACACTAAAGAAATAAATAATTTCTTTTTTAAAAAACGTATAGTCTCTTTATAGAGCTTAGGTTGGCTTTGAACTTTCAGTCCTCTTGCCTCGACCTCTCCAGTGCCTGGCATCATAGATGTGGGCACCAGGCACAGATACATTATCTATTGCTTACCAATATTTAAGGTTCATGACCAACATGTAAAACATAATATAAATATGTGATGTTTAGGATGTTCAATTGAAATTGAAATTGAAAACATAATATGAAACAATGTTTTTAAATATCATATTTTCTCATACTCTTTCTTTTTTTTCTCAAATTTTTATTATCAAACTGATGTACAGAGAGGTTACAGTATCATACGTTGGGCATTGGATACATTTCTTGTACTGTTTGTTGCCTTGTCCCTCATGCTTTTCCTTTTTTTTTTTTTTTGTGGTGCATGTCTTTGGGCTTGAACTCGGGCATGGGTGCTGTACCTGAGCTTCTTTGCTCAAAGCTAGTGCTTTACCACTTGATCCACAGCTCTGTTTCCAGGTTTCTAATGTTAAATTGGGGATAATAATCTCATGAATTTGCCTGCCTGGGCTAGTTTTGACCCATAGTCCTCAGTTCTCAGCCCCCAAGTTTGCTAGGATTACAGGCAAGAGCTACCAGCCCCTGACTTCTAGTATTCTTTTTAACTGCAATTATTTTTTGCCTCACAACTTGCTGCTCAGGCAAAAATATAATGCTAGGTGAACATACTGACTCCTGTACTCTTAAAATATTAAAATAATTCATTGTATTTTTCTTTTGCCCATAGCAAAATACCATACATATCATTTTTCCAAAGGGTAAATGCAAAAGTTTAATGATACATGAACATTTTTGAGGGCATAAACTCATAAATAGCTTTGTATTAACTCCTGTTTTAATATCAACAGATTTATCAATTTTAATTGTTTAACTCTTTAATTAACATCTGTTAATTCCACGTTTTTTGGTGTCTACTTTATTTGTGAGAATTCCTTGCTGGTAGACTTTTATTAGCAGTTTAGTAGTAGACCGAGAACCCTTTGCAGGAAGAAAACAAATATGTGCTTTTTGGAAATGCTACCCAGAGCAGATATTTACCAACCTGCCAACCTGGCACTGATTTTTGTAGAGTGAATGAAGACCAGAAAACCAAATCCCATCCACTTGGTCTGAAAAAAAATACTCGCAATAGACACATTTAGGCAAGGAACTTAGCTAATAAAATAAACTAGAATGAAATGCATGCTTGGTGTTTTACTGTATTACTGAGAATCTCTACAAAACTAAGGAGATCTACAATAGAAGAAATCTTGGCTTTTGAAAGTTTTCTTTAATTATATGCCTTATGTCATTTTTATGTTTACCATATTATAAACTAGCCTATATATTACCAAGAAATGTATACTTCAAACTTATGAGTAATCCAGGCAATACTACAAATCCCATTTCACAGCAGTAATAAATGCCTCCAAGAGTTATGAAGGGAACACAGAATAAGTAAACCCCAAAGAAGTCACTTAAAATCCTCTATTCACATCTATATATTTAAAAGACTGCAGTTACCTATTAATATTCTTATCTTAATTTGATTTTGGCTGTGGGAAATTGAAGGAGAGTGTTGATAGTCTTAGAAGCAATTTTTTTCTTCTTCTTGGCCAGAATCACCATCATATACAACACCCATACGAAAATCAACACAAAGTACCATCTGTAAGGAAACAGCTTAGGGAGAGCTAAAAAGTTTTAATTTCCCAATGTTCCTATCAAGATGCAGCTGTAGGAGAAACCCAGAGTCTTGTCAAGCTATTCAGCTTGCTTTGGTTTGAAGGCATTGGCAAAGCTTAGTGTTCAAGGAGCAGTGAAGTGATAGTTTATGATTCTCTCCTGGCTTTAAACAGCAAGAGTCAACAAACTTCCATCTAGCAGAGAGATCTAACACACAGACACAGCAGCACAGTGCTTTCAACAGACACATCTCTACTCAACCAAACAGTGTGTGAGTTTGCTTTGTAATTTAACTTTAATAGATATTTAAAAGTGTTGCTTCTACTTTTATGCCTAGCAGCCAGTCGATGGCCCTATCTGGGAGGTTTCCCTTCTAAAATAACTTCTCCCTGCTTTCCCTACTGCAATACATAATGTTTATTTTTGTTGTTGTTGTTTGAATGTGTCTTCTGAAATTCATATGTTAGAAACTTGTTTCCCCACTCAGCAGTAGTGAGAAGTGAGACCTTTGAGAGGTAGTTAGAGATTTTTAAATGATTAAAGGTCTTACTGGGAGACTGGGTTAACTACCTTGGGAGTGGGTTGCTAGTAAGATCTATTCATCCTCATTTTCTCTCTTTTGCCCCAGTTCTCGGATTACACCACAGGATGACAAAATGTAAGATTCTCTCTAGATGGTAGCTTTCACATCTTGAACTCCCCCTTACCAAAACTGGTGAGAAACTAATTTCTATTGTTTAAAAATCACCTAGTGTATGAAGTTTCATTCTAGCACCACAAAAATGGAATGTGATACTCTGCATAATGGTTTCCATTGTCTGATACTTTGTATTAAGCAATACAGATTTATCTTCTCACCATCTGGCTAAAAACAGTTAAAACCTTTTTTTAACATAAAGTCCCACACTATATCCCAGGATGGTCTTGAACTTGTCATCCTCTTGCCCCAGTCTTTGGAGTGCTGCTATTATAACCCTGTACTACCATACCTGACCCAACATTTCAACTTAATTACCTGTTTAGTAGCCTTGTCTCAAAATACAGTCCCATTTTGAGATACTAGGATTTAGAACATCTATCTATAAATGAGGCTGTAGAGGGAGGTGGTTATAATTCATCCATTGCATGCTCCAGTTTTACTTCTACTTCTAAGCACTTTTCCATTGCAATTTTCCCACTTTTGTCAAGGATGGATGTTTTCAGTCACACAATTATTTTGCTGAATATCTTTCTGGAAATTTTCTATCTCCAAAATTAAGTCCTGATTCATTGCGGGGCAGTCAGACGATTTTTTTTTTTTTTTTTTTTTTGGAGTTTGCCTTTCAAAGTGCAATCCATGGCTCCATTATCAGCTAAGCAACTAAAAGCTGAGTCATCTACCCAGGAAAGATCACCTTGTTTCTATGGGTTTCCCAACTCAAATACTCCTATACTAGACATGCCTTTCTCTTCCTTTACAGAAGGCATCTCTTGACTCATAAGCAATATTTGCAGCCTACCATTTGCCAGATATCACCTGTAACTGTGATCCCACTTAAAATACAAAGGTAATCCATACTCGATCCCTGCCCTAGCTACTAATGAACTTACAGTAGGCTGACAATATACCTCTCCCGATCTTTCATGTAGGCAGTTGATGCATGTCTGGCTAATGATTTTATCACAACTCTCGGGTTTATAGTTGTGTTTTGTTTTTCCCTAAGAATGTGCATTTCAGCTAGGATACCACAATTAGATAAGCTCTCTTCGTTAGGGTGTTATATTAGTGAAGAAAATCTGTGGTTACTGGCACTTTACCACCAATAAATACAAACACCACCGATAAATACAAACAAGTCATGCCCTAGGAATCACTAATTTAGACCAAGGAAAAAAATATTCATAGTTGAGAGATATTATAAATGGTACCAAAGGAATATGTTACTCCTAAAATTATCACTAATATCATGATTCCCATCAGGACAATAGCAAAAATAGAATTATGTTAATAAGGTATTAAATACAAGACATTGTCTACCAAAAATTCTATACCAGGCTAAAGCAAGAGTAGAAAATAAAATTAAGAGTGTGTCCTATATATAATGACCAAGACAATTTACTGCCCATGGATTGAAGAGAAAGTACTACTAAAAGATGTGCTTGATACAGAGTAAATGGTCAACAAGTTTGAGGAAACAGATAGGGAAAAAAATAGTAGAAAGATAGAATTCAGGAAGCATTGTCACAAATCTAATGGATATGGATATGGAACCAACATATCTGTTAATAAAAGGGATGGTAGTGATAGAGATTTAAAATAGGTTAAAGTATTATTTTCAAAAGAAAGAGATTGTCAATAACAACTGCCATGTTTCTGAAAATGTGCTGTGACTTATATATATTACAGAAATGTCAGCCAGGTGCTGGTGGCTCATGCCAGTAATCTTAGCTACTCAGGCTGAGATCTGAGGATCGAGGTTCAAACCGAGCCCAGGCAAGAAAGTCTGTGAGACTCTTCCATTAATCACAGAAAACAAAAGGTGGATGTGGCACTGTTGTTTAAGTAGTAGAGTGTTAGCTTTGAGCAATAGTAGCTAAGAGACAACACCCAGGCCCAGAGTTCAAGCCCGAGGACTAGCAAAAGAAAAGAAAAGAAAAATGCCTATGTATTGGGAATATCTGTATAAATAAGTATAACCACTTGGGGTAAACACAAATATCCTATTACCCTATCACCTACGTGTTACAGATTTGTATATGTGTTTTTATCATAGGAATGCACACTCGCATGCACTAATATGAATAACTAATGAGAGCACTAGTTACTATCTAATTCTTGGAAATAAGCCTGGTATATACCCATCATTAAATGATTAAATAAATAGTGGAATAATTATACAATATTGTAATAAATATCAATGAGAAGTATTTTAATTAGCTTTTGGTTAGTATTATAAATATCTGAGTTAATCAACATATAATAAGGAAGGGCCAGTGGTTGGCTAGGGCTTTGTGGATGGATTTTCAGGGTGAATGTTGATCAGGGAATGGATAATAAGGGGTGATGCCAAGGATTTTGGAAAATGGAAAATGGAGTTACCATTAAATGAAATAAGAAAACCGGTGGAGAAAGTGCATATGTAAGTAATAACAACAAACCTAAACAGATGACAATCACTTGTTAAGAAAAGGGTTAGTTGATTTAGTCCTCTGATGAACAGTGATGACAAAAAGTAGATGTGTACGTTTCTTTATTAACATCCTTTTTGTACAAGTACTTCTTTCCTTTAAATGTCAAGTTTCATTTAGTTTTCAAGGAAGACTCCCTGCGGTAAAAAGGTATTTTTAACACTTTAAGATATTCTATAATGTGCTGAATCGAATTAGGAAACAAGAAGAGGCTAAAAAATTTAAGGGACAAATGAACCTGACTTTTCATTTTGATATAATTTCTTTAAAGAGTCATGAGCCTCCAAAATTCATAAAACACATGGCTTGTAAATTTCAAATGCTTATGCCTTCATAAAATTACTTACCTTAAAGTACGATTGTTTCATGTTAGGAAATATTATTTTTATGTATAGCAACTTGATCTCCTTATACATGACAATGGAGCCAGTTTTTACTGGGTGTGGTAGCATAAATCTGTAATCCAGCCTGTAATATGAGGCTAAAGAGAAGGAAGTTCATTATTCTGAGGCTACTTGGGGTTACACCATGAGATCTTGCTTCAAATTTTAAAATCATAAAAACAATTGTTCTTCTTTATGGTACAGGTACATATTTTTAAACAGTCCTTTCCAGATGTTTTGTCTCTGGACACAAGATGTAATTACTTGGGATTTAGTCAGGTGAAATTTATGGCAAAAAAATGTTTATGGCATACTAGAATATAAATCTCTGCATAGTTTTTTTTTTCTTGTTGAAATTCAACTGAATATCCTTTACCAAAAATAATGCATTTCTTGTGCCACAATACCAATGATTCTTAAATGACTGATTTTTCCTTCTTATCCTCCAATCTATTTCCCTTCCATCTTTGTAGGTAACAATTTTATTTCTGATTTGTCTTCTTAATTTGCACGTTTTCTTATGAACTGTGTACGACTGCCTTTTTCCTCTGAATATGATTTTAGTCTAGTAAGACTGTATTTTAGATGTCATTCTGTTCTGTATTTTCTCACTCAAAATTCTTTGTAGGATCTTACTATGTCCCCAAAGCTATGTGCTTCATTGCTTTTAACTTTTGCTTGGATTAATTACAAATACAGCTCAGTCTTCAAAATTATCCTCTCTTCTTCCTATGTGATTTCCAAATGCTTGGACTGGCATTTTATTGCCTGGGGGCTTTCTCTGGCCTCTTGAGACCATAGTCTGTCCATAGCCTTCCTAGAGAAATAATAGGGAAATAAAGAATGGCTGATAAGAGTAGGTCTGTGGTTCTCCAGTTCTGCATGATATTCCAGGCAAGCCTCCAGACTTTCCCCAGAGAATGATATCCCAGCAGTGTGTTTTTGAATTGATAATATATTCTTTATTAGCTTCTACCACTTTTTTGGTTTCTCACTGCCCACATTCTTTATGTATTTTATTCATTTCCCACATAAACTATCCTGACTCTGTTGTCTGCTTCTAGAAGATTTTAAGCTCAAGAGTATATTCCACCCATTTTTGCTTTCCTGACCTACTACCCTAGGACTAGTCTCCAGTTGAGGAAGTCCATTTTACTTCCTACCCACAGACTGAAATATAAATTATCACATAAGTCCTCTTACACACTTTGGAGAAAATTACTCTGGGATTCACAAACAAACACCAGCACTATTTAATCATGTGCTTAATGTGTAATTTCACTAAGTACTGCTAGATTTCCTCTCCAAAATCATGAACACTACTTCCTTAATCCTCCCATCTCAGTGAGATCTACTCTGTGCATTCAATAAGTGTTAATGTCATATTGATTCTTCAGTTTGAATATGTCTAATTGCTAATGCATTTGGGGTGTCTCTACAAGTTTGTAAACTCCTGTGCATTTCTATACCAATGCTTTACCCAGTTTTCTAATTACATTACACTCAAGGTTTCATTACAACCAAGCAATCAGTTCCTTATTGAAAAAAAGTTTGTTATTGTTGTTGTTGATCATGGGGTTTGAACTTGGGTCCTTGGCACTGTCCTTGAGCTCTTTTGCTCAAGGTGAATGCTCAACCACTTGAGCCACAGCACCACTTCCAGTTTTCTGTTGCTTAATTTGTGATAAGAGACTCACAGATTTTCCTGCCTGGGCTGGCTTTGAAACATGATCCTTAGATCTCAGCCTCCTAATAGTATTAAAAGTGTGAACCATTGGTGCTTGGCTCCTTATCAAATATAGAATGAATAAATAACATCTCCCAAGAAGACATCCAGGAGATAATTCTTTTGATCAGAAATTCTTAATTTTGATCATTCAATCATCTAATCTACCTCTGAAATCTATGTTTGTAGTTCATTATGTCTGCCCTTTGCAACCATGAGGTGATGGATACTTCCTGTGTCACCTCTATTTCCTTTACTTCCTATGCCATCTCTATTTCCTTTACATCCTGTGTCACCTCTGTTTCCTCTAGAGTTTACCCTTCACACAGTTTGTTTAGTTCTTCTGAAAGTTAACTTCGTATATGGATTTTAAAAAGTTGTGATTTTCCACACAAATTTGTCAACTGTGAATGAGTAAGGGGAAAATACTAAAGCAAGATAAATGGAAATTAGCAGGAGCTGCCCAATTTGTCTTTAATGCTCCAACAAGTACATTATTGGAACTATTCTTCCTCTCTGAAGGCCACACTTTAGTGTTTAAATTTTGCTGAAATGAAACGTCTTGATGACTAAATCACATTTCTGATTTCCCTGGGTTTGATCCTTTGCAGCAACATGACTTACTTCCCTGAGAGAAAGGAGATTTTGCTTGTTTTCCTTGACTGGTTTGGGGATACTGGGCTTGCATATTTTGATTCTTTATCTTCATTGTCTCAGATGTAGTCACAAGCTTTCTCTTCAATTTTCTCCCAAACTGAATTGTAAACTGTAAGCAGATAATGAAAATGGCCTTGCTTGTTGTGGCTGCCATTGGCTTAGTTCTGGAGGCAAGCTGGCCTCTATGCTGCCCCAAGACAGGATTCGCAACTTCGTGTACACTGCTCCTCTTTGATGTGGACTCTTGAATCCCCTCTGTTCCAGAATCTAAAGTGCCAGTACTAGGGAAAATGGACACAAACTCTTTAGCGATTTATTCATGTTGACTTCATGGGGAATACCTCCATCTTTCTTTCAAGAGAACATACTTTTCAGAGACCCATAATTAAGTCTTTGAATTTTGTGTGAATAATCCTATTAGATTTCAGGACATATCAGACAAGATACAATCATAAATATTTTACAAGTGTGCAATAATACTGTTTTCAAAATTATAGGGTAGTTCAGTGTGTTTCATTTAAATATCTTATTCATTTAATAATTCCAACAGACATGTAAAGCAGAACAGTAGATAGAAAGTGAAAAGGACAGAATTGAATTTAAATGCTGGTTGGAAACTGAGACCTCATCTACTCAAATCAATCAAATTGGGGTTACAGTTAGAGTTATTACCATGAGAGCTCATTAATGATTCCTAGTTATAAACACTAGGGATTCTAAATCAGTTAGAATCTTTGTTGGGGATTCAAACTGCAAACCATTCATGTTTATTTACCTAGGAAATGGAAGACATTTATCATAGAAATAAGAAAACACTAGTAGCAAAATATACCTAATGTCAGGACTGATTATTAACTGTTCGGTCATCACTCTCTCTTTCTTTCTCACTTGCAGACTAGATACTTCATGTCCTAGCCTGTTGCACATAACGGTCATTATATGACACATTCCTGTTCAAGGAAATGTGAATGACAATGTGCCAATGAGATATCTCCGGTAAACCTTATGGGAAAAATATCTTTGAAATGTAACAACACTTGGCATTTTCTTTTCCTCTATTTTTTCCTGTACCAAGCCAATTACCCATCTTTTATGCTAGCAACGTAAATGTGGTGGCAGTAGAATCAGCACCCATCAAATTGAGTGTGAGAATAATTTCTCTACTCTGATGCCTGCCAAGTAGAACAAAACAGAAGGAGCTCAATACCTCATAACTTCGTGCTGCTACTATGACAGCCATAGATAGTCTCCTATTTGGCATAGGAATCTTACACTCTCAAGGAGTTGCATTAACCAATCAGAATAAAACTCAAGAATTTCATGCTGGATACTCCATAGTGAAACTTTTAACAATTAGAGATTAAGAAAAAAGATCTTAAAGGCAGCCAAAGAAATATTATCATATGTACAGGGAGAACAATAAATATCTCATCTGTTTTTATTTTTTCAATGCATAATTCCAGACTTGAAGATTCTTGAGAAAAAGCAGGGATTTGGTCTTCTCAATTCAGGAGACTACCAAATTCACTAGCCTACATTTATAATTAAACTACAGCGATTACTATGGAAGAGGGACTCTATTTGGTACATGCCAGGGATCTGGTTATATTATCTTTACAGTAACAAGTACAATTGAGCTACCCTTAGCTTCATTATGCAAGCAAGAAAGCCAAGGTCCAGGAGACATGAATCATATGATAGAGGTGGAACGAGAGAAGGATTGAGTTCACCATCACCCAAAACTCTTCATGCTGGTAGATCTACACTGTTAGCCTTTAGGCATAACATTCTTTGAGGGATAGACTAGAAGAAAAGTCCACAGCACTCAAAGCAGCCTCGGCAACAGGGTTGATCCCAGAAACTTTCTCCAATACTAAGAGTTGAGCAATTCAGTCTAGTAGCCACATACTCACTTTTTATGTTATTATAGAAAATGTTATTTCTGAGATAGGATCACTTCCTGACATCAAACCCAACAGTAGGGAATGAGTCCATGAATCAGGAATTTAGAGTAGCAACAGAAAGATATGAAGCAAAATTAGATTTATAGCTATAGAAAAGAAAAATCTTAAAGGTGAAGATAAGAAAATTCCACGGGGACTGTGCATCTACAACTAAGCCTGACAGTTTTATTTTTACCACAATTTAATATAACAGAGAAATGCTGGTTCTAAAGCATCTATAATAAAGTATTCATGCATAATAAAATCATCCTCATTTTAGATGGTCATATATTTTATTCAAATTATTTAAAAAGTCTTTCAGTGGAAAGAGTGGCAAGAATTGGATGGTGTTAAATTAATTTAAAACCTGACGCTAAAGTTACCTAAGCTTTAAATAATTCCTTACTTTGTGGGAATTGAAAAACACTGACGAGTAAATCAAGGAAGAAAGGCATTTATAAAGGCATGAGACATTACTCAGAAATGATAGCATTGTAGCTAGCACTTCATGAATCAATTCAGCTTTCAAAAGAGGTGGCCAAACCAGGTGCTGGTGGTTCAGGCCTATAATTCTAGCTACTCAGGAAGCCGAGATCTGAGTAAGAAGGTCCATGAGACTCTTATCTCCAACCTAACCACCAGAAAAGCAGAAATGGAGCTGTGGATCAAAGTGGTAGAGTGTTAGCCTTGAGTAAAAATTCTCAGAGACAATGCCCAGGACCTAAGTTTAAGCCCCATGACTGATAGAATAAAAAAAAGAGTTGACCATATAAATATATTGCCAATTATAGACAGAAAAATATGCCTTTGCCATGAAAATACTAGCAGTTTCTAAATTTCCAGGCTTCTCCATTTGGGAAATCCAGGCTTACCAATCTTCAAAATAGTCATATATTAATTTACTGCTGAACAAATCGTATGGCCTTCTAATAGAAAGCCAAAACTTTCCATCCTACTCTTCCAATAGGATAATATTGTGCCATATCATCTAGGATTATTACTTACATAAAAATTTCTTCCAGGATGAAATTCAAGAGTGAATGATGTTTCCCTCTGAGCTGGCATTCTCACTACAGAAGATAAAGCTCTAATATGCTGTAAAATCACAAACTGCTGAATGTAATAAAGTTCTTCTCTAGATAGCATTATCTTTCACCTACTTATTTCTCCCATTTTTCAGCCATGGAGTTTTACATTTATTTTCACACTGTATACAATGAGCAAGTCACACTTCATAACTAAGCAATCTTTACCCTTGACAAATCCATTAACTAAAAAAACAGTAAGGCCCTGGCTTAATTCAGGACATTTCTTGTCCTCTTGGATAGAAAGCCCCTGTGTATTTTAACCCACAATCTGACTTACATGACTTTTTATCTTTGGTCCATTTTATTTTACATTGTATTGCTTTGAAATAGAAAATATGTAAAATAAATCCACAAGATAGACATATATATCATAAATACATACATATGTAAAATAAATCCACATATATATGCATATACATGTATATATATATATATATACATATAACACACACACACATTGGTATATGTTTTCCAATCCACCTTATAAAAATATTTTTCTCTCAAAATCCCAAACTAAATTTTTTCACTTCTCATTTGTCCTCAATAAAGCCCCCATCTATCTGTCTAAATTATTTAACAACTCCTACCTTCAAAATAAACAATGTATTTCCCCAACCATAAATCAAGACATACACATATATATATATATATATACACACATATGCTGCACATAGTCTATATACATATGTGTATGATAACTGGCATTATAATTCATTTCTCATTTCCAAATGCACCTCATTCTAAATTTATTTCCAGTTTACATCAACAAACTATTTCTTTTCATCGAAAGCCAAAGCACAAGACAATAAATTTAGAGCTCCTTGCTTATATTCCAAAAAAATAATTCTGTGAAAGATGGCAATGAGGTTTTACTCCTCTAGAGAAAGAAAACAATCTCCAAAGTAATGTCCTAGGAAATAGCTTTGCTCTGAGATTTTCTTCTTTATTTTTAAAAAGGAAAAGGAACACAGAGAAGGCATCTGAAAAAATCAAATGGTAAAAAATTTCCACATAAGCCACACTTTCCTTATTTAGAAAAGAAAAACAATTTTATCTTATTCTATAAATACTACTGAATACTAAAAAAGACATTTACCCTCATTTTTCCTTGAATTTTTGAAACAGTTTTTCTAAGGCTTAATAATTATTTAATCGCAATAACCATTCCTACAAACAAGATTATCTTTAGTAAACATGAAAGGGAAAAATTCCCTCAAATTATAATAACATTTGTGTCTTTACGAGAATTTCAAAGTCCCAACAACTTCCTCTACTATTAATTTTAATCAAGAAAAGTTCATCAGTAATCTTCACTAAAAATGGAACCCTATGTAATGGAATGATCTATTCTTTTGTTATAAACAAATAACCAGGATAGAGACCTTGAAATAAATATGCTACATTTAAATCTTACCAAAAAGTTTCAGCAAAGTAGGGATAACTTTCTGTTTCAGTATCATAAGATCCAGAAAATGTTTAAAAATGTTCAAGCCTTCATGATTGCACACCATACTAGAAATTTGCTTTGAATTGTGCTGTGGTTAACAGGTTTTGGACTTCTGAAGTCCTTAAGGACAAGTACTAGTTTCTCAATGCTGCATACCAGCCTTCTCCATAAAGTGAATGTTCTACATTTTGTAGAGACTCCATTTTCTCATACATAGAAAACATGGACAATTTGAAAGCACAGCCCATTTTTGATTCATGATAGGAGTCCAATAAATATCATTTTTACAAAATATTCCTAAGGCCCCAGTGCCTTTCTATTGTCAGATACACAAAGGTTCCCTTAATGGTGCTTAAAAGAGTTGCTTCTGGATAGCCAAAGTATTAGTATCGGGGTAAAATGAAACTTATTTTTCTTCTGCTACATTCTACATGTGATCCTGTCTGATTGTTCACAAACCCTATGCAAAAAAGAATAATGTAAATAAACACGAGCATAAATGGATAGTCACATACCTTATTCAAGGACAAATCCCAGGGGCAAGCACACATTGGACCATGCTACAAACACATGTCAATCAGGGAGAGTAGTAGTGCTCAGATCTTCTTTTCCCACTGATTCATAGACATGATCTAATAAAAGGCTATTCCCCAAGACTTACCTTCGTAAACCGTACAATGGGAGTGCCCATTGATGAGACCATCGAAGAAATCCTAGTTATAGCATCTGCCAGGATCTCCAAAGTCCCTGTAGAGCACAATTTATGGGCATTTAGTACATAATCCTTCACAATGAGTTAGTTACTTTACTGATGTCCACAGGTAAATGAATGGCAAAAGGGAAAGAAAAGTTGGAAAGCAGGGAAAGTAGAGGGAACTAGAAGAAAGGTATGGGATGCCGACAGCAAACTGTCCGATGAAAAGTAAATTTCCACATACTGAGTAATTCGCAAACAGAGATACATACACGCTGAGTACTTGATGTTTTAACTATAATTTTGGCATAGTACACAGCTACTAAATGCTGCTTATGATTGCTACAAGTATGTTAATGTTCTGTAAGGAAAATGGTAAGGGAATTACACTTGCTCTGCAAATGCACACAGTTTGCTGGTCACAGTCCTATTTCATACCCCTGTGGCATGGAACAAATCACCATTCTGCTCTCCCTGTAGTTTCTTACTTGTAAGAATTGTCTTTCTTCCTCACCAGGATTTTTGTTGTTTCTGTTTGATTTTGATTTCTTGTGCCTGCCCTGGGATTTGAACTCAGGGCCTGGGAACTGTCCTAGAAGTTTTTGTTGTTGTTTGTTTGTTGTTGTTTTTTTCCCTCAAGGTAGTGCTCTACCACTTGAACTACAACTCTACTTCAGGATGCGTTTGATTTTTGTGTGGCTGATTGGAGATTAACCAAAATGAAATATAGAGAGTCTAATTTTTAAAATGGACCAAATAAGAAAATCTAAATAAGCCTATAAGTGTATTAGCAACTGATCACCTTACTAGAAAATTAGCATTAAAATCTTAATGGAACTACCAGTATATACCCATCAGAGTAGTGAAAATGAAAAGTGACCATGCCACATGTATGAGAACATCCAGAGCATTCGGGAATTCTGATATATTGGCAATGGGGATATGAACAGTAACAGTGCTTTGACAAAAAATTCAGTATTGCCATTAAAGTTGATGATATATATATATGTATGTGTATATATAGTGTGCGTGTATATATACATACACACACACACACACACACACACACACACACTAAGACAGGGCAATAGATACATACTGTGGATAAACTTCCGTACATTTCTACCAGGATACAGGTAGATGAATGTCAATAGCATCATTGTACATGATGCCACTGAAACAGAATGTTGAAATTGCCATCAGAAGAGAGGAGACCTGTCTGGTAGCACATGCTCATCTTGTGGTGCCTTGTACAGGAGAGGAAAGCAAGCCTGAGCTGTACTCATTAATACATGAATGATTTCAGGGTTAACAGCTCCGTTAAGTTTTAAAAAATTGGCATGACTTTGGATCAGAAAGAAAAGGATATATCCCACATAATAACAACCCCTGGTAGACTTGCTGGAAGAATATTAATGAAATTCAGTAACTTCCAGAAACATCATGATTTTCAAAAGCAAGAGCAAACTGAGAAAACTTTTGGCTCAAATGTAAAATGCTACTGCATCCAAAATGAATCTGGGAACAGAGATTGTTTTGATCTTGGTAGATGATTATTTACCAAATTTTGCTTTGGTTAAGATTTTGGTAGGGAGCAGTAGAGATGTGGGCATTATAGTTTGAAGAAAAAAAAATGTAATTTACAAAGCAGACCTAACATTTATAAAAAATAAAGGAGGGTCTCCATTTCAGATGACATATTATCTTATAGAGGCCCACAGGTCAAAGGAACGGAAACACTTTTGAGCCGACACCTAGTAAACAGAGACCACACTGTAAAACCCTCTCTGGGTAGTGTTGGCCCTTGTATATACACCCTGGCACAAAGTAAGGCAACAACCTGTGTCACCTGCCCTCGATTGTGTTGCTAATTGACACTAACAAAGATTGATCGATAAATCCAAATGTTCAATAATTAGGAATATCACAGTAGCCAGATGTGGTAGAGCACACCTGTAATTCTAGCACTCAGGAGGCTCTAGCCCTGTTGCACTGTCTTAAATCAAAACCAAACCAACCGGAAGCAAATGGAGTACCACAGGACTGTAATTGAATGGTTCAAATGTTAGAGGACAACAAAATCTGATTAACTGTCATATCCATTTAAGGGTGACATGTATCCTTCCAGGAGCCACTAAAGCAATTATCTTTTAGATTGCTGTTGTTATTGTTGTTGTTGTTTTGCATGAGGAATGCCACTGCTAGGGTCCAGGGACTTTGAAGAATAAACTCCTCTCTGCCACAACATTTTTTTCATTGATAAAGTCTTTGGCTGGTCAGTGCATCTCATGAACTGGCTGTCAAGGGGGATTTTCAAACCCATTCTCATGCATGTATTACAGGCTCATGCCTGAAATGTTAGCTAGTAAGAAGGCTAAGATCTGAGGATAAGGGTTCAAAGCCAGCTCAGACAAATATCTAACCTTTGATTAACCAACAAAAAGTGGAGGTGTGGTTCAGTGGTAGACTCCCAGCCTTGATTTATCAGGCTGACAGAGAGAGCCCTGGTCCTGAGGTCAAGCCCCAGTAACAGCGACGCGTGCACACACACACACACACACACACACACACACACACACACACACACACACCAAAACAAACAAAGCAAAGGAAAAAACCTTACTCTATTCTATGTTTTATAGAGTAAAGTAAGATTACTTTTCTTGCTCAATGGAAAAAATAATCCTACTTCTATTTGTCGCTGTCAGGACCCAAGAGCTCACCAGAACTGCCACACAAATGAAGATATCTGGGTTTTATTCAGTAAGATTACCAACCACTGGAAGAATTAATCTAGTATCTGTAATAAAACATGAGTATTAACATTATATATCTTTCAAATTCAGATTCTTCACTTTCTCCGTTTAAAGATCTAACAGAAGCTGCCACTATCTTAGATTTTTTTTTAATTTCCCACTATCAATGAGATTTGACACTTGGGTTATAGATAAACTTGTGGTTTTGTTTTTAAACAGTAAATGCAGGTACCAATTCACTTGTGTAAATATCTATTTCCTTCAACAATGCCTATAAGACACACTGGAGGAATGAAAACATTTTAATAGAACATTCTGACTCCCTGGGGAAAGGAGAAAAATGTAAATAAAAGGTATTGCGAAGAAGTGGATGATTGAAGGTATCACACCTGGCCTCAAGTCTCTATGCATAAGAACTTCCTTGGCCAGCATTTATTATCTGAGCATTGAAGTTAGTGTGTGTTAGAAAAAGAATTACCCACACATCAAGAGTGCACAAAGCAAAGACAAGTGTATAATTATCTGCAAAGTGCTTTCCTATTTTTTAAGGTATCATGTGCAGCACAGATCCACATCTCTGCCTGTGTGACCTGGAGCTGTTAATATACAATTTAGATGGAGTAGTTCTCCTTGGCTGAGGAGTTACTTGGATTTGCTTGAAAATTATAATGGAATTGACTGCAGGAATCTCTGACAATTTATTATATAACATTATTTAAAAATAGGATATAAAAATAAGTGTGACCTTACCTTGACATGGACTGAATATGTTGGGGGAGAAAGAAGTCAATGGGCAGAGAGATAAATGTGATATATTCAGACATTAATATCATGATTGTACAGCAACATAAAGTTCACAGATTGCATGCATATATTTCTCTCATTTAAGTTCCATTGTAGAAGTGTTTAAGCGCCTTGACCCCTGAAGTGAAGGAAGGAAAGAAGGAAGGGAGGAAGGAAGGAAGGGAGAAAGGAAAGAAAGAATGAAGGAAGATATTATTTCCTCCTTTCTCTTTCTCTGGTTTTCTTTTGCAATTCCAAGGAAAAAATGGATTTTCTTTAATATAATAAGGATGCTCTGATAAAATCTATGCAGGGTTTTAGATTTTTTTCAGTCTTCTGTTAATTTTTTGGTACTTACATTTGGCAGTAATCAACTTAATGAGAGGAAAAGATTTTCTATTCTTGGATCATTATATAGAATTTAATAGTCTTGTATTCTTACCATGTAAAGCCGTGGTCATGGGATAACCCCGGAGACTTCTACTTGTCTACACCTCTTTTGTACTCTGCTGATTTGGGAAGACTTGTTCAAGGATAAGGGGGTTGACTGGGGAGAGAAAACCAATGAACTTAGTGGTAGAGGGTTCAAATACAATGCAGGAAGCTCTGAGTTCAATACCCAGCACCACAAAGCAAGAAAACAAAACAACAACAACAACAAAAGAATGCTATTCCAGTGGTTGTGCGTTTCAATGGCTGTTGGATCCTTTCTCAAGTCCCAAAGTCAATGGACTTTGACCACTGGAAAAAAATCTGTATTTCCACTGCCTTTATTAAAAATTCATGTATAAATGGTCATAGTACGCAATTTTGACAAGTGAAAAATGAAGGAGGTCTATTGAGAGATGTCTGAACAATTTTTCTTTCTTACAAAAAAAAAAATCGAGAGAAGGATAACCCATGACTCTCCTCCTTACTTCTGCCTTATGAATGCGGTTGTAAAGGATATTATGTGGGAAACTGCTGCATTCATCTTGATGTCATAAATCTCAATTCTCTGAAAAAGAGACAACATGGTAAATATTGGGAAAGAAGAGATGAAAACATCTGCAGTGTTGTTTCACTTTCGATCTGCTGAATTTCCTTGTACTGTGTATTCAGTCAAATTTAGCGTGTCCTGTGATCCAAAGAAGCATGTTGAGCAAACCATGCGTATTTCTTTGTGCCAAATGCAACACTGAGCAGATGACAACATAGACTCTATTCTACTAATCGTTGTAACTATAATATCTAGCACAATGTCAGCTAGAGAAGAGGATTCCCAAATATTCCTTGTAGAATACATGACTTAAAATAGCTTGGAAAGTCATGCTAAAACGGTCATTCTTTTAACCAGTTTTAAGCAGGTTGCTAACAATCGTACTTTTCATTGTAGTAGAACAGCCATTTGAGGAGAAACTCTAAGATAGTTGTTCTGTACAATTAACAACCAAGTTTTGTTTTTCTTTTGAATGCTTACAAATGGAAATAAGTCATTGGGCATCTTTGTCTTTAAGACAAAAGAACCATTCGTTTAAACCAGAAATATTGGTCGTACCATCTTCTTCAAAGGCCTGTCAATGCAGGTCATCTGCTTGAACGAGGGCATCACTTTGTTTTCCAGATACCTTTCAACTGCGGCAGAGACCTCTTCAAATGAAAATGACATCTAGCACCCAGAATAAAATAAAATAAGTGAGTACAAAGATGACTTTTCACACACACACAAAAGGGACTGCAAATGATTGATAAGTAAATGAAATTGTTTTGGATGTCCCATCCTGAAGTTGAAAAGAGAATTTAAAACAAAAGGGGATTCAATTTTCCACTCAGTGCTCAGGCCATGCCTGAGTTTCAGATGCCCCTGCCAGGCCATGCCTTCTTTTTTTTTCTCCTACCAACTGAGCATCATAAAGGGATTGACTTTTGCCTTTAAACTTTCATTCCTTTGAGCTGTCAAGGCAGCTTTGTCAGTGTCCCTGAATAGATTATTCAGCAGGATTGCATTTAAAATATAAACATAAAAATGTGTCAGCTTGCCCAAAACCTTCCAATTCAGTCCATTACAGTTTTTCCTTCATAGTAACCTTATAAAGGTATAAAAGGGCAAGGCTTATATTTTTAAAAGGTATGCCTTTTAATACCTTTGTGAATGTGCTTATTTCTAATTTGTCATTTGTTATTTTCGGTCAAGATTATCTTTTTCATTAGCTTTAATCAGAAATGGACTTGGAGTTTCTTGTATTTACTTATAAATACACAGACTTGGTCCTTGTAAAGTGAGGTTAAAATGCGTATTAAAATGAGAGGCAGAACTAACACTAGTTACCTTAATTCTAGAAATTAGGTAGATAGGTAGATAGATTGCTGAGAGATAGATGATAGAGAATAATAGATAAAAGACAAATTAAAGATAGATGATAGATAGGTAGGTAGGTAAACAGATAAATAGATCAGATAGATCAGATGAATGCATAACAGCATTTGTGGAATAGTATGAGACAAGGGAAACCTAAATATTCTTTGTTCACAGGGCATAACCAAAATGCCTACAGAGAAAAGGTAAGAAGACTCAATGATCAATGACTTCAAGGTGAAATCCAAACGATGAGCTAATTCCAACTATAGTTTGTAATTGGATCATCTAATTTAGGACTAAGGCTATGAGAGAGATGGGTTGGTCTTAGGCAAGGTAGAACTTGTTTTTTTATTCCATTCTTCTTTCGAGACAACCTGAAATATAGAAGGGTAACTCCCTAAAGAAAATAACTATGGGGCTGAAAATCTTACAGAAATATGTATATAAATAATTCTTACTAAAATTTACTAACAATTAAAATATAAAAAATAAACTGAAAAACAGACAAAGAAGTTTAACTGGGTCAACAGTAGCTTCTTTAAAAAAAGATATATCCTTAAGTAAATGTACAATGGGGTTTCACTTCAACATGTCAGTTTATGAATACAATGTATAATGATGGATATCACTTATTTTCTACTGACCTGCCCTGATTTTATCATGAATGCCAATGTCTACTTATAAGTCTTAGACATTACATGTTTTTTTTCTTCCTGTAAGATTTGACTCTTATTCACTAATGTTTTATAGAGTAAATATTTTGGCCTAGCCTAACAATGGGATGGCTGTATTCCTACATAGTGGAGCATTAATTTTCCTCGCTCAATTAAAAAGGCCCACGGAAAACAGGTATTTTATACTCATTTCTTCACTGCCCAGATGAAGTGGCAAAGCAGACGATGGGTGGGCAGAAGTGAACCAAGCATAACAAATGGATTTTCTCTTTATATGAAGATCATACTTACACGTTGGAGATAGACTTCAACGAATGACTTGTACCTGAGATTGACAATTTCATTTCCCAGGCGTGGCTGAGGATCAAGGCCCATTGAAGTACCACTGAAGCTGTGGCCAAGAGTTTAAGCCAGGAAAGACCTCCCTGAAAAAGTGACGATTACACTTGAATCTAAGAAAAACAATCCATCCATCAATCAAGAAAAGATCAAAAAGAGGGCAAAGTTCAGAGAAGTGGAAGTGAATGAGAACCTGCTAATAGAACAGTAGATTTCAGTGATGCCCTGCACTGAACAAAAGCTGATCCCACTCCAGGAAGAAGAGAAATATAGCAATGTGGCAGGGGCCATGTATGTTATGGGAAATTGGCCTGGGATTTTTTTTTTTTCCTTTTGGATAGGGATGAGGTTATGTTGGTAATTCTGGCAGGTGCCAAACAATTCAGGATTTTATAAGGCATGTTAAGGATTTGAAATTTATCCAAAGACTAATGAAAAGCCAATGAAGTGTTTTAAACGTGATCAAATTTGCATTAAAAAAAATATTCTCCATCCACGAAGTGGAAAATATGCTGGAGAAAGGCCAGAATGGGTACTAGTGTTCCAAGCAGGCCTGTAATGGCAGGTATCCAGGCAATGAATGTGGCAGAAATGGTGCTGTGGAGAGAGGGAAGTCTAGATAAACATTTGAAGAGTTCGAATTGTCCTACTTTCAAGTGTAATCTCATAGTATTAGGCTGGAAGGGAGGTGACAATTTAGATCCTTGTTGCAGGAGCTCACAGTGGGGGTAGATGGCAGCATGCTGTATCTTATGGAGAAAGGAATCCCTCCAGGACTCAAAAAAGATTCTGACCTGGGATTTGGTCTCTAGACATGTAAATGTTGAGATACCTTTGAGACACACAAGTAATGATATCATATGGGCAACTAAGGAAATGCTGAATAACTCAGAAGAGAGATCTGGACTGTGCAGGCTCATCTGTAGACCAAGAAGTCAATCTGACCCATCCTAATTGATTTCCATGTGCCCATCCCATTTGAAGGGGTCTAAAAAGCACAATCTTGGACTGTAAAGGGAAATATAATGATTTTTTTTAAAGGCAGGGCTGGGTGCTGGTGGCTCATGCCTGCAATCCTAACTACTCAGGAAGCTGAGATCTGAGGACCGAAGTTCAAAGTCAGCCTGGGCTGGAAAGCGTGTAAGACTCTCATCTCCAATTAACCACCAGAAAACCGGAAGAGGTGCTGTGGCTCAAGTGGTACAGCACTAGCTGAAGAGCTCAACAATAGCACCCAGGCACAGAATTCAAGATCCAGGAAGGGCAGAGTAATATTTTGCAAAAGATGGCAGAATTTTGTGTTAGATCTAGATTCAAAACTCAAGGGTTTTTGTAAAAGAATTTAAAATTTTTCCCCAAGTGACTTTCTCAGTAATGAATTCTGCTTCTTTCTCTGTAATATGTCAATAATATCTCCTCCTCTGCTGTTATTCATGATGGTCTTACTCATGATCAGGGTATATAAAAATGCTTGTAAACCGTTACAAATGAGTGCTTTGCTCCCAAACTCCTATTATGTACAATCTTCTTAATGTTTAACACATAGCAAAAAGCAGACACTGGTTTTTATAGGATGTGAGATCACAAGCATTTATAGACGATTGCTGGATCACTAGCTGTCTAAGATCTATGTGAAGAAATAAAAGGAAAAGGAGAAAGAGGAGGGGAGTGAAGGAGAGGAGGTCTAGCTTCAGTCCCTTTAATCATAAGTACTTCTGCATCATTTCTAAGTGACTATTAAGCAATGGATAAAAAATACTGAACCAATTGGGGAAGTGAGTAGCGAAAGTATATTTCATTCCATATCTTGACCTGGAAAACAAGGCATAAAAATGGAATAGAAAAAATGTTTTGAAAACTAGCAAACAGAAAATAATGCTTCCATTTTACTGTTTTCCTTTCTTTATACCATGGACACCATTCATTCCACCAGCTCCAGCAGGAGGGGAAGCTCTCTCTGGGGAACAGGACATGGTAATAATCAGTCTATGAAATCATCATACATTAGAATCCTAGTGAACACTTTCTGGAGCACTGTATCAGAGCACGAGTGTTCCTTTATGACTTTGGGGAATTAAAAACCACCAGAGATTCCAGTAGAAACAAAGGGGAGAGAGGAAAATGTCCCTGGATTGTTAGAGATTTGTTACAACAAACCTAAATAATTACTTGCTATAATTCACCTTTCAGCAGTAAAATAAATATACTAGTTGAAAATTCATGTTACTAAGTAGCAACAAAGAAAATTTCTATGCAAATGTTCCTCAAATGTCACAGCATGTTTTACTAACTCCATACCAAACATATAAATTAAATTCATAATATAAATTTATAATGCAGCTGACATTATTTTCTAAGTGAATAATAGCAAACAAGTACAACTTTAGAAGAATTTATATTTTACTTTACACTATAAATATAAAACATACATATGATGTCCTCTTTTAATTTATTACATAAAAATGCTAATTATTAAACCTTGCAATTGACTCAGTTTAAGAAATCCTTAACACCAAGATACATGCGCTACTAAACATGTTTTTGAAAGAATACTGAAATGTTAACTATTTTTATCATTTATTTTAATCTAGTTCAAAACACAAGTTACTTTGTCCAAGAGAACAATGTTAAAATGATCATTTATAAGGTATCTTTATTCAATGTGCTCTCGATATGGTGCAACAGGAAGGACAAAATCACTTGTGTGGCATTTGGGATAGTTAAACTTCTACCACATCATTATAATAATGAATAATAATTCATATCAAGACCACATAGATGGGTAATATGAAATAACTACACATAACTGGCTAGCTCTCTTGAAGTAAGTGAAAACACAAAGATTGAGAAATAAACCCTAATCAGAGGTGACTAAAATGATTTTCACAATGTAACATACTCAATTGCATCCTGGACTGGAAACAAAAGAAAGAAAGAAACAATTGGAGAAATTGGAATATGATCTGACAAATCGCTAATTTTGGCTCAATGTCAAGTTCTTATTTTTTGTATTTTTGTTAAAATTCCCAATTAGGTTTCATAAAAATTGACTATAAATTTTGTTAAAAGTATTACTATTTTAGAGGTTTACTGATTACATTTAATTATTTTGTCAATCAATTGTCTGGGATATTTTATGACTGATAATTCATTTCTAATTTTTAATTATTATTAATTTACTGAATATGTCATTGTGAATTAGTCTATTTGATTTTTATATTTTCTCATAAAAAACCCTACAATTATGATGAAATGTAGCATTGTAGTCAATCATAGTATTGCTGATTTTATTTAATAGTATATAGATCTATGATAATATCTATAACTTTTCCTACTTTTTTCCATTTTATTATCTTTAAGTAGTTGTACAAAGGAGTTGCCATTCACCAAAGCAGTTTACAAATATAATACATCATTATTAACATCATCCCTTTCAACATTCAACAAGTTCTTTCTTTTTTTTTTGGCCAGTCCTGGGCCTTGGACTCAGGGCCTGAGCACTGTCCCTGGCTTCTTCCCGCTCAAGGCTAGCACTCCGCCACTTGAGCCACAGCGCCGCTTCTGGCCGTTTTCTGTATATGTGGTGCTGGGGAATCGAACCTAGGGCCTCGTGTATCCGAGGCAGGCACTCTTGCCACTAGGCTATATCCCCAGCCCAACAAGTTCTTTCTTAATAATGGTTTTATTTTTCTTAAAGGAGGAAGATCATGGTTCAAAGATAATAACAAAGCCAGGTGCTGCTGGCTCACATCTGTATTCCTAGCTACTCAGAGGCTGAGATATGAGGATCACAGTTTGGAGCCATCCGGGACAAGAAAATCCAAGAGACTCTTTATTTCCAATTAAGCACCAAAGAAAACAGAAGTCGTGCTGTGACTCAAAGTGGTAGAGCAAAAGAGCTCAAGGACAGTGCCTAGGCCTCAAGTTCAAGCTTCATGAATGACAAAAAGAAAGAAAAAGAATCAAAATAATGAAGAGAACATATGATCCTTGCATTCATCTGATGCACGTATGGTTTACAGAGCAGAAGTCATAGTATTTGTCTTGTGTTACCTAACCAGCAAAAACAAATATGGCAGAGCTTCGAAACAAATCTGAGCCTACAATCGTCAAACTTACTTTACTTCCAAATATAGCATTCAAATTACTTTAAAATATCTTTAACAAAGACTTCACACTCTTACCCTTAGAAATTCACAGAAGTTCAGTTCTGTGGAAATTACTGTAATTTTTTTTTTTTTAACAAACACTTGACTTTCACCCTTAGAAATTTAGAGAAATTCAGTTCTAGGACTCAACCTGTCTCTATTTGCTATCATAGTCGATCTTGCTCTTGTTATCTCAGAGGTACATGCCCCCTATTCACCTTTCCTATGAAGGGAGGAAGAGGTAGATGGACATCTTCAAGGCCTACTATCACACAGATCATTTTTTAAAAAAAAACAAACTCCTTTTGGAGCAGGCTGAAAAGATTATGGTTTTAAAAGCTTGTATAAAGTGGAGGCCAAATTAATAGCTTAGTGGTGGATGTTGCCCAAGGTCTCTAGGGATTTTGTCTCATGCTGGGCTGCCTCTTCACTCTCTAGTCACTGTTCTGTTTGTTTGTTTTTTTCTTCCCCATATAGAGAACTGCCGTAACAAATTCCTGTCCTTTCCTCTCCCTGACTTTGGATTTTCAAACTGTCGATTTCTGAATAATGGGTATCAGATAAATCTAATACAAGATGGAATCATGAATAGCATTCAAAATAATTGACAAACCTGAGCATTTTTAGGCTATCTGCTATCTGGTTTTTGCATGGGGTCAAATGAAAGTTGTTCTAAGATCAAGCAACAAAAATACCAAATGAGGTAGGCACTAGCAACTCACACTTAAAATCCTAGCTACCTAGGAACCTGAGACCTGAGGACCACAATGGCAAACCATCCCAGGCAGGAAAGATCACGAGTCCCTTATTTCCAACTAAGCACTTGCAAGTAGAGCTCTGAGTCAAGCGGCCTCAGTCCTGGCACACACAGGAAATTTAAATGAACAGCTACTAGTATCCGTCCATTACTGAAAGCATTGAGGTATAAAATAATGGACTTGTGGAGGGGCATTATCAGAAGACAAGGAAGAATTTACTCCAATTCATAATGCCACAAATTTGCATTCTTTTCAGACTCTTCCTTCAGCCAAATGTTCTTTCTCTAGTCACTTTTCTACCTCTTGCCTCTGCTTTCCTCATAATCTCTCTCTAGATTATCTCTACACAGCCCTTAGGACCAAATTTGTTTTGCACAATTCAGCCAGCTACCCCTAAGGCCTAATTGCAAACTGCCTTATTATTCCTCAATGATTTTCCCCCCACTCTGGGGCCTCCATTTATCTCAACATACACTTTTAATCACCACACACAAGATCATAATTCACCTTCAAAGAACAAGGGGGTATTCATTCTTTTTAAGTGACTTCACATTTGTGATGCGAATTGCAGCTAATCAGCCAACTATTTCTTTCTGCCTCTCGAACACAAAAGTGTATGTTTTTGTACTTGCTGTTCGAGCAACAGAATCTCACCATTTTCTAGTTCCAAGATTTAAGTTGCCCCTACAGGCAAGAAAGATATGAAAAATAACAGCTGGTGAACAAGGTAAAAACTGATCCTTCCAATGTATCCTTCAAAAATTAAATTACTATGACTTCTGAGATTTACATGTAGAAGGAGTGCATCAGTATCAAGAAGTCTCACTTTGCCTTTGAGAATGGAGAAAGCACTGTGGATATATAGCCAAGGGCACCAGGCATTGAGAACTTCAGGAAAAGCTACTTTCTTACCATTGGATTTCATTTCCAAACAGGAATCTTCTCATCCAGAATCATTTTACTGAATTACCTTGCTTAGCCAGCTCCTACCATCAGTTAATGTTATGTATCCTTGATTTAGAAATTTCAGTTACCGGAGCTGGGGATATGGCCTAGTGGCATGAAGGCTTGCCTCATACACTTGAAGCCGGGCGTTCAATTCCCCAGCACCACATATACAGAAAATGTCCAGAAGTGGCACTGTCGGTGCTGTGGCTCAAGTGGTAGAGTGACAGCCTTGAAAAAAAGAAGCCAGGGACAGTGCTCAGACCCTGAGTTCAAACCCCAGGACTGGCAAAAACAAAATAAAACCAGAAGTGGCACTGTGGCTCAAGTGGCAGAGTGCTACCCTTGAGCAAAAAGAAGCCAGGGACAGTGCTCAGGCCCTGAGTCCAAGGCCCAGGACTGGCCAAAAAAAAAAAAAAAAAGAAATTGCAGTTATCAAGAACATCAAAAAGACACTTAACATTAACTGATAAAGACTGCAAGATCAATTTTGGTGAGAAAATGTACACATTGAAATAGAGACATATGTACATGTAAATCTAGACCAAATAGTACTTGAAATAAAATATAGTAACATACTCTGGAGCAATCATGCATTAGCCACCTTAAGTTGAAAGTTATTTCCATTTTAAATAAAAGTGTTGTGTAAGAGTAATAAAAGACTGGTATATTTATACTTTGCTTGGATGGAATGTTAATGAACCCCATAAAATGAAAAATAGTACAAAGGACTGAATATTTTAGAAGAATTTTTAAACCGAAACTATACTTCTTTTATCAAGTTCAGAAAAAGTCTACTAATTAACATTTTTTTGAAATTTTGAAAAGATTATTTAGACAGTTGCAGTAAAAACCAATGATAAAAGTTGTTAGCATTACAGATTTTTGTTATTACATGCTATTAGACATCCTCATAATAAAATAGGCTAAAAAAAAGCACCCCAGATTAATAGTATGCTTCCCCTTCAAGAGAAATAGACCTTGGGTTACTATAGCAACTACATACAATTCCATCTATTAACTTTCTTATTACAGGGGGAAAATCAATAACAACACAGATTGTTTAAGATAACATATAGCTTTGGAAGACACCTATTTATTTACTCAATATTATTACAGAAACGGCAATGCTACAAAAAATCAAAAACAAATCTTTTTTTAAAAATATCAGTATCTTAGAAGCAAAGCAAGTGTTAGCCAAACCATCCAGATTGTCCTCTTCCTGGTAACTCCAAAACATGTCTAGACTAATTATATATAAAATACAGTCCACTCTGGACTTCCATGCCTACTGTAATTGTGCATGTTATACTCATAAAAATATATCACCAACCTTTGCAATTTCTTTCAAAATCAAAGCAGCGGTTAACTTTCTTTTAGTTGAACTAAAGATCTGTGGCTTGAATTTTTACAGAACTGGCTTAGCATAGTTAAACACGGATCAATGAAGTCTTTCACCTAAAAAATGCTGTCAAATTAAATGGGATGTATCTTTGGGGACTTAGCTAAACAATTGCTTGATCCACATTACACCCTGTTAGCAGGTTAAATTCTTGTGGCTTCTGTTTCATCTCTTCAATTTATTTCCTCCCAGACTCAAATGTTTTGCTTTACCATTGAAGGAACAGTTGTAGTGACTACCATGCAGGTGGAACAGACAGAAAAGACCAAAGAAGTTCTATGAAATAATGTTTTCATCACTTCAATTTAATTTTCAGCTACTCTGTTGTTCTGGACTCTGATCACACAGGCTAGGACCTCTATATCCTGCATAGGTTCATCTCTATTTTGAAAGCAACTTGTATAATTGAAAAACATTGTCTACATTTTTATCCTAACTTTATTCACTTCATTAGCCCAAAATAAGCAGATATACTTTTGTATAGGGACAATTTACAGCCCAAATATGAGTTAATAACCTCATCCCTTCTTAACCTAAAACAAAAGAAAAATCAAAAAGAAAATATAATTTTATTACTTAGCTCTTTCCATTTCTCAGTCTCTACTTTTTTCTCTTTCTATAGCCCACGGTACTAAAATAAAAACGCAGCTGCATGATATCCAGTAGCCAGAAGGGTTCAGGGTTTTATCCTTCATACTAAACAGGTCTCAGGCTTTAGATGTAAAAGGAAACGTGTAGTACTTTTATCTCAGTCTTTCTCCTCCACTCTCTGAACAATAGCATCAGAAATTTGGCTTCAGGTGCCAACATTTTTACTTGTATTTCAGCCTAAAACAAGTGAAGAGCAAGGCATTAAGGCAAGGCAGAAGAATGGTCTCTAGTTCTTTGAATACTCAGATCTGGAAAAGCCATAGCTATTTCTATTATTTTTATAGAGATGATTATAAGATATAAAGAAAATTCTGACCGATCCTATTTTATCCAACTTCCTGGTACTCAGAGCCACTCATATGCACCAGTCCTCCTTGCAAATGATGACTCTGAGAAAGTAGGTGATTAGGTATTGAGGAAAGAGTTCTAGGATGACTCCCTGTTCAAAACAAAGCCCAGTCTTTCCATTCTTTCCACTGATTTCATTTTCACCTTAATTTCTACTTGTCTTTACCTCCTCTCAGCCACTTCATTATCTTCTTTGATTTAGTGTACCTTCAAAAGACATAATCAAAACAATTCTTTGAAACCAATCTGGGCATGTTTCCATAATGATTTCCGCTACATTAACTATGGTTTCACGGAAGAAAAAAGTCAACACTAATACAGTTTATTTGGAAATTGAATTCTGAGTGGATGCATAATTATCTGGACATCTTCATATTCCACTTTCACTTTATTGAATTTATTGTCACCAAAAGCAATTCTATCAATGTCGAGCTGGACCGCGCTGCTAGATCATAGATCTCTCTCCCCTAATGGCGGCTTCTGGTGCTAATAGCAGTACGGTCTTGCTTATAGTTGCTTTCACAATAGTCAGAGAGTTTCCTTAAACACAGTTGGGTGTCTTCCTGTTTGTTTTTTTGGTTTTATTTGGGGGGGGTGGGGAGGAAGGATTGTTTTGTTTTGATTTTTTTTTTTTTTTTGTCCATAATCAGGCTTGAATTCAAGGCCTGGTGTGCTGTCCCTGAGCTCTTTTGCTCAAGGCTAGTGCTCTACAGCACCAATTCTGGTTTTCTTGTAGTTAATTGGAGATAAGAGTCTCCTGGACTTTCTTGCCCCAGCTGGCTTCAAACTATGATTCTCAGAGCTCAGCGTCCTGGCTTGCTAGTATGACAAGTGTGAACCACCTGCACCCAGCTGTCTTCCTGCTTTTGGGGGATTTTTCTGTAGATAGTAAGTACAAGTGTACAGTGTTCCAGAGCAGTGAGTGTGGAACCGCATGGCACTGGTTCAACAGTGAACCCTTATGTTGGGTTGTAACTGTTATCACATCATTTTCCTGACAGAGATAGTCATTCTCTGCATTTCTGGATGATTTGCCTAAGGCCTCAATCTCATGCCAAAATGTACCCTTAATTGTAGTATTTTAATTGAAGTCCCCTTTAGAACACTGAAATTCTCAGGAATTGCTTTAAGAGTGTGTTTTGTTTACAAATGTGACAATATTTCTATTTGTTTTCATCCACTTATTGAAAATAGAAGCATACTGATTCCCAAAGTAGTCGACAAATAATAAAGGCGTATTAGCCAACCTCGTCTAATGAGACAAAACCATAAATCCATTTGTTTTTATGACTTTTTAATTGTCATTTTGTTCTCTAAGAAGAACTTAAATCCCATGCTATGTTCCATTCATGAATCATACAATCTCTAAGTTACAGCCATAATTATCCTCAAAACAAATCAATTTGTATGACAGGTTGCCTAAAATTATGAATAGGATTATCTTCCTGGGTTGGAGATTTTGAGAGCAGCTTGGCAGAAATAATTCAGGTTTCCCATCCATTCAGGAGAAAATAGTGAAATGTTATGGCTTCTGTTTATGTTTCTGAGAAGTGCAGTTTTTATTTTCTTCGATAACAAAATTTCAGAGATTTTTGATATTAAACATTTTTCCTCTAGTGTGCAAAAATATATTCACAACAAAATATGTACATGAAACAGCTAGTCACCTAATTTATAAGGACTTTATCTTTTCATCCTCATTAACTAATAGTTGAGGCCTTGCTTAATACTACTTTTGCATAGCTCCTGAGTGATTCTGGATATATAATCACTTCAGGTTAGTTTATATATAAGTTAATGTGACATTTTTCCATGGAATAAAGTTAATTTTTTAAATGAATTTGCAGACATTAGCTTCCTTAGCACTTTTTAATATAGATAGATACCCCCAAATTATCCTTTCTATCTGCCTCTCCATTTTGTCCTTCATTCTCTCACTTTCCTCCATTCACATGAGCATCATATACATACTTGTTTCAATTTCTATTTCTAAAGAAATATTTTCCATTTGGAAGCAAAAAAAAATAGTTTGTGGTTTGGAAAGCAGTCACTTTATTACTCCTGCATAATTATAAGCAAGAAATTGACACAGAGCAGTACTGTGACAAAAAATAATCGATTTTGCTCATTACTACTATGGGGAAAAAACACTTTAGAATTAATTACAAGTAGAATTCACCTATTGCCATTAACCAGTTGTAGGTCACACAGTTGCATATAAAACAGAAGTGTTATGATGAATTTTAGGCCTTCAATTACTGATGTCTGGTTTTGGAAAAAGCAATGAGATTAAAAAGACGATAAACTAGGGCCTTGTGCCTATAATTCTAGCTACTAAGAAGGCTGAGATATGAGGATCTTGATTCAAAGCCAACCCCAGCAAGAAAGTTTGTGAGATTCTTATCTCCAATTAGCTAGCCAAAAGCTTCTATCGCCAATTAACCAACAAAAAGCCAGTAGAGGCGCTGTGAGAAGCATCAGCCAGACCCTGAGTTCCATCCCCAGTACTTGCACAAAATCATAACAAAAAAATAAAAGGATAGTCTTGATTGAAAGACAAATGAGAAAGATTATGAGACAATTCACATATATTGAAAACATTATAGAAAAGGTAACTAAATTGAGTTTCTTCTATTTTACTTTTTCTCCTTCCCAAACTAGAGTACCTACAAAGTACTTATCTCATAAAATTTATATTTTAAAGAGAAATATTTATTGAATCTTTCCTTTTAAATGATCTTTTGTTACACATTTATCCTAGTTAATTCTTTTCCGTATGGATTGATTTGGACATTTTTTGTTAGCATTCACCATTTCAAAAACAAACAGAGAAAAATGCCCTGTGCTTCAGGTATCTAGAAATGTCTATGAATTATAACAATATGAATAGGCAAGAGGATCTGAAAGCAGATAGCCAAATAGATCAATGTCAGCTATGTAACAGCAAGTCAATTAATTTGATATTTCTTCAGTAATAGCCCACTGACTCATTCCCTCTCTAGTCAGACGTTCCTCATACCAATGTACAGTCCTAACACACATTCACCTCTGCTGACCCCAACACAAAGCCAGCACCTGCTTGGTTTCCTTATTGGGAAAGGTAAGAGAAAAATAAGAAGGGCAGCAATATTTTTTTAAAAGACAACTCAATAACTACATTTATTTTCTTTTTTATTTATTTTTTTCTTTCTTTATTGTCAAAGTGAAGTATAGAGGGATTACAGTTTCATACCTACATTTATTTTCTTCCCCAAAGTTTATCCAATAAAATCAGAACATTTATTTCTGAATACTTTTTTTAAGAACACTAAAGATCTTATCAAAGTTAATCTAGGAATAATCCACTTTATAGGATAAAGCAATACCATGACATGATGGTGCTTGCTGTTTCTGAAGCAGATGAATGGCCACAATTTCAGAATCATTTCAGTCTCTGAACTTGAACCTCAAGCTGGTGAGAGGACACATGGATGCTTCTAGTATGCAACTTCCTTGGATCTTTTAGGCCAAATATCAGGTACTCAACCTCAGCATCTATGGCCATTGGAGCCAGGTAGTCTTTTAGAAGGAACTGACCTGTGTCTTGTAGGGTGTCTGGTATTTTCTCTCTAGGAAGCCACTGCCTTTTCAATGTTATCATCTCTTATTCTTATTTTTTGAAAAAGTCCCTAGAGTGTCAATGCCCTGTGGCAGAAAGAGGAAATTTGTTTCTGCTAAAGAAACTGTGAGCTACAGAGCTTACAATCAACAGTTTTATATAAATCTTCACACATATAGAAACACGTATATTTATATGCTTGTTATCTATTAATGAACATTTATACATATACACATGTATAAATATGATAGATACACATATATACACATTTATACACGCATAAATACATAATACATAAATGTTTATTAATATTTATTAAAATATATAAATATAGATGTAGATATATGTGTGTGTGTGTCTACTGAGTGCCATGATAGCTAGACAGCTCTCTCTTCACCAATAAAGGGGAACTGAGTTTCCAAAGGTGGCCTGGGATAACAAATGAATGGATAGATGTGACAAGAGACACTGGTAGAGCAAAAGCAATTTTAGCTATATATAGCAAAGGAAGATAGTGGACTTTCATAAGAGTACAATTATTTCATTCTAGAGAGGACATTCTAAGAGAGGCTTGTCACACAGAGACGTGAATGCAAAGCTGGGCTGAGCCTTATGTAAGGTGCGCACACTGGAAGCAGAGCCTCTTCTGAACACTTCAGGCCCCTGATCCCTTCGTGTCAGCATCATGGGGCCCTGAGCAGTGTCCCTGTCAGTGCCTCTCAACTTCTGTCCTAGAGAACCGTAGAAAAATAAAATGGGTGCTAAGATTGGTAATTTTCTAGTAGCAATTAAAAGACTAACAGTATATTTATAGTCACTGGAACAAGGTAAGTATTATATTCTACTCTTGTGTTTAAGAAAACTGAGCCAGGCACTGGTGGCTCACACCTGTAATTCTAGCTATTCAGGAGGCTGAGATCTGAGGACTGAAGTTCAATGCCAGCCCAGGAAGGAAAGTCCATGAAACTCTTTTTTTTTTTTTTTTTTTTTTTTGTTTTTTTTGGCCAGTCCTGGGCCTTGGACTCAGGGCCTGAGCACTGTCCCTGGCTTCTTCCCGCTCAAGGCTAGCACTCTGCCACTTGAGCCACAGCGCCGCTTCTGGCCGTTTTCTGTATATGTGGTGCTGGGGAATCGAACCTAGGGCCTCGTGTATCCGAGGCAGGCACTCTTGCCACTAGGCTATATCCCCAGCCCCCATGAAACTCTTTATCTCCAATTAATCACAGAAAAGGCCAGAAGTGATGCTGTCACTCTAGTGGTAGAGTGCTAGCCTTGAAAAAAAGGAGATTAGGGACAGAGCTCAGGCCTAGAGTTTAAGTCCCAGGGCCCAGCAAAACAAGAAGAAAGGAAGGAAGGACAGGAAAGAAGGAAGGGAGGGAGGGAAGGAGGGAGGGAGGGAGGGAGGGAGGGAGGGAGGGAGGGAGGGAGGGAGGGAGGGAGGGAGGGAGGGAAGGAGGGAGGGAGGGAGGGAGGGAGGGAGGTAGGGAGGAAGGAAAGCAGAGTCCAACAGATAATGAACTTTTCATGAGCATTCCAAAGTTAGTAAGTCAACGATTAGGGCAGCAAATTTATATCTGTCTGTCATCAAAGGCATTACTACTATTCAATTCTTCAAAGGCAAGTATCAGAAGTCAGAGCAGGTACTCTCATTAATAGTGCTTCTGTGAACAACTATGTCATTCACACTAGGATCAGAGAAGTCTACTCCAGAAAAAAAACAAAAAACAAAAAAAACCAGTAAACCATTTATGCATGAGGGGAAAAAAAAATCTGTTAGGTTAGGTTTGTTGCTACAATGCAACCTGAAATAGAACTGGAAAATATGATTATAAGATAAAGTTTGTCACCACTGGAAGGAGTAAAGCAAAACAATCATTTCATTGCTTTAAAGAGAACTCACTTTACTTAGGACCAGATTAGAAGCCTGGTATATTTTACGGAGAGAGATTCCTGCGATCATTCTTTCCCTAACCCTTTCAAATCTAACACAGATTAATTCTTTTTTTTTAAAATAACATATCCTTTCAGTATAAAGTCAACATTAAAGACTTTCCCACATTTGTCCTGATGTCATGCAGCCTTGGATATCTTGTCTTTTTTTTTTAACGTTCTTTTTTTTTTTTTTTTTTTTTTTTTTTGCCAGTCCTGGGCCTTGGACTCAGGGCCTGAGCACTGTCTCTGGCTTCCTCTTGCTCAAGGACAGCACTTTGCCACATGAGCCACAGCACCACTTCTGGCCGTTTTCCATATATGTGGTACTGGGGAATTGAACCCAGGGCTTCATGTTTATGAGGCAGGCTCTCTTGCCACTAGGCCATATTCCCAGCCCTTTAACGTTCTTATTTAAATCGGCAATCATGCATATCAGGTTGTGTGAGGGCTTTTGTATAAATACAATTGTGCTTAATTCAGTGAGAGAAACTTGAGAGTGAACCGATTATGCCGTTTGCATTTTTTTTTTTCCTTCACGTATAAAGCCTGGAGAAAAAGGAAAGGCTACCAAAAGAGGTTTAAAAACTGAAGATGAATAAATAAAATATGTTCACAACAGGATAACAATCTGGGAGCAGCTGCTGCTGAACAAACATTTATTATTACCATCCATCTGAGGTTTAGTAGAAAATAGAGTTTCCAGAAAGACATGGAACAGGAAATGCATATCTGATAATCAAATATGCAAAGCTCCAGACTGCAAAGGATAATTGTTTTTCAGAGAAAGGCTTGAGCTTCTTTAAGTTACATATAAATAACTCAAAGCTTATCTGGGAGGGAGAGGAGAAGTGGGTGAGGGGGAGAGAAACTGAGAGAGACCGAAACAGAGAGAAACACAGCTCAAATATGGACCTAAGCAAAGCAAGAAATGAATTGTCTTTTGTTTTCTCAGGGAAACTGCTGGCAATTTCAGTCCTTCCTAGTTTGTCCTAAGCTTTTAAGTATTTTCCTGGGGATGTGTATAGTTTGAAGTTCTGACCTGCTCTCAATATTTATCTAGGCCACCAGGCCTCTGTGCCCATGTCCCACACGGATTACTGCAGCAGATGCAAGGTAATGGACATTCCATGTAAAATGTAAGCTTAAAAGCCTGCTCCTCCCCTCACACCCTCCATGGGGGCCTCCTTCCCTTTCTTCTTCCCTCCTTCCTCCTTTTTTCCTTCCCTCTCTTCCTCTTTGTATTCTTTCCAATACTAGCTAGTGTACCTAGGGCTTTATACATGCTAGGTAAAAACACTACCAACTGAGTGACATCAGTAGCATTTAATTTTTTTTTTAATTTTAAACAAGATCTCAGTAGGATTGTCAGGCTGATTTTGTACTTAGGATCCTCCCATATCGCTGACCTTATAGTCATGAACCACCACCTTCCCTCCCCACCCCACCCCTGAAATCCAATTGTTCAAATGTCTTAAAGCATTTCATTCTCACCCTCACGATGGAAAGCGCCTAACTCCCTTACTCTGCTAGTTATCTGTTGTTTCCCATATTACGCGTCACCATCTACCCACAATACTGTTTGCTTAAGAGGCTGGTTATTGATTGTCTAAATTTTTCTAATAGAATTTAAGAGCCATAGGAGAGGGTCTTTGCTAGTTTCTAGAAATACAATAAGATCCAGGATCTTCATTAGAATAGTACAAGATAACACCTATAAGCAATAATATGTGTACTGAGTATCTTAATATAACCTAAGTCTAAAAGTAGTATGGTTTCTTTGTGTGACCCTAGCCACAATTCAAGGACTTCAGACCCCATTTTGTTAATGGTTCCAGCATCACATAGCCCAAAACTAAAATAATCCTAACACTTAGCAACTTCTGAATGTGTCAGATCCGTTTGCAGACATTCAATTTGCTGAAAATGAGCAGATTATCAGCAGCAGTGGAAATTGATCAGTTGCTCTTTCTTTATACTTGGCCCAAATATCTCTGTATGGTAGACTCAGATGGCTCCTCTCTCTCTCTCTCTCTCTCTCTCTCTCTCTCTCATATTCAAGAAGCCATCACTCACCATAACTCATGACACTGTGTAAGTAACTCACAAGGACTCTCTTCTTCATCCTGAACACATGGAACTCTGATTTTCCCAAAGACCTGGAATTATTATTTTCCTTGGTGCCTGTAAAAAGATCCTCTTTAGGGCTGGGGATATAGCCTAGTGGCAAGAGTGCCTGCCTCGGATACACGAGGCCCTAGGTTCAATTCCCCAGCACCACATATACAGAAAACGGCCAGAAGCGGCGCTGTGGCTCAAGTGGCAGAGTGCTAGCCTTGAGCGGGAAGAAGCCAGGGACAGTGCTCAGGCCCTGAGTCCAAGGCCCAGGACTGGCCAAAAAAAAAAAAAAGATCCTCTTTAAAGATTAAAACACAACCAGATACAGATACAGATACAGACTTTGCACCCATTTCTAGTACCTCATATAGTTCTCACTAAAAATTTTCATGATAGGATGATATAGTGGGCAAAATTTCCTCACAGATTCAGTGAAAATGACTCCTAGTCCAAATTCTTCCAACCCCACTGGAGGTTCATTATGCAGGACTTCTGGCTTATGTTGCTAAATAAAAGTGCAGACACGTGAAAAACTCAAATAATTCCAAACATGTATAGCTCTTAGCAACTTCATTTCATCAATTTTATCTGTTTTACTCACACGTGCTACCTTCCCACCCAGAATTTAAAAGTAACACTACATGCATTTCCTCATTTTTTTTCATGACATGCTCTCAAACATGATGTTGACGTCATTCTTTAATGTTCAAGTCTTTTAGTGGATGAGCTGGCATTTACAGGTCATATGTTCAAGAGTTCATCTCTTGTCATAATAAGTGGCTTTTCAGAATACATACAATGAGGACAGGAAGCTGCTCGTCACTGATGCTTATTTCTCTGGTATCACCCATAGAGTTTTGTACACTGGACATCTATGACCTTATCAGTACAGAAGTTGGACTTTCATTTAGCCAGGTATGGTAACATAACTGAGATCGACTGCTACTTATGATTGGCAAGCATAGAATAACAGGTACACACACATACACACAAACAATGCATACAAAGTACACAACTGCATGTCTGTTTCCTCACCATTTTCTCCATCCCATAGGTCAGGGCCCAGTCCACTCATAACTGAAATGAACAGAGAGCCTCAAATTCACTTCCCATCTTCAGCCATGGCTCGGAGAACTGCATAACCTCTTTTGAGACTCACAATGATGGTGCTTTTGATTCTGTGACCATTTTGTAGAGATGTTAGTACTTTTGATTTTGTTTTCCCTGGGGTGTCTTTTCAATTGTACAGTTACAGATTTCTAACAGACCATGCAAATTCACATTTCTATTGTATCTCAGTAGCTATTATAGAAGAACACATAAACACATCCAATTAATATAGCATCTACCCTCTCCCTCATGCAATCTATTCTCAATGCAGCAACCTCAGTAATTTTGTCTTGGAAATAATGGCATCAAAATGTAGTACCACTTCCTACTCATTAGGTTGCTTGTAACAGAAAGTCAGACAGTAACAAATGTAGGTAAAGAGGAGGAACAATTGCTAATGGAAAATGGGAAACGGTTAGCAACTAGGGAAACCATTGGTTGGTTCTTCAAAGAGTTAAATATCCAACTGTCATATGATCCAGAAACCTCACTCCTAGCTGTATGGCCAACAGAGCTGAAAATGGATACCGAAACAACTACTTGTGAGCAAACAATACAACTGAACACTAGTATTGTAAATGATGGTATCATGTACAATCATAAAAATAGAAACCAGATAAACTGGTGGGTATACATGTATATATACATACATATATATGTACATACTGTGTGTATGCTTGTGTTGTGTGTGTTTGTAATTTACCCACAAAACGAATAAAAAGCTGACAAATGCTATAAATATGAATGTACTCTGAATAGTATACTTGCTGGAAGAAGTTGCCTGCAAAAAGATCGTATGTTGTTTGACTCTATTCAAACGATGTCACCAGAAGTACATTCATAAAGCCCCAGACTGGTGTTTGTTAGAGGTAGGAGGACAGAGGGAACTGAAAGTGATTGCTTAATTGGGAAAGGGCTTCCTTTGTGGAGTAATAAAAATATTTTGAAACTTGATGCAACTGGTGTTTAATAAACAAACTTATGGATTTATAAATACCATTGAGTCCATCCCTTTAAAACAGTTTTATTTTATGCGGATTTCACTGTGTTTGCACTAGCGGTTGTATCCAGGGTCTTTGAATGCCCAGCAGGTAGTCCACCACTTGGGTTCCACCCCAGTCTTTTTGTTTATATTTTGCTTATTCCATGGGGTCTCTAAGTGTTCCCTGGCTGCTCTGAAACTCAGCATTTTCCTCCCTTCATCTCCAGATTAGCTGACATTCTAGGAATGCACCACAAATAAGGTGAAACCCTCCCGCGTGCTTCCATTTCACACAAGATAAAAGAGTGCTCTTTCCATGCTTGTATAATCGGGTGCTCTGTCATACTTCACAGAGGTGCGTGCCCTTCATTGCACTCTCAAACCCTGCTTCAGGTCGTCACATAAGCCTTTTTGAAGTTCCTTAACAACACCTGCCTGCGTTCTTCAACTCCCCAAGGCCTTGCTGTCCCTTCTTCAATGAATGCTCTTCCTCCTGTCTTCCCCTCCTCTACAACTCTGCTCACCTGTTACTGTTAGAAGGCGGCTAAAATATTCAAATTCCATACTCTCCCTGATTGCATAGACTGCTCATTTTTCCCTTCACTTTCCTGGACCATATATCCTCATTCAGCACAATACAGTTCATGAATTTTATTTAGTTCCTGCTTCAAAGGAATAGAGTAAGTTAGATCCATAAGGACAGAGTCTTTCTGCTTACTGCTGTTGGCCCCCGGATGCTTGAACTCATTCCTGGCACGTGAGAGGCACTTTAGGATGCAAAGGAATGTTTTCTGACTTCTTTTGGAGCTCTGGGATCTACACAGTTGATGTTCAAGTAGGAGGTTTCCATCTAAGGGTGAGCTAAAAAGAAAAGAAGGGAAAGTATCACTTATCCTATATTCATTGAATGCTTGACTATGTTCTCTCCACTCCCATCTCTGCAGGGGAGGATCATGAAGAGGCGGGTGAGAATATTGAATAGGGTGACACTGATCAAGATGCATTGTATTCATGAACTGACTTTTTAAGTGGCAACTCCTTTGAAAAACTACTTAAAGATGATTTTTTAAAGTCAAAGCCCAGCTGAAAGTCTTAGACCTGATCAGAGCTCAGGGAGTGGCCTGGTACAACAAGAACTTGGCACAATCCTGTGTAGAAGCTCAGAATGGAGTTTGTTTCTCTAGCCTTCCTAATAACCCAATTAGATATTTAAGCCCCTTAATGAATCACTTGATGCTTAATCGAGTAAGAATAGATTCTGTTTTCTCCAAATAAGAGCATTGATTTAGTCTGATTCAGATACAAGAAACTCATGAGGTTGTCCTGTATTAAATTAATAAGTGTTTCTCTTTATCAGGCATATAACATATCTTTCTCCTTAAACAATGATTGATACAAAGAACTCCTAAGAACTCTAGTCACTCTATGTTTTAAAGGCCACTTAACTATTAAAGATTTTATCCTGAAAATCAGCCATTTACTTGGTTGTGCTGGGTCTTAGAATGTTTATCTGTGGGAGTGATATTTACTTAGATCTAAATATTCTTTATTCTACATTCTTTGTTAACAGTCAAGTATTGTACATGCAACATGGAGAGAATTCTGGTGGTAGCAATAAGCAATCATCCTTCACACATCTGTACACCAGCTTGTGAGTGGTTTGGCTACTCTAGGGAGAGAGACTGTAAGGAATGACAAAATATCTGGGCTCTGGTTGAATTTGTCTCTTCACCCCAGGGCTTCTCCAGATAAAAGGGAAAAGGTGTTCTCCTGTGATAGAGAACTCACTGAATACCCACAGTCTCTTAAAGTCCAGATTCAATTGCCATTGTCACCCCATCCTACTCCATTAGCTAAAGAAAGTGCTGTGTGGAGGTCAAGAGCGATGAATGAATGCTTTGCAAGCATTGGCAACATTGAGTAACTTAAAAACATTGACACAGGAAGGCATCAAAATTTGGAAGCAAATAATTCAATCTCCCATGCCATCTGTCCCACTTCCTAATTGGAAGATGGAGCAATGTGAAATCAGACTCTAATTTTCTTCTTGGTAGTATCATTATCAATCTTAAGTCAGTCAGAAGATGCATTTTATAGCTTTTATTTGAAAAACATATTCACAATTGAAATCTACTGAATCATTTGTGCCTGTAATTTTTATCAACCAGTTCCACATACACTATAAGGAAATAGAGTGTTGTTCCTGAATACTACCAAGTGTTAGGTCTGTTTTTTAATAAATGAATGTGTACTTGCAACAGCATGTATGTTGAGTGAAATTCTGAACCTTCCCCTTACAGGAAGGTTCAGAAGATGGCCATAAATTTATGAAATGTGACATTTTAATCAAGCCCCAAGCTGTTGGCTAATTACATTTCACTGCACTTAAAGGAAAACAGGAGATGTCAGATTGGTTAGAGATGAACACAAAATTGTCCTTAGTACTTCACTGATCATCATGAATACCATGATATCAAATTACCCAGAAAAGAGAGAGTAGTAAATCTTTCTAAAGTCATATTTCCAATTTTCTTTTCAATTTCATTTTGGAGGAAATTTGGACTCAGCTTCATTCAAGAGCTGACATTTTCTTTCAGTATATCTTTGCTGTACAAAATATGTATAATGGATCTACTCGTAGCTTTGGAGAACATTAAGCTATGGGAGCATGAAATAAACTAGAAATTATTATTTTAATTCTATGCACTTGTCATAACAGGATGAACATTGTGCCAAATAAACCCTCATCAGGACTCTACCTAGTATTCTACATACTAATGGGCCTTGAAATTTAGAATACAGATGTAAAGGGAGGCAGCCGGAGAAATATAATCAGAATCAAGAGATTACTTTCCCATACCCAGAGAATTATAAGCCACTGAACTAAGAACTGAGTCAAAACATATGCCACCCTTCTCCTGACACTTAGCTTTTGGTCTGTGTGATGTAACTAAAGTCATTTCTCCTGGTTTTCTAAGGACATAATGCCCAATACTCCAAAGGCACCATAATTCTTTCAAAAGCTTTGCCCTCAACAAACACATGGACACACACACACACACACACACACACACACACACACACACACACACCCCTAGTGATATTTACTATACCAAACCTGAGAAAGGTAACAGACCAAAAATACTATCTATGTAACCCAAAGAAGTGATAATTGAGTTTTAAAAAAAAAACTCATTCTCTCTTACATTTTCCCCACAAATGTTACTTTCTCATGAGCTGTGAGCTGACATGAGCAACACTTTAAAGAAAGGGGATGATGAAGAATGGGAAAGTTATTGTTTATCTCACTATTCCTGTGCTATCCGGAAGCAGGAGTTTGGATGTGAATGGCATGGAAAATGGATAGTGAAGGGAAATCATTATGCCACTTACCACAAAGCACCTGGTAAAAACAGGACCTGTGTATCTTCCTTAGACTCATTTCACATTTGAAAGCCAAATAGTTCACAGGACAAGAAGAAAATTTCAGATATATCACATGCATTATTTAACTCAGAGGCAAGGCCACAAAGAAACAAGCATTTGAGTGCTTGAGACTTGAACTGTAACTCTGCCATTTTACTGCAGGCTAAGAGAGACCTTGGCTTAAAGAAAATGTGTTGTTGTTGTCACTAAATTTCAATCTCTCCCTTTCTCTGTCTAATATCTGGCCACAAAGAGGATGGATTATGAATATAACATGATCTGATGCTTCCTTTCTCCCATGGTAAGGAATCCACTTAGGTTCTTAATAGGGGAGCAGGGGGTTGTTAGATAACAAGAAGGAAGGAAGGAAAGAAGGGAGAGAGGGAGGGAGGGAAGGAGGAAAAAGAGAGGGAAGGAAAGAGTAAGGGAAGAAAAAGGATGTGGGAGAGGAGAGAGAGGAAGAGGTAGGAGAGGAAAAAGGAAATAAAGAAAGGAGGAATGGAAGGAGAGGGTAAACTTTAAAAGTATTGTAATCAATACTTCTGAGCAAAAGGCCTGTCTCTTCTCTCACCAAGTTAAAATTATTAGGAGAGCACTCTATGTTCTAAAAAAAAAAATCAGGAAGTGGTGCTATGGCTCAAGTGATAGAGTACTAGCCTTGAGCACAAAGAGGCTCAGTGACAGCATCCAGTCTCTGAGTTCAAGTTCCAGCACAAAGAGGTTCAGAGACAGCACCCAGGCCCTGAGTTTGAGCCCCAGAACCAGCAAAATACAGACATACATACAACACCTTGAGAAGATACGCATTTCCAAGATTAATATTCTGTGTGTATGTTTGTGTGCATGTGGCTGGGGGCGGGCAGGTCCTGTGGTTCAAATTTGGTACCTGGGAGCTGTCTCTGAGTTTTTGTGCTAAAGGCTAAAATGCTACCACTTGAGCTACAGTTCCACTCTGGCCATTTGGTAATTATTTGGAGATGTGCATCCCACAGACTTTGCTTTGAGCTGTAATTCTCTGATCTCAGCCTCCTAATTAGCTAGGATTACAGATGAGCCACAGGCTCCCTCCTCAGTTCAAGCTTCTTAATACTTGTGTGAATCTTTACCCAAACTTTTTCTGTATAATTTTACTTATAGATACAAGACTGTGGTGCTGTGATTTTTGTCTTCAAGAAGGAATATTCCATCAGCTTCTACCTTATTTTTTCAGCAGAAGCACTGAATTGAAATTAGCAGCCTGTAAACTTTGCCAAATTACCACAAAGGGCTGTGTAATCATTCTGCTAATGACAGCATGCTCTGCTGAGCTACCATCTGAACTCAAGTGATTCAGGTGCCATGTGCTTCATGGAATCGTAATGGTGTTTCTAAAAAAGTAAACTTTTCTAAACTTACAACACCCAAGACAATGAAAATGAAATCTCCAAAGCTGTAAGTACAACTTAAGTCATAGAGTTATAGATATCATAATCCTTGTGGCAAAATAAGTTCCAATATTAATATTAGAGTTTACTGAAGAAACCAGTTTCTTTGTTTTTCCCAAAATGTGCGTAAAGATGGAAGCTGTTTAATATGAAATGTCCAGATGAGACATACAAACTTCTTTCAGTTGTAAAGTGCCACCCAATTGTTAAAGAAAACACTGTGCTTACATATTTCTCACGCACTCAAAACTTATTAACAAGACCACTCATTATGTGCTAAAAACTAGTCATAGTTAAGAGTCTCCAGTGGCCGGCCGAAAATGAAAATGACACTCAAAGAAGAAGAGAGACTTATGATTGTCTTAAAGATTACCAAGTTAAGAAAATTCTGCCCACAAAACCATGAGACACCTCCTGGACACTCGAATATCTGAGTTATTTTCAAATTTCATCTGCAGACATACAATGTAAACTACAACTCATCCTTCCTGAAATGACTATATCTTCACATCATCTTCATCGGTGATGTAAACATTAGACACAGAATGAGAGGCGGCCTGGAGAATGCCTAGAATTGTTTGCAATGAACTTTTCTTGCTAGAACCTCGAGATTAACGCTGAATTATAGATGAACCCGAGTCTTGCTGTGCAGTCTGCCTGGGCTAAGGAGAATCCCCTTTGAGAAGATTAGCAGAGGTGTTTGTGTGTGATCACCCTAGCTAAGGTGAGGGGACTCGTGCCTGGCTTAAAGTGGATTAGCAAGACTTAAAAGATGGAAAACTGTTTTGTGCAAAGCTTACCATGCTTTGGGAAACATAAATGAAATCACCATCCTATGAACTTAAATCTGATTTCTATTAGTTCAATGCAGTGAAAATCCCCTTCTAACATTTAAATAGAGAGGGAGAGAGAGGGGGGGAAAAAGGATTGTGGCTTGTCAATAATCACATTGGCTAATGATTGTTACATAGATGAAAACAATTTCTTTAGGACTGCTTTTGTATAGGCTTCAGATTCACCCACAGGAATGTTACTTTATGTGTTCTAAGAAACAGGGTGATGAAATAGAACATTGGACAAGAAATAAAAATAATAAGATTCTGTTCCCCATTCGGCCACTGAGTGACCTTGAATATAATACTTAACCTTTCCTGTGTATGTTTCTTATCTATGAAATGAGAGAATGTGTACTCCGTGGACCTTAGGATTTTTCAGAGTATATCCAATTATATTGAGCATTTGAGAAAGCATTAAAAGCAATGAGGTATTATTATGTATATTAATAGTATGAATTAGTAAGCATTACATTATAAATCATTAAGTCCTATTTGTTTCATTGTTATACCTTTAGTTGCAACGAATAATAATTTTGGTTCATATCACATGGAAAATGTATGAATCAACCCATATTTTTTCTGGAAACATTGATTCCTAGTTCAAGCCAAAAGTAGTATAAAGATGATTTTATATAAGACAAAAAAGATCATCAGAATGGTTGAAGTTTGTCTTATTCCATTTCTTCCAGGAGCAATATTTATCATTCCATCTTACCAAATAGCATAAGAGATCTTGCAAGGTACTTTATTCCTCACAAATATGAGAAAACAAAAGTTATCCAATGTGTTCAATAGGAACTCATAAATTGTAGGTCTTATAAAGAATAACATCTTCTAAAAAGGCCAGGGCATCTCGTTTCTGTGGGCTTCCAATGTGTGGACTAAGTACACTCTCCTCTTTCAAGCTCTACCAAGGGAAGATTCTTTGTAGCCAATTATCAAAGTCACTGTGAACATAACTAGAAACCAATGGTCTGCTTTTTATATCTGCCATTTTCACCATACTTTTGCATGGTACTAGGAATGGCAGTATTTCAAGCTGGACATTTTTGTGAAAAAGAGCTCCATTGACCAATTGCTGGGGTACTCTGTCTATGGTAAAAGTTTGGTTGTATCCATTTTTAGTGAGTTCATCCATTTTGATGAGTTGTTTCAGGAAATACTTGGTCTGTTCTGCTACTACTTCAGCAGATGCAAAGTTTCAACATGGAAGAATCCAAAAATTAAATACAAAATTTAGGGCTGGGAGAATATCTCAGCGCCAAAGCATTTGTCTAGCCTGTGTGTGGCTCATATCATTGTAAAACGCAACCAAACAAAAATCAGAATACTTCCCAAAGAAAGTTTAGTTAATAAAGCTGAGTACACCAAATTTTAGAAATTATGGTTTAACAATCAATGGCATTCTTCCCAAATTATATAAAGATATAATATATATTATAATGAGTATATATATTATATATCTGATAGTATATTTGTACATTATATATATATACTAGTTACAGGGAAACAATTAAGATTGCATACATTCAAAATATAAAACGACTCTTGTATTCTTTCTAAACACAGCATGAATTCTAAGCAGAAATCAGTGCAGGTCACATTTGTCTTTTATGTTCACAATCATTCAATTCCAATAATTTTGTGTTCTTTTTTGGAAACATATATTCTATCTGATTAATAATAGAGGTGAAATTTGATCCTATAAATCTAAATCCAAAGCCTTTCAGACTGTCCTAGGATATATCGCGGTAAAACAACCTAATTTTTAGCAACTAGGAAAGAGCTTACAATTATCATTTTAATGAGCTTGCCTAATGAGCTTGCATTAGGACCTAGGTCCAATCCATAGCATCATCTCTCATGAAATATAATTACTATTGTATAACAAATGTATGTATAACAAAGTAAATGTGAAAGCATAGGGTTGTAGTAAAAATCCAGAAGTTTGCAGTATACTATGGCACATGGAATTCCTGAAATACTGCAATAACTTTTCTTTATGCAACAGAACTTGGCTGAGACAGTTACTGTCTAGTGGTAAATTTAAGGGTAATCTAGAATTATGAATTAACTGCTGGAAATCCTAAACCCTTGATGAAGAAAGTCATGGTAATCTGCAAGACAATATTTTAGTGTGGGATATTAGAAGTCTGTCCAGCGAGTCAAATAATATCAATTTTGATACATTCTGACCATTGTCAGGCCCAAGATCTCGTTCAATTTAATGTAAAACAGCCACTACAGTTTCATTCTATTTTCAATGGCCTGCATATAAGACAATGCCAGCCTCCTCTGTTATTGTTTTTTGCATCAGTTTAGAACTCAGGGACTTGTGCACTTACTGAGCTTTATTGTTCCCAGCTGTGTTCTACTGCTTGAGCCCATGCCTCCAGACTGTGATTTTTTTTTTCTGGTTATTTCCGAGATGGAGTTTTATACTTTTCTACCTGGATTGGTTTGAACTGAGATTTCCTACTAGATCTGGGCCTTGGAAGCATTTGAAAATTAACCTGGAAGAAACCAGGCAATGCTTTTTGTTGTTTTTGTTTGTTTGTTTATTTGTTTTTGCTTTGCTTTTGTTTTGGCGCTGCACCGAGGCTTGTACTCTGGGCCTCTCATTCTCAGTTGGGTTTTTCATTCAAAGTTGGCACTATTATAGTTCTTGTAAAGTGATGACAGTAATAATATTCTAACACATGGTTTGAGCTACATATGAATACATATGTATTCCTAGATGGATTCTGTATATACGTTTGTTAGAACTAGGGAAGGGAAAGGGAATGCCAAAATCGAGAGACAAAGGATAAAAAGACAAACGATTCCAAAAGCAATACTTACAAAACCATTTGGTGTAAACCAACTGAACAACTCATGGGGGGAGTAAGTGGGGGAAAATGAGGAAGGAAGTAACAAGTAGAGCAAGAAATGTACTCACTGCCTTCCATATGAAACTGTAACTCCTCTGTACTTCACTTTGACAATAAAGGGGGAAAAATGAAGAAAGCAAGGGGAGTAGGGGGCTGGGGGGATGGGAGGAGGGAGAAAAATGAGAAAGGGGGGTAACAAGTATGATAAGAAATGTATATGTATTCACTACCTTAGGTATGTAACTTTAACCCCTCTGTACATCATCTTGACAATAAAAATGTAATAAGAAAAAAGAGTGAAGGAAGGTGTGGATGGGGAGAGATGAGTAAGAATGTTGAAAGGAGTGATGTTGATCAGTATGAATTATATTCATAAACTGCTTTGTTGCATGTCATCCCCATTGTACAACTACTTAAAGATAATTTTTAAAAGATGTAAGAAAATGAAAAGAGTAAACAATAGTTGCCAGAATTTCAAAACTTCACATCATAATGATCTGTGCCAATTTAATATTGTGCTAAAATATTGGAATATACTCAATCTTTAGGCCAGCTCTAGATGAAAAGGACAGAATTGATAACATTGTTAGATGCTTCCCATCCTACTCTCAAGTGTATTGCTCAGTTGTGATGGGATCTCAGAATAATGACATTGAGGGCAGAATGTATTGGCCAGCAGATTTTTATAAAGTTACTGATGTAAATCGTAGTCCATACTATTGGAATCAAGATCTGTCATCTCTTAAATCTGACTCAGAGGTCCAGGGTATTACAGAAAATGAATATACTCCAAATTATAGATTCCTAACTATACTTCTTCAGATCATACTCCTTTCATTTTACCATATTCCTCCTCCTGTGGACTATTTACATTTGTCGTCTAGTCCTTGTCTTGTAATTTGATATTCCATTGCTGCCTATGGCACCCTCATCAACACACTATTTTTGAAAAGAAGAGGAAAGAAAGAATTCTTTGCTTTTGTCATTCAATTAGTAATTAATGGAGTAAAATAGAGACCAATGTCTGGTGTCAGATTCAGTAAACATAGATTAAATTCAATCAGTTAGAAATAAAGTAATTACTTATAAGAAAAACAAAGGATTGATAGTTAATGTTAGCTAGAGGGACATCCACAGACCCCCTACCTTAAGATAAGAAGGGATTTTCTCTCTTTAAAATAACTCCTAATTCTATGTATCATCAATGTCATATAATGACAATAATAGTTGCCAGTAGAGCTCTAGTCATTTACTGAGTATCATGTTGTTATTGTATAAGCATTACTCTTTGTAGTAAGCCATGAAAACTATAGTAAAAACTATTATTACTTCAGTTTTATAAAAAAAAGGAAATTAAAGTTTGCTATGTAACTACTCAAAGTCACAAGGCTATGCCTTCCACATCGGTTGCTGAACAACTCTATTGTCAGCCTACTCCACTGGCTAATGCTTGATTAGTAGGTCTCCTAGGAACAGGGACACAATCTCACATGGTTTATTCAGGTTAATAATAGATTGTATGCACCTTAAGGATACTAAATTGAATAATTGAATATCCAGTGGGATTTAAATGGTTTAGAAAAAAATAAACTAAAATAAAACTTAGAAGCTACAGTAGCACATATGGAATGCTACCAACCTAATTAAAATTAATATCTGAAACATCATTTATAAGCAGAAGGTTCTGTTTGTTTGTTTTTTCCCTCTCATTAGCACTAGCCCCACTGAGCTTGTGAACATAGCTCATTGTTTTTGCAAATTACAACCCAGCTCTATTTATGAAACCATTCTCTGAGTCGAAGGGAAAAAAAGACAAATTCTTAAAAAGTTTATAATTGGAGTAGACAGACTAAGATGGTGTTGATGACTGACAACCCACATGTCTGATAATATATCTTGAATACAAACACTAATCATGGTTTGGGACCCTCTAAATCCTTCTAAATCCTATTCTGCCCATCATCCATATCTATAGGTCTTTCATCTTCAACCTAACATGAACCAAAAATACTATAGAAACAACACTGCATCCATCATGAATATGAATCATTTAATGGGCTATTATTGTCTAAAAATACTATAAAACAATAGTTTGCATCATAGTGGGTATTATAGAGAATCTAGAAGCTATTCAAGGTATACATGAGGACCTGCTAAGTTTATATGCAAATACTACGTCATATACATAGCATATATATATGCTATGTAAGGAAATAAGCCATCATGGATTTCATCATCTGTAAGAGGGTCCTGGAACTAATCTCCTGCAGACATCAAAAGAAAACTCTGTGTGTGTGTGTGTGTGAGTGTGTTTGTGAGTGTGTGTGTGTGTGTGTGGTGTGTACTTTACATACAATATGGAAAGAAAAATTGAGCTCTAAGCAAAGGATCCACTTTTTGAATAATATGTAACAGTAAACTGATGAACTGCAGAGCATCACTTAGATTTCAGTGTATTGTGATAAAACTACCCCTCCTTTCTCTAAAATCATTCAGACAGAAATCGTGCCTATGGAAGTCTGTTTGTCTCTCCAGAGGGCTCAGATCATCAGCCAATTGCAGGTTTAACCAGTTGGTATGAACAGTTTTCTCTGGGGAAGTTGTGCCTAGCATGTGAAAATAATTTTCCTCACTCATTCAATCAGCAATTGCTGAACTCATGGTATGTGTCTGAAATGCATGTAGAGAATGGGGATAAAGCTGTAAATATAACATACACATAGTCATTCAGGAATTGGATACTGTGAAAGTACCTGAGTTCCAATAGTCTTTCTCATCAAATTGATGTCTTCTCAGAACCTGAGATATAAAGCTATCAGTTTCACCCAATTAAAGTACACTTGGTCCAATCATATTGAATTAGGGTAATCCAAGGCCATAGTGACAAATGGCCTTATAAAATAGGGGGACTATGGACACAGAGTCACAGTACTTGTGCCAGTACTGGGGCTTGAAGTTGGAGCCTCTCATTCACATTTGGCGTTTGTGCTTAAAGCTGGTGTTCTACCACTTAAGCTATATTTCCATTTCTGGCTATTGGGTTTACAGATAAGAGTGTGTCAGAGTTCTCTGCCCAAGCTACCTTCAAACAGAGATCTCCAGATCTCAGCCTCCTCAGTAGCTAGGATGACAGTTGTGAACCACTAGTGCCTGGGCTCAGGAGAAGAGACCCTAATGTGTCTAACCGGCAAAGATTGCAGACTATATAGCTTGCAAAACCAGCTACCACTGTATGCTTGTGAGAGACAAGAAGAATCCTCCTCTTGAACCTAAAGAGAGAGTAGAAACCTTGATATGTATTCATTTACAACCACTAAGACCCAGAACTATACGAAAATAAATGCCTGTTGCTTAAGCCGTCTGATTTGAGGTATACCATCTTATTATAACTTCCTTACTTTAGTCCCTAATAGAGGCAAGTATTACCGAAGACAATGCCATCGGATCACACAGGAAAGAGAGGATTGACAACATGTATCTGTGAGAGATGACTTTCAGGGCAAACCTCATGTGTGAATTAGCATTGTGCAAACACAAAAGAAGAAGAATTCTAGGCATGGGGAAAAGCACAAACAAAGGACCAGACTTACAGAAAAGTTCAAGCAACTTAGAGGAAGGCAGCTGGGACTGGAAGGGTAATAAACAGCAACACATTAAAATGATTAGAAAGAAGTAGCAAAAGTGTGCAGGAGACAGACAACATCAACTATTTCCTAGCCTCAAGGAATCTGCACCCCCAAGAGGAGCAGCACCATATTATTAATAGCTATAATTCATGGTCCAGTAATAACAAACACTCCAAGGAACATGCAGAGTTCAGAGAGAGGAAACAGTGATTTCTCTCTGTGAGATCACTGAACTATGTACTGACAAAGAAGCATCATCCATCTGTGGTTTCACTCACACAAATAAAATTTGGATATTCTCTTGTGTTAAGATTTCCCCCAAACCCAAGCCTTAGATGGAGACAGTTGGAGAAGAAATTCATTAAGGAAGCACTCAGTAGAGAAAGGGATAAACTAAGGGTGTGGTTTCAGAGGATGACCAATTTCAATCTGCTCCCAAAGAAAAGGTAGTATTAATAGCACAGTGAAATCTTTGTCTCCAGGAGAGGCCAGGCTTTGGTGTCACCTTTATCATTGGCTCTTGAGTCAGCTGGTGACTCTTCATTCTCTTCTTGGGTAGCAAGCTCCATTGTGTAATGGCTATGTCATGGAAGGACATAAGAAATGGGAGCCTTTGAAAGTAACTCTTCTAGAAGGAATCCTACAAATTTGGACCAAATTTTAAATAAAGAGCATCAGCCTGACAGACAGATACACATTGGTGACAAGAGTTCGGGATACTTCAGAATGAAAGAACAATAAGGAACAAGATGCTCTAAATTTGCTAAAAAAAAATCAACCTCAGATGACTGAGCTCACCTTAGACAATGAGTAAAGGAGGACTAGTCAGACTCAGAATGGACTCGCTATAATAAGTCTCCACTAACTTCCTTCTCTGATACATTTGTCTTCTACTTAAACGTACCTCAACCAAGCACTAGTGGCTCAGCCCTATGGCTCAGGAGATTGAGAGCTGACAATCAAAGCCAATTCCTGTTAGGAAAGTTTTGGGACTCTTATCTCCAATTAACCACAAGAAAACTGGAAGTGGAGCCATGGCTCAAAGTGGTAGAGTGCTAGCCTTGAGCAAAATAGTTCATGGACAGTGCCCTGGCCCTGAGTTCAAGTCCCACCACTGACAACAACAAAAATAATAATAGAAGAAGAAAGGTGTTTGTAGCTTTCCTTCTTATTGTAAGTTCTTTCACTAAGCTAAGTCAGTAACAGAATTTTTATTCAAATGTTGAGAGTAGATAATGGTTCAAACAGCAAATAATAATTTCCAGACAAACCATGTACATAAGAAAACCTAGAAGAGAGGACACACTGGCTCTTTAGTTTCATCTTTGTCTGTAGAGACACAGATTAGTCAAGCCATCCTGAGTGATGACAATACTTCTTACACATCCCCTTTGACGAATCCTTGACACTTTTATTTTGTTCACGTTAATTCATTGCCACTGGCATTTATTTACCATTCAACAGACAACAGCAATTATGGGATAAGAGTGATGCAAGAAACCAAAGATAATTTTTGTTCAAGTATTTGGTTGAAGTGAGAATCTGAGTAATGTAGTTCTTGATATGTAACCATGTCTGGAATATAATGAAATACAAATAAAACCACCATGTTTGAAGCTTTTATCTTCTAGATGTAATGTAACATAAAGAAGAAAATATTGAAATCAATTTTAGATGAATATATGTTCTCTGAGAAGATGAATGTTCTTCTCAGACAGGAAAGTGAATAGACAGACAGGAAATGGGGAAAAAGAGAGAAGAAATGAGGAAAGGAGGAAGGAAAGGAAGGAGGGAGGGGGCAGGGGAGGAGAGAAATTTTATAATATCAAGAAATCTCGGGCTGGGGATATAGCCTAGTGGCAAGAGTGCCTGCCTCGGATACACGAGGCCCTAGGTTCGATTCCCCAGCACCACATATACAGAAAACGGCCAGAAGCGGCGCTGTGGCTCAAGTGGCAGAGTGCTAGCCTTGAGCGGGAAGAAACCAGGGACAGTGCTCAGGCCCTGAGTCCAAGGCCCAGGACTGGCCGAAAAAAAAAAAAAAAAGAAAAGAAAAAAAAGAAATCTAAGACCCAAGGAAATATATCCAATAGTAAATAACAGTTGGAGAATGATGAGGCTAGCTCTCTTATTATAAATAATGATAGAAATATATTGATCCTTAGTATGATTACTGTTTGCCCATTAAACCCAGAGGGATTTATGAGGTTAGATCAATAGCAAATTGGAAGAAAATGGAAATTGAGAGATTTGTTTCTTAAAGTCACATTAACTGTTATTGCCTCCAATGACTGCAGGGCATTGTCTGTAACTACTTTAGTTCATGCGATTCTTTGCCCTCCAGTTAATGGAAGGAAACTCAGCAGAACAGCCAGCTACTATTATTTTGGCATTAATATCAACACTGATTATCGTAGTATAACTTCTGGCTGTTTTCACCTCCAAATAAATAATGTATAGCCTATTTTTAATAGGAGCAGTTATAAAGTACTATTCCAAGTTAAAACTGCAAATTCTTTTCACTTATTTTAAAATGTTCTCACAGATAAGGTGTGCGTGACTGATTGTAAAGCTAGTGGTAATGACTATTTTGTTGACTCACCTAGTTTATCTGCGTTTACTTTTTAGGCTTCGGTTCATACATTGACTCACTTGTGGGTTACAAGGAGATTTAAAATAGCTTGATTTTGTTGGAAAAAAATATACAAGAGTATTAAGATTTCATATTTTGTATATTTCAAGGCATACTTAGAAGAATTGTTGGGCTGGTTACTGCTAATGGCTCACACCTGGAATGCTAACTACTCAGGGAGTGGGTATCTGCAAGACTGTGGTTCAAGATCAGCATGGCAAGAAGTTCACAGGCCCTCATTTAACAGAAACATATGGGCATGGAGGTGCATGCTTGTTCTCTCAGCTATGGTGAGAAGCACAAAGAGAAGAATCAAGGCCCAGGTTGGAATGAGCAAAAAAGGCCAGATTCTTTCAAAAAAAATAGCCTAAGAAAAAGGGGCTGGACTTATGGATCAAGTAGTAGATTGTCTGCCTCTGAAGTATGACACCCTGAGTTCAAACCCTAATACTGATGAAAGATAAAAAAAAGTTCAAAGCAAGATGTATTTGGAAAGAATATGTTACTTAAAAGTAAAAAGTAGTTTCTTGAAAACTAGGCTATAAGCCAGGCATAGTAGTGCTTTCCTGTAATTCCAGCTACTGGAACAGAGAGATTGGAGGATCACAGCCTGAGGCATGTCCTAGTGAAAAGGAAGAGATCTCATCTGAAATTAGAACTAAAAGCAAAACAACTGGGTGCGGTTCAACTCACAAAGTGTTGAAGAGAAGCCAGAGTTCAATCCCCCATACCACCAAACAGTTCTTAATTGTGTAATTATTGTAGTCTAAAGAGATATGACACTTTGCTAAATCATAACCGCTATTCACACGTTGCTGTCATTTACATTCTTACTTTATAAAATCTGGTAGCACTACACAAGGTAAATCTTACTTTTCTATATTGGGAGACATATTAGCTTTACCCAGATTCTTTTGTGGGAGAGGTTTGAGGGGCGTAGTAGTTAGGCATTGAACTCAGGGCTTGCAAGGCAGCCACTCTACCAGTTGAGCTATGCCCCCAGCCCCACTGTTCCTTGGTTACTTTTGAGGTAGCAACTCCTTTCGGCTCAGTCTGGTCTGGGCTCTGATCTTCCTCCTTGGGCTTCTTCATGTCAGTGACGAAGACATTGAGGAGTGCCACCCCCAGTCATTGCGCTTACCCTGTAGCTGGGGTGACAGGCACACATGATGTCACCAAGTCATTAAGTGAGATGGAGAGCTGTGAACTTTGAGACGAACCCCAAAACACAATTCCCCTCATCTCCCAAGTAGCTAACACTACAGGCTTGAACTACCACACTTAGCTCCCTGGACTCTCAAAGGAGCTTTCAAGCCCTAGCTGTTCTCTAGTGAAGTTACTTGAATGGATGGAACAAAACTACATTAGTGCAGGGTAATTTCAGTGTGTTCTAATGGGTTAGCATTTCTAATGTAAGAGCCTAGTATGCTGAAAATATTTGAGAGCCTGTAATAAATACAATTATGCAGATTTTTCAGTTAAAATTTTATGCTGAACATAAATATTAATGAGTTCATTTAACAACTTTATGGGGAAACAAAATAATAGTTAAGATGTCGGTTTACAGCTCTCAATTTTTCTTAGTTCTTGTCTCTAAAATCTTTGTTATTCTATGATTTTTCTTAAGGTATGACAACTCTTAACTTTAGCATCTTCAATTATATGACGATGATATGAGTGGTTACTATAGGTGCATGTCATAGCGATGAAATGAGATATTACACATATCTGCAACCAAGCACTCATTTAATAGCAGAGTTTAACCAGTGCCTAACTAGAGAACAATAAAAAATATCTCACTGGTTACCAACCAGGAGAAAAAACAAGTGTTAGTATGTTAAATATGTATATTATCATTCTCTAGTAAAGAAAAAAAATAGAGAAATAAAACAAAATTTGAAAATGATTAGAAACAATCATTTGTTAATATTTCCAGTAATGTTACCTTTAACTCTGTGTGTGCGTGCATGTGTGTGTTTGTGTGTGTGTGTGTGTGTGTTAAATTTTCTGCTCAAGGATCTGAGTCACATCTTCATATCTGCTTTCTTCCTGGCTGTTTAGAGATAAGAATCTCAGAGAGTTTTCTGCCCAAGCTGACTTCAAACTGCAATCCTCAGATCTTAGCCTCCTGAATAGCTAGGGTTATAGGTGTGAGCCATTGACACTTAGCCTATCTTTAATTATCATCTTGTCTCCTTCAACATTACTATGAGAATCTTGACATACTTGGGACTCAGATCACTGAACTAGGATGTCAAATTCCTTAAAAATCACAGTACTAAATCACACTAATCACAGTGGGATTTATTTTGCAGTATTTTAGATACATAGAACATGGACCACTTGATGAGTATATCTAATTTTGTGAATATAAACCTTGTAACTGCCATACACATCCAGGTACTCAAACAACCTCCTTTCTCATTAACACATCCCCAAAATTACTATTTTGACTTCTAGTGTCATCAGGCTTCCATACTTTTATGAAAAATATTATTTGTTTTTTGGTTCTTTATTCGATATAGTGTTTGTGAAGCTCATTCACTGTGTTGTAATGTGATAGCATTTCATTCATCTTCACTATGGGTAGCATTTAAGTGAAAAAAAATCACAATTTATTCTTTCTACTTTGTAATATACTGGATGGTTTTCTAATTTTATCTATTATAATAATATCTCTAAAACATTCCTCAACATTTCTTTTTTTAATTTAATTTATTTATTAATTGAACACAAATTCTTTTGGCAAGGTGTTGTGCAAAAAGGGTACAGTTACATAGTAGAGCAGTGTGTACATTTCTTGTGATATCTTATGCCCTGTTTTTCTTTCCCTTTCTTCCAGAGGATAGACTATATGCACCTGTTATGTTTATACCTAGTAGAACTTTCGAGTCAAAGGGTCTATGGGAATTGCTGAGTCAAACTGCATATATTTAGCTTGAGTATATACTTCCAAAAGGAACATATGTTAACAGAAACAGTATAGTGTGATGGTCCATTTTACAAATAGAAAACCAATGAACTGTTTGTAAAATTATTTGTTTATGGATATGGGGCTAGAAGCAGAGAGAGTGCCCAGTATGCATTTTGTCACTGTGAGAATTCTGGAGGACAGAAAGGTGAGAGAACAGAGCCATGGTTTTGGCATCCACAGAATTTTCACAGATTACAAAATGTTCAAATCTATTACAGGAGGCAGATATCTTTAAAAGCTGAGCATTTTTAAATTGAAGACTTGAGTCTGTTTCTCTGAATAAAAGGAGCGTGATCTAATAAAATAATACAGACAGTAGTGTCATATGTACCAGACTAGCATTGAAAACTACCTTCCTTCAAGAAGTACATTGAGGCTGATAGCTAAGAAAACAATAAAAGTTAAGTGGGAAAAGGGAAGTGTAAGAGCTTTCCCAAACATCAACAGAAAGGTTCCATGAGAGGATCTGGGTGGAGAGGGGAACAGGACATTGAAAGACAGACAGTAATGAGAACCGTTTGGGACATTAGCTGTTGTGGGATTGAGGACGATGAGCTAAGAATAAAAAAATACATGGAATGGTTTGAATGCAGTGACAGAGAGAGAGGTGCCGAGGAGCAGCTTTGTGGAGGACAGATGGATGAGGCCAGCATGAATGCAGATCGCACAATGACAAGAGTTCTGAAAAGAGGGGCAATGGTACTATCTTGGGCAAGGATAATGGCAGTGTAGCTGATGGATCCAAGTGATAGACAGTGAGCAAAATCAATAGCACTTGGTAACCGATGGGTGAGGGTCATGTAAACGAGCACTATGGAATAATCACAATAAAACCTATTCTACTACTAATTTTACTAAAATCTAACTTTGCACTGAAAAAAAAATCATTAAGAATGCATCAGGTCTGACTTTAGGTTTCATGCTGGCTAAACAAAATAGGTAAATAACTAGTTAATTCTGGGAATAAAAATCACTCTAGCTGTTGAGGTAGCTAAATCTAATATGGTACTTTTTTGTAACAAAACTGTTATTTATATCCAGGAATCGAATCCAAGAGCAAATCAACTGAACTGTTTTTTGTCACCTTTAGAAATGCTGATTTTTTTTTCCTCTGACATGGTCAGAGACACTGCCAACATTTTCTCAGCTCTGGCATCTTTCACAAGTTTCATTCTTTTTCAGACTATTGATTGTGTATTTCAGGAGGAAACACATTTTTTGAGGTGTTTAAAGGAAACATCTGTTGTGTGTGCATAGGAAATAGATCAATGGTAATCACCCACTCACTCTCTACTGATCAATATGAATGAGACTGAGATATCATTATAAATTTCTTCTCTTTTCATTGCCTACTATTACAGGCACACTTTTTATGAATTTGTTCTGGGTTCAGTTCATTATCATAAACCTAATGAAAATACTTCATCCTTGTGAGGCTGTCACAAAGACATCTCTGTGTGTTTTGTTTCTCTATAACAATAGGTAAGAAATGCTTAACTGGATACAAGTTCATAAGCAAAAGTAACTCAATCATAACTCTACAATTTAGAACTCATTTAGTATACAATTAATATGTAACTGGTGATGGATTCATAGATAGTCTAGTTGTAGATAGTCTGGTCAGAAACTAGCTTCAGAGATTAAAAATGTCTATTTTTAAAACCTAGAAATATTGAGACATGAAAAACAAAATATATACACTTACTTTTTCTACCTAGATGTGCTTTTCCTTCTTAATTTCCCACATTCATTCTAGATTCATTTTTCTAAAAATACAACTGGCCTTCAATCATTAACTTAAAAATAAAAGTGATCACGGTGCTGGTAGCTCATGTCTTTAATCCTAGCCTTACAAAAGGCTAAAATTGGAGGATCATGGTTTGAAGTAAAAAAGTTCTGAGACTTATATCTCTAATAATACAGCCAAAAGTGAAAAGTAGAAGTATGGTTCAATTCGTAGAATACCAACTTTGAGCAAAAACACCCAATGAGAAAGCAAGACCCTGAGTTCAAGTTCTAGTACTGGCACAAAACAAACAGACAAATAAATATGGTTTCCAGTTATTCATCGCAAAGTACTTTACATTGAAGATCTGCCATGAACTTTTCCCTCTTCCAAACACATCCCACCATTCTTCTAGACTTCCCAGAATACTGTCTCTATATCAAACAAGCCCACTTAATTCCTCTTTTTCACCCAATACCGGAAATTTTGTGCAGACTATTTCCCAGTCCCATGAGCACCTGAAAAATTTAGCATTCCTCCACATGACACCATGTCTCACATCTGAATCCTAATTTGTCTACTAACCTCCTATCTTGATTCCAGTTCACAATGATAGTTCATTTATTCAGTTACCTTGATTGCAGATATAATTGAAGTTAGCTTAAATAATCAATTAACTGGTTTTCCAGGTTACATTTTTATCCTTAATAGACATGATATTCTCTAAAATCTGGAACTCTCCCTCACATAATCATTTGCCTATGTCACAATGCCTTCCATGTAATGGATTCTCAGTAAAGAAGCCAACTGATTAATTGATTGATTAATGAAAACATTCTGAGATGTTTATTAAATATCATTCAGTAATTTGGATTCATTATTGCTTTTGAACTTGTAAGTACCCTAAAGGAGATAAAACATTTCCGTTTCTGTTGTCTCATCTTCCCTTGTAACCCTGTCACATAATTTTGAAGCATGTGGAGAGAAAGCTAAAATTGAACCCAAAATGGAAATCACGGAACTATTGGAAATTCAAAGCTATTGAAAGAAAATGTTGCAGAGATTTGTCTCACCATCACTGTAATTCTGGAGCCGCATATGGCAGAATATGTCCTTACTGAGTTTGTTAGCTGGATTTTGAATATAAGCACCACGAATGCACATCAAGATGTCATCTAATAATTGTAGCCATATGCAGGACTCTACATATAACTATTCAGAAGTGACGGTCCCCTTAGGAATGAAATATACACACTCTCCATCTTAGAAAGCACTTCTCATGAACATTATGTTGTACAGGAAAGCCCTATCAATCTATTACACACTTCCTTGTTCAGTCATTGTATACTGATGATCTGCCACGTGATAAAAGTAAAACTGACATGGAGATGAGACTTGAAAACTTCCTGAGTAAAAAAAACAATTTGGCAATAATCTAGTCTTCACCTTGCCTAAACTGCACACACAAGCAAAGTTTAACTTGTCCATTTCTAATTCATTCTTAGCCTCAGTCAAATGAAAGTAGCATGCTAACATATGACTATATGACTAGGAGCTTTCTAACAAAATAAACCAATAAGGGCAATTTCTTGTTGTTTTATAATTTTTCAATTATTTATTTATTGTCAAAGTGATGTACACAGAGGTTACAGTTTGATATGTAAGGCAGTGAGTACATTTCTTGTATAACTTGTTACCTCCTCCCTCATTTCCCCCTTTCCCCGTCCCCGACCCCCTTTCCCTCATTGCCCATGAGTTGTTCAGTTGTTTTACACCAAATGGTTTTGTAAGTATTGCTTTTGGAGTAGTTTGTCTTTTTATCCTTTGCTCTCGATTTTGATATTCCTTTTCCCTTCCCTAGTTATAATACAAGTATATACAGTAGTCAGGGTACTCAGACCAGGTACAGTGATAGCATAACAACCACAGGAAGGGGATACAAGAGGAACAACAACAATAAAAAAAACCTATGGTTTCAGATGGCATGTTGAAAATGATTACAACAGTGATATAACACTCGTTTCCATAACATGGAGTTCATTTCACTTAGCATCATGTTATGTGTTCATATTGGGCTCTTGTGATCTTCTGCTGTGACTAGCCTAAAACCTGTACTAATTATTCCCTATAAGAGAAACCACAGAGTCCATGTTTCTTTGGGTCTGGCTCATTTACCTTAGTATAATTTTTTCCAAATCCTTCCAGTTCCTTACCAATGGGGCAATGTCATTCTTTCTGATAGAGGCATAAAATTCCATTGTGTATATGTACCACATTTTCCAAGAAAAGGGCAATTTTTTAATTGCAATCAATCAAAGCATTTCTGAAATTTTCTCCTTATTCATTCTAGTGTGTGTGTGTGTGTGTGTGTGTGTGTGTGTGTGTGTATGATTACTGGGAACTTGTACTCTCTCTTGACTTTTTTTTTTTTTTTTTTTTTTTTTTTTGGCCAGTCCTGGGCCTTGGACTCAGGGCCTGAGCACTGTCCCTGGCTTCTCCCCGCTCAAGGCTAGCACTCTGCCACTTGAGCCACAGCGCCGCTTCTGGCCGTTTTCTGTATATGTGGTGCTGGGGAATCGAACCTAGGGCCTCGTGTATCCGAGGCAGGCACTCTTGCCACTAGGCTATATCCCCAGCCCCTCTCTTGACTTTTTGATTAGGGTTAACCTTCCACCATGTGAGTCATACCATTATTACCAGTTTCTTTCTGGTTAATTGGAAATGAGAATCTCATGAACTCTACTGTCCAGACTGGTTTTGAACAATGGTTCTCAGATCTCATCCTCCCAAATAGGATTACAATCATGAGCTACGAGCATCTCCACACCATGTAACTTCTTTTTTTTTTTTTGGCCAGTCCTGGGCCTTGGACTCAGGGCCTGAGCACTGTCCCTGGCTTCCTTTTTGCTCAAGGCTAGCACTCTGCCACTTGAGCCACAGCGCCACTTCTGGCCGTTTTCTGTATATGCGGTGCTGGGGAATCGAACCCAGGGCCTCATGTATACGAGGCAGGCACTCTTGCCACTAGGCCATATCCCCAACCCACCATGTAACTTCTTGACTGGCAATTTGTCATCAAAACATTAAAACTCATTGTGCTTTGGCACCTCTAAATAAATGACTGTCTAAAATGTTATTTTTATCTGATTTTTGTCTTCTTCCCAATGATAGAAATAGAGCTATTTTATAGAGAAACAATAATGAATGAGAGATTTTTTTTTAAACTGGAACTTACAATCCAGATGGACAGAGAGATAAATAAAAAAGTGATAAATTGGAGTTATTTCCTTTACAGGAATTAATCACTTGTCATCATAGAAAATAACAGGCAGAATCTGCTAAAATACTCACTGAGGAAGTAATATTTAAACTTATTCTTGAGGAATAATTTGGAATTAATCATGTAATTAGGCCAATTGTTAATTTTGTTAAACATGTTAATAGTAGTTACGTGAGATATACCCTTTTTAAAAAAATTCTGAGGATATAATCCCATGTTTAGCTCCCAGATCAATACTTCCTCAATAAAATAATTCTGTGATGTAGGCAGCTGACTCTGTTATTTTTCAAAGTCATTGCAGGATTAATATTAAGAAGAAATATAATAAAATATTTTCATGAACAAGGTATAAGCTATTATTGCTTATGGTTCTTTTACTGCTAGTATACTTAAGTACTTTCTAATTCCAATGGTAGGTGACTTTTTAAAAAAATGATCTAAAATGATTAAATAATGATACTTAAGGTTAGTGAGAGTTAGGAAAAATAACTGGGCTCAGAGTTGAAACTGTTAAGATTTGTACAATCGATCACTACTACTCAAAACCTTACCTTCCTTTTGAAGAACTATTTGCTCAGCCTTTCATTACAGAAAAATAAAATCTGATAGCAATCATCTTATAAAGAAGAAAGGTTGATTCTGGCTCATAGTTTTGGAGGTTTCTTTCCACAAATGATCAGCATTGTAGCTCTGAGCCTATGGTGACACAGGGTATCATGGTCAAAGCATATGGCAGAAGAAGATCATTCATTCAGGTCAGAGCCAAAACGTAAAGCAAGAGGCCCTTGTCCCACATTGCACACCTCGAAAGCACACCTCAACGACATGAAATCTCTACGAGGGCCCATCTTCTAAAGCTCCTATCAATACCTTCAGCCTCTGCTCTCCAGTAAGACCTCCAGATTGGGATTGAAATTTGATCATGTGTCCCTTGGAGGACATTCCTGCTCCATACTGGAACACCAACTGAATCTCTTTTCAAATGCAAGAGGCTCATAATCCTTAGACTCCAACCATGCCCAGGAGATCCTAGAGCATCATAGAATACCACCAGAGCCACCAAGGGAGGAGAGCAAGAGGGGATTGAAGGGTAAGACTACTGGAGCAGGAAAACCAAGAGCTCTATGCCTCTGCCTCCACCCTCATAAAATAATCTGACCATGTGCATTTCTATCCTGACCTGTGGAGCGAGGTTTAATTAGAAAAAATAGGTTCTGCTTCTAAAATCACTTTGCAAATCACAGATTTGATGAATCCATCTTCTAATTACAGCTAAGGAATCCATGTTCTTCCCAATGAAGATTAAATTTTGAAATCACATTCTTAAGAAGAAAGGAGAAAGGATAAGATCCAGATGTTCAGGTTTAGCCTTTGGAAAAACATAAGCCCCTGTGCATGCCAAAGATGGAAACCTGAACCTGAAGAAAGTGCAATGCACAAATGACTACATATGCAAACCAAGGGAGACTCCCACTGGGGTATTTGATCCTCAGGTACCATCTATGACCATAAAAATGAGTCTATTTGTATCTCAGCCACCCAGGGCATCTCTCAGGTAATCATTAATTTCAGCCCCATCCTCAGAGTGCAGAGTTGGTACACTCTAATCATGCCCACACACATTTCCTTTTTAAAATTTTGAAAGCTTGCTAAAATTAATTCTATGACAATTTATGAGGCACTAAAGACAAACGTTTGTGATTAAGATTTTAAAATATCATATTTACCCATAACACCTCCCCAAATATGTTACATGCTGTATTCCAAAACGGAGTGCAAAATTATGAGCAAATTGCGTGCAGCATTCATAGAAATTAACTTTGTATGTGATGTATGATGTCACAAAAGAGGGCTTCATGGCTACTTGTGTTTGGTGCATTTCTTTGAGAGACAATGGCCACAGTTTTGAAAGAGCCCTATCCCCTAGGATGATTCTATATGTGATTCATGTTCACCTATGTTAAAAATATGTATATAAGCTGGTGCCAGTGGTTCATGCCTGTAATATTAGCTACTGAATAGGCTGAGATCTGAAAATAGTCATTCAAGCCAGCCTGAGGAGGAAACTCCATGAGAAACTTATCTCCAATAAACCACTCAAAAAAAGCCAAAAGTGACACTATTGCTCAATGGTAGAGCACTCACTTTGAGTGAAAGAAGCTTAGGGACAGTGCCCATGCCCTGAGTTCAAGCCTCCGGACTGGAAAAAAAATGTACATAGCTCCATAAAGGCACCTTTGCTAAGACCTGATAGAGCATTTGAAACATATCCAATTTCGTACAAGGTTTTAACTGTGAAGTATCTTACAAGACATTGAAAAGGAAAGAAATAAGACAGATAGGAAAGACGAATCAGAACTGTTTATCTTTAAAAATTGAATTACTAAAAATACTTTGCACCAATTTGTTCTCTGGAAAAATATAGAGAGAAGATATGTTTTCCCCTCTATTTCAAGGGATAACGCTCATCTGAAGAAGAAAGAAAGAAATGTTTTCATGCTTCACATGAGCCCTGGAGATACATCCTTTCTTCGAAAGATTTTTCCCCAGTTGGCTTTAATTAAGTTTAGAATAGTGTACCTGGAAACTGAAAAACGAATGCAAATCAAATTACTGTCTAGACAATAAGTTCTAATATTTCCCCTTACAGTTGTAGCCTGCTTTCAATGTTTTCATGAAAAGATTCATCTAAATCAAATTTCTGATAATCAATCACTGTAAGTGCACTGGGAGAATTGTTATTTAAAGGAGTCTCCCGGAGTGAACTTGAGAACTAATAGTCCTGGGGAGGCAACAAAATCCTTAAGTGCATTCACTTTTGTGTAAATCTGCCCTCACCCTTAACACATCAGCTTAGAGTGAAGAGTTGCTGGATCCAAGTGATGCCAGTAACCTTTTCCCATCTAGGGAGAAGGTGTCACTTAATATGATAAGATCACTCACCCCCATCCAACCCCACCAGCACCATCATTCCTTGTGCTAGTCAGCCTTCTATCACTATGACAAATCCCAGAGAGAATCAAACAGATCACAAGAAAGGCGTTTGAGGGCTTACAGTATTGAGGTTCTATTCTAGGATCCAGTAGATCAATTGCTTGTGTGTCTCTGTTAGGGATGGTTGCAAATCATGGCTGGGATGCACAGGAGAGGAAGAAGAAGGAGCCTGGGCGCCATCATCCCTTTCAAGGGTACATATGTGCCTAAGAAGGCCCTCCACTAGATCCTGCCTCTTAAAACCTCTCTTGCCTCTTCATGGTAGCAAGCGGGAACTAAGCCTTTCCTACATGGGCCTGCAGTGGGCAGCAAGCCAGAACTAAGCCTTTCCCATGTGGGGCCTTCAGTGGGCTCGCCAAATGCAAAGTGGGCCACTAAAACAGCATGGAGATAGCTGTTGCAAATGAGCCCAACCCAAAGGCCACCCAGAACACAGCTCCAGCAGAACAGCTAGCATACAAGAATATTCAGTAAGAACATTAGTGACATTTGAGGTTAATTGATTTGGGAGAGAGATGAGGAAAGCAGGATTTTGCTCTGAGTTGGATACTTTCCACAGTAAGGGTAATTCCAGGATTTGAAAATCTTATTAAATCTTGAGCTACAAAATGCCAAAGACCTGACTCCAATATGACTCCTTCCTGTTTTCTTATCCATCCCAGCATTCACTTCAGGATGTACTGTTCCAGATTAGATTTATTTACTTAGAGTTCTGTAGGCTGCAAACTCCAAAGATCAAGAGTCTGACAGACGGGTTTGATGCCTGATGGGAATTGTTGATTTTGCTTCTAAGATCGATGGTTCCTTAAAAACTTCATGGTAGGGAGGGAATGAACCACGTATTTTCAACTAAAAGAAGGAGCAGAAGCATGAAAAGGGCTTTCCTCTCTCCCTGGGGAGCTTGGGTGATGGTAGAGTCCCACTGTCAATCATCTCTAGTTTTGCTCCTTAGTGCTCAGTCCCCACATTGAACGTTTAATTTCAACATGGATGTTAGGAGCACATAATTTTTCTTTCTTTCTTTCTTTTTTTTTTTTTGGAAAGCAAATTCTCACCAATTTCCTTTTTACCATCAAGCATCACCACACTTAGAGCATTGCACTAGAAAGTAAGGAGTGAGCAGAATATATTTTAGATAATTTCAGTGCTCTGTCCTAGAAGGAGAGGGATTGGGAGAGTAGGGCTGGCCACACATGTCTCCATGTATCTTCCTCGGTGAGGAAATAATTTCAGGGAAATATGTTCATTATGTCCTGCCCAGAAATAGTTCTTTGGGAAGTGAGCTGATAAGTTCCAAGGTCTGTCAAATTAAAACATTGGAAATGGAATGGAGACCTACTTATCCTAAGTCATTTGTGTCCTACTTTGAGGAAGTGTCTCCCAAATTCCAGCCATTTGCTGGGAGCTAGCAGTGCAGTGGAGAAGGGAAATGTTGTTTGCTCTTATAATATGTATCTTTTAATAGATGTTGACAAACTCAATAGAATAGCTTCTATGAGTGCTTACTGCTTTCTTAACCACAAGTACAGATTGTAAGAAAAGCCAGGAATGAAATAAAGTAGAATCTAGGTAACAAAAGGGAAAATTAAGCTTTTGTTAATAGTAATGTTTAATTGACATTAAGGATAAGATCTCTGTTTATTTTATTTTAAATTTTGGTTCTGAAAAAATTAATTAAGAAAGCAAATGGAGTGGGATGAGGGGCTGGGGGGGAAGGGAAGGAGGGAGAAAAACGAGGAAGGGGATAACACGTATGACAAGAAATGAATATATACTCACTACCTTAAGCATGTAACTGTTACCCTTCTGTACATCATCCTGACAATAAATTTTAAAAATAGTAATGGTTAAGCCTATCTGACATGGGTAGACAATTCGATTTCTCCAACAATTTAACTTCTTTGCTCCTATTCCACATTTTGTTTATTTTTATTCACACGCGCCTGTGTGTGTATGAGAGAGAGAGAAGGAGGGGGAAAGAGAAAGAAGGAGGGAGAGAGAAGAAGAGAGGGTGGGAGGGAAGGAGGGAGATTAAAAAATGCATTTTTCTTCAAAATACCAGCATACTAACAAATCAGACAGATGGGAAATTTCCAAATATTGGTGAATGGAAATAGAATTTTCTTCTGCTGAAGCTAGAGACACTATGTAAGCTACTCAAGATGATAATAGGGAATTAGCAGCGTGAAAACTCACAGAAAAGAGAAAGATTTCATTTAGCCCTATAGATACAAGTGGACTGGTTTGAACTATGAAAGTCTCTCCTCTAAACTCTTAGTAATGTTTTTCTCTGCTATTCTTTTACAGTATCAACACGAGAACAGTTCTAAGATTTTTCTGTTAATGAAGAAATCCTCCATAAGTTCCTTTGTCCCTGAGCAGGAAACCAATGAAGCATTTTCAGGTGGCCTTTGATTTCTTTAAGTAAAAATTGGAGAGTTATGATGTCCACTGAGTCTCCACTGTGCCCTAGGCACTGTAGGGACAATAATAAAAATTAACATCACTCAGCCAGCCACCTGTAATCCTAGCTACTAAAGAGGCTGAGACCTAAGGATCATGGTTCAAAGCCAACAGAAAACCGGAAGTGGTGCTGCGGCTCAAAGTGATATCATGCTAGCCTTCAGCAAAAAGAGCTCAGAAACAATGCCTAGGTCCAAAGCTCAAGCCCCAAGATGAAGAAAAAAAAAAGAGAAAAGAAAAGAGGTCAGAGGATAAGGAACAAGTTGTCTGTGCTCACGGGCCCAGTTTGCCGATTATTAGTTGTCACTGTGAGGACACTTGGTAGAATGACAGTAATGCTGACATGACTCCTGGAGTGCATTGATTCATCTAGTGAGCATGGATAATCACAAAGCCAGCTTCACAGATCAAGTCATTCACTAAGTCCCAACATAGTCCATTATGCATAAGCTGTTTCTAAAATCTGCGGCTCATCTTAATGTTTCAACTAAGGATAATAGATCTGCAGTTCATTATAACTCTATTGGACCAACATTTTGATTACATTTTGTTAATAAAATGCCATTCCAATATATGCTAAGTTAATATGTTAGATAATTACCCCAAGGTACCTGTCCTGTGCTGTTCCACATAGCTCTTACCTTCAGAAGACACTCAATGAAATAGGATATAATAACTCAGTCCTTCCTATTTCATTTCAGAGAACTTCTTTGTAGTCTATGTAAATAGCTTCACAGAAGGATAAAACATATTTTGTCCCTGTATTTCATGATCTAAACTGTGATTCATCAAAGTATTGTGGAACATTTTATGAAAAGAAAACACAGTCATCATTGACACCCCCCAAAGGTATGCATTAACGTACTAACAAATTTCCCCTATTTCCTCTCATTAAGTGTCATTTGGTTTTGGTGCAGTGGATATCTGCCACAAAATTCTTTTAACTTCCCATCAAGGCCAATTACTGCAAACTTAGGTTCCCATGGCAACGAGGGGGTAGACCCCATTCTTTGCCCCTGTCAGTCATCTCAGCAGTGGGACTCTGGTATGGAGTGCTAACCAGTAGGGGAGTAGCGAATGGCATACCTTTGCAGAGCTTCAGATTGTGAATCCGAGGATGAAGCCACTCGGATGGAAAGGCCTGTTTCCATGCCAACTGCAGCAGCTCCTTTTGTTTTAGTTTGTCACTCATCACAGCAATGTTTGCCTTGGGAGACTGTGCTAAGCATTTCTAGCCACATTTTGTTGTGGATTCAAGAGTTTGGATGGCAGTGCTGCTATGGTTACGGGGTTTTGTCTTATGGGGAAATCCTGGAATAAAGTAATCACTGTGATTCCAATATAAATTGTAAATAACTAGCAGCACACTACAAAGAGAAGTTGGTATAACTAACTTCCATCTGGGACAATGTTAGCAAAGTCTGCCTCTTCTTTTCTTTTGTTGTACCTGCCCCCCTGAGACTGTAATGGTGGTGGTGTGTTTGAAATGGAGAAGGGAGGAAAAAATAATTCTGAGGGGTTTAATAAAATAAATAAGGAGAATATCAAGAGATTGTCTCTCCATTTATTTAAAAATAAGAATAGATATCGCTATGCTAAATGAAATCCAAGTACTCTATCTTTTGAAAACCAAGTACTGTATCTTCTATGTGGAATCTAAAAAAGTTTATTTTGGCCCAGATCTGGTGGTACCTATAGTCACCTATACCTATATCTATTACTATACCTCAGGAGACAGAAATAGAAGAATCTCAGTCTGGGTCTAGCCTTGGGCAACAACAACAACAACAAACAAACAAAAAAAAAAACTACCCTGTCTGAAAATAGACTAAAGTGTTCCCTCCAATAAAAATAGGCTAGGGCATGACTGGTGTGATTAGAACAGTTAACTAGCAAGCACAAGGCCTTGAGATCAAATCTCTGAACCACCAATAAAGTTCATCACACAGAAGCTGAGAGTAGCCAAGGAAACTACAGGGTAACGGGTAGAGGGAAAAGGTAGAGGGAATGGATGCTATCTTACAGAGAGAGCAAGAAATTCTGTAGCCACTGTATAGTGGGTGACACTAGGTAATAATTATGTATTTTATATTTTAACAAGCCAGACAGAAGGATTTTGAATATTTTTGCCATTAGAAATGATAAATTATGCAATGTATATACGTGTGACATCACATTATGCCTCTAAATATGGATGTTTCTGTACTTACATATCAGTTAAAGCTTAAAATGTAATCGAAATTTTAAAAAAAACTCAAAAAGAAAGTAAAAGCATGATTTTTAAATAATCAACAAAATAATAGATAAGAGAACAGCTCAAAGATAAATCTACACAAAAATATTCATATATTCAATACAATCCCTTTAATCCAGGGGACCATATGTATTACTTAATTTAAATGAATGTCTCAAAATCTTCTTCCTATTGTTGGAATATATCACTCCAAAATGCCTATGGTGAGATTTAGTAACCAATACAATATTAAGAGGCGGGGTTTTAGGAAGTGTTAAAGCCCTGAGGAGACTTCCTTGGATCAAACTAATAGTTAAATAAAAGAGATGTTTATTTACTAATAAACAAAATGACCCTAAATAATGAAAAATTACAAACAATCATTTCTCGCTCTTCTATGGACCAAAACTCTTTTAGGTTTACCTGGTTGTAATGTCTGCTTCCTGTCACAGTAAGTATCTAACTGTCTTCTGTAAGGAGTGGTGGCAGGTCATGAACACATGTTTTACACTGTTGCATCAGATTGTTCTTTTCAGGAATATAGCACAAAGTATGTAAAGTATATTTAATCTTTTCCCCCAAGAGGTGGAATAGATGGGGCCATGGCAGGGAGTAGCAAGGAGACATCTGTAGAGGAAACTGTAATTACGTCCATATGGCAGGGACAGTTGGATCAACCCACTAAAACATTAAGCCTGCTAAAACTCACTGGGGACCTACTTAACTGTTTATGGTCTCTACAAAGTATAGCCATTATTTCTCATACTGAGACTAAGTAGAATGAGTCTGAGAGAAAATTCCAGGGTGGCTATATTTTTTTAAATGTAGGCTTTGGTTATCTTTCTGGAAACAAGTGTTAGTGTTGGTTTTAATATGTTATGTTCCCTCACATTTACTCTCAGTATAAATACATTCAGAAATTTGTTAACCTACATTAAAACACAATTCCACTTTTCAAAATGCATTTGATAATTGTATCATATAGGAGGCAGCCCAAAAGTAGGTGCTCAGGTAACAAATGGTACATTCTGAACAAATTACCTTTTAGATAGAAGAAACTGAATATATGTATGGGAATACATGTGTTTATTTATAGTTATGTCCACAGATCTGTATTGTAAATATAGGTATAGAAGTAATACTGAGTTTTCAGAATTTATTCAGAAGGATAATTAAATTTTGCACTCATATTCTGCATTGACAGCAGTGTGCTATTTTTGAGTGAGTAAATGAATGAATGAACACTAGAGGAAAATGATGGCAAGTTGACTGCTTTAGTTAAAATGGAAGGTTATTGTTAACTACAAGGAGTACAGGACTTTCATTATTTTTCTTGTATTTCTCATTTGTCTAATATTCTAGTTGCATTTATATCTTACAAGTCAAAGGAAATTACTTTATTATAAATAAGTAGTGCTGAGGGTACACTCTGTGCTTGGTAGATATACATTTTTGAGGTTGATAAATTTCTTAGCAATTGACTCCAGAAGGTACTATGTTCTTGCAGAATTACTGTGTATTGCACTCAAATTTATTCTACAGTCTTTCTTCACCAATACTGTGGGTATGGATTGGTAAGAGGAATTGGAAACAATGAAGTGGTAGGCCAATCTTACCATAAAGCCTCGGTTTGAACCAAGAAAATACATAGAATACATTACTATTCCAATCTGATAGGTAATCAAGCCTCAAAAGAAAATAAGTGAACTTAAATAGTGATACAATGCAAATTTGAAGGTCAAGGATGGAAACAAACCATCCAGGAGAAAAGGTGAAGGAAATCAGACCCTATGTCAAGACAGGGATCCAGGGAATACCAGGATCCTTTAGAAAATGAAATAGCTTGGGATGGCTAAGAAGATAAGGAAGTCGTGAGAAGATGGAACAGTGGACAGAAATCAAATTACCTCGTGTACCTTGCTGAGAACTGGACTTTACACAGTGGGTAAAGCTCTGGAGAAGAGAAATAATGGTCTCATTTTGAAATACATCTCCTTTCTCTTCTCACCTGACATTTAATTAATTGAGACAATATGTGGCCAGTAACAGAAAAAATCAATGAAGGAAATAGAGAAGGAAGGACCAAGGACAGACAAGATGAATATTTTATAGGCAAAAACTTAGAGGATATCAACTAGAATGGAAGTTGATGAGGCTTTAGAGTAGAGGTCAACAAACTTCCCCCTGCCTAGCTTAAACCCATTTCTTCTACTATAATTTCCAACACAATTTCAGCTTGAGAACCCTGAGCTAAATCTTCACAAGATTGTTTATATGGATTTTGAAGGTAGAATACTGTTACAGAGAAATGTTCATCTGTTATCTCAGCCACCTGGTACACCAGAGACATGAGATCATTTAATAACTATGCCATTTAAACCAAGAACATCCTCTCTTCAGACATAAAGCATCTTTGTTCCCTAGGCCTTTATAATCTACAGAAAATGCCTACTCAAATTAAAATCTTGTAGACATAATGGAGCTCACTTACAAAAGAATCTACTCTGAGATATTTTACACAGTAAAGAGAATAACAATATAATTTCCTAAATTAATAGCTATTAAGGAAATCATAACAATAGCAATAACAAGAGAGAAAAGAAAGGAATCAATAATGCAAGAAACTGAAAAGTCCTAAAGAACAGGACCTAAGACCCTAGAAAGGTCTACATAAACACCTCAATAATGAGACAGAAACGTTTTTCTTAACATCAATTACTCCTTTATTGCTCAAATTCATTCATCTTCAAGTTCATTCATTGTTGCTCAAGTTCACTCATATATTTTGTTGAGATCTATTGGCCTCAATGCTTTCTGCATTCTCTGGTTAGATTTCAAGGTAACTGTTTTAAATGTAATTGACACGGTAGAGAAGGAGAACTTATATCCCCATTTTTTGAAACCCTGTTATATTAGTAATATTCAGCATAGTGATTTTGCCTGTTATGACTCACTTGCTATAAAGGAGTGGAATATAGGCTACTGACATGTAGTAAGGAAAGGCCAAACAGAAAAGCAACGCAACATGTCCTAAGGTATAGGACATCCAACCACAACAAAAAATTTGAGTGATCTTACTTGACAAATCCTACTTCAGAAGAACATCCAATCATATAGTCAATATTCCAAACATATCATTCTTTGTAATGTCATAGAATATAATCCAAATATACTGCCATAGCTACAAAGAGATCCTCACAAGAACCTTAATAAGGTCAATCAACAGAATACAAGTGAAGTTAGCATATTTTACCAGTATTAACATGTATGAGTTTAGTATGCATTGTTGTTTTATATACAGTGAAATCAGACCTCCTCTACAAGATGAAATTGTTTACCTGTTTAATTTCACACAAATGTCCTTTGAACTCTCAGAGCTACAAACACCACCACACCACACACACAAAAACAGTACAAGAAAGATCTATATGAGACATGTTGCCAATTTTCTCAGAAGAAAGAAATGTGTCCTGAAAAAAAAAAGCATTTGTTGAACAAGCTGCAGCTGTGTATAACTAATACTTAATTGCTCATCTAGAACATATTATCTATCAAGCAGAACAAAGGTGGGTAATTTGCTATGATCTACGGTGATGATTTACCAAATGACTGCATAAAAATACACTTAACTCATATTAAAGTTATGACAGTAACCAATCAAACCCCAGGGTATTCAGAATGAATGGTGACTTTATCTACATTTCCTTTGTAGGTTTAGAAAATATTCTTCAGAAAATTAGTCAAGGGTTTTGTAAAACCTTCTATTAGAAATCAGAAATTGACATCTGAATCCCGAGAACTACTCTAAAGCATCTAACAAAGTATGGTATTCAAAACTAAAACGGATACGTAAGTGCTCATTTTAATGTGAAATATTGTTGTATTGATAACTTCTCTCTCAAAAATAACAGTGCAGGCTTCTCTCAGTATTTGAGCTTCAGTGGTGGTCCAACACGATTCGAAAGCAATTTGCTTGGTACTGTGTGTTCACAGAATTCTTTTCCTTGTGTTTAACTCTGTAAATGATACCATAGAACAACATTGCTGTGGGAACGCTAACTAGTTGAGAGATGACTTCAAGTATATGGGAGGCCATACATGGCTATATTCATCTAATACATGACTTTGTAAAGGAACTCGACCACCCACAGAGAGGAGAGGAGTAGAAGAAGGAAAAGGTGAAGGGAGAAAAATGCAGGCAAGAATTCATTGTATGTACCACAGAATTGAGAAATATAAGGAAATGGGTGGGTTGAAGGGGGTTGAAGATGTTGAAGTATTGACATGATCAAGATGCATTGTACGTATAAACTGCTTTGTTAAACTGTAAAAACGAAAATAAATACATTATCTAAAATTAACATAGGTAAGGGAAAGGATGTATTGAAAGCAGTGTGATAGAATGTTGAAAGGGGTGAAATTGATCAAGACATACTATATTAAACTGCTTCGGTGAATGGCAATTCTTTTGTAAAACTATTTAAAGATAATAAAATATTTTAACATAAATTAAAGAAATACAAATGTAAGTGTACAATTTAATTTAAACAGAAATAAAAATGACAAACTTTACTTTCTTAAATATTAACAATAAGCTCTACTCAAAGTGAATAAAATTCTCTTGGAGACTGGAAATGGAGTAGAAAAGAGTTCCAATAGTGAACTTTGTCACTGAAGAAGGTGTAGAAACAAACTCTGATACATTAGTTCTCCACTTTCAGTTTTTCCTCTCTTTTCAGCATAATTAGAATTTCAGACTCCTTTGTCTATGTCACATTAGCTTGTATTACTTGTCACCAAAGTAGGAAGCACACATGTCCTCATCCTATCCATGTTAAGTTTAAACACATTACTATCTGTCAAAACAGCATGTGGGCAAAAGTGATACTGATGCAGCTGTGAGCTAAGGCCTTTCATGAGCATGTCCATCTTTATTCGTTTCATGCATTTTCCAAGAGAGGAGGCTGCCTCCAATAGCTATTAACTATTTAGACATGTGGAGCTGACCCATAGACTTGAAGCAAAAAAAAAAATACAGTAGTGAGTCAACAACCTTTATGAAGTTGTGCTTATGCAGTGAAAGTTCAATCCTACCACCTATAATAAGTGTTTCTACTAAAGTTTATTTTATGGACCTTCTCTACCTAATGTCTGCTCTCTGATTTTTCTATGATGAACGTGTAGGAAGGAAGGTTAAGACTGACATTGTGAATTAAATGATTTTTTTTTCTCTTTGCCATTTCTCTGCTTACTCTAACTTGTCTTGGTTATGTTCATCTGGTATTAGACTGACCAAACAGAAGGAATTTCAGAACACTGAGGAGAACTACCAGAAAAGAATTAAGAAATTCACCTTTCCACCTAATATTTTACTGAAAAAAGGGATATTTATGCCACTGTAGAAACCTTGCTAACAGAGGAAAAAGACAAGAATGATCTATATTTCAGCAAAGTTAAAAGCAGATGTAAAAGAGGAAAAACATGAAGTTCTGATTGATATGATCCACTCTCTGAGCATACCAAAACCTGAAGGTAAATCTTCTCTGTATTTTTATATATATGACAAATATAACATAACATACATAACACACACAAACATATATATATACACACATATACACATGCATATATTTACCTCTTGTTCCTTAACCTAGTCTGAATTATCTGCAACCAATCGCAGAGAAATCTTTATTAAGTACAACACTTCTGATTTAAGTGATGGGAAATAGAGAAAATATTATTTTTAAAGACAATTTTCTCTTACTTGAACTATAATACTCACCTACTTTTAATGTGAATAGAAAGAATGCATTGCAGTAGAGAACCATTATAAAAGTATATGCAAAATACATGGTTAAATCTTCTATTCATATAATTTTCTTGTAAAAGTGAATATCATTATGACATAATTATAGTTTATCCAAATCCCAGCATGAAATTAACATTTCAAAGGTATAATAGAATTATAATATTTTCCTACAGGACATAATATTTTATAAAATCAGACTATTTATAACCTCCCAAATTTCCATGAAATTTAAAAGACTGTCTTTAAACTATACTAAATATCAAAGAAAGTTTATAATATATACTGGTTTTATATAATATGGGAAAAATAGTTAAAAGTAAAAAGAAATAGAGGCCAGCCAGATTGCGAACAAGGTATTTGCTATTGTTAGCAGGTCTTCTATTTTTATCCAGAATCTATTGTTTGAATTTTTAAATTATCTTTAAGTAGTTGGGACTACTATTGTTTATACACTTGTGTGGTCTGTTTTCAGGGGTTTTGTACTTACTAAATTTGACTTTTTTTTTCCTAGCAATCATTTAAAACTCTTTCCATGATCTTCCATCTTATATTAAGTAATGGAGATAATTTCACAATGGCATCTCAGTTCCTGTAGCTAAAGCAAATTCCCATAAAGTGGTGGTTTAAACAGTCCTTATTTAGCATAATTTGGATGAATAAACAGAAGTTCATGATAAACGTGACAAGGAGGTCACATTCTTGTGAGGAGAGCTCTCATCCCAGTTGACTGGTGGCCATATTGTCATATTTTTACAAGACACAGAAAAAGAGGAAGTAAGCTCTCTGTGTAAGTTTCTAAGAGCACAAATCCCATTCACAACCTCATCATTTCCCTGAGGCCCTACCTCCTGATACCATCACCACACCAAGAGTTAGGATTTCACCATGAACTAGGAAGGGGACACAAATATTCAGTTCATTACAATAGACTTTGCCAATTTTATCTTCCCATTCTCTTTCAGAGCCAAATACTTGGACTTCACTCTGGTCTAAGCAGACATCTTGTTCTTCCCTGACAAACTGAAATGTTTCAAACCTTAACACCTCTGTACTAACTCCTCTGTCTAGAATTCTTTTCCTATGGAATTCAAGGAAAAGGATTTCAGAGAAATTTTCTCCGAACAGAAACTTAAGCAAAGGATACGGATACCTAATGTCATGAAAGGAATATACAAAACAACATGAAAGAAGCCTAGGTAGGGACATTGCTGGGTGGAGAGGAGTAGGGTGAGTGCAGTTGAACCTGTAGGAATAGAACCTTACAGTCTTGCAGATAAATATAATGGGAGCCCAATGGGGGTGGGGGGTTGAGGAAGAGAACATTCTGGAAGGGATATGGCTGAGATCACTCTCGTTAGCCTTAGAGCTGTACTCCACAGTAGGCAAGTCACTAGTTACCTGAAGTTACTTAAATTTAAATGTCAAAAAGTGAACATTTCCACAGTCGCACTAACTGCATTTCAAAGGCAGAACAGTCCTCTAAAACCAGAAGCTATGTGTCAGAGAACACATACAGAATATTCATTGTCACAGAATGTTTCCTTGGCAGCATTGCTTACAATGGGTGCTCCCTTGAAAGCCAGTTAGAAATGCACAAGGTCTGCTATGGCTTGCCTAAACCTGTACTAATTATTCCCAATAAGGGAGACCATAGAGTCCCAATAGCTATACCCTTATGAACACCTAAGATGATGCTAAGTGAAATGAACTCCATGATATGGAAACAATTGTTATATCACAGTTGTAACTACTTTCAACGTCCTATGTGTATGTGTAGTTTCTATTATTGATGATGTTCTTGTATCACCTTCCTATGGTTGTACCTACACTATCTCTATAATCTTATCTGAGTATATTGGAAACCGTGTTTACTGGTATTGGAAGTAGGAAATTCAAAGGGAATACCAAATTTGAGAGACACAGGGTAAAAAAGGAGAAATAACTACAAAAGCAATACTTGCAAAACTGTTTGGTGTAAGTGAACTGAACACCTGGGGGGGGGAGGGAAAGGGGGGGAGGGAGGGGGGCATGAGGGACAAGGTAACAAACAGTACAAGAAATGTATCCAATGCCTAACGTATGAAACTGTAACCTCTCTGTACATCAGTTTGATAATAAAAATTTGAAAAAAAAAACATGCAAGAAAAAAAAAAAAAGAAATGCACAAGGGCTGGGCTGGAGACACAGCTGAAGTGGTGGAATGCCAGATGAGCAAGCAGGCAAGGAAGATCAAAGCTTTGCGTTCAAAACCTGATAAAGGAAAGAAAGGAAGGAAGGAAGAAAAAGAAGAAAGGAAAGGAGGGAGGGAGGGAGGAGGGAAAAAAGGAGGAAGGAAGACAGGGAGGGAGGGAGGAAGGAAGGAGAGAAATGAAGGGATGGAGAAAGAGAGGAAAAGGCAGACAGCAGGCAGGAAGGAAGAAGAAAATACAAGGTCAAGACCTCCTCTGTATTCTAGGATGATTCTCAAATGATTTGCATAACATAATGTGTAATAAGCATAGTTCTAGAAAATAACTAGCCAGTCTATTGAATTGTGTTGATAATTTTCTACCTGAAAGTAAAAGACATTGCAAACTCTTCCGTATAGAAAATGATGACGATGGAAGAGATGCCAATATTGCCAAGTAAAATAATCAATTTGCTCTTCAATTTGGTGAGACTTCAACAACTCCCTTCAGGAACTCTGTAATTTACGTACACTGCCTGGTTCAGATCCAATGCTTAGCATTTGGAGCAATACAGCAATATGGTTACAGTTCTTGGCCAACATAATTTTGAGATATTTCCCTTCCCCAACTGTCCCCTTTGCCCCCCTACAGGATCCCTCCCCGATTGATGTCTTACTCCTGTGAGTGGGGCTTCTACATATCATACCAATAAAATCTGGGCTGTGACACACCACACACACACACACACACACACACACACACACACACACACACAGCTTAATATTCTTATTTAGAGTTCCCAATGGAAGACTATAGGGCTGTGAAATGTTGTTTGTTAGGTCATTAAAAGAAACTAATGAACTTGCTCGCTTCCTAAAATTGTAGCTCACTTTTTCAGAAGTAAAGACTTCTCTTTATTTTTAAACTGTACTGTTATCACACACATAGATCACCGTGTGGTTGTTAGCCATTTCAGACACGTACTCCTCACTTTTATTGTGTAGTGTGTTACATGACAAAATACCTCATCAAAACCCCCGGCTTGTAAACAGGGCGTGATAAGCCTATGAAAGGATGCAAATGCTTCTAAAGAGCCAGCATATGCAAAGATTTAATTCTGAGCTCAACAACAACACAGCCACGAAATGGTAATAATATAAGAATGAACAGTAGGCCATAATGAACACTTATTATACTCTGTGAATATTTATATCTTCCCAAATCATAGGCTGAGGCATTAGCCCCTGTGTGATGGGATTTGGAATGAGTCCTTGGGTGATAATTCAGATTAGAAAATGGCACATGGAGAATCCCCTATAATAGAATTAGTGACCTTGTAAAACGGAGGGAAAGAGAGATTTCCCTTTCTCCCCACAAGAGCTCACAGGAATGGTCATGTGAGGATACGTAAAGATCCAAGTCATCTGCAAGCCAGGAAGTGAAGCCAGAAACCAAAGGTTCAGACACGTTGACTTTGAACTTCTCAGCCTCTAGAGGAATAGAAATACTCATTGGTTAAACCATTCACTCCAGGATATTTTTTGTTGTTGTAAGCTTGTATTTGGCATACTTTCAGTTACTGTAAGAAATACTGAGAACATCAACTTGTGTTAGCATTGTTGGGGGTTCGGGACCAAAATAATGGGTTCTGACCTGTTTCTTTTGATCTCTGGTAACACAATCCATCATGGATGGAGTTCATAGTGAAGGAGTTCCCTTCGCCTCACAGCCATTACATGCACTCCATGATGTGCTTCTAGACACGCCTTTCATGACCAAAACCTTCCTATATCCTAAAGGATCCATCTTCTTCCTATGCCCAAGCTGCCCAACCTTCCACACAGAGGCCTTTGAGACACATTTCAGGTCCAAACTATGAGCAGGACCTGAGCAGACAAAGTTATTTCATGCCAGGTCCGGTGTACATTCCTCAGAGGCCCTGGCTGCTTTGATTGAATTGTCAAGCTAAAATCACTAATAGTGTAATCATATTACAAATGAGGAAACTGAGGAACACACCAGTGAAGTAACATTTCAAAGTCACTGACACCATTCCAAAGTCATCTCAACTTTATTTGATATAAGTGCAAAGGAATTCAGGTAAAGGTGTTTGTGTGCATTTGTGTGGTTTCTCTGTGTGTGTGTGTGTGTGTGTGTGTGTGTGTAAAACAGTAGCAGTTGCAGAGCCACTCAAAGCATCCTGTGTATTTGAAAATGCTAGCAAGTATTTTTACAGCAAGATTAAACTATTACCTGCATTTAAGCAGGTGCTATTATTTTTATGTGTATAATTAGGTACTGTGTACAAAATATATACATCTGTGGCTATATCCTGCTTTCAACTGAGAAATTATACTCATTTGAATTCATGTAATACAAACAAAATGGCCTGCTTAAAGCATAAATGCACAAGAAAATGTATGTCATGTGCAGGAAGTCTGACTTCTAATTCTTTCTTTGTAACTCTTTATGTGACTCCCCCACAGTTCACTTAGGACAAATTTCTGTCCTATGGAAAAAATAGAGATATTTACTTTTTTCTTCAGAATTAACATGAATTTCACATCCTCTAACAAAACCTTAGCATGAATTTCATCATCTATACTGAAAGAGTAAAATGATAGATTGTTATAATTACTTTGATCTCTGAGTCCAGAAAGGAAAGGCAAAAGAGGAGAAAGGAAGGGAAAGGAAGAGAAAGGAAGGGAAAGGAGGGGGAATGGATGGGAAGGTAATGCAAGAGAGAGGAAAGAAAGAAAGGGAAGGGGAGGAGATTGAGAGACAGACAGGAAGAAGAGAAAGGAGGAAAGAAAGAAGAAAGAGAGAGAAGAAGTGACTGGGACAAATGGAGGGAAAGAGGGAAGGAAAGAGGAAAAGAGGGTAAAATAGAGGAAGGGAGAATGGAAAGATAATAGGTTCTATTTTATCAGAGAATAAACAAGTATTTTTGAGATATGGCTAAATTGTTAAAATCTATTATTTTAGCAAATGTAAAACAGTTGTTACCATTCATCCACCAAGTAACTAAAAATCACTTCCAAACAAAGCATACAACAATAACAATATTGACATACTGAAAAGTTCATGTGTATGGCTTTGAGAATGTACCCTGGCCATCTGCTCCAAGTATACATTTGTCCAACTTCTCTTTCCAAACATTGGTTTTGAGAATTAAGTCTCAGTGGCCAAAAATGAGTCAGGTACCCACATTAGAATCAATCTTGTGACCAAGACAGTTTATGTGCCTATCCTTGGACCACAGTTGAAACATCTACACTCTTAACCATCTAGGAAAAAGAAGGAAAATCCATGTAACAAATACTAGGTTAGGGAGTGGTATCCCATCTATTACTATATATAATAATAGCTATACATCACTGAGCATTTCCCATATGCCATATGTTCTACATTATACATTAGCAATTTTATCTCCCATAAAGACAAAGAAACAGAGGCTCATACAAGTGAAGGTATTTTCATCAATTCCAAAAGCTAGTAGGAGTCAGTGTTGGGATATGAGGACATTTAACTACTTTCATTCTAAGAGTCTTAACCGGTACATAGCTTCCACAAGAAGTAACTTGACATTGAGGCTTGATAGGTACAAGAGATGCAAAGTCACATAGTAAAGTAACTCACAATGTGGCTCCCAAAGACAAAAGTCCTTGGAACAAAAGAGTAAAATACAGCATGATTTACTATGATTGCCCAGAGTACAAGTGTGATCCTGTCACATAATCAGTATTCACAGGTTTTCAACAATTCAGTTATCATACCTCCAAATACAAATGTGACACAAAAATAATGTTCAAGAAGTCTTTTACTCCCATTTCCTTTATGGGGAGGCAGAAATATTTCTCCTGTTTCCCCCATTCCTCTCTACTTCATCCTGTTGCACTAAAATAAACCCTTGATAAAATTTAAGAAAACAATAATAATACTCAATATGTATGTGTAAAACAAAAATCACAATTCAACATTTCAAAAAGAACTAGTAACAACCAGAACACACTGACTTCTAAGAACCATCTATAACTCCGACTTGTTACATAGTTGGCTATTGGTGACATCAGAATGATTTCAGGTCATGCAAATTAGACCACTGGGATTTTGTAAAGTAGTCATTTGAAACTTGTTTATTCGTATGCCTACAAGCACTAACCTTTACAGCCAATCAGTCTTAAGTTTCCACAATAGCATGGCTTATAGATAATTTTCTGTAATAAGGGCTGACAAATGATTGCCCACAGGCCAAATCCAGCCAGCTGCCTATTTATGCAAATAGTTATGTTGGAACACTGCCACACATATCTTTTTATAGATCGTCTTTTGCTATTTTCATACTACTATTAAGTCAACTTTGGCCATAGTCAAATAAGATTTGTCCCACAGCTGTCTCCATATATAATGAACTACAACAGTGATGCAATTAATTGACCCACTGCAAGTTAACTCAAGAGCATATTGTTTCAACAGAGAGTTAGGTCTACCACTTTGAGCTATCAAGCTTCACCAATCATAGTCTGCCAACTAATCAGATGATAGCCATATAAAAGCAATCATCAGCCAGGCAGATATGGCTCATGCCTATAACTTCAACTACTCAGGGGTTTAGGATCTGAGAATTGCTGTTTGAAGCTAGCCTTGGCAGGAGAGTTGGTAAGATTCTTTTTTTTTTTTAATGAAAAAATTTTAAATTTATTTTTAACTTATAATCATTATAAAACTTACATATTTCTAGTTATTACAAGTGATATATTTAATTTTGACATTTTTGCATTTTAGTTGTACTTAGTTTTTACAATTTTTTTAAATTTATAAATGGTTTTTTATTTGAAGAATTTTTATTGAGTGATTTGTTTTAATTTGCTCTTATTTTCAGTTAACCACCAGAAGTGGAGGTGTGGCTCAAGAGGTAAAGAGCCAGACTTAAGTAGAAAAATGTTCAGACATAGCTCGGAGGCCTTGAGTTCAAGCTGTGGTCCAGCACTCACTGTGACAGATAGGGTGTAACAGTTTTCAGTTCCTAAGTAAAAGCTTGTGCCATTGTATAAAGTTCCCAAGTCCACCAGAAACCCAAGAGATAACCAAAGATTTGCACTATTCTCTCAACCATTTGTTTTGTATTTTAGCATTTATACCAACTGGAAAAGGGGTTCCAAATGTTGACATCATATTTTACTTCTAGTTCCTTTCTGGTCCTTGGTCTTTTAAGTTCTCATTTCATTGGTAGCCCTTTTTAGCTATCGTAAGTCATTTTTCTATTTTCCTAGTTCACTTAGTTACTTTCAGCTAAAAGGATTTTCTGAAATATAGATATCAATAGTGAAAAGTAAATTTTCTTTAATCCTTTAATTATATACGTCATTAAACCTATTTTTAACATAAATATACGAAAATATCATCTGTCAGATCTAGAAGAGATAAGGTGTTCTGTTAACTGCCATAATCCAGTTCTCTAATTAGAATCTGTCAAAATTTATCTGGAACATTGCTTAGTAGCATGGAAAAATTCAACTTGTAAGTTTAAATTACTGAGAATCAAATAGAGTGTTCACCTCCAAAATGTGTACAAAACATACACAAAACTATACCGAAAGGCCAAAAGAACTGAGCAGAACTTACACAAAGGTAGGCCCTCATAGGCCAAATGTAACTATATTCATTGCCTTGTAAAACAAAAAATATCTACACACCAAGAAGATTATATCAGAAACCAGGCTCTATACAACTGAAGATTCACAATAATCAATGTACAACCAAAACTAATTGGTTCAGAAGACCATTTTTAAAATGGTAGTCCAGGAAGAGACATTGTAGCTCAAGTGGTAGAGTGCTGAAGAGCTAAAGAGCTCTGGAACAGCACCCAAGGCCCAAAATTCAAGCACCATGACCAACAAAAGCAAAACAAACAACAACAACAACAACAAACCCTATTGGCAGGAACATCAAAATGGAGAGACGAAGGGTAAAAGGTGAACCATTGCAACAGCAATACTTACAAGACTATAATGCTATAATCCAACTGTACAACTCATGGTGTGGGAATATGGAGGGGGGAAAGTATGGAGAAAAATGGGGGAGGAAGTAACAAGTTCATTAAGAAATGTACTCACTGCTCTATGTATGAAACTGTGACCCCCCTCTGTACATAATTTTGACAATAAATAAATACAAATACTTAATAAAAGATAATATATTTTAAGAATGTGTGTATTGAGTTACCACACCCCAAATAACTCAGATTTTTTAATTATCAAAAATAATGTTAAAGCAGCTGTCAAAGCTTATGCTATTTTTTATAACAGCTAGAATGAATAACGTGATGGCACTGATAGAGAAATAAATATTTAAAAGAGCAACTCAATACAATATTGTAAACTGAAAAATAACACTTCTTCAATTCAGAGTTCACTGAATAGGAGGATGAGTAAGCAGACTAGATAGGGCAGATGAAAAACTAAGCAGATTCCAGTACAAAGCAACAGAAATTGTACAGCTTATGGAGAGGCAAATAAAAGTTCATAAAAGAATTAATAAGACCACATTTATCTTTGAACTACTGAAATATCTAAAGAGACATGGGAGTCCCAGAAGAAAAGGATGAAAGTAAAAGTGCAGAAATATTTGCAGAAATAATATTTGCAAACATTACAAATTGGGTGAGACACAAAAGTAGTCTCTAAGAGCTTAGCAAATTTCAAATAGGATAAATTCTTTTTAAAAATAAGCTATGCACAGACACACAGTAATCAAACTGAAAGTAAACCAAAGTATTCTCCAAAACATAACCCTAATTATATCGATGAGAATAACAATTTGGATGACTATAAATTTATCATCTAAACCCATAAGGATCATTTTCTTGGATTTAGACTACTCACTTTCAAAAATGTCTTTCATGCACTTTAAGGACAAATAAAACCCTTCAATATAGTTCAAATATCTAGCGAAAATATCATTTGGGAATGGAAGGGAGAAAAAGGCATTTCCAACCAAAGAATAGCAAAGACAATTTGTTGCCCATGTACCTTAAACTCCAAGTCGAAATTCAACAACTTCAAGGTAAGGATAAACAATCTGCAAAGGAAAAAAATAGAACCTTTGGAATCGATGAAAAGATGTGGGAAAAATTGTAATAAAATAGATCCTGTAAAATTTAATGTGGCTGGTTTTCATGCTTTATTCAAATACCAATGTCTTAAATTCTATTACAAGTATTATTGAGATTGCTCCAAGGTTGTTTTCTATTTCTACCTAAAAGCATACATTCATTAGTTGTATTTAGCAAAGCTGTTCAGCATGCCCAGTGGTAAAAGTCCAGAGTCCTTTATCCCCAGCTGCCAGGAATATTGACTGATAAAGCTTACTTGTGAAACCTTTGCAGAATCCCTTGTTCCCCATGTATCATGTGCATCATTCCTTGAGACATACAAAAGTATAGCTACTTACCCTCAGTCTGGGAGAACTCCTAAGAGTCTTGCCCCTCCACAGCTCACCATAGGGTCACCTGCTGGCCTGTGCCGTCTGAATTTCTTTGCTCTGTAGGTTCTCATTACTTTCTTGTAGGTGTTGTTGTGAATTGACTCCCCAATAAACATGCGTGCAAGTCCTTTGACTCTAGGTCCGTTTCCTGGGTAACCTGACCTCAGAATTTCTCATCCAAGGAAACCTTCTAAAGCCGTCCTTTGAAAACTGGAAGGCGAGGGGGCGAGGAAGAACAAACATCTCACTAAGTTTCAGCTGAAGATAATTATTTAGATTGATTCTCTCAGTAGGGTGCGCTAAATAAAACCCACTCATTCCTGGAACCCTGTGGAAAGTCAAATGATAGTGTTGAGAGTTGCTTTCTATCAAAACTCCCGAGATCCATGTATGGGTCCAATGCACTGAGAGTTTACAGTGCCAAAGATAACATTATAGAACAGGATTCAAAAATAGGACAATGGGAAAATGCCCTCCGATGCCACAAAGTATGTGGGGAAACAGGTGCCAAGTTATTGTAAAGACCTAGAATTGCTCACCCACATTTATACCAAACTAATACACCAAAGCTTCCATGAGAGAAAATGACACATTTATACTGGGATAACTATTTCAAATTCTCTCCTTAAATGAGTCACATTAAAGAAAATATTACATGAACACTCAAGTATTCTACCATGTTCAAGATGAAAGGCATTTTGGTTGAAGTTTTCCTTATCCTATGCCTATCACATGAAAATAAAATTCAGTCTTAATGATCCTTCTTATAGAGACCCCTAGAGTTTTGAGTAAACTGTTGTTTTCAATGTTTCATTCATATTTTATTGTTATCCATGAGTATTGTCTAATGAACTGAAAAATTCAGAGAAGCAAAAAAGTGTGGATTAACTGGGCACTGATGGCTCACACCTGTAATCCTTGCTGTTCAAGAGCCTGAGATCTGAGGATTGCTAGCCCAGACAGGAAACTTTGTGAGACTCTTCAATTAGTCACCAACAAAGACAGAAGAGGAGCTGTGGCTCAAGTGGTAGATCACTAGTTTTGAGGAAAGAAGCTGCAGAATAGCATCTAGGCCCTGACCAAAAAAAGAAGATAAAAAAGTAAGCAAGTAACAGATTAGGCTATCCAAGTACCAAAGTAAATGTCATGAGAGTCCTCTCTTTTTTTGCTTTTATTAGTTATACCAGGGAGTGAAGGATTCCATTGTTACATTTGCACACATTTACAATATATTCCTATCGATCTCACCTGCTCCTTCACTCTGTTTTCCCTTACCCCTTTCCAAAAGCAATTCCTCTCTATTTTCACAATTACAAACAATGCATTTCAACCATGCTCGTGTTTGGTTCATCTTCTTTGGTAATCTAACCCTGTCTGTAGAAGACATACCTTATTTATCTTCCTAGCATTTTTCCATCCAGAGTGCACTGTTTTTTCTACAGGAGTCCCTCATTTTTTTAGTTTCCCCCAGATTTAACCCATGTCCAGATATGATATATCCTATTATTTGACTAAGCATACAATGCCCTCATTTTGTCTCAGACATAACAAATCACATGTCAAAATGATTGGCTCAGGGAATAGGGCATAAAACAAGACAAGTCCGTGAGTACTGGTATATGTGGGGCAGCAAATGATAAAGATGTATTGTTTTGTTTTGATCATGTGTTTTTCTTTCTAATAATTAGGTGAGAAAAAGATATATAAACGGATGTCAAGGCTATCATGGGTGGTATTGCTTAAGACTACGTCTTGCACAATAGTCCAGAACAAAGATGAAGCCACAGCCCAGGAAAACATGTAACCATTCTCAATTGAGTTGGATTTTGAACCCTCCAGTTTTTATAAGCTAATACATGTACCTTTTACGTAATAAAATTACATAAAGCATATTTATCAAGCTTCAAAATGGGAACTCTAGAAAATAAGAACATAGAAAAGAGAATTTGTACTTGCAAGAGTAGGAAAGCATTTAAGGACATTCATTCATTCAACAATGAGCACACATTTTGAAACATTATACGGAAAGGCCAACTTATGTACAATTTCTATGACCTTACGTATCAACTAAAATGAAGGTAAATAAAAATACAAAAGCTAGGCTTAGCATAGACTATCAAAATATTTTGTTCAATATATGCACAGAAATATATTCAATAATTATAATGTATTCTAAATATATATATTCATTTATATATTTATCTCATGCCTTCTGCGTTATGACACAGGATAGCCATGAAGGAACATTAGTTGGTTCCCAACCTCATGGACTTACAAAGCCCAAAGTGGAAATGGAGCCCCAGAAAGTTAGTACACCATGAGAGGAGAATGACATCTCCAGAGTATGCTATGTTTGAGTGCTAAAAGAGTTACTAATATGGTATGTTGATACAGTAAGGAAAGTCAGTGGCCTTGGAAGCAAGGATGCTGACACAGAAGTCTACAGTATGCACTGGCTGGAAGGAGGATGGCAAAGTGTTGCGACACAAAGAATAGCTTGTTCAAAAGTTTGGGCAGGTGAGGTATCTAGGAAGAATGTGCTGGATTATGAGATAGTTGAGGGAGATGGGCTTGTTAGAGCAGGTGGAAGCATCACTTCAATATGTAAACTTGGCTTTTTACAGAATTTGGAACTCTAAGATTGCATGTTAATTATTTTTAAAGAGTCTTCTTCATCATATGTCTACACATGTTTTTTTGCACATACATTTAAAAATCTCCCTAGAAGATGAAGTTCTTGAAGAGGACATTACTTAAGAGGTAACACTTTTTCCTTTGCAATATCTAAATTACTCTTTCTTCAATTTAAGCTATTTTAAGATAATACCTTCCTATGCTAATCTTTCTGAAAATTATACAGTTTGTGTAGAAGAAATTCTGAAAAATATTCTGAGAGACATTTTATTTTAAAAGATGAAGAAATGAAGCTCCAGAGAGATTTACATGAGGTCACCCACTTCAAATGGCAGAAATGCCTATTTCTTTCTCAAGAAAAAGATTGCAAAACTAAATCCCAATTCCTATTTCTAACCACCACACTAGCAATGCTATAATCTTCGTTATTGACTCTACATTTTTCCCGTATTTCTGTAGAGCTGCCAGGTTTTTGATGATGTAGAGAAACAAAGTGCAGAAGGTGAGGTTCCTGTGTGTTTTTTTGCTATATCCCTAAAATATTTGCCTAAATATTACAAATTCATTTGATACTGCCAGTTGAATCAAACTGTATGTAACAGATACATAAAGGCTCTGTCATAATAGAGCTACAATTGACTATGTAAATGCCATCACGTTGCCGTATATGGTAGATAAAGCATAGATTTTTAGAACTGTTATATATTGATTTATTTATTGTCAAAGTAATGTACAGAAGGGTTACAGTTTCATACTAAGTAAGTGTATACATTTCCTATGTTGTTAGAAGGTAGGAAATTTAGACAGTAATTTTTAAAATAAGACAGCAACAAAGGTTAAGATTTGTAATTATACAGTGAAAATACGTTATTAAAGTCATGTTGAACTATCCCTTTGGAGATAAGCTAAATACTTCACAATGAATTGCTTGGGATTATTACACTTAAAACCTGAGGATACACACTTGCTGCAAATATGTTTGTCTATATTCCTGTGCTATTAGCTGCTTTCCACAATTAGCTTTAGAATTTAAGCATGCTTTGGTTTTTACTTGTCTTTTATCAATTGGATGAACGTCTCAGCAACTATAGAGCTAGCCTCTATATATCATGGAATGATTATGCTAGAAAAATAATGCATTTGAGTCAACTGTCATATCAGAGATAACATAATATAAAACAAACAATTGCTTTTCTGCATTGTCTCTACGTTAACATGTTTATTGTACTGAAATTGACATAAAATAAAAGTTAGAGGGTATATGCAAATGGATAATGAAAATCAATCAAGTTTTTAATTTCTATATTTATTTTGTTAGCATTATCTTGATTTACTTTATAAATAACTAATTACCATTTTGGCATTCTGTGCTCATTCTTCATCCCGGTAATAGGTCTCACCATGCATGTATGGTGGAGATATGATCATCCTCGTTCTTATAATTAGTGTCTCTCTAATTTTTACCTTCTTATGTTATCTCAACCATCCTTATGTATTAGTCCATTAATTATAGTTACCATTATATTTATCAGTTATTATTTTTAACTGTCTGAGATTTTATACAAGTTCATGCAAAAAGCTACAAAAAAATAAAACATATTTGACATGGTTATGAGAGAGTATTCACTTCATTTAAGTCTTTGCCTTTGAGAAGTCTTTATTGGTCCCAAATTACATTCCTGAATAGCCCTGAGGATAATATTTCTAGGTCAAATAGAGTTGCATTCCTTATATGCTTTTGCTTCAATGCATTTCAGGTCTTAGTTTGATTTGTATTTTGGTCAGGAATTTCTCAGGCATATTTTCTTTTGGGGTCTCTAATCCTCTGTCCTCACTTGCCTTGACCACAAAGTATAAGAACCAATAGCTTCATCAGAGCTCCAGATTATCTCATTTATAGACAGAAAGACCCATAGCAATGTTTTATATTACATAAGATTTTCCCCCCACATAGATAATTTCCAAAACACTATAAACCTGAGATTAGGTACTTGTTGGAAAACCTGTTAACTTCTACCTCTTTCCCTGTAATCTCTCAATTCCTACCTTTATTCTTCTCACTATTTCCTTAATTCTATTCCAACTCCAGTGAATTTTGGAGACTTTGGTTTGAAGGTTACATCTTATCTTCATTAGGGTCATCCAGACCTATAATCTATTGTTTATACAAAGAACATATTTTCTAACTTTATTATTTGTTGAAATCACATTTGTGTTATCTCTCTGTCATTTTGGTTTTATTATTGTTTACCCTTCAGTGCTAAGATTAGAAGAAACTGAATACCATCAACCTTTCACCTAAAGAGCAGGCTGAGATCTGAGGATTGGGATTCAAAACTTGCCCAAACAAACATATCTCAGAGAGCCTTATCTCCAATTTATCAGGAAAAATATGGCCTTAGAAATGTGGCTCCAGTGGGAAAGTGCCAGCCTTGAATAAAAAAGCCCAGCAAGCACATAGGACCTGAGTTCAAGTCCTAGTGCCAGCACAAGAAAAAGAAAAAAAGGTATATAAAATCTCTAAGAATAGAAAACGTAAAATATTCTAACCCCCAAAACTATACTTTAAGCTAAACTTATATACATTTATATAGTGCAGTGAATTTCCATCCCTTTTACAAAGCTCAGATGAATTTTATTCTTCTGAGTTATCCATTGATTTCCTGGAATGTGCCTTATAGTGTTATTGTATGCTTGAGTGGTTTGTTGCTAACCTTTGTACTTTTAAGTATTATTGAGTGAGATAAAAGCACACATTAAGTTAAAATTTTTGAGTAAAATGGGTACATCCTTATTACTTGTAAATTAGGATATTTTAGAACTAATTTGAAGTCTACAATGTATTATATAGGCATTACAAAAATAGGTTTATTCTTTCTTCTGTAACAGTCATGTTCTGGTATATCATTTATCACCGTTTCTTTTTCTTTGGCTTTCATACCATCATTGTACAGAATGGTGACTCTCTACACAAATTCTTCCCCTGCAGCAGATATCATAAGAGCCCTGCCCATTTTCCACTATTAATACAATGCTTAATGGCTCATCTTACAACTCTCAACACTAACACTACTTTGCCCCAGGTGTTTCTCTGCCAAGAAAAAACAGTCTGCTTTGCTGAACACATAATAAGCTAAAAACTCTAGAAGAGTAAAACCCAGGAATAGTCCTCAATCTTGAGTATGAATGACCGACAGCTGTTTAGAATATAAATAGCCCAGACGCCTGCCAGTTCAAGGAGGGAAAATGTTGAAAGCTTCTCCATTTTTGTGCTTAGGTGTCTACTTTGAAATTACAGTATTTACCTGCTCTGTTCACTTCCCCTGCTCACCACCTAAGGGGGCCTCCCAAATACTGCAACATGAATCAACATCTCCGACTCTACATCCACAGAAACCCAAATTAAGAAGCTCATGCAGAGATCACCATTAATGGTCACATATATCAAGATTTAAGTAAGCTGAGCATGTGTATGTAGGTAAGTATAGACTGGATGGGGGCGGGGGTCACATCTGTCTTCTCTACTGGGAAACATAAACAGCACAATCCAGGCTAAACAGAGTATATATGTGGGATCTGAGAATTTCTCTGGAAACTAATGAAAGCACGAAAGGCGAGGGCGTGTGAGGGGAGGAAGCTCCAGTGATAGAGTGCTTACTAACCAGCAAGAACAAGACCCTGAGTTCAAACACCAGTTCCACTAAAAAATAAAATAAAATACAAAGTGAATGTAAATCTTTCACAAATGTTCAGGAAGCACATTTATTTCTAAAGCACAATTATGAAGTTTGATGATAGCAAAGAAAGTTTTTCTCTTAGGAAGGTATTTGTCACTGTAGAAACAAAATGTTTTGTACAGAAAAAAGTATTATTATGATTCTGCCAAATCAAAGTAGTATTGTCATTGTGTCCCATTAGATACAATTATATTCATACATGACTTTATAGACAAAATTGCTCATGTCTTTAGTACTAATTCTGACAGCCACAACAAAAGAAATAATGTATCTACTATCTAAGCATCAAGTGCTTAGGGAAGTATAAAGCACTTGACAAGCTATCTCATAGCATCCTCCAACAACGCTCTTTTTCCAATGAGGAAAATAAACATCAGAGCAGTTCCTTGAACTACTTAGTACCATCGGAACTGTAAGTATGAACCCACTGTTAATATTAATCTACATATAGACTCTGTTCTATCCAATATAGAATGGTGTCACTTAATTGGACACCTGACATCATTTTTTCAATACAACAAACTTATTGATATCTTAATAATGTTGCAGATTGACAATAGGAATCACAATTTAATCAGATACCATCTGCTAGGGCATGCTATATATATATATATATGTATATATATATGTATAAAATTTAGTATAATTATCTGTGCCCATGATTCCAATCCTATAATATAAAATTATAATTATACATATATATGTTTAAGGTATACATCTGATAATAACATTGTGTGAGTAGGTATCCTCTCTATATAGTTGCTCCATCTCTATAAGGATTTTATCTTAGTATATGAGGTAGGCAGCTAGAAGAGAAGGATATAGTTAGAGGAAGACATAGAAAGTTCAGATCCACACCGGTAAGCTAGACTCCTTATCAACCCCACTTTTGTTCGGGGGTGTGTTTGGAAGAACTGGGCATTCTTCATCATGGATCTTTACATACATACAGCTAGCCCAGAGTTGAAGGAGAAGTATCCACTTCTACCATTGCTGCTCCTCATTCTACCGTAGCCCAGGCTAAACTGAATCCTGAAAACGGGATTGTGGGAAATCTAGCTCACTCTAGCTGACACATTGGAGCACCACTATGAGTGATTTGTGTTTGCACTCTACTAATAATTCTATATAATCAATTTTCAATGTCAAATTATAAAGTTGATTCTCCTGAGTGATCAGTTGTGGTTGTTTCCCAGCTGTGTGACTAAGAACAAGTTATGGAAGTTCTCTGGCCTGAGGGTCATTATACAGAAAATAAGGATAATAACACCGCCTATTAAGACTTCAGTTTAAGGTAAAAAAGGGAAGACATGTTTTTAAAGGGAAAACTTAAGAACATTGCTTAGCACATGACAATCAGCTAGTAAGTATAACTATTATTACTGTACAATGAACCCAAATGTCAGAAATTACAGAAGTAGAACTCAATTTTTCACTTTTTTTTTTTTTCTTTTGGCCAGTCCTGGGCCTTGGACTCAGGGCCTGAGAACTGTCCCTGGCTTCTTCCCGCTCAAGGCTAGCACTCTGCCACTTGAGCCACAGCGCCGCTTCTGGCCGTTTTCTGTATATGTGGTGCTGGGGAATCGAACCTAGGGCCTCGTGTATATGAGGCAGGCACTCTTGCCACTAGGCTATATCCCCAGCCCAAGACTCTTGCTGTTTTCTTTTTTTTTTTTTTTGGCCAGTCCTGGGCCTTGGACTCAGGGCCTGAACACTGTCCCTGGCTTCTTCCTGCTCAAGGCTAGCACTCTGCCACTTGAGCCACAGCGCCGCTTCTGGCCATTTTCTGTATATGTGGTGCTGGGGAATCGAACCTAGGGCCTCGTGTATCCGAGGCAGGCACTCTTGCCACTAGGCTATATCCCCAGCCCCTCAATTTTTCACTTTAAGTAGCCTTATCATTTGAAAATACCTTGTCATTGTGAACCTATAAAATTACAATAGAATGCATGTCTGTAAACTTGGCTCATGTAAATAAGTATAAGTGTCAGAATTGCTGAAAATTTGCATAAATCAGTAGAGTTCCTTTTGAAATAAACATTCGTCAAGTAAGTCACAGTAATAATAAATCCTATTTAATTAGGAGAGTCTGTCTCAAAACAGCCTGGTGATGTGCTTCTCTATAGGATTCATAAGAGCAAAATTTACAGAGGAGAGCAATATGGTGAGAGACAGACTCTAGTGATCTCTCTGTATCGACACCCCCCATTGAAGGCTATTCATACACCAAATTACCTTCAGAACAACTACTGAAATCAGGTAAGAGATAACACTGCTTTTAGTGTAAAGAAACAAAAAGTCTTATTGACAAAGGTAGGAAGGAAAGAATTTCCCATCTCATCCCTCTTGCTATCCCAAGTAGCATGTTCTAGAAAGAATCACCTCCTGCTTGCAGTGGAAAGAGTTAAACCCAAACCTTCGATTTAAACACCAGAACTAAGCCTACTTGCTATAATAAAAACCCAGTGATCTCTACGATTAGGCCAATATCTACAAACCAAGTCTCTAGAACAGTAGGCAAACAGCTAACTGAAAGTACCATTCCTCCCTCAGTCTTAGAAAGAATAAAACTATCCTCGGTGGAGTACAGAACAAGAGTGCGTGTCTAGGAGGGCAGTGCACAACCTATCATGCTGAGACTCAGCACCCAGGAAATGCTAAAGACCCTGTATGTCCCCCAGAGCTCTCAGACAGAGCTTCCAGACAAATACACCACATGGCTGAGATTTCCCTATTTGCTGGGCTGGGCAGACCTGAGTTTCAGCTGCATCAGTTTTAACCTCAGCGTGTGCCTGAGATATACCTATATTTTCCCAATACAGCAGTGCCCTGTGACCTGTGAGTCTCAGGTGCATCCCACAGTATCCTCAGCCTTGGAGGATCAAGGAATTCCCTCCCCTACCTTTTCCTAAAACTCAGGAGACACAGCTCTTCCCAAGCCAGAACTTGAAGGTGAGACTGTAGCCCCGATCCAGGCATGTGCTGCAGCCCAGTGGGATAGACTCGAGTTTCAGCCCATGTTATCTCCAGGTACAATGTTGGCCCCAGTGCAAACCCAAGCATGTGGCTGAGACTCGTGTGAAACACAGCTATTAGCCTAAGAGGCTAAGGAATTGACTTCAACAACATTATTGTACTCTCAGGGACCATGTCACAGGGTACAAGAACCCATTTATGGGGAAAGAAAAAGTTAGTTAGCAGAAGACTTTTCTCTAAAACTTAGTGTCAGGTTGATGAAATCTTATACTGGGAAGACCCTAACAGCTCTAACCCAGGCCTGTCTGCAGATGGAGCCTCTGGAACAGCTTCCATACCACAGGAAGACATGGAGCCCCAGGCTACCAGAATTCTATTCCTGCTAGCATCACTTGTGGCTGATTACAGTCACCTCTGGCCTTGGGTTTGCCTCAGCAGTAGGCAATCCACAGTAATGTGGCCAGTACATCTGACCAGTGTTGTGTTGGATATAGTAGGCTGTGGGCACTGACGTAGGCATCGTTGTCCACCAATATGATCTAGGAGCCTGAGCATGGTCTATCCATGGTGACTGTCCAGGAAACAAACAAACAAAAACCTGTATTGTCTGATCATAGGCTGATCATTCTAGATGAGACATCTGGGCTTACTTTATTTGGTCACAGGAGGCTTGGGGGGCAGAGATGACCTTTCTTTTCGGTTAGTCTTCTGAAGCTTTCAGAAACAGTATATTGGAGACATGCCTGGATTTCCCTCTAACATAAAGTGAATGGTAACATATCAAAAGGACACTCCCAACAAATCTGTTATGTTGCTGAACAGGAGCAACTACATACTCTCAGAAATTAAGCAAATTGCTTTGACTTTCCCATAAGAAAGTCACAAAGCCAGATGAGGAAAGCTGGAAAAAATATGGAGTCCTTTAAATTCCAGATGATGTTGCATGTCAACAAGCATCAAGAACTCTCAGCAGTGACTTCATTGAGATGTCAAAATAAAATTCTAAAAATAAAAAACTGACCAGGCAGTAGTCAGAATGGACGACTTCAGAGAAAGACTGTGGAATAGATGGCTATGAGCATGAAAAAAACAGAAAAGTGTGTGTGTTTGTGTGTGTGTGTGTGTATGTAAATTTTAATGCACAAGTAATTTCTTTCTTGGGTTCAGCCTATTCAACAATCACATTCTGTAACAAAACAGTTGGTCAAGGGTTGATGTACGACATTTTAGAGAAAGGAGTTTAGAAAGCTCAGGTGAGCTACAACTAAATTATTTACTTCTTTATTAGAAGTCTGCCTGTCTAACCACACTATCTGTTCAAAAAAACTGAAAAGAAAAGTTCCATAAAATTCTAAGTACAAAGCAAAAATACCCATTCGAATATGCAAATGGTTTAGGAGAAGAAAATACACCTTTATTTAACCTTGTGGGAAAACATTTATCTATAGGAAAGTCCTAAATAATCTACAAGAAAGCTGAGAGAAATCATGAGATTAACAAGATCTAAAAATATAAATGTACATATAAATATATAATTTGAAAAAAATCCTATTGGTTTCTATATACTATCAAAAAACAAACTTTGCGTATATTTAAAGATAGTACTTATCAGCTCCCCAAAGCATAAAATGATTAGAAATCTTTCACAAAAATATGTTCAAGACCTTTTACCAGAGGCTATAAAACATTGCTGAGAGTAATTAAAACACTTAAATAAGTGGAGAGAATTAAAATGTGTTTATAGATCCAAAGATTTAACAATGTTTTTGTAAAAATAGTTATATGTAATGTACCATGAATAACTTAATGAATTGTATAGTATAATTAATATTATTAAATGAGTAATACATTTATGATACATTAATATAACTGAAAATAATATAATTATACGTTATATTGATATTAAGCTAGCAGTTTTCTCCAAATTGATCTATAGATTCAGAACTAAAGCAATCAAAAATCCCTTTAGGACTTTTTGTGTTTAGGTAATCTGATTTGAAACTTTATATGGAAACAAGCTAAAACAATTTTGAAAATGAAGAACAGTTGAAAGACTTAATATTACCTTTTCTCAAGACTTACTATATAAAGCTACAGTATTCAATAAATTCGCGCAAAAATAAACATCCTAATCAATGGAACAAAAATAGACAGTCTAGAAATAGGCACATGCCTATAGAATTCATTGATTTTCTAAGAAAGTTCCAAGGTAATTCAATGGTGAAAATAGCCCCTTAAAATGCTACTCCTCCCAAAAAAACCAACTCCTTTGATCTTTACCATAGATGATAGAACAATGTCAATTGTGGACCATACATTAAATTATGGTAAATGGCAATATGAAATTTCAAAAAGAAAATATGGTAGACTATTGTGACATTAGTTTAAGCATTTCTTTTCTTAAGCATGTGAAACACAAGTTATAAAAGATGAAAATTTTTAGTTGGACTTCAAAAAAATTGAGAACATCTGTTTTCCCAAGGTAGCTCTTTACAAAAGAATGTTGAATAGATGCTTGAATGCTTCTTTTTATACTGTGTTGCTCATTTATGTTTAGTCCACAACTATGCAATAATTAAATAATTTATTCAACACTTTATTACGAAATAAGCTTTGTGTTAGATGGCTTTTCCCAACTGTAGATTAATGTAACTGCTCCGTGCATTTATACTCAAGTAAACTATGCTGTGCTTTTGGTAGATAAGTGTACAAAATGTATTTTCAACTTGAGGTACTTTTAACCTATCATGGTTTACTTACAACAACTTACTTGCCTTTGGATAAATCCAGCATACATTAAAAATATATGCCTCATCAGCTCATCAGCTACAAGAGCAGTGGGAAAAAAAATCCTTAAATATGAATGGCGTTAGTGGTATTATGCTCATTGCCAAGCAAAGAAAAAAAAACACACCAGGTAGTATTTACATTTAAAGGGACAGTTTTTGAGGAACAAAAATATTTTATTCAGTTCAACTTTACAAAAGAATGAAGTACTGAAAAGAGAATTAAGATGTGTGTGTGTGTGTGTTTGTGTGTATTTCCTGCCTTCAAGGTGTTTTCCATTAGTGAAAGAAAACATCTTGCCCATAATTATAAGTAAACAGTGTGAGTGTCTGTGTGTGTGTGTGTGCGTGCATGTGTTGTACAAGTGTACATATCTGCAATGGTGAAGGTAAGGAGAGTGGAGAGGAAGAGAAAGCCAGATGTTAGAATTTAGGCTCTCTGTGGAAGAACAGTCACACCTTCATTCAATATGATTTAGTGCTGTATAATTCTGTGGCAAGTAAAAAGAGTAAGTAATTGGCAGAGGGGACCCAGAGAGCAGACATGGGACTTCAGGCTTTCATTACTTATTTATTGCATTTACTCATTTATTCAACAAATGCATAATGAATCCAACTACAGTATTGCAACGTGTATTGGGAGGCACTCGAATAACAATAAATCCACGTCTTGGGTAAAACAGAACAGATTGTCATGGTAAGGAGATCTTTGGAGAAATACAAATGGCGGTGAGCTTGATTATAAATAAATATTTATATATCAAGGAATTCAAAGTGGGGAAAATATTTGTGCCCACAGAATAATGATGCCAATAACTATAAAATTGAAAATAAATAAAGAGGCTGTGAGATAAACTACAAGCTATTTCCAGTACAAGCCTTTGAGTTCTCAAATGAATGCTGAAAGTTATTTTAATAAGGAAATGTTTTCTCTGAATCCTCTAGTGTTAGCTTTGAAGGTTAGTTTTTCAGGAAGATACTAAATCACATATATTAAATGTACCTGTTAACTGTTTTTTCATTGTTATTGTTGTTGTTTTGGTAGTTCTGAGGTTTAAATTGGAAGCCATGAGCTTGGGAGGCAGGTGGTTCAGCCTTGAGGCATACAGAAGACATTTTAGCTTCCAGATTATTTTTCAGATAAGGTCTCACAATTTCTCCCTAAGCCAGCCTCAGGCTACAAACTTTCCCAGGTCCACCTCTCTAGCATTTCAGACATAGGCATGAGCCACAATGCCTACTATATTGCTATCTTTTAAAAGGACAAATTAATATTTACTTTTATTTTTCTGAAAGTAAACTTAAATTCTTATTCTAAATAAGTAGATAAGCCTTCTAAGCATTTGTTTAATATATATGTACATTTACATACAAGTATAGAGTATACTTACATTTATCATACACACATATATTTTAAGCATACCGACTGTGCCTAGATTATCTGTTTTCTTACTTGAAATATCATTACAGAAATATTTATTATGTTCACCTGGCCACCAGTGGCTTATGCCTATAATCTACCTACTTAGGAGAATAAAATCTGGAGGATTGAGGTTTGAGGCCAGCCCAGTAGTAAAATCCTTGAGAGTCTACCTCCAAACTAACCAGCAAAAAGCTTGGCTAGAAGTATGTCTTAAGTGGCATAATATCTACTGAGTAAGCAAACTCAACAAGCAAGCCAAGCAAACATGAAACCTTGAGCTCAAGCTGTTACCAGTAAAAAAAAAAAAATAGCTTAAAATTATACTCAAAGCCATCGTATGGTTTGAATCCAATGAACTATGTAGATAAAAGGAAACTCTAGTTCATTACATGATTCATAATTAGAACTCCATAAGTATTAATGTCATCATTACTAACTCCAGTTGATTTCCATCTCTTTTTGATCATTTTAAATGTGTTCCAAGAAATACTAGAGACAGAATACTTTTAAAAATAGTAATAAGAGTGGATTATAAACAGAATAAAAAAAAACCTCTCAAATTAAGACATTGATTTTTAAGAATAAAATTGGTTATGTAAAAGGAAAATATAATGAATAAGTCCTAAAAAGAAGGTTATTCTGCATTTACACAATGTCTAGTAAATTACATTTTTTAAAATTATTCCGTGGCATAAAATGCAATACCACTTTAGGACTTTTCCTTCAGCCTAAGAAGGAATAATCAATATGAAACTTGTACTCCTGGCATAAACAACCAGCAAATGTGGCAAAGTACAAGAAGCAAGCACCTATTTACATATGAAGTAACTGGAAGGAAAGCAAAACCCTGGTATCTAAAAGAAGAGAGACGAAAGATCCACTTCCCTTCTAGAGACAATTTCCAACCAAGGACCAAGGAAGAACTCAAGCGGAGATCAGAGACCTGAGGCGTTGAGGGAACACCTGCTGGGGTTTGGAAGCTGTCATCAGCTGCTTCTGAGGGATAAAGTATTAGCTGACAGAGAGTTCTAGAGAAAAGTAAGACTCTAGCTGTCTGCATAGGAGAATGAGTGGTCAAGCAGAATACTAATCCTACTTGCAATAGGAAATATTTCATCCGATGAAGTAGAAGAAGAAAAACATAGCACTTGGAAATCTCTCAGTGGAATTTGCCCGTGGAATTTACTAGAACTCACACTGAGCAACATGAGCTTGTGGAACTTTGAAGTAACAGAAGAGAAAACACAATCTTCGGTTCATATGAACACTAACTGAGCCTTAGTATAAAGGTTCAGGTAAAAATGTCCTAACAAACCCTAGTTAATTTGAGATTAAAAAAAAATCCTATAGATTTGTCTGCCTGGACTAGCTTCAAACTGATATCCTCAGATCTCAGCCTCCTGAGTAGCTATCATTATAGATATGACCTACTAATGTCCGGCTCAGAGAAAGGCTATATACTATGCAATTGTAAAGAATACTAAAATTCAAGACAATACAACATATACATACTATATGTACATACAAATATAATATGATACAATACAAATACAATCCTAAAATATAAATAATTCTAAATATTAATACAATGAAGAAATGGGTAACAGGTACAACAAACATCCAAAGGGAAATTATAGAGCTAAAAATCACTATACTATGCATTTGAAACTGAGAGTCTGGGGGAGGAATAGTTGGATGAAGACAGGAAGGTGGGGGAAGAGGGGAGCAATCAAAAATTCAATGTATATTCTTCAAAGTTGAGAAAAGTGAGGGAAGGAAGGATGAGGGATAATGATGAAAGGGGAGACGTTGATCAAGATGCACTCTATTCATATAGCACTTTGTTGAATGGCAACTCCATTGTGTATCTACTTAGAGATAAAATTATAAGCTTGCTTAACTCTCATTGAGGTACACACAAAGAAAAGACCAGTGCAACAGCAGTTAAAACAATAGAAACTATTCAAATAGACCCACAGGAAAAATAAAAGGCTGAAAGATAAATGCATGTTTTTTTCCATTCTCACATATAAAGAGCAGGCGAAGTTATCACTCTGCCTTCATAATAAGAAAATGCTAAGCAAACTCAAATTTAATGACTTTTCTTGGATCTATCAGATGGAAACTGGGTTTTCAGTATAAATTGCCACTCATAAGTCTGGAGAAAAAGAGAATAAACAAGATCAAAGTTGAGATCTACTTATTTGGAGCAGAAGATGAAAATAAGCTGGTAGACACCCTTCAAAAGAGGCTTGTGTACAGACAAGTGTCAATGTAACAGATTCCTTAGGGTCTCTAATGGAGGAAGCCTGCTCACGGTTGAGCACTTTACTTTCAGGAACCTCGGTGGGTTTTGTGGCATGCATCACAGAAGCAGCCACTTGAGGATCTGGGAAAGAAAGAATTTTGTGAAAAACACTTAAAACCTTTTTAACACAGACATGCTTTTCAAGGGAAGATCAACAAATTAGTCTGTCCTCCTATTCTGCTCCTTCCAATCTTCCCTTCCTATTTCCCCTAAGGAGAAAAACTACTTCATCACAAGGAGCTCATCTCAGAGATACAGACTCATTAAGAGACTGAGAATCAATCATCAAATGACGCTTTGAGTTTTGGCAATCCTGGGGCTTGAACTCAAGGGCTGGGCACTGCTTCTGAGCTCTTTCACTGAAGGCTAGCACTCTACTGCTTTTAGCCACAGTGCCACTTATGGTTTTCTGGTGGTTAATAGGAGATAAGAGTCTCATGGACCTTCCTGTCTGGGATGGCTTTAAATCATGATCCTCAGATCTCAGTCTCCTAAGTACCTAGGATTACAGGTGTGAGCCACCAGCACCCAGCTGACCAGAACACCTTACCCTCAGAGCAAGCGGACACTAGCTATGGGTTATAGCAGAAAAAAAGGTTGAACATACAGGGAGGAGAAGGAAGTGGGGAAGGATGTAGAAGAGGGGAAGAAGAAGAAGGAGGAGGGTAGAGGAGAAACCCAAGGTCAACCAAGAAGACAGAAAGGACACTAGAGGAATCTGAAGATAATAAATATTTGACTATAACAAATATTAAATAGAACCCAAGGCCTGATCAGAACAACATAAATCCTCACACTAAAATCCTTACTTCTCCATTTCTTTTTCTTCTTCTTCTTTATTGTCAAAGTGAAGTACAGAGGGGTTACAGTTTCGTATGGAAGGCAAGTACATTTCTTATATCCAGCTTTCAACCAAACATTAAGGGCATTTTAATAGGTAAGCGATAACACAGTCAAAAGAGACAAAGCAAGTAACAGAATCAGACTTGGCTAGGACACAGATGTTAGAATGAATTGACAAGAAATTTAAAATTGCTAAGATCAACTTATTAAACACTTCAGTAGAAAATGCTCATGACACGCAAGAGCAGATAAGTAGGGCAGTGGCGTGATAATCAGCCAAAGTAGAAAAGGAAAAATAATAAGCAGATTTTGCCTCTATACAAAAGCACCTTAAAAACTGGCAACACTTCTCATGATGAGCTTTTTTCAGAACTCTGGAAATGGACAAAGAAGGGTGTTTATTCAACTCGTTGCCTCTCTGCAAGAACAGGGAAGTTAGTAGAATTTGAATTTACCCTATAGACAGCAGTCCAGTCTGCTCACCACCTCATAACCTTATAACCTTTTGCTTTGGGTTTTTTTTTCTTTTGGGGGGGGAGGGGGGAGGGGCTGGGATGGAAGTTAGGATGGAACTCAAAATCCCATTCAAGCTAGGCAGGCAGTCCACCACAAACGGTCCTATACCTCTAGCCACTATTTGGGGTATTTATTTTTGAGATAGGGTCTTGCTTTTTTCCTGGACATGGGGTGATCTGTAATCTGTCTATGTTATGGTTCCCTTTGTAGCTCTGATGGCAGGCATCAACTACCATACCCAGCTTTTTTCATCCATAAAAGTCTCATGGACATTTATGCCTGGGCTGGCCTGAGACCTTGGTGGTCCTGATAAATTCCCATGCAGCTAAGATTATAGACAACCCTCACCAGTGCCTACTGTCTTGAAAATAACAGCTATTGTTGTTGGTTTTAGTGTCCACAGAAGTTAGCTAATTTCATTTACAAGGAATTGTCCTAGGTTGAACTATGTTGATGATTGCATAGAAGACTCACTGGAAAGCTTATTTCACACTATTTATCTCAGAATTCACTTAATGCTAAAGCCATCCAGAGGGCATTTGTAGAAAACACGTATAGGAAATGGTTTAGTTCTTCCTGCCTGAAGCAATGGAGAAGTGTCTGGGGGTATGAGGAGAGAGAAGAACAAACCACACCCTATACAAATAGCTTAGGCTATAAAATTTCCAAACATTTCTGGGAAACTAAAAGGAACTGACAGGTAGGGCTGAGTACATGCTCAGAAAAGACCTGGAGAATCCGAATGTCTCCTGTTTACATAGGATATAACATCCAATCAAAGGTGACCCATGAAAAGAAGACTCAAATTTAGCAAACAAATCACCTTGACATACACAGTATGTATTACATTGTGGCCTCTTATGATTTATCTTAGGAATCAAAGGTTGTTCTAACATTTGGGACAGCCATAGTTTCAGAACATTCTCAGACTCAAGGAGAGAAAAGGATGATTATCTAAAATGGACTATAAGCATTTGAGTAAACTAACACATATTATAATAAGAATTTCAGACCACTGAAAACAGAAAAGTTTTTTTTTAATGGGATAAAGAGCATTTAGTAAGACTGCAGCTGATCCTACACTTGATAAAAAGCTGAGACCATTGTCCTTAAGACGGGAGCAGGGCTGATAAGTCTACTTTCCTCACTTCTCAACCTTGCCTGAAAGTTCTCCTTGGTGCAAGAACACAAGGGGGTGCACACATAGTTGAAGGAAAAACTAAAAATTTTACTGTTTGTGGGCGACATGATCAGGTGCAAGAAAATGGGAAGAAGTATAAAAACAGTATTTTTAGAATTAGTTTAGGATTTATAAGTAGTACTTTAGAAATTTTTCAGAAGAAAATTCCACTCAGCAGTAGAAATGGATGAACTAGTATTATTAAAGCAAAATAGATAAGATCAGTGCTGGGAAATACCGCTGATGCTTTCACATTTTTTCTAGTAATAATTCAAGTATAATTTATATTTACATATTTACACATCAATTTCCTAAGAATTAATGCAGTAAAAACTAAGCAATATGCCAGGGGCTGGTGGCTGGATCCTGTGTTTTCCTCATTTCAGAAAGCTGAGATCTAGAGAATCATAGTTCAAAGAGAGAGCAAGCAAAAAGTCCATGAGACTCTACTCTAAAATAACCAACACAAAGCTAAGCTGAAGGTATGGCTCAAGTAGTAGAGCACCAGCTGACAAGCATGAGTCCCTGAGTTCAAGCCCATTTCTACCAGTTACCCCCAAATTAAAAATAAAAACAATCTAACAATATTCCACATTAACAATTTGTAAAGATATTAAGGAAGACCTAAGTAAAAATGGCAAAATATTCTGAAGGCTTATGCTTTCTGCCACACTGATTAATATTAAAACATCAGCTCTTTTCAAAATGATGTAGTTATTATTTAAATTATCTTGTAGTTTTAGTAAAAAGTTGATAACATAATACTCAGGATTCTATAAGTCCCCAAAACATCAGAAAGTAAAGAATGTGTGAAAGAAATTAAATATAAGTTCAAAAGTTCATACCTGATTTCAAGAGTTCGTCTATAACTATAATAGACAAGTAGAAAATTGTAGACAAATGGACCAAGGGTGTAGAATAGACAAAATAAAAACAGACCCACATGTACAGAATCACCCAAAATGTTGGCAAAGTTGCAAACCAATTTTGTAGAAAGGGAAAACAGCTCTTCAACAAATGGTTCTGGAGTCACGGAACATCCATATAAAGAAAATGAATGCCAGCTGCCATGTTATTCTGTGCTTGATAACACCCAAATAATTTATTATAGCTCACATAGAAATGCATCTGGATGACTCTCGGAGATAGGCAAAGCTCGAGAAAGCAAGACCAAAAGAATCAGTATTGTTTGTTTCTCTTCATGTGCAGAAATGGAGAGACAATTTCAATTTATAAATCAGAAACAAGTCATGGTTACCTAGGAAGTAGATCAGAAGAAATTACCACAGAAGAAAATGGAAGAGCTTTGTAAGACCATAAGAATAGTTTGTATCTTGATTGACTTTGGTTGAACAACCACAAGCTATGTGGTTAAGTGGATTCACATTATTGTTTGCCCGGTCTCAATAAAACCATTAAAATCAGCATTCAATGACTGCAGTTACAATACAGTTAATAAGCAAACTACATTTCAAGCACAAATTTGAACACAAACAATACACCTTTTGATTAAATCAGAGAAAGTTTCAAGGACATGGAGGAAATCTTGTTTTGTTTTCCTGAGGTGAGTCTATCTCTTCAGTGGAAACAGCTTTGTAGTCTCAGATGAACTATAACAAAAGTTCAATGCCAAACACACACACAGTTTCCATTAGATCGTTCTATTGAACTCTGTGCCACAGATAAGCATTTTGAGTGTTCATAAAGAACTTCAGTCTTTCTTCCTCATCCTAATCCAATTTTTGAGTGTTTATGCTGAAATTCATGTATGGACTAAGGGGAAATGAGAAAGGGAGGGAGGAAAAACACTCTAAGAAAAGGTAGAAATTGGTCTTTAGCATTGTGCAGCCTCTCCATGTATGTTGTAACATTAGATAAGATTAGCATTGTCTGAGCTGGATTTCATATACAATGCCCAATCCTGAGTTTCAATAGTAACTTGGATTATTATAAACTTGTATTCAAAAGAAAGCTGGGAGCCAGGAGCTGCTGGCCCAAGCTTGGAAAAGCAACAGAAGAAGCTGACATCTGAGCATCATGGTTCATAAAGAGCAAGAGCCATAAAGTCCATGAGGTTCTTATATCCAACTAATCAGCAAAAAGTCAGAAGTGGAGTTGTGGCTCAAGTGGTACAGTTCCAGTTTGGAATGAAAAAGTTTCCCAGTTAGCCTACAGAATTGCATTTCTCCTCTTCCCTGATACCTAACTTGCGCAAATCCCAGTGGCTACAAGAAAACATGGAATCAAGCTCTGACTGAAGCCCATAGAAATGCCAGCCCTAAAGAAGACTTGAAAGAGGCAGGACAGCTTTGAAGGTAGGCATTTTTATTTCTGGCTACGTACTGCATTTTGCAATTAAATGAGGAAGCATGGCTTCTGTGGAGCTGTAAGAAGAAAATCATTTAAAAAATGTCCATACTTTTGTATTTTCTGCAATTAAAATGTATGTATTGCAAAGTATAGATGTCATTGCAGCACATGAGGTATTTGTGAAATCCACCAAAGGCAGCCAAGAGTCAAGTGCTTCTTAATCTACCTGGCAATTAGCAAAAGTTCAAACTGTTCTTTGATATTTAACAGGTAACTCTTACCCTACAAAGTTACCCTTTCTAGCTAAAAGTAACACATTTTTATTATATTTTTTCTTTATAAAAGAATGATGACAGTGACCAACTTGTGTACTTAAAGTCATAGTTCCTATAAAATCCTGGGAAGCAAAATCTTTTTTAAAATTAATAGCTTTCAAATACTGTCTATTAACCAGAATTTACTTGCCTTGCTAATGAAATGTAAATTATTACAATCTACTTAGAAGACAGTTTATGGGATTCTCACAAAGTTAAGCATGTGCTCACTTTATGGCCTAGGATGCCTATTTGAAAATACTTGTCCTGAAAAAATAATTGTATCGAAGAAACTGGAAACATATATTCAGAATACTGTCAAGTTTGAGGCAATCCAAAGAGCAATCAAGAAGAGAAAGGGAAAAATTCTGAAGCCATGTTCAGGGGCTATATGTATGGTGGTACAGATTGTGCTGATTAGCCCTATCAGATACCAGTATTCCATATGGAGAATTTTTAGTTGTACATAGGAGTATTTACATTATCATATGCAGGGGCTCTTATACCTACAGGAAACTTCCATGTGTTTGTTTGATACTGAGAATATTGTTGTTGCAAAGTTTAATCCTAGAGGAGTCCATAAGCCAAAGTAAGGATTCATTCTAGGCTGAAGGAATATAAATGCATTCTATGTGTGCAAAAACAAGGGACGTCTTGCTGAAAATTACTTCCTGAAGAAGTATGTGTTTAACTTTGAAAGAATGACACCATTTGAATGTCTCTTAAACGATCTTGAAGGTTTTGAATACTTAAATGTGCGAGTGTTACCTAATTAAAAAAATGATCTAAAAGCATATCATTCGTTGACTCTAAATGCTCAAAGTCTTTCATTCTTAGAATTATAATGTTGGTGGAAATTAGTATGTTATTTTCCAGATAATTTATATGGAAATGTTCCCCCTTATTCTCCATGCTTCTTCAGGCCCACTGGGCCCTTGTGAGCTTACATATGTCCCTACTGTTGACAGCAGATAAGGAGTCCAGCTAGGCAATCAGGGAAAAGGTTTACTTCCCATGGAGTGCAGAAAACTTTTCTTCCCAGGCTGGCCTTGAACCAGGATCTCCTCCCTTCCCTCCCTATCATCCTTCATCTCTGCCTCCCCAGTAGCTAGGATTACAGATCTGGGCCACCATGCCTGGATTCCATATTTTTGAGATCTTTATACTTATCAGTAGGGCTGGGAATGTGGCTTAGTGGTAGAGTGCTTGCCTAGCATGCATGAAGCCCTAGGTGTGACTTCTCAGTACCAACCACATAAACAGAAAAAGCCAGAAGTGGTGTTGTGGATCAATTGGTAGAGTGCTAGCCTTGAGCAAAAGAAGCTCAGGGACAGTTTCCAGCCCCTGGGTTAGCCAATGGCACAGTCACTTTACATGTCTCCCAAAGAAGCAAGCGAGGACTAAGCTTGAGTCACAAAGTTCTCTTGTGATTCCATGTGAAGGTATTGAGAAGAAATACCTAAAACTACAAAGTCTAGTCTCTCCATATCTGTAGGGAATCTTAACAAAGATTAAAGGAGCCAATGAGAACCAAATGTTGAATATAAACAGAAGTAACAATACAAATGACATCAGAATTTTCATTCAAAAGCAAACAAACAAGAAGTCCAGCAAGATGCCATGGTTTAGGTCTCAGGGGTTGAGAGAAAAGAATTGCCAACCCCCAGTTGTGTACAGTCGATCGCTTTACCTTTGTGAAATATGTCTCCCCTTCAAGTGAGCACTGATGGAAGTATGAGCAGCAGCTCGTCTTGAGTGCACCAGACCTTTCTGTAACACATACATACAAAACCCATGAATTCTACTTCATAAATTGATCACAGGAGAGTAGCGAGTTTCAGTGTTTTGCACCTAGGGCACCGTTATTTTCTTTCCTAATTAAGGAGAGAATTCCACATTTTCCCCTAAAAGAAGCAATTTAGGGAAGCTTCCTGGCATCTGTAAGTCACTAGTATCATAACCCTGCCAAGAACAGAATAAGAACTAAAGGAGGCTTACTTGAGCCTGGATATGGTGAAAACATGAGAGCTGGTCTCATAACCCAGGTGAGCAGCGGGTGTATACAGCGCAGAGTGATGTATGCCATGCACATACACCGTGGACATGGGTGGAGCTTGGATATGCTGAACACTGAGATAGTTTACCTTCCCTGCAGAAGAGAGAATAACAACATGAGAGTGCCTCATGAGACTCAGAATAATGTGGTTCTGGAGTTTTTTTTCTTTTAAGCATGCTTTGAGCCAAAGTTGGCATCCAGGACCAAAACCACAGATGGGAGTAGTAAGAATTTTGAATATACACACATGTGTATGATCGCAAGCAAAGGCACACATGAGCATTCCAAAACAGAGAGGACTTCCAGGAAAGATGCGTAGGGCAGTTTCATTGTTTGGCCAGCAAATATTTTATTGTGAACCTTAGGTTTTTCTTACATTGGAGACTCGTGGTAGACTCACAAGCAATGGCTTTTATCATCCTTGAGTAACTTCAACTTGCAAACCCATTGGGGTAGCTGAGAGTTATGTCAATAACACAGAAGATACATGTCAAACTTGAAAGGAAGAATGATCCAGGCCAATATATTCTCAAGTGAAATCATGTAAATTCTACTCTATGATGACCAAATTCTTGCTTTTCAGAACAGAGTCATTGTTGGCTTTTTCATTCTGCTCATTAGCCATGTTGTTGGCACAGGAATGGCAAACATTCGAATTTCAGAAAGAATTTCTGGCAGTGACACACGACGCCCTTCATAAAAGATTGGGATGCTTTCAAGAGCCGTGGTGTAACATCAAATTAGCATAGAGAATTCATATTTTGGTAAGCTAATGAAATAAGTACCCAGAGGCTCCCTTTCTTATTATAGGAACACTCAGTATATTCAGTACCAGGAGAGCAGGCCTCCCTCATTCATGTTCTCATTGGCTCCTAACAAGGAGAGGTACAGAAAACACTAACAGAGATGACCCCACACACATACTTCTCGCTGTGTCATGATAACCATTACCTGAACTTCAAACGTAGGAAAACAAAAGTTTGGGAACACCAAAGTGACAGGATAACAAGAAAAGAAAATGGACGTAAAGGAAAAATCACTTGGGCAGAAAATAAAGTAATGTCAAAAAAGACAGCTTCCTGTTGTCCATGAGAGGTGAGGTCAGCTCACAGAAAATGACTTGAACAAAAAGTAGATGGGAGGGCTGGGGATATAGCCTAGTGGCAAGAGTGCCTGCCTCGGATACACGAGGCCCTAGGTTCGATTCCCCAGCACCACATATACAGAAAACGGCCAGAAGCGGCGCTGTGGCTCAAGTGGCAGAGTGCTAGCCTTGAGCGGGAAGAAGCCAGGGACAGTGCTCAGGCCCTGAGTCCAAGGCCCAGGACTGGCCAAAAAAAAAAAAAAAAAAAAGTAGATGGGAGGCTTGGCCTTCCAGGAGAAAGAAAAGGGAACCAGTAATATATGTTCAGGTAATTAAATTGGCTCTTGAAAACTACCCGATATATTGTTTTTGATTGACACTAAGAAACAGATGTGTATAGAGATGACCCTGGTTTGGGAGCCTTGTTAAATATAGTCGTGTTTTCTATTTCTAAAGACAAGCAAAACCAAGAAATTTAAAGAAAATGATTTTATCCAAGTAGACACAATTCAAAGTTTTGTCAAACAAAAAGAAAACTATCAGTTGCTTAAATGTTTTATTATTTTCTGACTCCTGGTAAATTTAACCCACCAATAGCTTTCTAGAATTTCACTGTATCTTCAACTACAGAAGAGAATTATAAAACTTGAGGTGAGAGAACTCTACTAACAAACTTAGAGAAGAATCTTAAGAAGAAATATTAATGGAAGCTTGTAGAAGATTTATTTTACTAGTGGCATTTAACACAAATAATAAAGTACACAAATAACTGCCTGAACACACATATTTAATAATATATCATATTTAAGTGAAATTTACTCATAAGTAGAAAGATCCCATACCCTTAAGTCAAAAATGTTAATAGATACCATACACAGTGTCTCATACCAGTAATCTCAATGACTTGGGAGGGAGAGATCAGGAGGACCATGAATTGAAGCTAACCTGGGCACAAAGTTAGTAAGACTGCATCTCAATCAATATGCTCTGCATCAAGGCATGTGTCTGTAATCCCAGTTGCACAAGAAACAGAGACATTGGAATCACAGTCTAAGACCATCTGGATGTGAGGGAAGAGGGAGGGAAATGAAAGGATATAGGAAAAAAACTAAAGCAAATATATATATACATATATAATGTATATGTATACACCACACACACACACACACACACACACACACACACACACACACACACTGGGTCATGGCTGAGTTGGTAAAGTGTCTGCCTAGCAAGGTAGATAACCTGAGTTCAAATCCTGGAACCATCAAAAGTAAAACAAAACACCCAATAATACTCCAATCAAATTATGATTTGTAAAGCCGTGACTATTAATAACTGTTAATAATGCAATTTCCTTTTTCATCAAAATTAATGAAAGTCTAAAAAACAGTAACCAATGTACTCCCTCGCTGTAAAACAAAAATCCCTGTTCTCAGCCTTTTTGTTTTTAAGAAAGGTGTTCTTTTTCCTCCCACACTCAGTGTGTTGTTTGAGTTTGGGGAGAAAATAGAGGAAGGGGATGATAACAGAAAACAGACACCCAAAGGTGAAAGAGAAACTGCAATTGTGGCAGGTGCAAGAAGAGCTCCTGCATTTCTTCACTCCTCCTGGGTTGTTTGTTCACTCCTGGGCACTCTTCTGTTTATCTGCCATCATGCTGTTAGACAGCCAATTGTACTTAATTGTCTTAATCATAGTGGCTGGAAATTTCAGTTCCACCTGCTGAGTATGAAAAACCCAGCAATAGCTATGCAAACATAATTGAATTTACAGACAAAACTGCACCATTGTTATATACCAACTTGAGTAAGCTTTTAAGGTTAGGATTAAAAAAGAAAGAAAGAAAACAACTAATCCATGCTAGAAGGCAATTTTTAAAATGATATTCTTATTCTGAAAATATAACTAACCTTCTGAAGTACCAAAAGAACTATTTATTGTGTTATCTTAATGTTCCTCCTGACAGCTAAACAGCCTGCCTTGTTTAATTGCAGTAGATAGATGGTCTAGCCTTTTTTTTATATATACTGATGGATGAATGTGTGTGGGAAAATAATTTGCCTTATAAAAGTTCTATTTCACAAAATGTAAACCACCATATATAATAAAATGATCCAGCCAGGCACTGTTGGTAGAGTGCTAGACTTGAGTGAGAGCATGTCCCGAGTTCAAGCCCCATGGCTGTACTAAAAGATAACCTAGTGGCTTGATGTCCCACTGAATATAAGAAAATACATCACTTTTTTGATTATACATTCATCCTATCTGGAATCTGAACTTTTTGTTAACTATAGGTTAGCAACTTTAACATATCACTGTTGCGTTAAGATGAACATCATGATGAATAATTTAGCACGAGTATCCTCAACAGAGTGCAACTCTCCCGAACGCCTTTCCAATTTCAGAGTTCTACATAGCCAGTGTTCCCACACAATATCACCCATTGGGCCACCGGCATTAGCAGCATTTGCCACATAGTATTACTCCAACTACGGCCCATCATGTCTTCCCATGTCCATTTCATTTCCCAAGGTGTTGACACCGGTTGCAGATTATCATCTTCTTAACCTGTCACAGGAATAAAGAGGAGTCTTGGGACACAACCAGGAATCCTATTCTCTCACATGATTGGCTCATCAAGGGTGGGTTAAGTGAAAGTCAAGAATAGAATTGACCCAGTGTGCCACCATGGACTGAATCCAAGTGTGTGCTTGCCCAGCCAGGAATAGCCTGCATTGCACCTGTTGCACTGTCAGCCAAGACTGGCCTGCCCTACTGATTAGCGGACACCTTGTGCTTTCATTGCCAATAAATGTGTGAAAACATGTTTCTTAAGAAGCAGAAAATATAAAATCTGGGCAAGTCCATCTAGAGCTTTCTAATAAAATTAAATAGGTCATTGAATAATTTAAATAATTTGAAAAATGAAAAAAAATTGTTTTGGGGGGGAAATGGCTAGCCAATGATTGTATTCTTTACTTGTCAATATGATAGCCATGAGTGATTGATTGATGAATTGATTGGCTTTCCTTTTATCTTTTCCACTACAGTTAATCTCACGAAAGTAGAGATTTTGTATCTTGTGTATTCTATCCCAGGTATGTAGGATAGATATTGGATGTAGTAATAATTTTTTAATGTAGTTTGAAAAACAAAGAGTCCACAGAGAATTTTTATCACTAATAAAGTATGAGAATGTTTCATAAAAATAGAACATATTAAAAATCTGACATATGGTTTGTTAATAAGACATAATATTCAGACTGTTCTTAAGTGAGAGGAAATGCATTCCATAGTTCTCATTCTTCTAAGTTCAAGATAAATAAATGTACATATTTTGAATTACATAACATAGATTTCAATAGAACCGTATATTTAAAAACAAAGCTACCATCTTCAATGTTTGTCTAAATTCAGCTTCTATCCAGAAAGTATTAGTCATATTAAATAAGTTTTGAAGCCAGAGGTCCAATAAACAAAAAAAATTGACAAATTCAGTATTTCATTAGGATATGTTAAAAATTGCAATCAGCTTATCATAGTTACATATTATATTGTTGCCATATACTTTTTGGAGAACAGATGATCCAGCCACAAAATGTGGATCCAAAATAGTCAAAATATGAATTTGTGCAATGAATATATTCACTGTGAGGAGTCACACTCAGTCAGTATAAAAATATCCAACATAAAACACCGAAATTGTCTTGCACGAATGAATAAGAAAGTCGATTGAAGGCCAAAACATTAACTATTCTTTGCTACCTTTTAAAGTGATTATATCCATCTTTCCTTTCCAGCTTTGATCATAACAATTGAAGTGGCATAAAGTATCCAGAAACAACATTCTAGAGCTTACTTAATGTATGCAATTTCTGGTTGCCTTGAGGAGAGAACAGAGGAAATAAATTATAAGCAAATAAATAGCTTTATACACAACTATGGCATGTTATCTGAGCACAATGGAACATACACAAAGACTGATTATAAACAATCATAAATAAAACCACCTTAGAGGAAGAGCTATCACTCACGTTCCAGCCTGGTTATACCAGGTGTGGAAAGCGAAAAAAAGAATTAAATCAGGAAAAGGAAATTCAAAATATCAAACGCCCTCTTTAGCGGTGTCCAAGTTCACTATAAAAGTGAACCAACCTGTAATTTATGAAGCAAGAGAATTAAAATGATCAAAAAGTAGTTAAGTCAGGAATGAAAAGAGGAAACTTCATTTTCTACACTGAATGCACTCTCTAAGTAGCTTTCTTCTGTGTGTTCTAAGTTTTTCAATCTGGTTTTCTTCCCATACAGAAATCTTTGACTCTCCATTCCCCCAACTAACAAATCCAGTCTCTAGAGCCTGAGATTTGAATTTGGCTGATTGTCCTTCAAGAATGCTTGGTAAGGGCTGGGGATATAGCCTAGTGGCAAGAGTGCCTGCCTCGGATACACGAGGCCCTAGGTACGATTCCCCAGCACCACATATACAGAAAACGGCCAGAAGCCGCGCTGTGGCTCAAGTGGCAGAGTGCTATCCTTGAGCGGGAAGAAGCCAAGGACAGTGCTCAGGCCCTGAGTCCAAGGCCCAGGACTGGCCAAAAAAAAAAAAAAAGAATGCTTGGTAAAAGCAACAACAACAGTTTGACTGCTAAAGCACTTTGTCAAAGAAATCAAATGGTATCCACATATCCCAAATGAAACTAGGTCAATCATAGATGAAATTCAATATCTAAATATACATGAATTCTTCAGATATATTTACCAAACTGGCATCATAACTGGCATCTTTTTAGTGTTAATATCTTCCCTGTAACATACTTGGCACAGACTCTTTATAAAAATGTTATTGGCATGATCTAAATGTTTTAAATAACACTTATGTTTTTAATAGTACTGAACTTTTCATCTTAGAACAGCATTCTGCAAAATATTTATAAAATGACATTGGAACTAGGTAAGAAGCCTTCATCTTGTTAATTATGCTCTACAGAATTATGTAGCTAACAGCAGTAAATAAAATGTGTGATAAATGCAAGTAACTGCAAAAAATTATTCTGTACCTAAACAATTTGGAGAGAAGAAAAAGCAACATGTGGGAAACAATGACATTGCAGCTAATTGAATTCATAAATAACAGTTAACAGTGCTCATAAAATTATCTGCACTGATCCTCTTTCCTGAAATTAACTTTAAAATGAATTTTTGAGGCAACCATTTTTTTAGAGTTGATGCATTCAGTCCATTTTTGTGTTTAGTGGCTTGACTTGTAAGAACACGATGCTGAAAAACTCAGGAGCCAAACTTTTCTTGCCCAAGATTTGTCAATTCTAAAAATATCACTAAACTATCTGCTACTCGTTTCTTGAAAAAAAAATTATAATCTATCAGCAGTTATTCCAATAGAGTTGAAAGAGCTCTTTACCTGATTGGATAATATAAATCTCAAGATGATGGTAGAAAAATGACTAAGGAAGAGAAATAAATCCTTCAGGGATGCTATAAATTATATAAAAGAGCCTTCAGCGCCTATGCATCAGAGTAAATTTACACATTTTAGCACACTTTAATAGTATGTGTAGCCAGGAAAGAATATTGCATTGATGATTGATTTACAAAAGTTTTTAAAAGTTGCTTTAAAACTAATTTGCTATTTCCTTATACATTAATATCACACACCTCCTTGGAATTATAATTTAGTAGAAAGCCTTCATTAATATTTAAATTAACTACAAATGTACACAAAGTATGGACAGCTTCAAATACTCACCATTTCCTGAAAAAAATGATGCCAATTCTTTTTAATTAAATGCCTTTCTCCTGGAATAAATCAAGAATTAATGTCAGGATATATCTAACAATAGATGTAGATGTCAAGGAAGCTCAATATTCATGAATCTATATTGAAAAAAGAGAACACAAAGCCCTTCCAGACTCTTTCTCATTTGGTATCAGTTTTATTAATCAAGTAGTTAGACAATAGCAGGACAAAATGTTTTAAAAAGTAGCTAAATATCTATGATTTTATTCTCCGGAGGAGATTGGATGTAGATATTTCCCATGATTCTAAGATTTCAAACTCAGAATCCAAGATTCCTGAGAAACTAAGTCAGGGTAAAATGGCAGCTGAATCATCTCTCCACAAATACAGAAAGTCAACAGCTCTTCATGCACCAAATACCTTCACAAGACCTAAGGAAGCCAGGAGAGAGCCCATTGTGACTGTTTTTAATACAAGAAATGGGAACGGTAGAAAAGGTAACGTGTGTGTGTGTGTGTGTGTGTGTGTGTGTGTGTGTGTGTCCACTCCTCCTATGCCAAACAACAGAGCTTTAAGAGAAATGCTGACCACATGTGTGAGGGAAAAACAAGTCCAGACCCAACATTTGAAAACCATCATGGCAAAGCCCAGAATTCCATGACACCTGAGTGGGCCAATAACTGCACTGAGCCTCTGGAAATGTCATACAGCAGGAGCTGTCTGCAGCCACAGCCCTGGCCCCAACACCAGGACAGGACAACAAGGAGTTCCACTATAAAGCAGAGAGCAAAAGCTAGCCCAGATCTTAGCGACTCCATCTCTATGTTTTGACTACTTGTGGTGGGTAAAATACATGTTTTTAAATTTGCATGGAACCCTAAAAAGTCCTGAACAGAAAGACGTCCATCAGAAGGCATTATACCTATTGACTTCAAAACATACAAAAAGCTGTGATACATTGGATTGCCCTTTATCCTTTGTCTCACCATTTTGATGTTCCCCTTTCGTTTCTCTACTTTAGATAAACTTATATGCAATGCACCAGTGATGCTCACAAGACAATATGTTGGAAATTAACTGTATACCTACATGCGATGGATATATGAGAGTGAGGAACTGGACCAAATATGCAACTTGCTGATTGACCAAGAGATTGTTAAGTATAAATGGAATATGTAAATGGCCAAACACAACCCTGGTACTATACAAAGGAGTCTTAAATGGCACTGATTGATATTTGCGACAAATGATTCTTTATTGTGAAGATTGTTGTCTATCCACTGGGCTCCAATAGCTCCCTTCTGCCTGATACAACAACCAAAGTCTCTGTAGGCATTTCAAATGTTTGGAGAGACAGAAAATGCACACACCATCATACTCCATGAAGAACCACTAGATTATAGAAATAATCTAGTCAGTTACATCCAACTAAATGCATGCATTCGACTACCATGTAGAGTGAATGCTCCAGACCAGGAATCATGATACTGAATGATGAATAAAAACATAAATAGCTCCTTATTTAATGGAGTTTATTTTCTAGTCAGAGGAAAATAAAATAATTATGTCACATTGAGAAGCTTCCCTGAGTTATAAAGCTTTTATTTCCAGAGTAGGCCTTAGAATAAATTATTTCTACCAACCCTCCAAAATTGTAACTATTTCCCATGGATGCGTGTGTGTATGTATGTGTGTGTAAATTGCCAATAATTTTAATTCTGAGGAAGCCAATGATTGCTATTTTTCTCAGTGTAAATTCTGTACAGTGAGATAGAAAGTTGAACTATCTGCCCATATGTCTTTCTTCTTGTTGGTTGTGCTGAATTAAGATAGAGAACTCTTCCACTCCTGCTTTCTTATCCTTTTTCTTTCACTGTGAATATTCTATCAATACTTTTTATTGGCCTTCTCCCTAAAAGCTATTTAAGAGCCTAGCTACTATTGCTGAACAAATTTGAATCATCAACAGCAGCAAGAATTAAGTGGAATTGAAAAAGGTTTATTTTGTTTCCGTATCTCTGGACTGCTTTGTTTAGAATTGCTGAGATGGTTTTCCCTTAACATCATATAAAGTCTTCCCAGTGAGTCGTACAGAAATCATCTTCACTCTGTCCTGGACTGACTGGTATGGGAGTAACAGTTGTGTCTCTTCCTTCTACCTCTTTGTATTCACCAATCTTGGAGGGGCCAAGTTCTTTGAGAGGTGATCTACATCTGAAGACCTCCTTTCATTCAGTGCATGCTACCCACAAAAAGCAGAGACATCAAGGCACTGCCCAGTCAATAGCTATTCCTGCCCAATTTTGGAAGTGTTTTCTACTCTCTCGGGGTTTCCCAGAGGGCAGAAGTTTCCATGTAAGCTGTCTATTGGCTTCCATCTTTCCTGATCTCACTTCTTCATCATTTACAATCACTGCCCCAATGAAGCATCTGATTACACAATACCATGTGAAGAATTTACCAATACAACTTTTTTTGAGCACCAAAAAAGAAACAAAAAAGAAGTAATCACTTTGAGGGTGTACAGTCTAGAAGGAATTGTAGAAATTACTGATAATTTATACAACATTACTATTCTGAGACACCACATAGGAACATGAGTTAAAAGACAAAGCCCAGGTGGGCTATATAAAACATAACACACACACACACACACACACACACACACACACACACACACACACAGAAAAGAACAAACACACTCAGACAGAGATAGATGATGGATAGATACGTAGGTAGATAGATAGATAGATAGATAGATAGATAGATAGATAGATAGATAGATAGGAGATAAGAAGAAAGCAAAAGAAAGAAAAAAAAACAAAAAGAAAGAGAAAGAAAGAAAGAGAGGAAAGAAGAAGGAAAGAAAGAAAGAAAGAAAGAAAGAAAGAAAGAAAGAAAGAAAGAAAGAAAGAAAGAAAGAAAGAAAAAGAAAGAAAGGAAGGAAGGAGAGAGAGGAAGGGAGGGAGGGAGGGAGAGAGGAAGGGAGGGAGGGAGGAAGGAAGGAAAGAAGGCAAGAAGGAAAGAATTCAGAAGGAAAGAGAGAAGGAAACATTTTCTTTGTTGGGTATGGGAAGGTACGACCGCAATAGTATTTAACAAAATTCTTTGCTGTGTTGCTTGTCTTTTAAAACCTCAGATATTTTTAAAATATCTGTTTATTTGGACATGTGATCCCTGATCATCAGTGCTCTGGGAAGCATGTAAGAAAAAAAAAAAAAGAATAGTTCATTCAACAGGAGCACAATCTTTCTTACTTGCATTCTGATCCCACCAAAGCTGTCTTCGCGGGGTTGTAATCAAATCAGCATTTCTGAAGACATACTCAGACACCTGCATATCCACAGTACTTTCATTTCTGCACCAGATTTACAACTGACATTAAGTTTCAAATCTTGCCTGGGACTCCGACAAGTACCAAATGTAAATTGGCCAGTTACAGCTGATAACAACTGGAGATTATTGAAATAACAAATTCTCACATCCAAGTCTTAAAGCAAGCAATTGCTCCTTAAAAGTTTGACTATTGAGTGGTTTATCTAAGCTTTTTAAACCCATAACATATACAATTTATACAGTGATATGTTGCTATTTTCGAGTTTATGTAAATAGAGTGGTGGGTGTAATATATCCTTAATACATAATTTAAAACCAGTTTGTGCTTTTTAGCTAAGAGTGTTAAAAGATAAAGCGAACATATATTAAGTTTGTATACAGTATGTTCTTAAGTAATAAAACACCGAGGAAAGGAATAATTTAGCAACTAGGGGATAAATATTTCCAACATATTTTCTTGCACTAAAAACAAACGATTACATGACAGCACAGAATTGACATGTGCATTACTTTAAGCAATGAATACAATCTCTAAATAAAAGAATCTTGCTTTGGAGTAATAGAGGGTTTTTTATTTCTTGATTTCTTTTCCTCTTGTCAAGATACTTCTGAGAATGGTGTGAAGTGCTTAAACTAGAACACAGGGTTCCAGAGAAAACACATTTTTCAAATACAATTATCCAACTATGATTATGACATATTAGAAATAAAGCATAAAATGTGCACCTCTTTAACAATATACTGAAAATAAGATTTAACAGTAGGTCTAAGGAGCATTGCATAAGAAAGCCAATATTTCAGGATCTCTGCAAAATACAACACCATACAAAACTTTGTGATTTCTAGATTTGTAGGTCCGGCTACAGTTTGTACTCGACACAAACTGATGACAAAGATGTGAGTCTGTAAATTAAAAAACCCAAATTTACAAACCACCTGAAACCAATCAGGGACCAGTTGATAAAGAATCATATTTTAGGCTTGACATGGTGGCTTGCACCTATAATCCCAGCCACATAGGAAACAGACATCAGAATTGCCATCTAGCTTGGGAAGACCCAAGCTAAGGTAGTATATGAGTGTAGTACTAGCGATGAAGAGACATAATTAAAAGGATTACCTTCTGTGGCCTGCTCACAAAAGGTGCAGCTTAAGTGGTAGGGTGCTTGTTTAGGCAGCACAAACCCCAATGGTGCCAACTGAAATAATAATTGTAAAAACTCCTGTTTTGGAGTAGCAATCTGACATTGGCATGTTTTTTGTTTGTTATTTTTTTATAAAAAAAAAACAGACTAGAATTTTTCAGTGAATATTTGTTTTTGTTTCTGAAAATGAGGATTATTTTTTTCAAGAGTCAAGGTCTCAGTTCAAATACCCACCAAGAATATAAATTGAATAATGGCCAATTATAAAGCCATGGGAACTTTAGGGCTCAGAATCAATCCTGGCTGGGGATATAGGTCAAAGGTACAGCACTTGTTCAGTTCATGCAGGCCCTGGGTCCCATTCCCACTACTAGCACAAACATGTACATGAATACACATAGACATGTATGAGTGTAAGTATGTGTATGGATATTCAGCTTTAGAATGCAAGCTACAAAATGTGTCAAACTAAAACATCTTTTGCACATTTTATAATTTGGAAACGGGAAAGCGTTACAACTACTGCCTCTGGCATTTCTCACCTCCCTCCGCAGCTGTAAGTAAAAAATTATCTGTTTCTCAGGATAGAAAGCAAATAAAGAACCATTATGTCACACAACATAAGAAGTGACATAGGCATCCTGGCCAGGATGGGGCCCACACAAGGAACAAGTCCCTGCTGGATATCTGAAATTGTGTGTGACTGAGGCACACAGGGAGGAAACAGTCTTAAATATGGAGCTTAGGAAGTGAGAAAACACTAACATTCTTTTGGAAATGGGTGATCATCAGTCCCTGAAGGGTCTACTGTGCATGAAATTCTTAGTTCTTGAAAAGTAAGTGCTAGATGTGGGCACCCATACCAAGTGCTGGGCTAGGGATTAGACTAGGGAGGAGCTCATCTAAGGAAGTGTACAAAGCATCTCCAGTACCAAAGAAGGAAAGGGTTGGATCTGCTCTCTGACACTTCCACTCCCATCTTCCCATCAGTGAAAGCTCCTAAACCAGAGTCTAGACACCTCCACCTGTGGATTAGATAGCACTTTGTCAAGTTTTGTTGGTTCAGGCCCTCACAGAATCCTATAGCACCTGATTGTTGACATTATTAAGTATGCTGTAAGTTGTCAGGTTTACAAATTCATTTTTAATTTGCTATTTATTTAGTCAATTGAAGATAAAATTTTAGGATATATATCTAAATAACAATACCATTAAACAAAAATTAAAATTCCCAGTTCTCCAAACAATAATAGATATTTGAAATGTGTAGGTGTTTTCACCACACACACACACACACACACACACACACACACACACACACAAGATAATGCATGTGCCATTTATTTCAATTTAGTCATTCCCCAATAAATATTGATTTCTTTTTTAAAAAATTATGGTCATGGTGATGTATGAGAGGTTACAGTGAGCACATTTCTTGTCCAACTTGTTACCTCCTCCCTCATTTTCTTCCCCCTTTCTACCTCCCCAACCCTCCTCCACTGAGTTGTGAGATGTACAGTTGGTTTACAACATATTGTCTTGTAAGTATTGCTGTTGGATTGATTCACCTTTTACCCTTTGCCTCAGCATTTTGGTGTTCCCCTTCCCTACCCCAGTTCAGATTAACACATATACAATACCCAGGATACCTAAATCAAATGCCAGTAACAACAGGGATAAAATCACAGGGAAGATAAACAAAAGAAAAAGGTATAATTTCACATAGTACATTTAAAATAACAACAACAATGATAAACTACTTATTTCTATAACTTGGAGTTCATTTCACTTAGCATCACCTTATGTGATCATGTGCACATAGCTATTGACCTTTTAGGATCTTCTGCTAGGATTATCTAGACATGTACCAATTATTACCAATGAGGGAAACCATAAAGTCTATATTTTGGGGGGTCTGGCCCACTTCACTTAGTATGATTAAATAATAGATACATGGTAACTACAAACATCATCTATTTATTAATTTAAAAACTTAAAACAATGTTATTCTTAGCCAGATGCTGGTAGTTCATGCCTCTAATCCCAGCTACTCGAGAGGCTGAGAGCTGAGGATCACAGTTCAAAATTCAGCCTAGGTAGAAGAGTCTGTGAGACTCTTATCTCTAATTAACCAGCAAAAAGCTGGAAGTGGAGGTGTGGTTCATGTGGTAGAGTGCTATCTTTGAGTGAAAAAGCCAAGTGAGAGCACAAAGCCCTGAGTACAAGCCTTAGTATTAGTACACACACAAACACACAAGTATTAATCTTGCTTTTCCACCATTATAAAATATGTTGTATATTGATAATGTCATTTTTGCATCAGCTTGCATTATTTCTTTATCTCACATTACTTTTCCATATTCTATCTCCTCCCCATAGATGAAATCAATAGTATGCTTTCACATTATAAGTTACACTTGAAATTTAAAGACACATGTTGTATTTGGGACTATAAACATTACCATTGAAAACAGAAAATAAAATTAGTTAACATTGTAAAAAATCTATAGCAGAATTAAATTTAAAATGGTAATGTTCATATTATGGCAGAATTTATTGTCTGATTTACACATTTCTAAGTCTTCATGAAGAATCTATATTACTTGGATACTAAACATTTCCACTTACATTTGAAATTTGTTTTAATTTCTCCCATTTTGTCATTTAGTCTGTGGAAAAAGCTTGGTTTTCTCTGCTGAAAAGTATTTATTAATATTAATTAGTTGTGCAGGAGATTATACTTGGACATAACCACAGAGGTATACAATGCGCCTTGATTTGATTCTGGCTCAAGGGAGAATAGGTGTCAAAAAAGTTAGCAGCTTTCAAGTAAACACTGGGAGGGCATGCTGATGTACACGGGCTGTAAAACCAGCTACATGGGCTGCAAAGAAGGGTGAATCATGGCTAGGGGCTAGCCAGGGGGAAGAAAAAGAAAAGCCAGATGGACCATTTGTGTCTGAGATCCCAGAAGCGAGGAGGAGGATACAAGAGGATCACAGATTGCAGGCCAAGACCAGCTCTAAACAAAAGTACAAGACAGCATCTGAAAATTAAGCTAAAGTCAAAAGGGGCTGGCCTTGAAAGCACAAAGACCTGAATTCCAGCCCAAGAATACCACAAAAGGATTCATAAATCTACTATACATGTGATATTTTCCAGTACTTAGAAGTTCTGAAAAACTATAAGACAAGACTTCTCCCCTCAAATAACTTAATCTGAACCCTGGGATAGACATGATGAAAAGAACACAGAAAAAAATCAAGAAAATATCTCTTATCCTTAGAATCCAATGTATATCCTTCAAAATCAAGAAGAACAAGGGAAGACGTGGGTAAAGAAGGGATGAGTGAGAAGGCTGGAAAGGGTGACATTGATACAGGCATATTCATAAGCTGCCTTGTGATAGGGCAACCCCTTTGTACAACTACTTAAAGGTGATTTTTAAAAATACCTTTATTTTTACCAAAAAAAAAGCCTCCTTTACTTAATCTATTGTATTAAAGATAGAGTTGGAATTATTAGATGATTCTAAAACTTGAAACATCTGTACCATAATTAAAAGCCATTGGCTATTTGCACTTGCTATTTTTATTGAAAAAATGTTAGTCTCTATTTTATCCCTACATTTATTTTAATGATTAATTTATATTTCCTTCCACGGTAACAGGAGGAAAGTCACCACTCTACCTGCAAATTACTTTTATGGAAAAAAAACAGTCTTTAAATTATCAAAACATCGACATATAGGAGATTGAATATTTGTGAAATTCTTCAGATAAAATCCATTATTGTCTTATCTAAAATGGTTTAAATGTATTTTTTCAACAAATACATTGGAGTTTGCATTCCAAGGGTATGGTACACCAGTTCATTTGTATACTCCTCATTTGTGTGCCAATATTTTCAATCATGTGCCAAGTTTACTTCTGCTCCAGTGGTAGAAGCAATCTGTTCCTGACACATCCGTCAGACAGGATTTCAATCGATCAAAATACGGGATACCATGCAGAGGGAAATAGTGCCATACCAAATGAGCAGTGTATTCTGCCAGTCTTGGGAAAGGTCACATAGTTACTGGACCAAAATGGATGTTGATTAAGGAGAAAGAAGATGTTGATGATAGGTTTGGGAATAGTTGTGCCCAAATAAACACATGGAATTCAAAGGTTACTGAGCATAGATTGCACTGTGAGTGCAGTTCTTACCCCTCCAAGTATGGTACCCATCATCTCAGGCATGCCGTCAAAACGAAGTGTGAGCCAATGTACAATCAAGTGTTTGGCTCTCCAAATAAAATTTTGCCATGCTATTCTGCTATTCTGTAAAATGTCATGGACTTGTGCCACAAATATTTCACAGAATTTAGCAAATAAAAGTGAAGAAAGACAATTATTATAAATAAGATAAACATTTCCTCTGCTCTCTCATAAATATTATAATCTACTAAGGGAATAGATGATAGATAGATAGATAGATAGATAGATAGATAGATAGATAGATAGATAGATAGATATAGCTGTGTGTATATATACATATAATGACTATAGAAGACTCACTGTGGTAACATGGTACTAAAAATAGGATACAATAAGATGAGTATGGCCCTGAGCAAGGATGAATTGCATGAAAATTTATGAAGTGTTCTATACTTCTAAACACAACTGAGCTTTCAAAAAATATAACTTTGTAACCCTAGATACTTGAGAAATAAAGATGGGGCAAAATCATGGTTCAAGGCCAACCGTGGTAAAATTTAGTAAAATCTCCATCTCAAGAAAGACCCATTTTAAAAGTAAATACAGCAAAGTGATTAGGGGTAGAGTACCTACTTAGAAAGCATGAAATCTTAAGTTCAAACCCCAATACTACCCAGTGTGTGTGTGTGTGCACGCACACGCGCACACGTATGTGTGTACGTGTGTGTGTAAACATATATGTGCATATGTATCATGCTGGGTCAAATTCCTGATCCTCAGCCTCCTGTTTGCTCAGGTTACAAATGTGCCAAGCTGAATAAAACAGAAAAGAAAAGAACACTGAAGTGGTATATTAATACAAGCTGAAATTGACTTCCGTTTAAAAATACTACCAGAGATAAAGGGATGTTCTAAAATGAGAAAGAGGTAAAAGTGCCAAAAAAATAAAATAATCATAAATATGTATGAAAATGTATTTCAAAATAAACAAATACTAAAGGAATATAACAAAGGAATGATAAAGGAAAAGAAAGGCCACAATTACCACTGAAAATTTCAAATTTCCTGCTTGCTAGGTATGTTTACTGAAAAATCCAAAACCAATGAGATACTTGTAGACCCAAGACAACTAGCTGAAAGTTTGTGGTTCCTAAAACAATTAATACTAATTTAAAAAAAAATAACCAGGTCCTCTTGGGGAATTAATCCAGCCTAATGCTGTCATCTCCCAAATCTCTGGTCTCATGCCACTGTCCTAATGGTCTCCAAATTGTCACTTGAGATGAGCAGAAGAAAAATTTTAAATCACAACAAATTGTTGTCTTGGAAAGATACATTGAGAGTCTTTACTCAGAGCCAGATCCACTAAGAAGTTGAAATTTAATCTGCAAGTAGGAGGCACATGACAGCATATTAGAAATCTTCCAATAGGATCTGATTTGGCAGATAGCTTTCATAAAAGGCATCTTAATTTCTAATTCTGCTACTATCTAGAGACACTTTGGAGCTCAAATGTTTCTACTGCTAGGTAGCCTACTTGAAAATGCACTAAACATTTTGGAAAGGGTAATGCAAAAAAGTTTTATCCAACATTAGTCATTGATGTCTTAATAGAACTTGTTTTATAAGTTCTTTCTTCTTTATAATTAGTTGAAAAGTGGGGCATTGAGCAACTTATGAATAAATAAAAACCTAGGATACAAAAACACAATGTTCCCTGTACTCAGTGCCTGCCATTAACTTCAACTGACATTTATTAAACTGTCTGTTTTATTTGAGATAATTACATTTGACAATAAAAATACCTTTATGAAAAAGATATTTCTATCAAATGAACCATCCCAATTCCAGACAGCACACTAAGAAAATTAGAGCAATTTCTAGATTCTCTCTAGGCCTTATTTAAATTCAACACACAAATAATCTTAAGCCTGATATTTGCAGTAGACATTCCCTGATGATGCTGAATTGGAGATCCTGTTTACAGGGTTGTAGAACTGACCGTCTCAGTAAACGCAGTCTGGTAAATGACAAATAGTCAATGCAATTACCTTAAATCTAAGAAGTCCAAATTAAGCCTCTCCTAATTTGAAAAAGATTTCAATTGCTAATATGATAATTGCATCTGATTTCAAAGTACAGCATGAGTTTTGTTTTTCTTTTTTGATGAACTCATTTTTGGAAATAGAGCAATTCCCTCAGTGGAGCAAAGATGAAAAGAATACAAGTGAGTTTTCCCTCATCTTCTGGTTCATGGCTGTATCTTATGCTGGTATCATTAATAATAAACAGGCCTGTCCTTTTTCTTGTGTACCTGCATGTGTTCCCAAATTGTCTTACTGTGTTATGATTATATTAGCAATTAAAATGGAGGGAATTAGCACTGAGTCTTCTTACCATCAACCTATTAATGAACACTGGGAATTCTCTCTCCTCTGTCACTGTATCATTCTGTACTGCTTTGTGTTGAGTCATCTGAGGTTTCAGAGCAAGCTCTCATTATTAGTTTAATTCTGAATTAAGTAAGCTTTTGTCCTTCCCATCATTCTAGGAGACACCTACTAACAGATGTTCTTGTTTATTATACACACTTGCATTATCTACTCTAGGCCAGAAAACAACTTGTCTGTTTTGTATGATACAAAAGAAGTATACATTTAGGGGGAAAGTAGTATCAAAACATTTTTCCAAATTTCTTTTCTTAATATTTTAGTCAACATTAAGTTTTACTCATTTTATGTTTATTTAATTTCACCCTACTCTCAAAGAAAACTATTTAGTTCTTCCTAAGTTAAATTTATGCACAGGCACCACTGACTCACACCTGTAATCCTAACTATTTAAGAGGCTGAGAGATCTGAGGATAGACATTCCAAGACGATCTGGTCAAGAAAGTCTGAGACTATTATTTCTAATAAACTAATAAACCACCAAAAATGTCATCAGAAGAACTGTGGCTCAAGTGTTGAAGCACTAGCTAGCCTTGAGCCAAAGAAGCTCAGGGACAAGAGCCCAAGCCCTGAGATCAAATTTCTGGCCTAGCTCAAAAAAAGAAATCATAAGTTTGCTATTGAACACTTCTTCTCAGTGTCTATGAAATCTTCTTTTCTCAGTTAGCAATGACATGTCTGGCAAAGTTGTATTCATCGAGTGAATGCTTGTTAATTGTGTGTCAATATGAGTATAATTGTCTCAAACGATATAATTCCATAACTCTAATTTACTTGGGGGGATAAGAGTTTGCATAACTATAAATATATAGCTATAGTATATTGCTATAGTATATAGCTATAGTATATAGCTATAGTATATAGCTATAAGTATATAGTTATACTGATAACTATATATAGTGATATTTAGTTATAGTTATATATAGTTTTATTTGTAGATACATATATAGGCATATAGTTTTACATATATAATAATGTAGCTTGACAGTTACATAGCTATAGTTCTACATATAATTATATACATGACTATACATAGAATTATAAAGATGTGTACACAGTTCTGTACAGTTATATATAAACATATATGTTGTATATAAACATATTTTAGATTGTTTGTATACAAAATAGGATACAATATTAAAGAGATAAGGTCCTGTGACAAAATTTTTAATTTATTTTACCATCATTCATAATTTGTACAGAATACCTCAACAAAGGGAAAAATGATTTTCTACTCTGAATCATTGGGAACTAGCATTTAGGGAATCATATGATACTATTTCAGATGTACACAGCTAAAACCTTCCTCAACATCTCTGCTTCTTCTGTGAGAACGGTTTGTGATTGCAGTGTTAGTGGTGTGAAAATGTTAACTTATATTCTATTTTTAATAAGCAAGTTTTCTGGTAACATGCTTTGCAAAGAAACATTTGTGCCAAATGTCCTCACTTGCAGCCCTCCACACAAAATGAGCTATCACATCCTGTGTGCAGAAAGTACTTTGTAGTCCTGAACTATTATTATGGCCACCTTTCTCCCCAAATCTATTCTTTACAATCTCCTTTAGTGGATAATTAATAATATTTGTTCCTTCTTTGAAACTGCTTTGCAAATTGAGACACATTTAAAAGACAGAGCAGATCATATAACACAATTGGATCATGTAACAAATGCTGACTGGGTTCCAGCTGTGGCCTAGACATTATTCTAGATGACTACAATCTATCAGGGACCACCACAGATAAAGATCCCTGTGGTGGTGGAGAAAGTACATGAGAAATAAATAAATAAATAGATAGATAGATAGATAGATAGATAGATAGATAGATAGATAAATAATCTGTATAGAAGGTAATAAATCCAGTAAAGAAAAGAAGCAGCCCACCAAGGTAAGAGGGACCAGCAGGTGGGATTGGAGTGACATGATATGTGACAACACTGAAAAGGGTTAAGGTAGGTGGTTGGGTAGAAACTAGAAGGAGGAAGAGTATGTGGCCATGTAGTTTCTGTAAAATTGAACTTATTCAGGAGGATGAGAAAGGTGAAAGATGTCACATCCTTAAAAGGAAAAGATGCAAGGCGATTCATTATAACTGGAGTAGAGGTACTACTATGTGGGAACTGTGAACACTTCCACTGCATAGGAGACAGTCCACGTGACCATTGAATCTCAATTTAAAAGAGAAAAAACTCTCCCAAATATTAGCTGTAAGTAAATACTAGAATTAGATGTTTAGACTAGCTTGAATTATTTGAGTGTATTTAATAAATTGAATAGAATTGCACCATTAACCTGAATAAACCAAGTAGGGTCCATTCCTGTTTGGGAGGGAAAAGGAGAAGATGCCATCGGCCACAATCTCATTTCTAGTCCAACACTTCCAACTCAACAGGATGGATTGCTGTACTAGCTAAGATGACTGAGAGTAAATCACCCTCTCAGAGTTTCATCATTGAAAAAATAAGTTCAAAGAGTATGGACTTAAAGACAAATTCTGGAGCTAATATTGTAAACTATCGCTGAAACAAAGACATAGAAATTATTTTCCTCTTTGTTAAGTTGAAAAGAAAGGAAGGAAAGAAAGAAGGGAGAGTGGAAGAGAGTGTGAGGTAGAAGAAGAAGGAAACATGTATGAAGGAAGGGAAGGTGGTAAGGGATAGAAGGAGGGAGAAATGAATGAAAGGAGAGGAAAGAAATAAAAAAGAAAGAAGGAAGGAAGGAAGAAAAAAAAAGAAAGGAAGGAAGGAAACAGGAAGAATGGAAACCTGCCCAAGGAAAATACAGCCTAAAATTTTGCTAAGACCTATGCACCATTTCAATATAAGAATTAGGACTTTGGGGAAAATGACATGAAATAAGCAACAAGCAAAACACATTTGCTTCTCCTACAGTTTGACTAACTGCTCACAGTTTGCTAGCAACTTTGTGGACATTAAGATGAAATGCCCCTAGCAGTTTCCAAGCAATAGAGAGCATTTTAAATAGGTGATGCATTTTAAAAGTGCAACACATTGGATCTGGGTGATTTAAATGAAAATATTTTCTTTCTGAATAGAAATAAGAAAAGCAGGTCAACTCTTGTCTCCTATCATATAGCAATATACCTTACGAAGAACCAAGTTTTACCTAATTTTGCATACACTGAGACTTTAGTAATTGTTATTTCTCTGCCTAAGAAATGTAATAATTTGTTGATCAATTTTTTTTTCAATTCTGCAGACAGGAATTAAGGGATCTATGAATGACAAAGCATCATCAGACTTGAATGTAATTGAAACTGAATAAACTGAAATTAAAAGTCTTATTTTCAGCCAGGCACCCATAGCTCACACTTGTAATCCTAGCTTCTCAGGAGTCTGAGAACAGAATATAAAGTTCAAAGCCAGCCGAGAGACAAAAGATAAAAAGACAAATGACTCCAAAAGCAATACTTGCAAAACCATTTGGTGTAAATCAACTGAACAACTTTTGGGGGAGAGGGAAAGGAGGAGAGGGGAGGGGGGAATGAGAGAGGAGGTAACAAACAGTACAAGAAATGTACCCAAGTCCTAACGTATGAAACTGTAACCTCTCTGTACATCACTTTGACAATAAATAAGAAAAAAAAATTAAATGGCAGAAGTGAAGATGTGACCAACTAGTAGAGAGTCAGCCTGGAATATAAAGGCCAAATAGGCTGCCCTGAGTTCAAGCCTTAGTATCTGCCCATGGCCTCAAAAGAAAAAAGAGGAGGAGGAGGGAGGAGGGGGAGGAGGGGGAGGAGGGGGAGGAGGAGGAGGAGGAGGAGGAGGAGGAGGAGGAGGAGGAGGAGGAGGAGGAGGAGGTGGAGGAGGAGGAGGAGGAGGAGGAGGAGGAGGAGGAGGTCCTGTGTCGATTAAAACCCTACATTCATTGGCTTCCTTCATTACAGTTTTAGAAATATGTCTCTAATTACAATAAATTATTTTATGAAAAAGTAATAAAGCTATACATCCTAATTATCTGTTACAGTTTAAATACTGTATTTCATAAACAAGTTATTCTGATTATATCTTTAGCCTGCCTTCTTATTTTTAAATGTGTCAAAGAAAAAAATATTTGTATTTTAACTAAGCCTAGACTTCATGTTGGCCTCTTCCATCAAGTTTAATTCTCATACCACTAACTTCAAAACATGACAATTTTTTTAATTCTACAGTTATAATTACATGTTATTGCATTTTTTAAAACTTGCAGTAAATACTACCCTTCAAGGACAGTGGTAATTATGGGGTTGAACAAGCTCATTTCTAGGGAGATAATTCTCATTTCTAATTATAGCAGTGGGAAATATGTACATAAATTAATATAGTTGTTTAGTGGACTGTTCTCCGTTTCGTGGCTGAGATAATTCTCTTCCTTTTAACATCTACAATTGATCTTCTTTAAAATAAACCCTGTGGCCTACAAAAATCTCACCCATAGGAAAAGATGATGTCAAATCTAGCAAAAGGCACAATCAAAAGAGCTGGATTTCCAGAACTAGCAACTGTCAAAATTGTCATTTTCATACCTTTTCTGGACATACTCTCAAAGATGAGTCTAATTAAGCTACCTTAAGAGTCAAATCTACCTTGTCTTTTTAAAAAGTTGGTATAACTTTTAAGACGAATCCAGGTGAGGTGGTATATATATCCATATTTGTAGCATTTGGGAGGCTGAGGCACAAAGAAAAAGGTCTATGCCCAACCAGAGGTACTTTACAACATCCTGTCTCAGAAAAGCTAATTACAAAAGTAAAGACCTTAGAATGTACTAACAAGAAAAGTTATTCCAAGTAACTGACAACTGTTATCTTTCCAGAATAAAAGTGCAGATAATCTCTTTTTCCCCAAACAGCAAATGTTGTTTACCTTGCTTATAATAGAATCATGATATTTAGAGCAAATTCTATTCTGTCATACCGATTTACTCTGCAAATTTCATTATCAAGTAGATGTATTTAATCGAGACATGCGGAAGATGAAAAACAGAATTGCAGACTTGAGATATCCTCAGACAGGAAATATGTAGTGACATTTGTTCCTGAAGAAAGGCATTTCATTATTACATTTTCACAATAGATGTTTATATAAGGAAATTACTAACATATATACAAAATATATAAGCAGCAAAATAAATATTTTGTACAACATAAGAAATTTAAGGAACTGAAAAGAGAATAATGGAAAGGAAATGTAATAGAGACATATATTAAGCCTGAAAGAATAAAGAGGAGTTGACTTTAAAAAAAACTATATCCTCTAGGATATTGAGGAACTTAACATCTAATAAACAATTATCACAATGATCTCGGTGCAAATATTCACATTCTCTCACAACATCTCATTCCTGATGTATCTAGTTTACTTAAATGTAAATTCTCGGCTCTCAGCATGGTGTGTGTGTGTGTGTGTGTGTGTGTGTGCGCGCGCGCGTGTGTGTGTGTGTGTGTGCACATGCATGCCGGTTTGGGTCCCCAAACTCTTACTTGGCCTCTCACACATAGCTGGTACGGTGCCAATTGAGCTGTCTTGAGTCCAGCTGTGTTTTTTAAAATTGTTAAGTGGAAATCAACACTCTGATTAACCAACTATCTTGCACTACCTTCAAACCAAGATTCTTCAAACTCTGGAGTTGCTAGAATTACAGTCACAAACTACTAGTACCAATTGCATATTCCATACTTAAGTTTTAATTCTAAATTTTATTACCACTTACTGTCAACATAATGGGATACTTTTGGACACCGAAGATAAGAGTAGGCAATAAAAAATTTCTCTTCTTCAATATCTTCCATCTGAAATGCATAGCCAGTGCCTGTTATCCATTACTATATTTTCATCATAGTCCATAACATTTGGGAAAGTCAAGGTATGACAGCCATTTTTCAACATTTCTGCTTTGCACTATGACTCTGTAAAGGAAGTAGCCAGCAATCCAAACTCACTACTGCGTGTGATAGCTACATGATGGAATTAGCCACTTTGGTGGTATATATCAGGGATGATATATTCAGGAATCCCTAAGTTAGAGTGTATATGTACATGTCAAGATCTGCTAGGAACACTTTATACCATCAGTGGTAGTTGCAAACCCTGTAAAGTTTATCACTGAAGCCCAAAGTTACTCATTATGTTCAGGTTAAGAACTTACCTACCAAAAAATCTTAGAGCAACCCTTTCTACATCCCATCATCAATCACCAGCCAGAGCAGGGGAAGCCACGCTGGCAGGTTGCTTTACACATGTGTCCATAAAAAGATGAATTATTCATTCTGGCTCATCCAAGATACGGAATAGTGCTGTGCTGAATAAGTATTACTTTCAGAAAGTCAATGAATAACATTTTCTCAATGTGTGTGTATATGAGAACCTGTACTCATGATGAGATATTCATTTTATTTATTTATTTATTTATTTATTTATTTATTAAAATGAAGAGATATTTATTTCCACTGTAATTGAGCTAAAAATACAATGAAGACCAAAATCTCTTACATGTCAGGTAAGTGAATGGAGTCTTTCAGATGACTCTATGACAGAATTTTGAGTTTATCTTTAAAAAATGTATTTTCCTAAGCAACTTTTGGACATTGTGTCAAGTATTACAGACTACCAAGAAGGCATAAAACAACACAGGCTTTTGTTTTGTTTTTTTTTTTTTTTTTGTTTGTTTTTTGTTTTTTGGCCAGTCCTGGGCCTTGGACTCCGGGCCTGAGCACTGTCCCTGGCTTCTTCCCGCTCAAGGCTAGCACTCCGCCACTTGAGCCACAGCGCCGCTTCTGGCCGTTTTCTGTATATGTGGTGCTGGGGAATCGAACCTAGGGCCTCATGTATCCGAGGCAGGCACTCTTGCCACTAGGCTATATCCCCAGCCCCAGACAGGCTTTTATTTTAACTACATAGCACAACATATCATTTCACTTTCATGATTCCTATATATTAATAATTGTATACTCTGTTTTTATTTGGTTTAGGGTTGGATGTGCTTCCTTCCCTAATGTACTAAAGCTCTGCTTAGGACAAGGTTAACATTCATTATCTTACAGAATTGTTGATTGGAAGAGGTATACTTTCCAGCTTGAATTAAAAACTATTCTTTACATTGCCCCATTCATAAGTAAATGGAAGAACTTGGAAAAATTATACTAAGTGAAGTGAGCCAGACCCAAAGAAACATGGACTCTATGGTTTTCCACATAGGGAATAATTAGCCCAGGTTTAGGCAAGTCACAGCAGAAGATCACAAGAGACTAATAGCTATCCCCTTATGAGCACATAAGATGATGCTAAGTGAAATGAACTTCATTTTATGGAAACAAGTGTTATATCACTGTTGTAATGACTTTCAACATGCCATATGCAACTTCTTTTCTTGATGCTTCTTTTCTTGATGATCCTTTTGTATCCCCTTCCTGTGGTTGTCCCCATACTATCACTGTCTCTCATCTGAGTTCCCTGGATACTGTATATACTGGTATTAGAACTAGGGAAGTGAAAGGGAATATCAAAATAGAGATACAACAAATAAAAAAACAAAGGGCTCCAAAAGCAATACTTGCAAAACCATTTGGTGTAAACCAACTGAACAACTCATGGGGAGAGAGGGAAAGGAGAAGGGGGAGGCGGGGAATGAGGGAGGAGGTAACAAACAGTACAAGAAATGTACCCATGGCCTTACATATGAAACTGTAACCCCTCTGTACATCACGTTGACAATAAAAAAGTAATTATTATAAAAATAAAACTATCCATTACACGAGGGCCTAGACTAAACAATCTTGGAAGCTCCTGTCAGCACTAAATCTAGAGCTCAATGAGCAGGCCCTAGCCTGACTACCAGTGAGTCTGGTTGCATGACCTTGGGCAGTTAGAGCTTATCTGGGCTATTTCACATTTAAAAACTAATTATAATTATACCTGCCCTATATACCACATGGGACTATTTTGAAGCTCAAATTAAACTATGAGCTAAATCTCCTGCCCTAGATATGAGGGAAAGAAACCAAAAGTACAGGGCAGCTGATAAATTAAAAATCCTTTTTATGTTTTCCAAATAGCTACTCTTAAATTGTCTTGAGACAACCATCGCAGGAAGTGACAAACATAAGATCACTAAGGATCAGTGTCTTCCTTTGCAAATAAGTTCTGCCTCTTCATCTTGATCTTCTGATCTAACTAGTCAAAGAAAAGAAAAATTGCTCTCCTTGAAAGTCTGTAGTAGAATAACATGCTTCTACAACAGTTAAAAATGTCACTATCTCAAAGTATTTTACTTGACTGTGTATAACCAATTCATATTCATCCAAGTATCCTCTACTATTTTGATAAGGTTCAATGTTACATGTTTGAGTTAGGAACAATAAGAGGAGTGTTGCACTGACAGTGTTACATTTCATGCACTGAGCTAGATCTTCATTTTTTATTATAAAATCCTAATAATAACATGTGATATTGATGTTGATATAATTCTAAATTCACATAACAGGAGAAATGGGGCTAGATTTTAGTATCGGGACCTAAATCTGAGTGTCATTTAAGTGTCGTACTCTCTTCTTCATCATTGTTGTAGCAACTCACATTAGATATCACAGTGAGGTGACACATTTAACCTCAAAAATGCTACAATGTAGAGGAAGAATATAAGTGAGCCTGTAAATGACAAAACCAAAGGATGGAGTGGAGAGAAGGAAATTTCTCCTGGATTGTTCAAATGATGCTAATCCTCTGATAGACCTAAAACCCCATCAAGGTTGCTGTTGTATTTATCTTCATTTTACAGAGTGAGACAAAAGTTTGTGTAATTAGCGCTCAGTCACACAGCTACAACATAGCAATTTGACTCTAGGCAGTTGAAACTACAGGCGCCTCTTGAAGACTCTAAGAAAGAACAAATTCCATGGGAGGCAGAATATGAGCTAATACACACAGGGAAGTAGAAACACAAAATATTGTATGATAAAATGACTTATATACAGAGAGAAATACATACAGATATCTATCTATACAAATCTGTATCTCTATATCTTGAAATTTTAACTCTTCATCTGAAAATAATCCTCACAACATTTCCAAAGAGATACACAGGAAATGAATTACTTTTTCCTGGCAGATTTTAAGTCAGTGGATTGTGGTAACAGGTAACTAGGACATACATTTGAAGCATGACTGAAATAGGGAATGTTTGTCTGCACAATCTTTTCACAGTTCCTGTTCAAACTCTAGACCTGTCATGCTAACAGAAAATCACTACATGTCTTATGTTCAAATTGTTCTTTGACTTTAAGATTCAATATCAAGGTTACAATCTCACTCACATTTTGAGAATTGATGTAAGATGATGACCAAGGAAAAGGGAATAGCAGCTAATTGTAAGTGGGAGGAGTTTTAAGACCAAATCTAGAATTTTAAAAGACCAAGTTCAAGGTGTTTGCTTAGAGGGGGTCAGAAATTGCTGATGTTTATGCAAAACAACTGGGATTGTTGGAGAAGCAGGAAAATAAATGAACGTGGGTCCCTATGATTTACCGAAACTGTGAGCCACAGACTACAGTGGTGTAGTAACTGCTTTTTAAAAAATTAGAAATAAATTTAAAAGACACAGTGAGTCCCAGAATGTACACATTTAACATAAACAAATTAAACCAGATCGAGTTGGCAAAAAGAGAAAGCCATTTATTTAGTTGATTTCCACATCATACCTCTTTATTCTCCATTCCCAAGTTAAACCTCAACCTCTAATAACCTACAGCATAAATGCAGTGAAACAAAACAAGTTAATTTATGAGTCATAAACCTTGGGAGCCCTAGATAAGCCATTATGATCAATTTAGCACTGACTTTCTAACCTGATCTCTAAGTAAACTATAACTCCACTCTACATGTGTTCATATTTTCCAAAACTTTCATTGACTCCAAAACTTTCATCTTAATGTATTATTATTAGGTATGATAATTAAATACATTCACCTTAGAGTGCTATGTTTGTATATAAGGTCAAAATTTTTATTAGTTATATAATTTTTATTTAATGATGAATGCATGTAAGCAATAGTAGGGAGGTTGGACTAAAATAATTTAAGGCACCTTCCAAACATGGTTTTTTTGTGATGCTAATGGGGAATATATTTATATAGCAGTATGGACCTAAGGGAGTATATTTGACTTTCAATTTAGTTATTCACAGCCTAATAAATGTGGAATCTTCCTGAGATTAATTGTATGTATAGGGTGTAATTATTTGGATCAACTATTAATATATGGTTTCCTTTGGTTCTTACTGTAAGAAAGAAATAATAATCATTATAATAACCATTCTACATAAAGGTTCTACTTGTTCATTTAGCTGATTAAAGGCAGAAATAACCATAGTTCCTAATCTAGCACTTATATGATGCTAGAATATGACATCATATTTATCTTCTTTTCCTCCCAGCCTTTACAACCTTCTCCCTTCTTCCCTCCTTTCTTCCTTCCTTCCCTCCCTCTCTCCCTTCCTTGTGCATTTAGTTCCACCATTAAGGAAACCCTGAAAGTGTTCAGAGTGCAGTTCAGTGTTGTACCACAGATGCTGGATCCCTAGTTTTCTCTGTAATGCCACCAACATCCACCAAAAACATGCTACCTTTTTTTCACAAGTGTCAAATTGTTACTTTATCACATCAAGCCCCTTCACTTTGTCCTCACCTTTTTGGAGGCAGAGTTTCACAAAATGAAAGCAGGGAACATGCTCAGCAGAGCACATAAAGGTCTACACACCAAAGATCATCACTCAGATAGACCAAACAGTTTTCTTTTTTCTTCTTTTCTTTCTTTTTTTCTTTTTTTTTTTTCTAATCCTGTAGCTTGAACTCAGGGCCTGAGCACTGCCCCTGACTTATTTTTGCTCAAGGGTAGCACTCTACCTCTTGAGGCACAGCGCCACTTCTGGCTTTTTCTGTTAAAGTGGTGCTGAGGAATCGAACCCAGGGCTTTGTGCATGCTAGGCAAGCACTCTACCACTAAACCACATTCCCAGCCCATACTGAACAGTTCTTTGTAACAACTGACATGCATAACAGATGTGTGGCAATTAAATTTTTTTTTTGGTTTTGAAATTACTTTTGATTTTATTTTCTATTATTTATTTACTTTTTCTTATCACTGGGCTTTGGTAAAAAATGCATGCCCTACATGCATGAATGATGCAAGCTTACTGTTTTCATGGATTGTCAAGCTCAGTGCAGTCAGAAAGGGGTCCATATATGCTTTGTAATTCCTATTTTATAATCCAGGCTCTAGGATTTCTGGATATCATGTCTTAAAAATAATTTATATTCCTTTATCTTTAATTTCCTTGGCTGCTTATTGAGAAGAGTCCATTTTGGAACATAGCTCAAGTGGTAGAGTACCACCTATGGAAGTATGAAACATTGGGCTCAAGCAGACAGACAGACAGACAGACAGGTAGATAGATGATAAATGCCAGGTGCTTGAGAGCCTCAAATTATTTCCCTCCATCATGGCAACCTGTCTCAATTAGCTCAGCTGTAAAATGTGTTTGTCACATCTCTTATAACTCATGTTTTTTATAGAGCTAAGTCCGTGAAGTTCGGTGGGTGAAGGCATTTCATAAATTTCAGAGGACTATGTTGTCTTTATTCTAATTTTAGGGAGTTGTTCTGGCTATTGATCTCGACATTAAGATTAGAGGAATGTTTCATTGTGCATTCTATCACACGTGTGTTACATACATTGATTCCCTCATCACAAGTGGACTCATTATACTTTGTCATCTATGTTAGCACACTCACCTTTTAAAAAACTCCAAGACTTATATTTGAATTATGGAACTGAGCAATGGTGACTTCAAAGGCATTCATGAGAAATTATTTCATGTTTGTTAAATGAATTCAATAGTTCAATCGATCAAGTGTACCAAATACAAGAAATCACATCCTGTGCCTCCCAAGGAATTTACTTCGCTTCTGAAATTTCACCTAAGCTTGTTGTTAATTCATATGTAAAATTACAGCTATAGGGGCTGAGGATATAGCCTAGTGGCAAGCGTGCCTGCCTCGGATACACGAGGCCCTAGGTTCGATTCCCCAGCACCACATATACAGAAAACGGCCAGAAGCCGCGCTGTGGCTCAAGTGGCAGAGTGCTAGCCTTGAGCGGGAAGAAGCCAGGGACAGTGCTCGGGCCCTGAGTCCAAGGCCCAGGACTGGCCAAAAAAAAAAAAAAAAAAAAAAAATTACAGCTATAGGTGTTGATCAGTTAAAATATAAAAAAATTGTTTCAATATGTATGTAAATATTTCCTATGATAATTAGTGAGGACCAGGTAAAATTTAGATACACTATCACTGTGGTGATTACCAACTCATATTTTTGTCAGATATAAAGATTAAAGCATCACATTATCTTACGATTGAACAGTTTTATTTTTGTTGCTCCTGTTTAAAACTGTGAATGCTTTTTAACAACACTGAAAGGAATGTGATGTCAATGTTCTGAGTACAGCTCAACGATAACAAGGATCCCTTGAATATTTGTACAAAATTGATTGTGCATCCAGCTTTGTTGATGACATTTTTATTTTATTTACATTTCAATGTAGCAAATCTATCAGTAGACTGATGCCCAAAAATCAATTATTACTTAATATTGATCTGCCTAACTAGAAATAAAATGGTTTTGTTTCTTGTCTGTGCCGTAAAGAAAATTAATCTATCTATCTATCTATATATATATATATACATGTATATATATATATATATATATATGTATGTACTCCTCATTGCTGTTTCTTGTCTCCACATCTTTCTCTTTGCTTCAACACAGCCTGCTTCCCTCTGATAAGCCCCATAACAGCTTTTTCTACTGGGGCTGCCTGTGGTATGTTACATAAGACTGACAGTGCAAGATGGTGTGATTACTCTTGGGATTCAAAGTAGAAGTAGACAAGGCCTAAGGCAACTTGTGCTGTTTCACAGTGTGTTCCACAGATCCCTTTAATTAACCTTACCTCTAAGCTAAGATCTCCTGTAATATAATGGACACAGTCTAGGTGTCAGGAAACGTGTCACTGCAACTCATTAACTGTAAGACCCTGGGCAATCACTTAACCCCTGTATAGATGTGTGTTTGTTTACTATACAGCATTCCTTCTTTTTTTACTACCTTACTAGCTAATAATTTTCAAACTTCAGATAACTTAGGAGGCATTTGTGTCAGAAAAGAAAATACCGAGTTTGGTTCCCTAATCCCTAAATGTTCCAAGACTTAGGATATAGTCAGGGAAATCAACAAGCACTTCAGGTAATTCTGGTAGACACAAGAAGTACACTAGGAGAGTAGATGGAAACAGGATTTTTAATTACTTTATAAATTTATAATTGTTTGCCTTGGGCTTACAGATGGAATCACTCTTACATGACTTAGAAGAGGGTTGGCATCTTGACATCAACATAATCCCTTTAGTATTGGTTGGCGACGCTAAGTATATTGCTCAAAGTTTGGGGTTCATTGTAAGTCTGTTTTTACTCTGTTTTCACCAGTCCAGGATTGAACTCAGGAACTGAGCACTGTCCCTCGCTTGTTTTTGCTCAAGGCTAGCACTCTACCATCTGAGCCACAGCACCACTTCCAGCTTTTTCTGCGTATGTCGTGCTGAGAAATGAACCCAAGGCTTCATGCATGCTAGGCAGGCACTCTACCACTAGGCCACATTCTCAGCCCTTTAAGTCTGGTTTTTTGTTTTGTTTTGTTTTGTTTTGTTTTTAAACAGTACATACTTCCATTGTTTTTCTTCCATTTAGGGGATCTCTGATTTTTCAGCTAAAACTCACTACACTACCTCCACCACAAAGCATGTCTGTACTCATTTTGTAGTAGAAAAAATGGATTAAAATTGACCCAAATCACATCCAGTTGTCTGAATAGCCACAGGAAATGTGAACTGAAGATTCCCAATCATAGTTTGACTAAGAGAACAATGCAAACCCGGGCGAACAAATTACTATCTCACCATGTTTTGCTTTAAAATAAAGGCACATATTCCATCCAAAATGCTATTAAGGCTGAGTCATCAATAAATTATACAACTCAAGTGGTGGAGAATCAGCCTGGCAAACAAAAGGCCCTTAGTTCAAATTTCAGTACAGACCAAATAGATAAATAGATAATACAATATAGTACTACTAATAGGCAAAAAAATCTTTCAAAGACTAGAAACTAAATAGAATGTACTTACAACTCTGCCAAGTGTATAAGAGAACTGATAGAATTATTCCACATCGCACTAAAGATTTTATTTTAAGTAGCAGTATGAAAAGATTTTTTTAAGAGGTAATGAAGCAATAGGTAAAGAGGAAGAAAAATAAATGTTTGCCAATAGGAAAACATTTAAATAAGAGGCAAAGGTAACAATTGGGGTAACACAATAGAAATGACTCTTGCAAAGTTATGGTAATGTTCTATTTTCTAACAGCACTTGCTAAGTACCTTCCAGAATTAGTGATTAATCATACATATAGGATTATGCTCAAATCCATTGTCTAATATATTAAATCTCTAGTTTGAAAATATTCCATTTTTTTCAGGAATGTCTAATTTACTAAGTATAAGTGCCAAGCTTTTATTGCTCTACATACTCAGTAATATTTGCAAACTATTTTGTCTAAATCCTCAATATCTTTGGTTTTTAAAAAACAAAGGAGGAATTTGAAGGGGATTAGAAATATGTGAGTGAATTACCATTTAAATAAAGTTGATTCAGCCCAGAAAGGACAATGGAAAAGCCTTCAGTCTCCATAAATCCACTTTAATGTCAGTAAACAAATGGCCCAAAGTAGTTTTATCTGGTTCTGGCAGTAAAAGGTGAAATGTAGGAAGCAAGAGTGGGAAAACAGTGCTTTCTGTATTACATCAGCAGGAAGGACTTGCCAGAGTGTTTTTGACTTTCCAGCTTAAATATTATCTGCTCATATAATCTCAATCTCAGTGTACCCCTCTATTTTACTATATTGATACATGGTTTTCAAGCATTTGATTTTTTAAATGGCTACAACAAAAATCTCATAATTAATATCACAAATGACTGTTGTGGAAATTTATTTACATTTATTTATTTGTTGCTATTCCTGGGGTTTGAACTCATGGCTTGCGCATTGTCCCTGAGCCTCTTTGTGCTCAAGGCTAGCACTCTTCCACTTGAGCCACAGCACAACTTTGGCTATTTCCGAGTGATTTATTGACAATAAGAGTTTCATAGCTTTTCCTGCCCAGGCTGGCTTTAAACCTCCATCCTGTGATCTCAGCCTCCTGAGTAGCTAGGGTTACAGACACGAGCCACCAGCTTGTGACAGAACTTTAAATGTTAACCATTAGGATATGTAAAACTGATTATTCTTTGATACCTGAAATTCTAAGTGATGCTCACAATGCTTGCATTATTAACTGATTTATAGATTGTTGGACTATGTAACATTTTTCTACTTTGTAAAAAAAAACAAACTGAATTACATTCAACTTTAAATACTAAGGTTATCAGTTAAGGTGAATAAGAATATTGGTAGATGGGTACATATATGTGTATATATGCATGTATATGTATGTACAAAAATACATATGTACAGAAATACTTATGTAAAATATACATATATATACAAATATACATAGACATGCCCAGATATAGACGTATATGCACATACATCATTTTTGTCTGTTTTACTTGTGAAGATATAGTCTTTTTATTTAGGGTGGCTTGCTTTATCCCTTTCCAGAAATCTGTTTTGAATGGATATGAGCAAATTGAGAAGACAAATTTTTAACCTGTAGATTAAGACTGAATGATTTCCAGTGAAAAATTCACCTAAGCATGAAGGTACAGTTTTACTGTCTCTGGAGCACTAAGAACAATACATATTTCTTGAAGTGAAAGGCAAATGCCATGCTTTTCCTGTGTAAATAGCATGAAATTACCCTGATAAATAGGGTACCTAATAGCAAAAGGAGTCGAGTTTGCTTAAACGAAACATTCAAGACAGATTGCTCAGCATTAGAAAGATTCAGAAACCAAGGTCTTTCAAACAACAAGTGCATGAACAGCCACCCATGCATAACGTGTGACTGAAGAAATGTATAAACATGGATTGTGTGACAATAAATCAACTCTTTGTAGAAAACAAGAGATGTCAGAGATTATGACTGGGTCAGATTGGGCATATAAATTCTATCACTTCAGTGTTACTGGTTAAAATCCAGAAAACCATAGAACTCCGTGAGGAGGACAGAGACGGAGACATTTTCCTGGGACTATTATTGTTAAGCAGACAAAACAACAGTGGCATTGCCCATAGTTAAGAAGCATTTGTACTGGGGTCCGGTGGCTCACAGCCTGTATTCCTAGCTGCTCATGAGACTGAGAGCTAAGGATTGCGGTTCAAAATCAGCCCAGACAGGAAAGTCTGTTAGACATTTACCTCCAATTAACCACCAATAAACCAGAAGTGGCACTGCAATTCAAGTGGTAGAGCACTAGCCTTGAACTAAAGAGCCCAGGGACCACGCCCAGGCTGAGTTCAAGCCCCACAAGGGACAAAAAACAAACAAACAAACAACAACAACAAGAAAAAACGAAGAAGAAGAAGCATTTGTGCTCATGGGAGACTGAACTGATTTTATAGATTTAAAGACACAGGAAAAATCTTTTTTTTTTTTCAAGTTTTAAAGACTTGGATGAGGTATGTCAAGTGACCTGCTCTGCTATTACTTACAAATACATTGTATCCCAGTGCTAGTGGCTCATGCCTGTAATCCTCGCAACTCAAGAGGCTGATTATCTAATTACTTATATTCAGGTTACTGATGAGCATATCTTTACAAATAACAGAAGATGCTTAGAAAGTATATTACATAGCATTATAGTTTGCTGTACGATGCACATATATTTTTAAAATTAGAAATAAATGACCAAATGTCAAGATACCAAGCATTTTCAAAAACGTTTCACATGTGCTTGCGTATCTACTGTATTTTTAATCTGCTTAATAGAATATATTCATGTTTTTGTGCTTTGATAATATAATATTCCCAGTACACTCCTGCTTTTAAAACTTTGTCCACGGTGGACTGGGCTGTTGTGGTGTAGGCTTCTGGGTAGAGGAAACAGGTCATTTTGGGTATGGCCTTGAAGGCTTACCAGGAATGTCTTCAGCTCTCCCTCCTCCTCCCTCCCCCCCTCCTTTCTCTCCCTCTGCTCTCCTCTCTCCATTCTCTCTTGTCATTTTCTGTGTCTCTCTCAGCCTCCTTTCTGGCTGCTAGGAGGTGTGGTAATTCTCTGCTCCATTTTCCCACCCTGGTCATGTTGTGTCCTGTGCATGGTTCTAAGGAACGGAGAATAGAATCCTTTGAAATAATGAATTAAAATAAATCCTTTGTCCCTTAAAAAAAAGACTTGGATGATAGAAAATTCTTCAAGTTTTAAATAAGTCAACTCAGACCACAATTAGTAACAGTGCTCCAAAGCATAGATATTGTGTCTGATTAGAACTATGTCCTTCTGACCCAGCCAAGGGTATGGAATATTCTCCATTGTCTCCTGAATGAATTATTGTGAGAATAAATGAATAAAAATTGGCCAGAATGCTACAAAACCATCATCCTTTCCTCTGTTCCTGTAAGCGTCAATAGCCACGGTGTTTTGCTAGCCTTTGTCTTCGCTCTGCGTCTGCTCACACCACTCTGACCTTAATCAACAGTCTTGACCTCAGGTAGCCTCTTGTTTCATCTGTAAGGTAAGTTATTCAAAAAGAGATTAAAGGTCTTTGGCAAATCTGGGTTTCTAAAATTTACTCTTTAATTATAGCTATCAGCTTCACACCAAGAAGGGGAAACATAAGGAAACAGATGAATGATATTCTGAATCTGGAATGGTGAAAGTAACATAGTTGAAATCCCATGCCTAGCATCTTGTAGAATTTGGATGCTGAGGTGACTACAACAACTTCTTATAGTAAATTAAAAGGTAATAGAGACTAAACAATTGGATTAGAGAACAGAGCTAACCTAACACCTGTCACTTAATAGGTATTCTAAACTACCTTATCTCATAAGCCATCTCATGTGATTATTCTCTGTACTCTATGATCAGGCACATTTTAGTTTATCAAACTATTATGGGTCATATAAAACCCATGTCCTAAAAGCAAGCACAAACAATTTGGATACTGGTCCCTAGTAAAATTATATAAAAACAACCATGCCCTTTATATTCTGGTCATGGTTGCTCTCTTTGTCTCTCTCTATCTCTATCTCTATTCCTCTCTTCTTCCTTCCTTCCCTCCCATCCTTCATTCCTTCCTTCCATTACATACACACACAGAAGGATTGACAGATTCTTGGATGGTGTGCCTCTCCTGTATAAAGATGTTATTGAAGATGTTATGTGCACCATTCTTCCTTTAAAGGAAGTAGATATAAAATGTTTCATGGTTTAGATCCCTTCTTGTAGCAAAACTCTATTGGTTTATATGTTAACAGTGCTAGTTTGTTAGTGTCTATCTCTAGTTACACAGTAGGTATATAAGCCAATATTCTACAAAATTAAGAGAAAATGCACACATAAGCACACATACACACACATACATACACACACATTATAAATCTCTTTTATGGAGGAAGCCTGTTTGTGTATCGCAAAAACAAATAAACATGCTAACAACTACAACTTGAAATCTACCAGCTCAAAGGTCCCTATTGGCTGCTTACATGTCTTCTTTGGAGAAATATCTATTTTGGCACATTTTGTACTTTTAAATAAAGTTCTTTGACTCTTGCTATTGAGATATGTAAATTCCTGATATATTTGGATATTGAACTTTCATATGCTCCATGTGAAGCAGATTTTATGCTTACAGCCTTAATCCATTTGAGTAGATCACAGCATATGCTAGAAAATAGAAGTTCAGTTCCATTGTTTTGATGTGATTCACTTCTCCCAGTACCTTCTTAAAAAAGGAATATTTATTTCCCTATGGTATCTTCCTGGTGTCCTTGTCAAAAATCAGTTGACTTTATATGCTTGGGTTTTTTTTGAGCACTTAATCCTATTCTTTTGGTCTACATATATTTTCATGGTATTGACATATTGACACATTATTATTATAACTTTGTGATATTATTTAAAATCAATCTTTGAGGTGCCTCCAACCTTGTTTTTTTTCCCCCCTCAGGATTGATTCCTCCTCTCTGATTGAAATTCCCTTTGATCCCTTTTCTTTTGCCAGATTTTGAGGGGAAGGGCAGTTCCAATCCCTACCCCCTTCTCTTCATGTACTACAAAACCAAAGGGGAAACATGGAATGAGAGAGAATTATTAAGATACTGGCTCACATAGTTAGGGAGGTTAAGAAATCTCGGGCTCTGACCCTTGCAACTTGAAATTCCAGGAAAGCTGTACACAATCCTGAGAGCTTGAGAACTCAGGGTGCAGATTCCAGTGACTCTGCAGGTTTGACAACCAGAAATAGCAAAGGCAAAATGAGTTTGATGTTCAGCTTAGCAATCAAGAAGGAATGCAGCCTCCCTCTGCCTTCTTTTATTCAGGCTTTCAAAGGATTGGGTGATGCAGTAGGCAGTAGGCAGTAGGCCTACATGCAGTAGGCAGAATCATTTTCTGTACTCAGTCCAACAATGGTTACAGAAATATTCCAGAAATAATGTTTAATGAGGTGTTTGGACATTGAATGAACCTAGTAATATATGTCCAGGCTCTTTTGATGCTGGGTGGGATCATGCACTTTGGCAGAAATATTACTGTGAACACATGTGACATATATTTCTTCTGAGCTAATGCATTTATTTTACTACCAACCCAAGACACCCATGGAAATCTCCACAGAGAGAGAGAGAGAGAGAGAGAGAGAGAGAGAGAGAGAGAGCAATGCCTTCTCTCTACCACAGATATCACAGGTATTCTAGGATCTGCACTCTACAGTAGAATATCGTAGGAAGACAGAAAGTCCAATTAAGTAGCCAGGAGCCGCATGTGGCTATGGAACATTTGAAACTTGGATAGTGTAACTGAAAAGGTATATTTTAAATTTCAGCAAAGTTTAAGTGTAACTGGCTACATAGGGCTAGACTTCCATGTTGGACATCTTAGTAGTTCCATATACTGTTATTTTTCCAAATAATATTGAAGTATGAGCGTGATATGAACCAAAGCCCCCAGAATTCAGCAATTAAGAGGCACTGAGAATAAGAAACAAAACTGTGTGAGTCACTGAGGCATCTAGTTCTTTTTTTACCACAGCCTTCCTTAGCTCCTTCAAATCAGTAGAGCAAATGTTTAGCTTTTAATTGCTACTTTCTTCAATAGGTAGACTCTTAGATACTACTCATTAGAGTTGATTTATCAAGAGGTCCTAGATTTGACTTTTGAAAATTGAAAGAGAGAGGTAGTAAGAGCTACTGTCACCTGAAACATTACATTGGAATTAGTGGGTATACTTTTCTTTTTGCCTTTCTTAATTATTTTTATTTTTAAATTTCACCTTCATATGCTATCTTTTTGTTGCTATGGCAAAATACCTGAAAGAAATTAACTTAAAAGAGGAAAGGTATATTTGGGCTTACAGGTTCAGATTTCAGTTCAAGAATGTTAGTCTCAGGAGCTTTTAGGTGGGAGCATATAGTGAAAGAAAGATAATCATCTCATGGTGGCCAGGATATAAAGAAAGAATGAGTCAGGAACAAAAGATTTCCTTCATGGCCATTCCTCTGTGACCTACTTTTTGCACCTGGTCACCATCTCTTAAAGATTCAATTACCTCCCAATGGCCCAGGAAGCTTTGAGTTTATAAATTCAGTCAGGATGTCACAGCCTCTGTGAACCAATCAGTTCCCAGATAGCTCACATCTGAACACTGCTGTATCTCTGAACCAAGCCTTCAATGTATGAGCCTTTGGGGGATATTTAAGATTCAAGCCACATCAGATGACCCAGTATCTTGCTATAAGATTCTTTTGCCACTCTTAGAATAATTAACAATATCAATGAATATGTATTTACAAGTCTACAAGGGGTTAATAATTATTTGGAAACAATATAAGAAAATGTACTTGCTAATATTTTTTTTCAGAATGTTAAGTAAGGAGCATAGAGCAGAAATTTCTCAAAGTTGTTAGGTGTTAATGCCCTCCCTGACACATGTATTCAATATGTATTTAGTGTTTGTTATATTCTTGGCTCAAAATGGGTTCAGTCCCAGTCTCACTAGCATATTATAGATTATGAATATGTTTTGAGTACACCAAATTTTCTTAGTTTCTAAACTCAATATAGCCAGCCAAGTTGATTGCTTGGGAGCTTGTCTGTCACAGCTCAGGTGGCTGTTCTTTCAAAGTCCAACAAACTGGGCCAGGTAACCCCAGCCTTTAATCCTAGCTGCTTGGGAGGTAGAGATCAGGGGCTTGAAGTTTAAGGCAACCCCAGGCAAAAAGAAGTTCATGAGACTCCATCTCAAGCAAAGGCTTGGAATCTAGCATGGTGGGATATACCTGTTTTCCCAGGTATGGGGTCAGCTCATGGGTGAGCACAGTGGTACATACCTATCTATCATTCCCCAGCAATGCAAGAGGCACAAGTAGGACTATTACCGACCAGGCCAACCTGGGCATAAAGACATCAAGATTCTACCTCAAAATGGCTAATGTAAAAATGGATTGGCAGAGGGGCTCAAGTGGTACAGTACCTACCTAGCAGGCATAAAGCTCTGAGTTTAAGCTCAAATACTCAAAAACCAAATAGCAACAACATCAACAACATAAAAAAATTAAAAAGAGCTGGAGATTTGGAATAAGAAATAGGCTACAAAATTGAAAATATTCTAAGAGATTTTAGCCTTATTTTCTGTCATAGGAATTCACAGGTAACTAAGTATTATTTCTTCCAAAAGACAAAAATGATAATTACCTGATTTTCGAGCCATCTTTCCACCATGCATGTACAACCATATCTAAGGTACTATAATGTCACCAAGACCATTAATTTTTCACTTACTGTTGTCCATTAATAACAGCAAGTCAGTATTCTGAGGGTTACTATGGATTTCTCATTTAACCTTTTAACACTATAAAATAGGCATTACATTCTTCATTCTATAAGTTAGGAAACTGATCATAAGCTAGTAGGGGGTGGGACTAGTAAGAAAGAACCAAAACTTAATTATATCTGACATTACTAATCAATTGTAAGGAGAGAGGATGGTTTAGGGCTAAATAATCAAACATCAGTGACATAAACTATACCTCCATCTTCTAGCATGTGGAATGTTTTACATTTTGTAAAATAAATTTGTTTTCTTTTCCCATGTTGATTTGAGACTGAGGTTGTTGTACCTTAATACATTGATATGTATATTTAGGGTTGGTAAACAAAATTCTTTGACTACAATCAGTTTTTTGTTTTCCTGGTATTTGCATTAAAGTTTGGGATTGAGCTAGAATCAATATTTAAAAGCCAAATTACTTTAGTTTCTACACCATAGTGAGAAGTTTGGGGCAGAGTAGTAAATAGCAACCACTCTAATCTCTAAAGTCTATGTTTGTTATCTATTTAAAGTGTAGAGAGTCTGGGGTATTCAGCCTTACATCATTAACTGCTATTATGGCTTGGATATAAAGTGTTCACTCACTTCTCCCGCACCCCCCCACACCCCTATTGATCCTCAGTGCAAGGTTCAGATGTGGTGCTTTGGGGAAGCTATTGGATCATGTGGACACTGACATAATCAATGGATTCATCCATTGAGTACCTATATATGGATGGACTATTAGGAGTTAGTGGAAACTAAGGGAGGTGGAGCCTGATTAGAAGAAGCCAGTCATTGAAGTGTGGCTCTGAAGGACAAAGCTTATCCCTGGCCTCTTTTTAAGTTGGTTTTCCAATGTATTTACCGCAGTGATAGAAACTGACTAACACAGGAGGGTAACTGTAATTGGCTAAGAAACAAAATTCTGAGATGCAAGTACCACAGACTGTAACACACACATAGAAATAGATAAAATATCATATCCTTGACATTAAATGGTATTATTGTGTACCATTGCATTATAGATTAGTGAAAATAAAAGTAGTGTTTCTAAATATTTACTATTAAAAATTTCTCAGGAAAATAAAAAAACAAACAATTGTCAGGATTAAAATTCAGTGAAATCATCATATGGAAGGAATTAATCTGTTCATAAAGTTGATCAGTAACACAAATTTAGAACACAAAGCAGTGGTGGCTCGTGCCTAAAGAATATGTCTGTGGGTACATTTTTTAATGAAATGAATTTTTAAAATGTTTAAAATGGAAAGTTTTATTAGAAAACACTATGAGAAAGTCAGGTATGATTGTGAGATATATTATAGCACTTGGGAGGATGAATTACCCAGATAACATAGTGGAGGAGAAAGAGACAAGATAGAGAGGGAGAGAAAGGGGGGTGAGAGATGGAACAAGGGAAGGGACGGACAGAGGGAGGGAGAGTGGGAAGGAGGAGGGATGGAAAGAGGAAAGGCATATGGAAATGATTTCCTTCACACTATAAAGAACATTGTATTATAACATCGTACTCTTAAAATTGTATGTCTAAATATTTACAAACCTATGCCACAAAGCTAATATATATTCCTTCCATCAAACTTTCCAATTTGCCTGAAAGTATATATTTGTATGTAGTTAAAAAATGCATGACTCTGCTTTTTGTACCTTCCACTAATGAGATCTCAGTTTGCCTTAAGATGACTCAAGCTGATCATGAGCACTCACTTCCATTAATAATCCTTTCCAGGTATCCTAAGCACTCCTCCAAAGAGCAGGCACTCAGTTAAAATGTGATCAGTTCTGTTTAGGTAAAACTAGAGACCATAATTTCAGAGTTATAATTAAAATCTTAATATAGAGTATAATAACACAGTGGGACCAATCACACTAGAATTTTTTCCTATAGATAGAATATATCATATAACCAGATGTTGGTGGTTTACCTGTGCAATCCTAGCTACTTAAGAAGCCTGAGACTAAAAGAGTTGTAGTCCCGGAAAGTCTTCAAGACTCCATCTCAACAGAAGAAACTAGAAATAGTGGTGTTGCCTGTTCTCCCAACAATTCCATATAACAGGCAATCGCTGTCCAGGTGCATCCTTGGGCAGGATTAGACATTATCTCAAAACTCAAAAGCCAAAAACAAGGATGGAGACTTGTGTCAGCAGTACAACTCTTACTGAGCCAGCATGGGGACCTAAACTCAGATCTTACTATAGTTAACATAAAAAATTAAAAAAGACTATATGAGATAAAATGTTTCATCAGTTAAGTATATTTACTTCCTAAATATAATTCACCTTTAAAGTATTTGTTTAGTACTCTACTGTGGTTCAAAAGTATGATAGATGACAGAATAAACATCCCTCAAACATATGAACACAAAGGCCTCTGCTTTAAACCACGTTGCTCTTTGCCATTGTGCCCTTACTAAAATATTCAGAAGAAGCCCATCCTAAAGAGTAATGGAACAACCTATGAAAATATTTCCATAAAATGAAAACTCTCCATCTAGAATATCACACCAACAAGTGCAATATGTTGTTGGAGAAAGAAGGGTTTACATTTTTCTTTATGGCCATTCTTTAAATCTTATTCTAAAATATTGCTTACTGGGAGAAGTAAAAATGATTGCTCTTGTCATATATGTCCCATATAAAAAGTTTACTGCTATAACAATGACAGGCTGGCCTTTGCTATGGGAACCAGATGAGCATGGTAGATCACTCAGGTAGGAGAAAGGTGCCTGTCTCCACCCCTCGGCTCCTACTGAATTGCAATGCTACCTTCCAGCTGTGTTCTCATTTGTGAGTTTGTCTTTTAGACTCTCGTTTTCCTGTGAGTGTTTGTATGATTTGAAATCCAATTTAAAAAATAAAAATAAACAACCTGGTCACCGACAGTAAGAAATATTGGCTTTCCTGTAGAAAATGAGATTCATCTTCTAAAAGATACCATTAGATATTATTGATTCTGATATATATATATATATATATATCCTTCTGATTTTCTTCCATGAAAGAGTGTGTGATTGCTGATTATGAATGTGTGTGTGTGTGTGTGTGTGTGTGCAAGAGAGATACCGAGAGAGAGGGAGACAGAGAGGCGGGGACGGGGGGGAAGGAGGAAGGGAAAAAACAATTGCTTATATTGGAAAGAGACAGTAAGCAACAAAGTTTAACATGTTCTAAACCAGTATGTTAAAATATTTCTACTTCCCTTTATCTTTCAGATCTATTGTATCTTCCTGAAAACTCTCACATATATGAATTTTTTTTATGTTTATTGATCAAAGGATTTTCCATAAACTTATCCAAACTGGTAGTGTTTAAGGGAGAAAAATGATATAACCCAATCTTTATTTTCCCAGTTTTGCTATTACTTTAACTCTAACAATCTCATTGTCTCATACTCCCTCCAACCAAAATATATCACAGGCTCCCCAACAGTTAGATTGATTTTAATTGATTCATGTATTAGTAATCCAACCAACATAAATTTTTCCTGTTAGATACACAGTTCAATTATGGGAGGAAAGGAACATGTCTAAGACTTTTGGTTTTATTTTTCCATCATCTTCTCTGAATATAAAGATAACCTCTAGAGTGTTAGTCCAGTCCACCACAGAAAAATTATTTCAAAATTAACATGTTCATTGGGATATAATTAGGACCCAGTTTGAATGATCACAATGCATGCCAACTTGGAATATAAATTATTTTGCATCATAATAAGTCAAAACACAACAGTACTAGTCATTAATGACTAGAATTTCATGCCCAACACAGTATAGTGCTGAAGTTGAAGGCCAACAGGAATGTTACAAGTATACTTGCTCATGATTCTTGACTCAAGTCTACCTCCCCTGTGACAATATTCCCAATTTCCCCTTATGGATCAGTGGCCTGAGGCCTGCACAAGTGTCTAGATTCCAAATAAGGAGATGAAAGAAATGCTATGTTTGGGAATCTCAAAATCAGAGATCAATTTTTTTTATTTTTATTTTTTACCCAGGATAACCAAGTCTTTCCAGTACTGTATCTTTGATCCAGTAAAGAGGAGAAATGTTTTGTTTGTTTGTTTTTTGTCAGTCATGGGGCTTGAACTCAGAGGCTCAGCACTGTTCCTGAGCTTTTTCATTCAAGGTTACAGCTCTACCACTTTGAGCCACAGCTCCACTTCTAGTTTTCTGGTGGTTAACTGGAGATAAGAGTGTTATAGATTGTCCTTCCTGGGCTGGCTTTGAACCAGATCCTCAGATCTCAGTCTCCTGAGTAGCTAGGAGTACAGGTGTGAAACACTAGCTCCTGGCTAAATGTGTCCTTTTTTTTTTGGCATTAGTTATAGTGTCTAAGAGAAAACTGCATTTGTTCAGACACACCCCTGAATGGGCACAGTTACTTATGAAAGGGAAATAGCCTAGGTTATTGCTGGAGGCTTTGACATAGAAAAAGCAATCAGTAAATGTGTACAGTAGCTAGTATGAAGGTAGAGATGAGAGGATCTTTGGTTCAACCAATTTATACACAAATAAGTTCACAATACCCTTTCTCAAGCTATGTCTGGACTTGGCGGTATGCATCTGCTATCCCAACTATAGGAGAATCACAATGGCTGAGTCCAATGGTGGACACAGAAGCACAAGCAGAAGGATTACAGTACAGGCCAGCCTGAGGGTCAGTGAGATCTTACCTTGAAAATAACCTAGGCAGAAATAGGACAGAATCATGGCTCAAATAGTAGGGCACGAGAGCAAGAGAAAAAGAGAGAGAGACAGAGAGAGAGAGAGAGAGAGAGAGAGAGAGAGAGAGAGAGAGAGCATAATTGTAACAATCATTAAACTGTCCTACATAAGAAAAGTGTGTTTGGTGTGGGTTAGAAGAGTGAGGAGGAACAGAGAAGAGATGAGACTGAGAAATAATTGAGGTCTGAGATGACATCACCAAGTGCTGGCCTTCAGCAAAACTAGGGCAATGAGAATTTCAGAAAGTGCTAGCTGAATGCCTCTTGGAAATAAGTCCGGCTTATATTTAATTTCCATGCATTCACTAAATTTATAATTTATAAATGTCACTGGCTGGGAAGATGTGGGATATAAAGTACCCTCTCTTGTCTATCCTTTTTATTCAGGTTAGTACACTGCAGAAGAAGGGTTAAAGCAGGGTCTATGATACATCAGTGCTGCAGGAATGAAAAGAGGGGTGCTGCAGGTGCACAGAGAAAGCTGGAACACCAAGTCAGAGAACAGGGTAATCAGGCACCATATTCTCTTTGGGTTTCCGGCATCTTTAGAAGGAATATCAGACCTTCGACAAAAAGAGATAGAGGTTGGAATTCATTTAATTTGAATCCCAGAGGACAGGATGAGTGTCCTCTGTTGTCATCTGGGTTAGATCGAGAATGTAACTGCCACTCAGTAGCTCTTCCTCATTAGTTTTTTCTGTCCTACTTCTGTGTGTATTTGCTAGTTTGAAAACTGACTTAACATTTTACATTAGTGGTTTGTCCTCAATAATCTTCACTCCGCCATTATATCCCTAGCACCAACGGGTAGGTAATGTGAAATGCTGAGGATAATATTTTTATCCCAGCAGAACTGACAAGCTTTAATTATTATTAATTACCCAGTAATCTCTATAATAATAATAAAATTAACTTTAATCATATGCCCAGGAACTTTGCTTTGGGATCATTTCCTATATACCATGGTCCAACTCAAATGTTTCTTTGTTGCTTTCTTTCCCTAATTTGTCTGTCTACCTAGGAGACAGATCATTTTTTTGTATTAGATTCTGCGTTTCAAATCAGGTGTAATTATATTTGCTTTACACATTGGTTGGTTTCATGTTAGGTGTATATATATTTGCAATCATTATATCTTCTTAATGATTTGATTCTTTATCAATAGTTTGTGAATCTTGTCTCCAAATCTCTTGTCTCACATAACATAGCATTCCATCTTGTGCCACCTGCTGCTTCACTAATTTTTTTAGTATTCTCTTTGGGTTATACCTTTGGTATTTAGATTATAATATTCCTTGGCAAAGGCCTATTTTGATTGGATTCCAATTATGATCTTCTAAGCTTTGTTTCCTAATGTCCATATGTCTTTACTTGTTCCATGCTTTTATTCCTTCTTTTTTTAACCTCTATAATTCCTGTAATTCAAATAGTCATTCAAGTAATGGTGCTCCATATGTTTTATATGCTGGTGAGAATTTTTGAGTCTGGCTGACTTAATTATAAAGACTTATTCTCGGGTTCAGAAATTCATTCTTCTGCTTGTGCTAGGATGTTGTCAGGGCTCTGCATTGCATTATTTTTCATGTTACTGATTGAAATTTCTATCTCTAAGATTCTTATTTGGTTCTTTTTGTATGATATCTATCTCTGTTGAATTTTGCATTCATATCCCAAATTGTTTTCCTCATTTATTCATATTATCACTCTGTATTCTCTTGTGTCTCACTTAGTTTTCTTAGAGTCACTAGTTTCCATTTGTTTTTGAGCATCTCAAAATGTCCTTCAATTGACAAACAAGGCCATTGGGCATAAAAGTTAGCGAGAATCCATCTCAACCAATAGCTGATTGAAGTGGTGTGTACCTGCTATCCCAGACACAGGGAAGCACAATGGCTTGGCACAATGGTATGTGCTTGTCATCCCATAGAGACCCATAGAGGCTCAAATAGGAGTTTCAAAGCCCAGGCTGGCCAAAGCATAAAGTGAAGGACTACCTAAAAATTAACTAATGCAATAATGGCCTCAGTTGTGGCTTCAATGGTAAAGCCCCTGTCTCCCAAGCATGAAACCATGAGTTCATTCCCCAATACCACCAGAAAACACATATGGTACATACATACATACATACATACATACATACATACATACATGCATACATGTGTACATATGTGAGTAGTGTGTGATTTCTTCTTCTTTGGTTGCTATCAGAAGTAGCTATAGTCTAGAATGTAGTGGTTTATGAAAATGTTCCATAAATATTCAGGGAATTCAGGTTTGCCAAGTTTCTATGCATGGTAGAACCCATGGACTCAGGTTGTGGAAAACTTGAGGGCCAATCATGTTTGGTATTAGGGCCTGTAACACTCTTCACTTCTTTTTTGGGGCTCTGGGATTCAGATTAAGACCTTCTGCAGATCCCAAGCAGCAAGTGCAAGTGGTACTTGTGCTTTTGGCACAACTGTAGCTCTGAAATCATGAGCTGGGGTGTGGGGGAGGTTGCTTATTCCTCAGAAATGTGAGTAAAACCTTTGGGCTTATGGTGCTGCTATCCATACTCCTGGAGGGACAGCCCATGAAGGAGACTTTTCCTAGTGCCTGTTGAACAAAAGTGGGTCGGATATGGCTGCAGAAAGTCTGGTTCTGAAGCTGAAAAGACCAAAGATGTACATATAATTCTGGCAGTGCCCAGGGTCCCCAAAAGGCAAGATATCTTGGATTGTGGGGGTGGGAGAGACCTCTTTGTGAGTTCATTCTTTAGAACAACCAGCTGCTAAAACTGTCTTGAGAGCCTGGGGAAGCTATGCAAATATCTTGCAGTTAAGACTGCTAGTCTGCTGGGGACTGAGTTGCTGGCACATTCCCCCTTGTCATTTCCCAACCATATGGGGTCTTCCTGCCAGGAAAACAGTTTGAAACTCTAGTTTGCCTTGTTTTTATTTTTTCCCTATGTTGCCTTTCTAACTCTGAGCTGTTTAAGGGATCATGATGATTTCCACGATTCTTCCTCAATCATTCTACTGGAAATAGATTGTCCTTTGTTGCTCGTGTTCTCTGGGGCAGAGTCACAGCACAGGGCATCCCTGTTTGGCCACGTTAGCTCTTTTCCATCCAAAGTAATTGCCATTAACACGCATCATCCTACTAGTAGATATTTAGTTGCTTTCTACTACGGTCTAAGATGGTTCATAAAATGTGATTAAAACCACTTTTGTGAGCAAATTATCATCCTTAGCTTGGTTGGATCTCTGAATGATTGAGGTAATCTGTGAATTGCTTTCCCATGTATCCCTCAAATATTCATTTGTGCAGGCTTGGTACTTTGTGAGCAAATTAAGAATGTTTATTTTGATGAAGCCCTTCCTTCCCATAATTAAGAGAACTTCATATTGAAGAGAACTTCATGTTCGTTTAAAAATTCATGGAACAAAACAGATCTTAGTGATTCACTCCTTGGAAAACATGAGGACAGGGCTACAAATTTTTCATATAAAATTCCCTATACAAAATAAATTCTATAATCTTTCAAGTTTTCAAATGCATTTCACTTCTTTTAGGTGTATGTTCTCTTGGGTGTTTTCCTTTCTAGTGGGCTTTTAAATAAGATCAGTTCATAAGATCCTTCCTTTGTTATGAATCTTAAAATCCGTTTTCAGAAACTTTTGGGGAAAGAGCAGAAAGAGGCCTTTGTGATGATCATATGTAAAGCTGTTAAGAACTGGCCCCTGAAACCGGGGTGCTGGTGGCTCACACTTGTAAACTTAGCTAACCAGGAGGCTAAGATCTAAAGATTGTGGTTCAAAGCCAACCTGCACAGGAATATCCTTGAGACTTTTATCTCCAATTAACAATCCCCCTCTCCTCCCCAAGAAAATCAAGAAGTGGAGCTGTAGTTCAAGTAATAGAGCAACAGCCTTTCCCAAAAATACTCAGGGACATTGCTTGAGCCCTGAGTTCAAGCTCTCACACTGACACAAAAATAAAACAATAAAAATGAAACTGGGCCCTGACTTCTAGCTGATGGCAATTTTCTGTTTGCCACTCTTAAACAAACAAGTTCTCAATCAAATTTTCATATGTATACACTTCTGCAAAGTATTTATTTGGGAAGTCATACATTTTGACTAAATAATATCCATAAAATATTTCAACCTTTTCTGTATTGTCATATTCCTTTTTTCTTTCTTTAATACCGCCTACTAAGCTTTATGCACTCAGATTTTGCATATAAAATTTATGAGTTTTATATATGACTTTAATAAACTATTTTATTTACTTATATATTTATTGCCTACTTAATAAAACAAATTTATGATAACGAAGCTTTTCTTCTTCTATGTACTTTTTTCTTTATTTCTTTCATCCTTTCTATCTTCCTTCTTTCCTTTCCTTTCTCCTTCCCTTCCCTTCCCTTCTTCCTTCCCCTTCTTCCTTCCCTTTCCCTTCCTTTCCCTTCCCTTCCATTCTCTTCCCTTTCCTTCCCTTCCCTTCTTCCCTTCCCTCCTTTCTTCTCCCTTCCCTTCTTTTCTTTCCCTTTCCTTTTCTTGATAGGGACTGGCTAAATTTCCAGGATAGGCCCTATGTTTGCAATCCTCCTGCCTTTGCTTCTGGAATGGATATAATCATAACCATGTATCTTGACACCTAGCTTGGTTTGTTTTACTGGTAGTGGTAGCAGTGCTTTGCTTTACTGGCATGTTTACTTGAGTGATTCTTCTAGATTGTGTCTTAGTCCTTCCGTATTTTAAGTTTTATTTATTTATCTATTTATTTATATTGTGAAGGTGATATACACATAAGTCAACTAATAAGTACATTTCTTTTTGAACAGGGTCCCCTATTCCCTCCTTTTCTCCCAGGTTTTCCCTCTTGGTCCTCCTCTCCCCAAGTTGTAGAGTCCATTTTCAACATAGTGTTCAGTGAACATCCCTGCTAAATTTGTTCTCCCTTTGTCCCCCCCCACCCTTCTGTCATCCCCCTTACCCTCCCCTAAACAGATAAACTTGCACTTAAATCTTCTTTTGGTAGTGGGAGGGTTCAATTTATAATTATTTTCTCCTCATTTCTCCCTTATAGTCATTGATATTGAAACTCCTGCTGATATAATTGGATTTTTGTTTCTATGTAGGTAATTGGTTTATTTTGGTTTTGTTATTATTATACATGTTAAGCTTTTAAACTTTTCTTATTTCTCTGTCTCTCTGTCTCTGTCTCTCTCTGTCTTTTTCTCTCTCACTCTCTTTGGTACAGATCCTGGGTGTCATCTCTGAGCTTTTGTGCTCAAGGCCAGAATTCTACCACTTGAGCCATATCTTTCTTTTGGCTTTGTTGGTGGTTAATTGGAGAGTTAATAGTTTAATTGGGGAGTCTCGCTTTCTTGCCCAAACTGACTTGAGTCACAGTCCTCAGATCTCAAGATACTGAGTAACCAAGATTACAGGTGTGACCACTGGTGCATGGCTTACCTTTAAATTTTTTTTAAAATCTACGGAATTCTGTACTTGAACCAGGATGGTTGAAAGACTTTTTTTTTTTTTTTGTCTATTTCATACATCAAACTTTCTGCCTATTCAGGTAGAAATGAGGGCTGGCTCTGGGCCACCACATGAGATCCTATCTTAAAAAAAATTACTGAAGAAGAAAAGAGTTTAGGAAATGGCTCCTTGGTGATGGGTATTCCTAACAAGGGTGGGGCCCCGAGATCAAAGCCCAATCACTCCCATCCCAAACTTTCTGAGGCAATATCAATTGTTAAGAATGACTAATTCAGGAAGTCCCAAAAGTATTTTTTTTTACAATGTTCAAAGTAATGTTCTTAGACAGAAAGCAAAGAAGAAAAAAAAAGCCACTTCAAAAGAAAAAAATAAATAAAGCTGGATAATTAGGAGAGCATTTATAATTTGCTAATGAAAGCATGATCTACTAATGTCTTACATCAGTTGAACAACTTTGCAAGTGCAAAAAGAAGTGTGGGAAAGAGAGAGTTATAGTTGCATGGAAGAAAGAAAAGGGGAGTAAAAGCATAAGATTAACAGAACAAGAAATAAAGGCAGATGGGAAGCAAATTAACCTTCAGATTCATTGCTGCCTGATGAAAGAAGACGGAACTGAAAGTGTTTCAGTGTTTCAGTCCAGATTATGAGGAAGCACTCTAGCTGTGACTGCTCTTAAGGTGATTTGTTACCAGTAATGAGATGATTATATTTAGACTATAAATTCAAGGTAGAATAAATCACTCTTCCATAGTTAATCAGTGAAATGATCATTCATGTAAGATTCCACAAAGGGAGATTCAAAACGTATCTTGTAGAATATTAAATAACTACATATATCTAGGAGTTTAGTTAACTTTTGAAAAAATTATATTGACAATCTGGCTGGAACATCTGCAATAGTAAGGGACACATTTAAGAAAAATTATGTGGTCTGTTAGACAACCTTCAAAAAATATGAAACAGAAATAAGCACTTGGGAGGAAACTTAGCTCCACTATAATGATTTTTGTGTGAGTACTCACATCATCTCCACCTAATTGCCATCATTTAGTCAAAAAAATTCAAGAACATGGTGTGACAAGCTGATATAGGTCAAATCAGGAGGGACAGTCTCTTCTGTCTACACTATTCACACTTTCTGTAAGGTTCAAACTTTTTTTGAATGAAGCCCACCCCATTTGAAGCAGTCATTTTTCTGCCTTTGTTTCACTCTGTTAAACACCTCTGGTTTCTTAGTTTCAAGAAGTTTTCCCCCTTGGGAATGTTTTCAGTTGCAATGACATGCAATAGTACTGAGTGTTACTTAAAGGCCTGTGTGTGCTAAGCATGGTTCTCAATTTGGTTCTTTTGAGATATATTAGAACCTTTATGAGGTAGGGCCTAGTGGGAGGTCTTTAGGTCATTGGGGATTTGCCCATAAAAGGAATTGACACATGCTGATTCTCCTCTTCTTACTCTTCCCCATCCCACCAATGGGGTGAGAGGTTTTCTTTCATGATTACCCACCATGGGTCAAAAGCAGCCAACCAATTGTAGACTAGAACTTCTGGAACTTCAAACCAAACTCCACATTTTGGTCTTTGTAATTATCTCAGTTATTTGTTATAATGACAGAAAGTTGATAAAAATACACTTGAATGAAACACATACTTCTTTTGTAGTTTGGGATGATTATTGAGAATTCAGTACATCTTACTACAATGAAAAAGAATTGGTTAGAAGTACAGTATCATTACATCTACTCCTTAATTCTAGTAAAGTAAAATCCTTTTGACATCTTTGTGTTTTAATAATCCAGGGAAAATTAAGTACAAACTATAGAAATCACTCTGCTTTCCACCATTGAAAGCCTACTTTTACTATTTCTTGGTATATTTTCAACTTCTTTCATTTGTGGGTCATATTATATATGTTATTAATTCATTTTTCTTCTGCCTGAAATGCTCTCATTCTTTATTTGTGTTCTTTGTGTTCTTATCATTTTCAGTGTTATCTTCCTCTAGAATATATCCTTCATATCTGTTTAAATTACTTACACAGATTAGTTCTTATCTCTCAACTCTATAATTTAGCAGCCACTTCATTTTCTTGAAAAGACTCTGTGTAATTTGAAATGACTATGCATATTGGTCTGTTGTCTGTCTCCTTCATTCAGCTCTGGGTTTCAAGTTGGAAAGAATGACATATTGCTCACCTTTGGGAATCTAGCTTACCCTGGAACACTAGTTCATGTATGTACATATAACAATAAAAATGAAACTGGCAAACAACCTAATCAGGATAAAAACACTCTTCCATGGTATCTATGCTCAAGAAGTGATACAAAGTCAGAAGTCTCTTCTAAAATGAAGGTTATGAAATAGTAAATCAGCTTTTCAATAAAAATCACTGTTACAGGGTCAACTCTTAGGTGATGCATTGCATTTAGTTCAGTGCAATCTGCACAGAAAGCTTCTAATTTTAGCATAGAATGAAACCCAAAGTAGGTTCAATTTTCTCTCTCTCTCTAATTAAAATAGGGAATAGAAGTGGGATCATGTGTCTAGGGTTTTATTTCTATCTCCTTTTCTAACTAGCTTTGGGGTCATAGGCAAACTTTATTTAACTCCTTTAATTTTCAGTTTTTTCATCTTGAAAGTGAAGCAGTAGCTATTATACTAGGTCTTTTATTGACTTTTAAATTTTGTTATTTTTTCCCCCACAGATAGCATCTACCTTCTGGTGAATTATATTCCAATTGGTTCACCAACACCAGCAGTGAAATGAATGGTAAGCAACTAATTAATTTTCCATATGCTGAGGGTACACTGGTTACATTCATCCAGAAAATTACCTTAAAGTACACCCGAAACCTTACATTTACTCATTGTTCACCCACTTATTACTGCAATATATTAACTTCTAATTTTCTTCCAGGTTTTGTTAAAAATTTTGGGGACAAGCAATGAGAAGAACTAAGACGGCCTCCAGAGTGATTGCATACTGGTACCTAGACTATAATAAAAAAAAATTTACCCTGAACCTGGGTGGCATTGGCTGACACCTATCATCCTGGCTACTCAGCAGCTGAGATCTAAGAGTAACAATTCAAAGCCAGCCATGACAGAAAAGTCCAAGTGCTCGTATTTCCAATTAACCTGAGAAAGGTCACAATTGGAAATGTGGCCCCAGCGGAAGCTTGCCATCTGTGAGCCCAAACCACCGAAGAGTGTGAGACCCTTGAGTTTACATCCCAGTACTGGCATGCAGACACAGACACACACACACACACACACACACACACACATTGCCTTGTGTCCAGGTATAATTATATTTATGTAGATGGTGCCTTTGTAAGTCACCTTTCTGTTACTATTAAAAAAACAAGGCTGGGGATTTGGCCTAGTGGCAAGAGTGCCTGGCCCTGGGTTCAATTCCCCAGCACCACATATACAGAAAATGGCCAGAAGTGGCGTTGTGGCTCAAGTGGTAGAGTTATAGCCTTGAGCAAAAAAAAAGCCAGGAACAGTGCTCAGGCCCTGAGTCCAAGCCCCAGGACTGGCCAAAAAAAAAAAAAAAAAAAAAAAAAAAAAAAAAAAAAAGAAAGAAAACCAACATAAAAGCATGGCTCATGGATTAAGGGGGTTTAGTTCATGGCCAAATCATGATAGGCCTGAGAGAATAGTGTGTCATGGGGTGACTGTGTACCTCTCTCATACACATGTTTACTCCTCTTCAGTTTTCTTACAAACTTGGTCAATGAGTTTCATTATGTTATTTCTATATGCCCAATGAGCTACTTGAAAGGACTACACTCGCAAAGGTTTCATAGTTGTGTTTGCCTAATACTATGAGAGAATGGCAACCAAGATAGTGAAATGTAATTTTATTCATCACATTTTATATTCCTGGTATATGATTTTTACAAGTATGTGGCTTTATGTTAGAAAAGAGAAAAACCAAGGAGAAGAGAGGAATGTCAGAATTTCCCATTTTGCCCTCAAGGTTCCTTCCTTGGAGGTAAGCCACTCTGTTTTTATGTAACATTGGCAGATGCATATTGTGTTCATCAAATGATGTCAAATGGCTTGGTGATGCCAGTAGATATGATTCAGAGAGCAGCACACAAGGTCTGTGAAAGTTTGAATCTAAACTTGTTACAAGTGGGAGAGAAAATTGAAGTCATAAAGATAATGATCGATAGATGTGCCACCATTCTAATTAAGAGCACCAGAGACTGTCAGAAGTTGGCAAACAGAATTGATGACCTGAAACATAACCTTGGGTAAGAAAACATCAGGTTTGTGTTACATGTGGGCTATGCAGACAGTGGTATGGGTTGAAATATTCTTTCCCCAATGGACTATAGTAATGGTCAATATGGGGAAGGAAGAGGTCTAATCACATTCCACAGTATACATGACTTCTTATGTAAACTAAGACAATTGTATGTATATAGTATGGGACAGAGATTGGTATACAGGCATAAGTGTAAGAACTGGAAATAAGTTTCCTTGGTACCATTTTTTTCCATTTAAAACACTTATCATTCTATGTGATTATTAAACAATTACAATTTATGTGATATTAAACTATTCCTTTCTTATTCTCATAAGAATAAGATAAGAGATTATTTTAGAGATAGCTATGTCTTTGCATGTTAGGGAAAGCAGAATTCAGGTTATATTTTAAATCAAGCATGAAGGGAGTTGGGGCCATCTTTACTATTGCAAGGGTACCTTTAAAAGAAAGGGTATGCAAGTATGTATTGCCATTAGTATTCTTAGCAATTCATTCTATGCAGTTATGGCATTTAAATTTACTTTAGAATTTTTAATGCTACTTTATAGTTCAGGTACTGTGTAAGTTGACAAGTTCTTTGTGGAATGCAGAACAGAAAATTATAAGCTTATGGCTTTCTTAATGGAAAGTATCCCTTAAGTGTCAGTTTTATGATTTACCGTCCCTTCTTTTAATAGTTTGGCTTCTTATCAATGGGATTTACACTAAATATATTCACAAATCCACTTACAGTGAAGGTTGAAACCAATATTTTCTTCTAGATCATCCCATCTAGTGTAAATTTGGATGCTTTTAGGTTAATGTTATTTAATTTAAATGTGTAGTGTATTACTTGTATGAGGCAATTTATTGAAACATATTCTCAAAATATTTACAAAATTAAAGTCTTTAGGAGCCAACTTCTCTTCTAATCTAAAGTTTTCACTTTCTATCCCAAATCACTTATTTTTTTTCACATCTGCTATAATTATCTTTGTCCCCCCCCCCCCAGCACAGGGTGCAAAAATATTAAACCTTGCCAGGTCTAAGTACATTTGCAATAAAATCACAGTAATTTGAAAATTCTAAGATTTAAAAACAAAATCTTAACTGTACAAAGAGTCAGATTTGATTATAAAAGAAGACTGATGGCATAACATTGCCAGGCTTAAGGCAAGGTCATGATTGTTAGTTATTATTGAAAAGTCAACCTTGCTAGAGATATTGCCAAACCAGGGTCACCACAAGGACATTTAGTAAATACAGGACAGAAATACTGCCATATATGTACATGTGTATGGTTTACATTTCAGTATAGTGAAAAGAGAATGCTACAAGTGTCAATTCAGTAGACTTTCATATGAGATTTAAAGTAGAACCATCCTAGATACCTTGGACAGAAACTGTAAGCATTCTAGAGTGCACAGGTTGAATTAAAATATCCAACGCTAAGGGGGATATTTCACATTTTTTGAAACCTCATATGGTGTCTGTGTAATTGGCCATATGTCTATGCAGATTTTTCTGTTTTCCACATAAGTCAAAGTGTATGCTGGCTACTCATTGGTCTTAGATTTAGCCAGACTTTTTTTTTTCTTCCTTTCCTTCCCTTTCCTTCCCTTCCCTCCATTTCCCCTTCCCATTCCTTCCTTCCTTCCTTCCTTCCTCCCTTCCTCCCTTCCTCCCTTCCTCCTTTCCTTCCTTCCTTCCTTCCTTCTTTCCTTCCTTCCTTCCTTCCTTCCTTCCTTCCTTCCTTCCTTCCTTCCTTCCTTCCTTCCTTATCTCTCTCTCTCTCTTTCTCTTTTCTTCATTTTATAACCTAGTATTACATCTCAAGCTAAGACATGAGATCTTTTATGTGGTAGAGTCTCTTTCTCAGCATTTGTCAACATCATGAGAAGAATCTCTATGGATAAGTGCTGCATCCTCACCCAGATCTTCAGAGCCAATACACGTGATACTACTGACTGAGCCAAAAGCTGTAATAGCCACACCAGGTCAGAATTGCAAGGCAAAGTACAGCTATCTTGGGAAGCACTGCTAAGTCAGTCAAATTACACATATGTATGAGTACATGATTTATTAAGCCACAAAACCTAAGGGCAGTTCGTTATGAAGCATTATTATGGTAATTATAAAGTAATACAATGGAATCAAATGCATCCTTTGGGACACTTATTTTTTATAATTAATCTATTGTTTCTTCTATTATTTTAATACAAAAAAGTATGGGCCAAAATTTATAATCTAGAAACATAAACTAAAAACAAAATGCTTTTTGACACTCAAAGTTCTCACAGAATAAGAAAATGTGACAGACACATAAATTAATAAATAGTCACCTATATAGGGTATAGTGAGAGATAAAGATAATGCTGTCAATGTTCTCTGTGAGTTAGTGCTGGTAAGGCTATTTCATAGAAAAGCAACTCTTTATACATTAACAGGAACAAAAGCGAAAAGTAAATTCATCACCAGCTACAATCTACACTGCCAAAATACCTAAGAGTGAAGACATAAACATTTCTTTTTAAATTTTCAATAAAAAATAAAGACAGACATCTGTAATACAGGTACTGACTGAACAAGTCATGCTATCCAGTATGTGTGAATTTGTAACTTTTTTGTGCACAAAATTCAGACCTTTTCTCTAAGGAATGCTGACATTATTGAAGAGTTAAAATACATGCAATAACACTTTAGAGCTGACCCACAGGGCATCGAGTTATAAATCATCCTTGAACTAAAATGATTCCTATCAATAATAACAGACAAGGAATGTAGACCACTTCAATGGAAGGAAAGAGATAATATCGACTTAATGAGAAGTTTAGAACCTGCTGTCAGGGTTTAGAAGAAGGAGGTATGTGGACAGGTTCAATAAAAGGAGAGGTGATTTTAAAGGTGGTTTCAAGCAGAGGTACAAAAATTGCTTCCATTTATTGAGACTTCAAAGATGTTAACATATTCCCATTCCAATATTCCAATATCAGTTTGTAGGAGTTGTGGAATATTTTTGATATTTCATTTTACTCAACTAATGCCAATGATATAACATAGAAGAACAATAATTGTCTGTAAAGATTTATAGCATATTTGGCAATCATATTAAAATGCTAATTTGAGATGTTGTCTTAGGAAGGTGAAGTACCAATAAATAGCCCTGTTAATCCTTCTTGGCTGAGTGTTGGTCTGAAAGATAGCTTGGAAAATGGCAGGCAAAATAGAGAATATATGGGATAGGATCTCATTTGCACTGGAATTTTAATGACAAAATCATATTAAAGGGCTTTTGGAAGCCCTTACTATAAAGTCTGGCTCAGCACTCATATCAGTGTGTGCAGTGATGTTTTATCAACTGATATAACGTGATTAAAAGTATAAACTATACCTGCATTACAGTAAATCATTGTTCATTGAGGGCTTACATTACTGGGTGATTGATGAGGGAAGATACAAAGGATCAGCAACAAAAGCAACAATACACATGATGAAGATCAAAGGTCGCCAGTCAACTATGTAGCATGAAAGGTAGAAAAAACTACCCTGTACCCACTCCTCAATGAATGAGCATCCTCTTCTATATGACCAAATAAATCCATACAAAAAGAACTCAAAGGATGTATGTACTTCTTCAAGATGATTTTTCCATCTTTGTGAAGCTTGCCTGGTGGGCGCATTGACCACAGGTTGTGCTCCAGAAGGCACAAGAAAATCCTTAATCTGCTTGTTTAGGTCTTTTCTGAGGTTGTGACTTGTGATACACAGTCACAGGATCAAATCCAAGGATCTGTCAAGGTCCAGCATTTATCTATGCATCCCATTTTGTACTGGGAAAATTTACTGCTTAGAAAAAATATACCTTCACAATAGTTATTGAATACGTTGATGGGGCAGGCAAACCAAAAGCACACTGAGATTTCCTTTCTTTTCTTTTCTGAGTTTTGTCTTTCTTTACTTAAAAAAAATTAATCTATTGTCAAGGTGATTGTTGATCAGTGCATACCTGGAGAAACAGAGGGGCTTAATTCACATAGGAGTCTACAGAGCTTGGGACAATTACCTTTTCCTTTGAGCTTCATGACATAGAATTAAAACTGTGTGAATGCATGATTATAAATTTCAGAGGCCAGAACCACTAAAATCGGGGACCAAACTTAAGTCGTATGTCTCATAGAGATCAAACTTTGGGGACCGAGACTTGAGTTTAATTTTTCAGTGTGGGGCTTCAACTCAGGGCCTAGGCACTGTCCCTGAACCTCTTTGTGCTCAAGGCTAGTGCTCTACCACTTGAGGCACAGCACCAATTCTGATTTTTGAGTGGTTAATTGGATTTTCACAGGGATTTGTCTGCCCAGGCTGGCATTGAACCATGATCCTCAGATCTAGGCCTCATGAGTAGTTAGGATTATAGGTGTGAGCCACTGGTACCCAGTGGAGACTTGATTTTAAGACTAGATTTTTTTTTTTTACTATAAACTGGTAGAAAGTTTTCTTGAAAAGAGAATGGTCAACTGCAGTATCTAAAGGAGCAAACTATAACTACCTATTCCATGAAGAAAACTCATGGCATTCAGTCAGGCCCCAAGTCTTTATTGCCATCACATTACTGTCATATTTTATTAAAAGCAAGGACCTGATGATTATTATAGGTAAATAGTAGAAGACAAGACAAGAATGCAGGCTATGTTTAATGAAGGAAGCCTAACTTTGCTTTTCCTACAAGTGCCATGATCATGATTTAGGCACAATTGGATCCATGAATCCTTTCAAGAGTAGGAACATGACATATAATTGTCATTCATAACACCATTACCCTCTGACTTCATACTAGCTCAAGGACAGCATGTAACCCAGGCTAGACCAACGAGTGTCTGGGATATCCCTGGAGAGCTTCTGCTGAAAGTTCTGGAAGAAAGAACAGTCCTCTTCTAGCAGACTTGACAAGTGAAGATGTAAGCCTGCAGCTGGAACATGTTTGATACTGAATTCAGTGCAAAGGATAGAGAACACATGAAAGAAGAGAGCTAAGAGGATTTTGCACCTGGGTTTTTCATCTTGATGACAAAGACATTTTTTTCTTTTGTTTGGATATCTATTGCTTGGCATCAAAAGCCAACTTCAAGTTTCAACAAGAAGGACTAGTCGCAAGTTAAGGAATTTGTATTTAATTTAGAACTCAGTTTAATTTAGAAACTAAAGTTTCTCGAATTTATTGAGTAGGGTTTGGAAGAGGTAACAGACTGTGAAATGAATTGGTTATAAATCAATTATAATTACTTCAAAACAAGAGAAAGGCAGTGACATATGAGTTGGGAATAAGAGTGTTAAATGAAAAAAAAATGTTTCTATACTTATGCTGGACACCCTTTAGAAATGCCTGGGTACACCCTGCATATACCCAGATCACATGGCAGGGGAAGCATGAGAATTAGGTTAGTGTATTATATGACCAGAAGTGTCCTGGCCATAGTCCATATCAGTAAAGTAATTTTTAATTGCATGGATTTCAGAACAGAGGGCTGGTCACACTTAACACAGATAGACAATAGTGTTTTCCAAGTATCTAATTTCCAAAACATTGCAACAGATGCAGGAGGCTGGAGGCTTTGACAATTCTATTTAGCACACAGTAAATGGAAGAATAAGAAAGAAGAGACACATTTTCCCACCCTGTTCTCACAGATTTAATGTCCAGAATACTTCCTGACTCATTGTAGCCCATATGCCTCTACCCACATTATGTGTGATGCCCAAATATTTTATTCTCAAATCGAAGGTAGCTGAACCAAGTGGCTTTCCAGTTCCATGATGAAAATGTGCAACCACAAGCCAGAAACCATTTTAAAAATCACCTGCTATTTTCCCATGAGCCTCATAAGCAAACAGATGTGCTATAACACAGAAATGCAGGCATCTTATTGCTGTCTGTGGGTTTTGAACACATGGCTTCCAAGCACAAGGAAAGAATTGTGGTATACAGGAGAAAATATGTCCATTAGTCAAGTATTTCTATTTAATCAGTATTTAATTGGGGGAGGGATGAGAAAGTATATGACATATGAAATAAATTGAACTATTTCTACATTTTAAAAAAATCTCAAAATACCACTCTTTGTATTTTACAGAAATACTTGCTTCAGTTTGCTTTTGGAAGTGGGGTTTTGTTTTGGCATTGATAGGTCTCAACCAATGATGAGATTTCCTATGACTATTCATTACTTGTTACAGCGAACTCTCTGGTGAGGTGTGAATATTTATGAAGGCTCTTCTCTTTTTGATTGGCTCTGATCCTCGTAGCCTCATTAAGAATAAGGTTTACACTAGATTTGCACTCTTGGTAAGCAGGGTAGCATACCAAATACAGGGTAGAGTTGGAGTAGTTTCAATAAAAGTAGCACTTGGGAGTTTTAAAATCTGGAAGAGTCTGTATAACCCCCAGGCTGCATTCTTATAACGTATGCAAGTTTTGAGATTCTGCCATTCCTAGCTCAAAGTTAATGATCTAAAATTTAAATGCAAGAACCCTCTAAAAAGGAGTGGAAGAGAAAAGTAGATCAACATTGGGAATGAGATAGATTTACTCTCAAAGGATCTATCACTGAGTAACAAAGATGTGTTTTTAAGAGCCAAATCATCACTTTTCAAACATGCAGAATTGACATTTGTTCTTTAAGAACACCAAATTACTACACTAATTAAAATAACAAGTAAGTATATATAAGTGTATTCACAGGGTGGGGAAGTGTTTGTGAGTTTATATTGTTCTCCAGAATGTGTTACTAGCCTATAGTTCATTAGGTTTAGCACATCTAGAATATAGATCAAGAGTAGTTAGCTAGGCTCCAGTAGCTCATGGTTGTAATCCTAGCTACTCAGGAAGGTGAGATCTGAGGACTGTTGTTCAAAGCCAGATTGAGCAGGAAAGTCTGTGCAATTCATATCTCCAATTAACCACCCAAAAGGCTGGAAATGGAGGTGAAACTCAAGTTGTAGAGCACTAGCTTTGTGAACGAAAGTTCAGGAACAATACCCACATCCTGACTTCAAGTTCTAAGACACAGAAACAGACACACACACACACACACACACACACACACACACACACACACACACAGAGAGAGAGAGAGAGAGAGAGAGATAGTTACTAGTAGCAAACATATAGCATTACTTAAAGAAAGAGTACCACAAAGAGAAAATTTGCAAATCTACTTAAGGGGAATATGTGTAGCTATTTCATATAACTAAAAGATTGACATTTGTTGAATCAAATTTGGATAGAGTAGCATAAAATGAAAAGACTTTAAACAACAAAATTCAAGAAACATTAACTTTCATCTTTAGCCATCATTGCCAACTTAACCTTATAAACACTTAATAAATCTAGGATTTGCAATGATAGTAGAAAAAAAGAGTTCAGTCTGAAAATTGGAATTACAGAGTGGCTTTGCCTAGGGTGGCAGGCCTGGATGGCAGTATGGCTTGCCCATGGGTATGCATCACATGCTGAGAAGAGCAGTGAACATGGTTTAATGAATGCTATATTGTGATTAACTTGAGATTCTTGGTAGTTTGATCTTTGAGTACGTGTTTCTTTTTTATTATTATTATGATTATTTTTATTTTTTTCCTCTTTTCTCCATTGTTTTTCCTATTTTCTATTCCCAACTTGGCTCAATTAAAGTGTGAAAGAAACACTAGGAAGTGTTTGCACTTTAAGCTTTTTTAGTTTTTTTTTGTTGTTGTTTTTTTTTTTTTTTGTTTTTTTTTTATTTCCGGCCAGTTCTGGGGCTGAACTCAGGGCCTGAGCACTGTCCCTGGCTTGTTTTTGCTCAAGGCTACGACTCTGCCAACTTGAGCCGCAGCGTACTTCTGGCCTTTTCTATGTATGTGGTGCTGAAGAATCAAACCTAAGGCTTCATGCATACGAGGCAAGCACTCTTGCCACTAGGCCATATTCTCAGACCAAGGTTTTAGGTTGGTTTTTTTGTTTGTTTTTGGCCAGTCCTGGGCCTTGGACTCAGGGCCTGAGCACTGTCCCTGGCTTCTGTTTTGCTTAAGGCTAGCACTCTGCCACTTGAGCCACAGCGCCACTTCTGGCCATTTTCAATATATGTGGTGCTGGGGAATCAAACCTAGGGCTTCATGTACATGAGGCAAGCACTCTTGCCACTAGGCCATATTCCTAGCCCTGAGTATGTTTGATAGGAAATCATTGGTACTTGAGCATAGGCTATTCGTGTTGATTTTGCACCCAACAGTCCTTACTGCATTACCCATAGAGGGTGTTTTCAAGGACCCTTGAACAGAGATTTTGGTGCATTGGCTCTATGTATGTAGAAATTCATCAGGGACCCCATTGAGTACATAGTAAACTGATTATGTCCATAACTGAGAAAGCATGGCACTGGTAGTCCTGAAAGACCACACTTTGTGACCGGAAGCAGAATTTTGTTTCACTTGCAGAATGAGAATGATGGCATTTGAGAAAACCCTAATGATCAAAGAATCTTACTATATACTTCTTTAAAAGAATTTGTACTCCTTCACAACTGATATGAAAATTATGACACAGAATGGCAATGAAAGGAGGGCAATGCACAGGTCCTTTTCCTTTTAGTAATTCCTTAGTTATAAGCCAAAAGAAGAGAGCACTGGTAGAATATGTGCATGGCTGATTGTATAACATTTGACTTTGCTTTGGCCAGCTTTACCATTGCTCTCAAAAGACTAATACAGATGTGCATAGAAACTATGAAATTCAAATTATGACCTGGGCACCAATGGCTCACATCTGTAATCCAACCAACTCAGGAAGGTGAGATCTGAGGATCGTGGTTCAAAGCCGCCAGCCTGTTCTGAAATATCCATGACACTCAGAAAAAGTTGGAAGTGGTGCTGTGGCTCAAGTGTAAAGCGCTAGCCTTGAGTACAAGGAGGTTCAGGAACAGTGCCCAGATTCTGAGTTCAGGTTGTAAGACTGGAAAATACCTACCTACCTACCTACCTACCTACCTATATATATCTTGGATAGTTCTGAATGTGAATTAAATGCACTTATACTTAATTGTTACTGTATAACATAAAGATGCAAGACAAAATTCATGCTAATAATTATTTAGTTAGTAAAACAAGAGCAAATGAAAATCATGACAATTGAAAAGGTGAGGGAATCCATGTTAAAATACAAAGCAAATCTTCAGAAACACTTTTCCCTACTTATTGGACAAGGGTTCCTAAATTTTCATTTTGCAGTGAAAACTACTAATTATGTGGTCAGCCACTACTATATATAGAATATGTTGGCTGTTAATGGGGGAAGAGATCCTTCCATTTCAATCATTTAAGAACATTATCCCATAGTCCTAGCAGAGCATCACAATAGCTAAATAGCTATGTACATAAAAATAAAAAAGATTTAACACCTAGATACTGCATATGAAGGAGAACATGTGATATTTGGCCTGCCTGCCTGCCTGCCTACCTGCCTGCCTGCCTACCAACCTGTCTGGGTACCAGACTTGGGGCCTGCCTTCATGCCTGCCTGCGGGCCTGCTGGGGGTTGTGCCTGGGGGAATGCCTAGAGGACTGCCTGGGGGTGTGCCTGGAGGAACTGCCTGGGGAATTCCTAAGGGCATCCCTAGGGGCATCCCTGGGGACGTCCCTGGCAGATTGCCTGGGGGCATGCCTGGGGCGTGCCTGGGGGCGTGCCTCGGAGTGTGCCTGGAGTAGGGCCTGGGGGTGTGCCTGCAGGCATCCCTGGGGCTGTCCATTTCATGGCATTGGTTACAAATGGCACAACTGGTATTGTGGAATTATTTTAAAATGCATAAATGCTTTCAAGGAAGTATTAAGAAATATGGTTGCTCAGTTAGGCCCAACCTTTGAGACAGGTAAATGGTTAGTGCTATGTAATTGAAACTAATGAACGGGCAGTGATTCTGCTTGAGGAAAATCAATTTAATTCCAAACATAATTTGTGTTGAAAGGAAATGTCACTTGTACATTGTCCATATTGGCATAAATTAAACTCATCAATTAAAAAAAAAGAACATTATTCTAGCCCTGCATCTTCTTTTTTATTATTCTCAGGATTCTAAGAATGTTAAAGCCAAAAATAGTCCCAAAGAAATGTGTTAAGAACCATGATAAGAAGATACTAGTAATGCTTATTTCAGGAAAATAACCATTTGTTAAGAATATTTAGATGCATTCTCTCCATCAGCGTTTCTATCTAGGCATCTCATTTTGCTTTGGGTTTTCACAGGTCAACCAACATCACCTGGTTTGTAGAAGTTACATACCTGCATTGAGAGCTGTAATGCCTGTCAGCCAGCATGTCAGATAAACGTCGATTATATCTGGAGTTAAAGTTTGCAACATCTCAATGCACTTTAAAACTGATATAGTTCTAGTATCACCTCAATAATTTAATCCACACTTATGCTTCTTTACTTGCTCATCCAAAATGGCAAACTGGAAGGCTGGTGTTCATTCTCACAATAATTATTTTATTTGTACTAATGTTCAGGTCATACTTATGCTTGTCATTTTGCGATGTGCCTCTCTTATAATTTCTGGTAGCTTCTGGAGATCCGTAGAGTTGGTGCAGGTGGTCGATGCCAGTCTCAGGCTTTAGAGTCATACAGGTATCTCCCCTCTGTGTCTGTATCAGTGTGTTGACAGTGTCCATTCTCTCTTTTGTGTGTGTTAAATTACCTCTTTCTTTATGGATATCATGGTTACATTAGGTCAGCTTAATTGTCTCTGGAAGACCCTGTTTCCAAACAAAAGATCCTTCACAAGCACTTGGGGTTAATGCTTTAACATGTCTTCGGGGGTAACACAATTCTACTCAACAGTAAATTATTCTCAAGTTCAGGTACACATTGAAATCCCATGGACAGTCTGAAAAAAAAAATACTGATGCCTGAGCACTGTCCTTTGAGATTATAAACTAATCATTGTGAGGTAAATTTTTAACATCTCCCAAGTGATTTGAGGAGTGGTGAAGAAAAAAGACCTCATATCCTCTAGACTAGGAGATTCTACTTAGAATTCATAAAGAGATACTTTAACATCACAAAGTGTGTGTTCTGATGAGAAAAAAAACCTCTTCTTTCATCATTCTGACCAGACCAAAAAGGTAAAAGAAAATGTTAAAAAGCCAGTGATATAAATGAATAGAATGTAATCAAAAAGAATTTTAGAAAGCTAGCTAGCAACTTGCAGTACGCTCCTTCACTGAGCATTTTCATGTGCACGACATGCCAGACCACAGAAGAGGTACAAAGGTGGCCATTAAGATCTTCTTCCCACCGATCTTTGGAGGCAACAAAGGCCTCACTGAGCTTTGGTGAGTTGTAACTAAGCCTAGGAATGACTCCTTTCCCAGGATGGTGCACAGATAATAGCAAATAGTAAAAATGGAACTTTTCACGTGTATAGCTCAAGTGGCCATGGTGAGAAGTTCTACAGTGCTGACAAAATTTATTACTGTGGGCTCTTTTTATAATTATGGTCACACATATTTCAGGCTGCAATAAGTTAGTAAAGAAAAAGCATGTCAATGGAAGTACTCTGGCTGAACCGCCAGCTCATCCTTTGTTGCTTTAAGAACACAAAACAGTTATTTGACATGGATAAATATGGTCATCCATAAATCTTGTCAAAATAGTATTTGGATAGACTCTCATGAGTAGGATCCTGAGTGATCCAAAGGGAAAATGGAAATTGACATAAATGCTTCCTATTTGTTTATTTCAGGGATGTATGCTATTTTGCTCTGCCTGGCACTCTGTGCCATGCCACAAGCACCAAAGCAATGGAGCCCATCAATTAACAGACTGAAACCTCCAAGATGTATTTTCTCGGATATGTGTTACTGTAAGGGGCATGAAACAGTGCCCCTTCAAGAGGGGACTTCTCCATTTCTTTCTGCCCTCTGCCACAGGGAGATAAAGAAGACAGTCATCTATAAGTCAAAACAAGAGTGTTTATTAGATGCCACCAGAATGCGATGTGATCTTAAGAACTCGAGGCCAAGTTCTAATTCAAAAACCAGTGGGGTATGACTCCACTTTGTCCATTGTACTTGTTTGTAGTAGTTCAAGAAGACTAAGACAATCATTATTTCTCTTCTCTTTTCCCTCTCATTCTTCCTTTTTCTTTTCTTCTCCTGCAGGTTTTATGCATGCTAAATGCTAGAAAAGGCATTGCAGCTCCTTATTTTCATGTTTTATACATCAACTGAAATTCAATGATAAAATAATGCCAGCTTCGTGAAGAACGAATGTGCTATTTCTTTTTTTTTCCCAACTACTCTGAGAACATAAATAGAGCTACTAACTTAGAAACTTATGTCACCTGAGTATAGTCATGAACATATGAGTTAATGGCCTTTACAGGTCACATTACTCAGGATACCCTGAAGGATTTCTGTATTCAAGAGCTGAGAACATCAAATGGCGTCACTGGTTGGATGTTGCAAAACCCTCATTCTTACCAAACTGCAATTGGTAACCAAATTCACATTTTTGACAATTCTCTTAACCTTGTCAGTGTGTTGACATTCTAAATGTGCTTGACATCTGCCTTTAAAAGCTAATTGCTCAGTCCAAAGAAGAGAGTAGGCTTCAAAACCTGGCAGTTTCTGTGCTAGCTTCACCATCAATGAACTGAGCAAAGTTCCATAATTGTCCTGTCCCTAATTGTGCTTTAGTTTCTTCATCTTCATAGGAAATTAAAATTCCCTGAGATTTCACTGAGCATTAGCCTTTGTACATGCAAAAGAAATAATTTCAAATTGCAGTGTCTGCTTTCATGGTTATTTAAGTGATCTCAACAGTGTTTTACCAAACTTTTGTTAATTCAAACTTCCAAAGTTCAGCGAACATCAGATGTCTTGTGTGCTAACTTGAATGCAAATGTACCCTAGCTGCAGGTTGGTAGAACCAACCAGAAGATTAGTGGAAATGTTGTGTCACAAGCCTTCCTCAAGATCTGCTGAATCATTATAGCCATATTAAATTTTGAGAGTGGCTGGACAAGATGGTTGGCAAAATCCACTTAAAGTCACAGCAATATATACACACAGGGTAAGAGGATCCTTAGACCTCTAGTTTATGCCATTAAGTGTAAGTCAGATTCATATAGGGAGTTCCAACTGTGGCTAAAAACAGAACACAGCCCCAACCTTCATCAAACTTCCAGTGTTGCAAAAACCTCCATTAATAAAACAGTAGACATCTCTGATGATGTCAAGAGAACAGTAATACTATTACAGACAGGAAATTCAACAAAGGTCCTTAGAGATGCAAAGTAAAAATTGGTATCAGAGCCTTCCTTTTCACCAGAAAAGGGGAGACCTTACTTGAAGAAATTTAATGGTCAATCAGATACTACAGTCAGAAGTTTCATGGAATGATGTTTGTTGTTCTTATTGTTAACAAATTGGTTTCCCTAACGGGATTTGGATACTAGAAAGTTATTCACATTATTTTTGTTGTTTTGTTGCAGTTTGGGGATTTAGACTCAGTGCCTCACACTCCTGCTTGTTTGGTTTCTTTCCTCAAAGCTAGTGATCTACCATTTGAGCCACACATCCAGTTTCAGCTTTCTGTTGATTGACTGGAGATAATAATCTCATGGACTTTGGCTTTGATCCTCGATCCTCACATCTCAGACTCCTGAGTAGGTTTGTGGCCATGGGAAGCCCACAAATTATTGTTACTCTTTAGTCTGATGCCAAACAAATACATAACACACAAATAACAAATCACTTAGCTCATCAGTGGAGATAATAGGACAATTCTTTTTATACCACAATTTGTCTATAATATCCAGGCATAAATTAGAACTTTAAGATAGTAACAAAGTACTGCTGGTTGGATTTGTCTTTCCACCCATGCAAATGAAAGTCTAAAATCCTTTTGGTAGACACAGATAGGTTTAATTTAGTTTGGCTACAATCCCATTGATACTTTTGCGTAAGAATTTCCCTCTGTGTGCTTAGAGGATATTGTTCTTCATTTCCTTTTGCTGTATACCAAACAATCAAACAAATAACTGTTACATAGCATCAGTGGCATGAAACAGATTCTATATTCCTACAAAAATGGGTGTATTAATAATGGGAAGATGATCTCACACTTTAAAAGCCTTTGAGAGAAAAGGTGCCATATAAAAGGAAGTTATTATTCTTAGTTATAATGTCCTAAAAAAGGGATTTGCCATCTAAATGGCTGCTGAAACTTAAGTGCAGAATTGCTTATAATGCTACAATCAGCCGAGGCCAAATTCAATAAAAACTCCATCCGGCATTCACACTGAGAAGACCCACATGTGCCTTTAATTTTTTTTTTTAATTTCCTGGGCTTTCGGCCCAGAAATTGAATGGAAATTTTATTTAAACCTGCTCTTGTGTATCAACTTTTGGTAAATATCAGGTTTTCAGTTGACGCACATTATGCTTTATATTTGGGGCCAGAGGGGGGATATACCACAATGCCTCGCTCATGTGTGTGCATGTATTTCTGTGTCTTTTACCTGTTCTGACTGGGCCACTTAGGCTTATGTGTCATAGACATCATCGCTCTTCCAAATTTTAGGATGCCTCTGACTCCTTCTTCTGCTACAACCATAAGATGCAACATTCCATTTAATAACTTTCCAGAACTGATCAGGCTTCACCAGCACAGGCAATGTAACCTGAGTTGGAAAAGGACTAATTATTTGGAGAGGGCTGTGAGAGTTTTAGAGTTGAGATTTCTGTCTAATTTAAAGGAACTTCTCTCCTGGCTTTTGTCTTAATTTTTTTTCTGCCTGGGGCCAGCCCCTTCCCCCCTCGATAAAAAAAAATGTTCTTTCCTTCCTCATTAGTCAGAATATGTATGTGGATATTAGGACGAAAGTGCATTATGAAGCACTCACTTGAAAATATTCAAGAAAGAGGCACACCTTTGATGGATGGGGCATGGCAGTAATTGCACCTGGTTGGTGAAAGCGCGGGTATCATTTGCATGTAAAGTTCTCTCAGCTTCTTCCAGAAAACACCAGTTCTACCCAATAAAACATTTTGTCACACTCAGGGGGGTTTGCCAACCTCTTCCCAGATTGCAAGCAAAGAAATTATTTACAGTAACCAATAACAACAGAAACGACCATAAACAACAACCTTTCCATACCTGTTCTATTTTTTTTCCTTTTGCTAAGTAGAGAGACCTTAAGGAGTCCAAATTTACTGCAGTTTAATTCTGAAGGGGAAACGCACATTGTTTTTATTTATAACACTGTGTTCTGTCTCTGCCTGCCCCATCCACTTTAAAACATAAATAACTCTAAATTTTCATTTTAATCCAATCATTACTCTCAAAAGGGTGAGATGTTTTCTGATACAGTAGCCAGCATCAGAAGAACTTTACCAGTGTATTCCAGAACATGCTGGGGGGAGCGGGGAGGAAGAAAGCATTCATCCATGAAAACAAATTTTCCTTCCTTTCTTCTTCCCCCTCCCTCTCTCCTTCCCTCCCTTCTTTCCTTCCCACTTCCCAAGTTTTCTCTCTTTCCTCTTCTTCTTTCCTCCATTCTCTCTCCTTCGTCCTTCACAATCCTTCCTTCTTTCTTCCTTGTACTGGAGTTGGACCCAGGTCAAGTGCTCTATTCCTTGAACCATGTCTCCTAGCTCACTGAAGCAATTTCCTTGTGCCAAGGAATGGGGGGGGGGCGGTCGTCCATGCCAGCTTCATTGTAGGAAGCAGTCCTTCATATCCAGTTGCCACCCTCTGTCTTTTAAACTCCTTTCAACTTTCCCTAGAAGTTCACTTATTTCTTGGGGAAAATGATCAAGATTGAGAAACAGCAATCAAAACAGCCATTTCCTAGGAAACCTTTGCAGATATGCTTTCCCAAGGATGATGCACTTGATGGTCTATCAAGGATGGCTGCTTCGTTGACTACTGTGGAAACTTGGAGAGAAGAGAAGTGACAACCCTCTAAGTCTACTTAAGCCAACATGACCAGGTGTTTACTGCGAAGAGAAAACTAATGAATAACAAAAAAAATTAAAACCAGACCACAAAGAATTGAAAAATGCAATGCCTCCAGAGGACTACTGTTAACAGACACCCCCCACGTGCTTCTAGAAATCGCAAATTCATACCTATGTATACGTGTGTATAAGTACAAAGCTGTACCAACTACCTTCCCCTCAACTGTATCTCCAGAGGGCTTTTATGTCAGTGCCATTAGACGCCCTTCCCCCGCAGCTGCCGCATTCTATGCGTTCTATTCTGTGACAGGTCACCTCTCTGTTTTTAATTAGTCACTGGACGGGTGGTTTCCCATTGTTTTCATTGAAAAGTTACAGTGTTTGCCCAGGTTCTCATGAGTCCTACCTGTGTGGTTCCACTCAAAGCTGGGTAGTTCAAAGGGCTTACGTTCACTTATGCTCAGGTTCAGATTCACCAATTTTCCCCGCACACCCCCCCCCCCCCCCATCATCTATGCGTTTAGACAAATACAAGTGGTAACAGCTGGTTCACAGCGTCCTTGCAGAAACCCGATTGGGAGTATCCTGATCCCTAACTCCTTGAACCCGGGAGGTAAAGTAACTTCCTCATCGATCGGGGATCGTCCATCCTAAATTAATAAACTGTATTGGCTATTCAATAATGAATACACCCGGGATCAGGAGAGCGCATTCATCTCCACGGCGCACCCCAGGCAGTCAGTCCACTACCTGGCGCCTACAGCGAATCCTTTCATCCTTAGCCGCTTCCATAATACACCCGGCCAATGCGCGCCCGGTGTGAGCTCAGCCGGGGAAGGTTTTCCCAGCAGAGGCATTCCTGCCCTTAACTCCGGGGGAACCCAGCCCCGAGCCGCGCGGCACGAAGCCACCCAGCGGCGACCCGCGGGCCGCCGCCCACCTCGCGGCCCCGCGGAGGCCGGGTACTCGTGGGGGGACCCGGGCCGGCGCTGGGCTGCGCGAGGGTCCAGCCGGGCGCGGAGCCGGGCGGTGCCGCCAGCGCGAGGTGCGGGTTCTCATTGGCTGCGCGTCCGCGCGTCCCCGCCCCTCTCGGGTTCCCATTGGCTGTTCGGCCGCGCGTCTCCGCCCCTTTGCCCACCGGTGTCCTCCTCGCCTCTCCACAGCTCCGGTGGTTGCGCGGGAGCCGGAGTCCGGACGCAGAGGCGGAGGCGCCGGCCACAGCCACTGCCACAGCAGCCGCACAGCCTGGCGCGCGGTGGTGGCGGCAGCGGTGGCGCCGGCGGCGGCGGTGGCGGCGGGCGGGCGGGCGCCGCGGGCTCGAGCGGGAACGGCACGGACGGGGGCGCTGCGGCGGCGGCGGCGGCTCGCGCGGGCGCGCACGGCGGCGCCCCCCGGAGCCCCGACAATCGGCCTCGGCGGGCGGCCGGGCAGGGCGGGCGCCTTGCGAGCGACGGGGACCAGGTGAGTCGGGGACGGTCCGGGCTGCTGGCGCCGCCGCGGCCCCTGGCGCGAGCCACCTGCTTGGGAAACTTTACGCACTGGTTTTAGGGTTCCTCAGCCCCAAAGTTTGTTTGCTGGAAAAATGCACGTGATGGTTGGAGAGTAAAGGATGTTGCTCCCCTTCCCTGCCTTCTCCCTCAGTGGCTGTTGTGGAGGGGGGAGGGGGACTATCCATCTCCTCTAGGAGGAGATGGGGTTTGGGATGGGTCGCCTCTGCTTCCCCAGCACCTGCGCTTTGGAAATGCTTGCTAGGTTCCCAAGGCTGGCCTTGAGCGCAGCGGATTTGACCTGGGAAAGTTGGAAAAAAAATTTTTTTTAAAAAGTTGCGACCCATAGATGTTGCTGAGAAGAACCCCGGGTGCCTGGTGCAGTGCGCGGGACTTGGAAGCTTTTCTGTTGGAAGGAAGCCTTCTTCCCGCTTTACGCAGGTCTAGGGGAGCCGGGGTGGAGGGTTCTTCTAGTAGCAGTCAAGTTGTCCACGCTGTGATTTCCTTCTTTACACTCACAGATCTGCAGCCCTGAATGGAACACCCTGGTCGCATTTATTTCCTAGGTTTTCCCTGATGGTCTAAGACTTCAGATTACTTGAGTTTGAACCTGGGTTTGGGGAGCCCCATAAAGCTAACGAAGCAGGTAACATTGCCTGACATAGAAAACCAAGAGGTATATCTACCGGGCACTTTCCAAAAGACAGCACCATACTGATTTTTTTCTTTCTTTCTTTCTGTGCTATACAATGAACGAATGGCTTCTGGACTCTGCTTATGCAAAGCTCCTCAGAGCTCCGCAATCTGCATCTCTTTATTGATTAAACAGGAGGAGATGTGCTCCAAGGAATGATTTAATAACAATCAGTGCTCTTTGGTGAGGACAGCACACCTTCCTTCTAGAGTCTCTGGGAGATAGAGAGATAGAGCGCTGGGAAAGAGGTAGACAGTCCACAAACCCCAACCCAAGCTATGGAGAAACTGCCCGGAGCTATGTGACATGTAGGAGGGAGGTCAGTAACTCCCTCTCATATCACGAGTAGGTAAATCCAAAAATAATTTAGATATGATTAAGCAAGAATAACAACAAAGGGGGGAGAGAAAAGACTTTATGTGCTGTGGTTTCTACCCCCACAGAGATGAATATCACACTAGCTGAAAAAGAATACTGATCTGTAAATAGATTAAACTGAGGAATTAATCAGAACAATGAGTCAGAGAGCTTCAGAGATTGAAAGGAGGGGGTAATTGCCATCGAAAGAGCTATTATATCTCAATCTCAAGTCAGATGCAGTACTTTGGCTTTGCTAGCTGTGTTTACCAACAGCAGCCTGACTTTGGCTGCAGTAAGCTGGCATCTTAGTTGGTGATACCTTAGTTAACCCTTGATGGGGCACAGAACCGGGGAGCAAGTTGTTTGCAAGTTAATATTCATTTCACAGCATTTGCAAGATGCTGGTTGCAGTGGGACAGGTTCTTGTAAATGTTCATGAAAGACCTGTCTTGCTGAGTGAGAAGATGTTTGCATGCAAATGAGCTGCTGTAGGATGCTTTGAATCATTGCTTGAAATCAGTTGAGAATCAATATGTGGTTTGAAGACCCCCTTAAAGGAATCAGGATGGGTCAATGAAATGTAGAAAATTGCTGCACACATTTTATTAGTTAGATGGCTCTCCTATCCAAAGATGGGATAACTAAGATGGTAAGCAGTGACTTGATTTGCAGGGAAATAGATTCAGGCTGCCCATTATGATAACATTCGGGTCATGTCCTCTTTGCCATTTAGATGTCATTGTTGTCATACTGAAGATATGAATGTGTTAGCAAAATTCATTTCTCCAGAAGAACTCTTAACTTTTTAATACCCTTCACTACACTGTTGGATGGCCCAAATGTTTCTTAGAACAGCACCAAAACATGTAATTGGACCAAAGTGCTGAGCAATTTTAAATGGAACCAAGATTAGCCTGTGGACAACAAGCTGTAGCCTTTCAGTGGCTGATTTATGTTCAATTTTATCACTGTCACATTTCATATATGCCTAGTTATTACAAACTAATAGCCTCTTCGCTCTGCTAGCAAAATATGCGCTGTTCCCTTTAATAAGAGCCCAGCTCTTCCTCATTCATTCAGGACACATCTTCTAGCTTTGTTTTTACTGCATAATTTAAGTGTCCAACTTGAAGTTCTCATTAACTTCTAATATGTTTTGTGCTGGAGAAGTATAGAGATATAATTGCCCCTTTCAAACTGCCAGATCTCTATATCACTGTCTTGGGCAATGCCATAGAGAAGCCCTAGCTGGCTTAGCATTCTATGATTTCCACTCACCATTTAGTAAGTATGACAGTGTTAATTTTATACAATAGGAGACATACACATGGGGAGAGGAATTATTGAGGCTGTGCTAGCTAGCTCATCATTTCTAATTCAGCCATCACCAATAATCTACCTTGAAGCCTTCTTTTCATGACCATCCTAAGGTACTTGCCCAGTTATTGTTATTTTTAATCTATTCATGTGTGTGTGTGGTATTCTAGTCACTCAGTGCTGATAGAGTATTTTCTTTCACATGCTTGATTATAGAGCATTAAATATCAATCATTTTGCAGAGATGTGTGAGAATAAATAGAATAGAGCTCTGCAGGATAGTTTCAGATAAGAATTTTCCTTGAGGGTTCTCGGTTGGAGTGCTAATTTATATAAAATTTTCAGAAAAGAATCATAGGTGTTAAGTACTTTTGGGTTTGTTTTGGCCTCAGACTTCCCTCCCTCCCTCCCCTAGCTCCTAAATACAGTGCAACATTTCTTTGGGAAAATTGCTGCAGGAGATATTCATTTCCTGGCTGAAACTTTGTATGGCAAGTTTCAATCCATAGTACATTTTTATTTTCCTCCTTTTATGTACATGTTATAAAGAAGAAATAAGGGTTTGTAATAGAAGTGCTGGCAGAACTTTATGGCATTTCAAACAGCTCTGCTACTTGGAATGTAAATATTTGTAGAATCTTTACTGTTCAAGAAGCTGCCTTGCAAAAAGTGAGGGGAAAATAACTATTTTATTAAGTAGGATAAGATAATTCAGAAGGTATACATATTCCTTATTGCTGGCATATTGGCATTTTAAGAAATAAATTACCTATACTACAGCAAGTTTACTGCACTCTCCTTGTTGGTGTTGTAACTGAGATTGTAAATTTTCTACATCCTAAAGCAGAACTATTTTGTCCCATTTGTTTTCTAAGTCTCTTACTTTGATTACCTTTCAGATGTTAAGACATAACCTCAAACCCCCTTTGATTATATTCCTGAATGAATGAGCCTGTCACTTGATGATTTTAATAGTTGAAAGAGTTCTTGGGGCTGTTGTGATACTTTAGATACTCTTTATTTTGGGGAACTAGAACAGGTCAGATCTCGAGTGCCTTTTTGATCTAACTCTAAAATACTTTAGGCATTTTCCCAAGTTACCCCATGTCTACCTACAGCATACTATTTCAAGTCACATTCTGCTCTCCTGGGACCGCCGACATGCCTTGCCTGTCCTTTCCGTTGTCTTCTACCAGACACTTCTGAACTGCTGGGATGATTTTTAAACTGTATTTATATCTGTATCCCTGTTATCGGTTTCATTTGCACAATGTTCAAGTTGGTTTCTGTTGCTCTTAGCATAAAATAAAAACTTTTAAACTATTACCCACAAAACTATATAGAATTTGAACACTAACCCATCCCTTCAACCTTTGCCAACATGCAAGACCTTCATAGACTTACTTTCAATTTTGTAGCTTTAATTCTTTCCTACCTTAGGGATGGATAATTCTTCCCTTTTGCAAAGTAGCTCTCACGGATCTTCTTCCATGTCCCATCTCTTCTGCTTACTGTTACCATGTAGTTCCTCACACTGTACCTAGCCCCTGGTCGGAATTTGATGAACTCATGAGCACTAAGAGTTTTGGTGTACTGAGATTGCAATGTGTGCCTTATTGCTTTTGTGATCAGAGATCCTATCAAGAAAGTCATATTCAGCATATGTTGGCTCTAACTCTTCAAGGGGTTCTGTGGGTCACATTGACTGCTATGATCTCTAGTTCTCCAAACAGCTTGATCAAACTGATTGTGTCCAAAGTAGAATTTATCATTTTCCTCACAGACTGATTTGGATGTAGGTGTTTCCTTCGCTCCTTGGCTTCATTGTAGGCATCAGAGCAGGAATACCTAGTTGTGTATGGTCCCACTTTCTGCCTGACTTTGTGGTCATTAGGCACGATTAAAAATACATCCATCATCCCTGCTCTCTTCATGGGTTTTAACCACTTTTGTCCTTGTACACTTCTTCCTTGGCTGCAGCTCATTAAGAAATGCCTTTTCCTCTTCCTTTCTTTCTGCAGTGTTATCTGACCCATGTAGCTATGGTATACTGGGCCAGAGCACTTAGGCCATGGGACATCCCTTCACAACCCCTCCTCCGCCTCGATGTAGAGGATGGACATGCTACTAACCCAGCTTGTCTTCATATGGTTCCTTTCTCTAACTCTATCTTCAAACGTAGTGTTCCAATTTCAGTATCTTGTTAAACTTCCTTAAAAATTAAGACAAACCCTTTGGGCATCTTGTCTTGCATGTATCTAGAATGCTCAGGGCCTCTCCTCCATTCCATTACGTTCCCTCACATCTCAAACTATTTTCACCCCTCAATTCACTGCGGTAAGTTCGTGACTTTCAGCCATACCATTGGCATGTGGGTAGTGCCACACATCTAGTACTCCAGGATCCTTCCTTTACTTCCTGCCAGGCAGGTTGAGCCACAGGCCATCTGCTCTTAGCCATTAAATAAATATCTTTAGAGGAAAAAATGGATCAAAATTGCACACAAAAAATGGTTGAATCTCTGCCTTTTCTAATATTCTGGAATCACACACATATATTAGGTGTCTGATGAATATTTGTGTAATAAAAGAAAACCTAATCTCTTTCATTTGAAATAAGTTCTACTGTAATTATGTTGGGGCCTTTAATATTACAGTTATTTTAGGGTATAACTGAAAGATTCTCTTTAATTTTGCATGGTTTCTGGGTAACAGATTATGAACTGATAACAGATGATTATCTTCATATATCTGAATTTAGAAATTTAAATTCTCTGGCATGCTTGTTGTATAGTACATGGCTGTAATCTTAGCTTCTTGGGAGATCGAAGTAGGAGGACTGAGATTAGAGACTAGCTCAAGGAAAAGAGTGAGGTCCTATGTTAAAATGAAATAATCCCCAAACAACAGCAGCAATAACAATAAAAGCCCTAAAAAGTAAAAGCTTTGGGATATAGCTCAACTGGCAGAGCACTTGTCTAGAAAATTGCAAGACCCTGAATTGAATCTCTAACACTGAAAATATGAAAAAATATCTTAAGCTAAAGGTTGCAAGTTCTAAGGGCTGTTTAATATAGTGATCTTATTTCAGCACAAAGAAGTAATTTGGAATTCTCAAAATTCATTATTTTATTACAGCAGAACATCAGGCTCTGCAATCAACAAGTAAATGACTGCATCACAACAAATCAAAAGCACATTTTCTTAAACTATAAATAATTACTTGTAAATGAGTGAAAACTTTGTGGGCCTTAAGCAATCTTATCACTCATCAATTAGGGAGAAAATCCTTTCATCATTATGAAACTATTCTTATTTTTCTTCTAGTTTTCCAACTTATTATCTTTGCAAAGACATATTCTAGGGTTTGGTTGAATTAACAGATGTTTTTGGCACTGGTAAGTCTTATTGAATCATCTATGGGGTGAGGCTTGTTAACCTGAAATAAAAAAAATAAGTATAGACTGAGAGGAAATTGCAAATATAGTACAGTGAGTTCTCTAGATTTTTCAGTTGGCTTCTCCTGTGGTGAGCTGTAGGGTCATATTAGAACCTGGCAATTGACCAGAATACATTGCTTTTAACTAGACTACAACATTATCCCATCCTTTAAATTTCATGATGATCTTGTACAGAGTTCTATGCCATTCTGTCGTATGCGGAGATGCACATATGTATGATTTTGATTTGAAGAACATCTGCCCTAAGAAGAATCATTTCCACATTAGAATGTGTGGATCTAATACATTTTGCAAATACCTTATAGTTTGGGAAATTCCATTTCCACAGACCTTTCCAGTGGAAATATTTCTTGTTTTAAAATGCCTATAAATTCTTTTTTTTCTTTCCACCTTGAAGGAAACCTGAATGTAAGTTATTATAGAAATGAAAATCTCCAGGGTTTTATAATTCTGGACGTGACACTCAGGTGGTTCTCTGTGCAGGTGTGAGAATCTAGGGTGACCTCTTAGGGTACATTTAGAAAGATCTGCAGCTACCCAATATTTGTTGGATCTGATCAGCCTGGAGAAGGCTTTTTCTGCCACCAAGACAAGAGAGGAACTGCCTAGTCCCTTCCATGTTCTTATAAAATTGCAGTTCATTTTTATTCTTATATAGAAATAGTCACTCTTTAAAATAACTTAGCACATTGCAGAAGATGGTAATGACACTTTTCAAGCAATTAAAATCAACCCGAACAATATAGCTAGTGATCTAATCTGATGCCTGCTACTTACTTGGTCCGACCGCCTCCCTGAATGTAAAGCAGCAGAAAGTGGCTGATTACCAGTCCTTGTTACTAATTCTGGTGAACATTTCTAGAGCTCTGGAATACCGATGAAGCATATTTGTACTGGAGTCGTGTGTGTGTGTGTCTGTGTGTGTGTGTGTGTGTGTGTGTGTGAGTGACAGGACCTCCCGTGCCCGTGCTTGTTCCCTTTGCCTACAGAATCTTTTATATTTGGATGTGTTATACAATTTAAGTCATTTTTTTCCCTCTCCTATTTTCAGTGAAGACTTGCTAGGGTTTCTTTATATTTTAAGTGCAACTGAATAAAAAGCTTTATGCTTAAGCAGTGTGATTTTGAAACTTGAACCAAAGGTTTAAAGGTTCTTGCTCTCATTTCATTAAATAATTTTTTTCTTGTATGCAAAGTAGTGCATTTTTATGTTTAGTGTTATTGGAGCACTTCATCAGTATTAAATAACATTTTCTTGTATTTCTTGTTTCTGTGGTGTTTAATGGTAACTCTGGTAAGGAACAAAAGCATTTCAACATATGAGTTTTGTTACAACATGAAATAAACCATATATACTCTGAAGGTGCTTTCGAGTAAAGGATATGTTTCCATAGGATGGAAAGTTCTAGAACATTGGGCTGATTGATTTTTTAATTTCACAATGTGGTGATTGTTGCTGAAAATGTTTATTTTTTTCAACACAGTTCTCTTGGAAAATATCTTTATCTACTTTTGTAGAAATTTGGGTTGATGTTCTGAATCTTTGATTTTTATAATATGAGAATTTCTCGGTCATCCTACCCTAGAGTGACCTTCTAACAACCCATCTCCACTTTATGCACATACTCTCCCACAAGTGTACATGCATAGACAAATGCACAGTTTGCAGGATATAGAATTAAAATGGATGACAGAAGTAAGCTCAGATCACAAAATGTGTAAGGTAAGCAGTAAAGATTTTGCAATAGTTGAAGTAGAAGAGATTGATATCAAATGATGGGATAGAGCACTAATGAACCATGCCTGTATTTCTAGCTATCACCAGGCGGAGATCTGAGGATCAGGATCATTGGTCTGACAGACAATTTTCATTAACATACAGAAATCCAGTAGTGGAGGAGTGGCTCATATGGTAAAGTGCCCAGGAGGAAAACAAACACAGTGCTAAACAAGTAAGCAAGAATGCAAGGCCCTGAGTTCAGTTTCCATAGGGAAAAAAAAATAATGAAGGGTTATTTGGGATGTTCACATGGGGTTGAATACACTTATATTATTAAAAGTTATCAACTGATTCCACTTCATCTTACCTTTTCTGTTTCCCCATTCCTTAATTTTCTTGCTTTAAGATCATATGTACTGACCCCTAGTGGTTAGTAGATTGTTTTCACTAGTCTCATAATTGAAAATACTGCATGTATTTATTTTTAGGTTTTTATTCAGGGAGGTGGAGACAGAGGAGAGGAGAGGGAAATTGATTAAATTTAATTTTTCAAGAAAAGGTTAAGTTTAGAAAGTTATTCTTCAGAAGAATATTTTCAGATAGGTGGGGACAATACTACCTGAAGTTTTTTAGGTTGATTAAAGCCTGTTTGTTTTCATTCTCATTGTTTATCCTTTCAAGTTATAACCAAGAAATTCTTGCCTAGACAGATTTCATTGAGCTTTTTTTACCCTAGTACTTTCTTCTAGTAGTTACGTGGTTTTCAGCCTTGAGCTTTAGTCTTGAATCCATTTTGTGTTGATTTTTATAAATTGTGTGAGTTGAAGACCTAGTTTTAAATCAACAAATGATTCAAGACAACTGAATATCCCTGTCATTTTTTGATAAATCTTGCCTTTTCCTGATTTATCTTTTCAGTTTCCTTTGTTTTAATGACTGATCATAAATGGAGAGACTTATTTCTGTACTCTCTAGTCTATTCCATTTGTCTGTATGTTTGTTATTATGTCAGTACCAGAATGTTTTTATTTTTATAGCTCTGTAGTATATTTTGAATTTAGGGAGTGTTATGGCTCTAGCGGCATGTCCCTTTTGATCAAGATTGTATTAGTGTTAGCTATTTAAGGTCTTTTATGATTTCTTAAGAATTTTAGGATTTTGGAAATAACTGAAAAAAATGTCATTGTGGAATTTATATAGAAATTGTGTTGAATCTATAGATGTGGGTAACATGGAGCGTGTGTGTGTGTGTGTGTGTGTGTGTGTGTACTCGGGTTTGACTACAGAACGTTGTACTTGCTAGGTTGGTTCTCTGTTGCAGAACCATACCTTCAATTCTTGATTTTCTATTATTATTCCGTGGCTTGAACTCAGGGTTTGAGTGCTGTCCCTGGGATCTTTTGCTCAAGGCTAGCTAGCTCTTTACTACTTTGAGCCACAGTGCCACTTCTGGGTTTTTGGTGGTTTAATTGGACATAAGAGTCTCATAGACTTTCCTACTTAGACTGGCTTTGAACTGTGATTCTCAGATCTCAGCCTCTTGAGTAGCTAGGATTATAGGGATGAGCTGGCAGTGCCTGGCTTTCCCGTACTAGTCTTATGATAGGGTCTTGCTTACCATTTAGGAATATACCTAGGCCTCAGTCAGCCTACTTTTTAGGCTTTTCTAGTTATAGAGATGAGAAGCAAATGCAGCTACATCCAGCTTCCACAGTCTTCCACAGAAAGATTGGTATGAAACCAGGATTCTCCTCTATTCAGCCTTCCACATGGAAGGCTTCCACTTGGAAGGACAGGGAAGCACCACTGAGTAAAACTGTGGTTTGTGAGAGGTGTGTCATGACCTTTTCTCACCTGGCCTTGCACAGCAGTCCTCACCCATTCTCAGCCTCCCAAGTAGCCACTGGCTCCTATCACGTGGACATTTTAACAGTGTTCATTTTTCCAAACCATGAATATAGTATACCTTTCCAATTGTTTTTGTCATTTTCCATTTCAGGCATAATAAAAATATTTTTTATAAATGCTAATAGGAAAATGTTAGTGTCGTTAGTTGTTTTTTTAAAAATACATTCATCAGCCTTTGTTCTTATAACAATTCAAAAATGTCGGTGGTTTCTAACAACACTTGCAGTGGTTTCTACACTCACTTGTGTTATGCAAGAGCTTTGGATCTCTGGTGGATCAGCATGATCCTCTTCCAGGCTATAGATTGATTTTCCTGCTGTAAAGGAGATTCAGGTTGAAACTACAACTCTGTGGTAGATGCTGCAGTATTTCCTCTAGGTCCACTGGATTAGAGCCAACCTAACCATCCACTTTTTGTTTGGGTGATCTAGTTGTTGTGGAGACAACGTTCCTCTCTCATTGGGAGCTTTCCATGGACATAGATGTGGTGGCCTCATCCAGGGTTATGCCTCTTGGGGTGGTGAACAGGAGCATGGACACAAAGACATGGATTCCCTTAATTTGATCAACTCTGCAGGTCCACCCTTATCTTCTGGTTGAGTTTCAGCATTCCTTTTTTGCCTGATAATGCTTATACTTAATCATAGTTATTTATGTCCAGAATACAAAAAGAAACATGGCTAAGTTCAAGTTCAAGAACTGGAAAGTCAAAAGTGTCAAAAGTGTAAGAAGTGCAAAGTCAACATGGCCAGGGATATAGATGCAAGAAGATGAACAATTTGAGCCAATAATGCATGCCGCCATTCCCCAAATCTCATATCCATTAAGCATTCTAAATACCCTCTAGATTTTAGTTGTCATCCAAATTAGAAATGGAAAACGTAAATGTCATTTATTGCGCATGAATGAATTATAACTGTAATTGCAGCCTAAGTGAAAGAGACCTGTGTGAAGCCCAGTAATAGAGAAAGAAAATGCAATGAAAGCTCTGAGAATAGCAGTCAGTAGGAAGAACTGATATGTAGTGAACAGTATCGGCATGTTTTGCTTAGTAGGAATATATATACTTCGTAATCCAGGCAAACTGTGTTTGATATTAATGGTCTGTGACATTGAGCAAATGAATTGCGTTCTTTAATTCTGTGTCTTTGTATGTAAGATTAGATTGCTGGTTTCCCCAGTATATATATTTTTTGTAAGGAATATATGTGAAGTAAGGTCATGCAGGCTCTTTTCGCAACTCAATAAATGCTACCACTCAATGTATGCAGTTGTTCTATTGATGCTATTTTATTATTTATGATATGCATTTTATATTTTCTATACATAATAGTGAATAAGAGATGTTGTCTGTGCTAAAGGTGAAAGTATGAGGAATAGTAAAGGATTTGAAAGGCTTTGTGAATCTCGATTGAGTTGTATTCTCAAGATCCGGAGAGCCAGAAGTCAGAACACCCACTGTTTGGATGATAAAAGTTGTCTTGGCTCATTTTAAAACAAGTGAATCATTCTCATGCTTCTAGTAGTTGAAAGTATGTTTAAGAGGATAGTAGGTAAGTTTTGAGCTGCAGTAATGGCATAGAGTGACCTACAAAAATATTTTTACAGCATAAAAGTAGATTGGAAGCCACGGCTTGTCATGAATCTAAAATAAAAGACTAGTGAATGGATTGATGGATATAGGTAATAAAAATTCTTACAACATAGCTTCTTGGGACATATTTTACCAGTAAGATGAAAAGGTGCATATGTGGAAGGCCTCCAGTCAAAAGATAGGGTTATGACCTAATCAGAAGTGGAATCCATATTTCCAATGTCCAGAAATAGTAAATTTCCTATTCCAGAACTAGTTACACTCATAACTCATAAGAAAAGATAGATGCTACTGCAAATGAAAACCATTGCTTTTTCCTCTGTAGTGATTGTGAATCTTGGTCCCCAAGTTGGATCAACTTTTCTGTATGCTTATCAGATGTTGTTTGTGAGACTGAAATTTACTTTTCAAAGTCTCTTCAACTCCCTGTCACTGTAAAACATTCCCTTTCTTTCTCTCCAAGGATATTTTTTTCTTTCCTCTTCTTTCCTCTTTGAAGAGTCTTTGCTGAGTTCACTTTCTTTCTTCTTCCTATGAATTATTCATTTTTCTGTCTTCTTCCTCATCATTTATAAAGAGGAGAAGAAACAAGCAAACTATTGTTATCTATCTGCTTAGGGTTTCTTCTGCTTTATCCTCATATCTTTTGAATAATTGTGTTTACTTATGTCACATCTATATCCATCTTTTCAAAAGTTTAGTTTCCTCCTTCCTAGTTCTCTCCAGCATCACTATGTATTTTCTAAAATGTCGATCTATTTATCCAATTGTTTGCTTGATTATTATTCAAGGACTTCTGGGAAACAAGGAATCTGCCCTATTTATAGTAGCATTTTTCTTTGACCAGTGCATTGGGAGCATTTCACATTAAGTCACTTTCGCAGGGGCTTTGGGATCTTTGCTTAGTTTCTTATCTACTTGTGTGGCTAAGTAGGAGCACATGCTGATGTGGAGCTTCTGTGATCCTGGAATCTGTTTCGCTGACATGAGTAGAACCCCTCTGTCAATCTGTAGTTGACATGAAAGATGAACAAGAGATGAGTGTTGCCTCTAGCCATAGGATCTTGAGTTGTTGATTACTACAGCATCAAGTGGTTTATGCTGACCCATGTACAAGTTTGGCTTAGTGTTTCATACATAGTTCAGCTTCAGTGTATATTAAATTGGCCTCATCAACATTCTCACCAAAGTTACTTTTTACCATTGTTTGCTGCCTTCTTTCCATCTAGCCCTAACCAGACAGTGTCATCACCATTGAACCAACTAACTAAACATGAACTTGGGATTTCTTCCTTTGTTTTAAAGCCACAGAGGATTGGCATACGTGTCATTTCTTGCCTGTATGTGGAATGTCTTCTGAAGCAGTTCACTTCTCTCTAGCTTTAGTTCCAACATCTTTATCTAAATCACCATCACTTATCTTGATTACTAAAAAAAAAAAAGCACCTAGTTTTCTTTGTTTTGTCTCGGATACACATTGTTTAAAATTATATTTCTATACTTCAGTGGGTATTTTTCTTTTAAGCACGAAATCCTGAGAATTTCAGTTGATCTTTTGTGGGTAAAGGTTATGTTACTTAATATGAGTAATAAAATCCTCTGATTTGATTCTCCCTGTTCTCTCAGACAAGCTCTCACACTTCCTTGTGCCTGGTATACTAGCTCACTTTTGGTAGGCATTCCATGTCTAGTTCATGAACAAAGAGTCACTCTTAACATTTCATGGTCGATATTAGTATAATTAATTTTGTCTTATAGTCTGTTACATAACAGATGCTTTAGCAAGTATTTTCTCTTTTTTTTGGTAGAACTAATATCACTGCTTCCTATGTTAAGGAATAGTCTTAACTATACTAATTTCATATAGATTTCAAGTATAAATGTATCATTCATTGCCTTGTAACAAACCATACCCCAACTCAGTAGCCGAAGACATTTATTTTCTTGTTTGTAATTCCCTGGGACTTGGGAATTTATGTAGGGCTACTCAGCCATCTCACCTGCAGTCCATTTGGTGTTGAGCTGGGTGGCTTGGCTGGGTCTGGAATACACAGGGATGTCTGTGTTCACATTTGATGCCTTAGCTGCGGCAATGGAGATAGCTTTGAGCTGGCTGGATTGTTCTTTCCTACTCGTCAGTCATCCGGTATCTAAGTCGCCTTTTCGTTCTCTTGAGTTCCAAAATGAGAAAAGGGGAGGCTGCAAGAATCCAGGTTAGGGATAGCAGAATTCTGCATCTCACCCTGGAGCAGCAGGATTCAAGGAAATCTTGACTGGAAGCCTTGCAATCTTCTACTCTAAAGTAGCTACTCTACCTTTTTTCTTGTTTTTCTCTAGAAGTTTTCAAGGTGCTCTTAATTGGTATCTGCTGTCCTGTGACACTTAATTGAACAGGGCTTAGAAAAATGTGAAATATTTCTAAAGCAAAGTGCTTCTCCATTCATTTCCTTACCATTACCATGCTTATTTTTAGTACTAGTGGATTTCAAATATTTTATTTTTAGCAGGAGTTTTTTGGTCCTTAGGATTAAAAACAATAAACAGAAATAATTCCTGATGAGTGAATTAGGAAAAGTGTCACCTGCAAAGATGGCTTTTAATATTGGAAGCTTGTTTTGAATATGTTGTGATGTTTTTTGATTGGCTTTGTAATTTGCATATGCAAAGTACAGCTCCCAGAGCAAGAATCTCCCTAGACTTCAGTAATGAAAGTTAGCAAGTTTAACACCCTATCTAAGCACTGCTCTAACTTCTTCTGTTTTTAAAAATAAATGTGCTGATCAATATCATGAATAATTAAGTGAAAGGAGTTGTGGGATTTGGGGTTATTTTCTTTTTAGTAATTGTAAATTCAGTTTCACAGAACCACAGCTTAGTAGCTAGGAGGAACAGTCTAAGTTCCTCCCTATTCATGAAAAAAAAATCCTCCTGATAAAATGTAGTTCTAGAAAGAGTTTTTACTTAGACTGCAGAGATTTTTCACTTTTATTAAATCTATGTGAAAAGTTTCTTTATTTCATAAAATCCTTATTGTAAGGACAGTGATAAATACTCCCTTAAATGGATATAAAGTATGATTTCCTGATTCAGGACCAAAGCTAGCTTGTATATGATCAATAAGCGTTGATGGTTTCTTTGTGTCAGGCCTGTGAACTGATGGGCAGGGAAAGTAGCCCCCTTCCTGCTTTCATTAAGTGGTAGCCATCAAATTCGGTATGAATGGAAAGGATAGTGTACTTAATTCATATACTTCTTCTGGTAGCATAAAGACAATGAGAGGATTACAGGGTGACATTGGCCATGCAGCCCCATCAAAGGTAAAAGGATTAATTCTAGGTCCTTGGCTGTTCTGGCACCTATATTGATGCCATGTTGAAGAAGCTGGAGTTGTGCATTTTCGATGAAAATATCCTCTGATGACCAAATCATACCATTTCCAACTTGAAGGCTCGAGGGTGGTTCAATCCCATGGCATGGTTTGATTTTTACATTTCCTCCTTAGCTTTGTGGGATTTGGGAATTTTCACTGAGATTTAATTTTGGTATACATGGTCTAATATATTTTATGAAACAGGAAATAGGTTTTACTATTAAAGCACGGTGCCAGAGTTGATTGAATGTCCATTAAAATAACCGGATGCACTGGCAAACTAACATGAGATTCATGGGGGAGAGTACTGCACGCTGATTTCTTTCCAGCTCTTAGCCTCTGCCTGGGCTTCTCAGTTTGTCTACATCTTTCCCTGAGCAGGAACTAGGGGAATCAGTGTTCTCTTTGCAGGCTCGTTTCTTTTCTTTCATGCTCCCTAAGTGTGTTATAGCTGCCATGCTCATCATTCAAAGCCCCAACTTTTCCCTTCCCTCCAGAGGGAAAGTCACTCTGTTCCTTTCTTCTGCTTCACTGTGACTTGGAAGTGGGGGGCTGGTAGAATAATTGGTCTATATTTTATATTTTTAATTAAAGCTTTTAGTAAGATATCTCTCACTATAAAAGTGGGCTGTCTTCTAGTCACTGCTAAAATAACAGAAACAGCAGATAATATTATTCTCATTTTCACCATAGGCCAGTCCAGTTAATAGGCTTGAGGTGAGAGTCTTGCAGTTTCACCCTCACCCCAAACACTATAGCCTTAGAAAGTTAAACTTAGTGAGCTGTAGTCTCTAATGTGTAGAATCAAGTTGCTATGGCTCTTGTGCAATTTAAAAACCAAACTAAACATAGGTTCTTGCATAAGAGACATAGCATTGGTAGTTGTAAGTTTTATATACAATTAAGAATATTTTATTCTTCCATTTAATAAGTTAGTGCCCCTCTTTGTCAGTACTTACGTTTTTCTATTGCCATTAGGAATTCTAGACTAGTATATTTTTGCAGGTATAATTTTGCATGCAGTATGTCTATCTGTTGTTCTTTGTTGATCATGAGCAAACCACTTTTGTACCAGTTGTTACCAAGCAGAGGAGAAAGTAGAATCTCTTATCTTTCCATCGTTTGCATGACTTGAAATTTTAGAAGTTGCAGGAGTATCTGAGATGGGATTATTACGAAGCTCATGTATTATGTATGTCAAACCACAAAAATGTCATTAATTAGCCATAACGCATTATAGACTCCTTGTCATAAATTGTTCTAAAGTGAAAACAAATTTTCCAAGCTATAAAACTCTCAGTTAATTTTCTAGTAGGAGTTTGTGTGACATCTTGTAAAAACAAAACAAAAACTCTATATCAAATAATATATAAATTAGAATATTGAGTCAATTTGCATATTAATTTACATTTTATCAAGCAAAGTTTATTTTAAGGCCACATTCATACCTGGGACCTACTAGACACTCAATAACTGCTGGTTTTATGAAGTAATTAAAGATAGCAGTTGTTGACTCAGTAAATTACACATACTTATATTGTGTTGACTTACCAAAAATAATACTTACGGGCTGGGGATATAGCCTAGTGGCAAGAGTGCCTGCCTCGGATACACGAGGCCCTAGGTTCGATTCCCCAGCACCACATATACAGAAAACGGCCAGAAGCGGCGCTGTGGCTCAAGTGGCAGAGTGCTAGCCTTGAGCGGGAAGAAGCCAGGGACAGTGCTCAGGCCCTGAGTCCAAGGCCCAGGACTGGCCAAAAAAAAAATAATAATAATAATAATACTTACTAAAAACAATTGATGGTCAAGGGATTTATAATATCCAGTCTGGTTTAAGGTTTGGGAAGAATAAGTTCTTAAAAGCACATTTGATCAAGAATGTCTGTTATTTTGTTTTTTTGCTTTTTGCAGGATATTTAAAATGGGTTTATTTTTTTCAGTTCTTGAAACTAATTGGAACCCTCTTATTTTCATAAACTAATATTCCCCCATCATTCCCTGTATATCAGTTACTGGTGACCTGTCGTTTCTTCCTTCTGCCCTCTTTTACAATACTAAGCTTCAGGACAGGTGACCAGCAACTTTTCCTTCCTTCCTTTCCCACCCTCTCTGTGTTGACTGCTGTCTAGTCTGCCTTCTTGTCTGCCCACTAGAGGAATGGCCTTCCTGAAGAATGTATACACAGTGCTTCTTGCTGTCAAGTCCTGTGCTTGTTTTGGGCCCGTGTTGTTCTAAACCAGGATGGCATTTGGAGCTTGTTTCCACTTCTACCTCCCCCCCACCCCCCACTGACTTTCCTCCCCCTGGACTTTAGATCTCTTTTCTGTGTCTCCAACTGCTGTTCCATCTGCTCACTTGTATGCTTCTACTGTGGCTTCATTAGAGATTCTCTCAGCCTTGGTTTTGGCTGCTTTTCTTTCCTTTCTTTCTCCCTATCAGGGAGTCCGTGCTGTAGTATTTCTGCATCCTAATTGGGTAGCATCCTCTTTCCTGTGCCCAGTCCCACATTATCAGCCATGGTGCACCATGCTATTGGAATATCTTCCCATCAAGTTAAAACTTGAGTATCTTTGAAGCTGGAAGTCTCTTCTCCCAGACATGACTCTGCTTGCATGCTTTATTTATTTATTTTGCAGGTACTGGGTCTTGAATTCAGGGTCTCAAGCTCTTGCATGTCTTTTTCACTCATGGATGACACTCTGTTACTGGAAGCCATGCCCCCATTTCTCTTTCACTGTTGGTCATTTAGACCTAGAGTCTCTTGGATTTGTCTGTCTGGGCTGGCTCTACCTCTGATTCTCATATCTGAGCCTCCCGAGTAGCTGGGATTATAGGCCCTGACTTCTATTTGTCACAGAACTACCCATTTTTCCCTTAAGGAAAACCAGAATGCTTGGTGTTAACCCAGATTCCGTCCCCATCTCCCAAGCTCTGTCCCTTGTCACAATGGAGTCTTTACATTTCTCCTCAGACCTATATTGTCAGCCTCGTTTATAGCATTACAGTGACCACAGCTGCTGCCTCCCTGGTTTCTCCTCTCTCCACGTCGCCCATTGCGGTCCCCAGTGAATTATCCTAGAACACAGCTGTCTTCACACCACTTTCTCACTACAAAACTGTAATAGCTTTCTGCTGCTCGCAGGGAAATGTGAAGAGAAAGAAGGAAAAAAGCTGTCAACCTGCCAAGCTGGCATTCAAGGCTTTGTACATTTCAACAACACTACGATTCTTTCCATTACTCTTCTCAGACTTAATAGATCTCAAACGTCATCTATACTGTGCGTCGCTAGACTATCCCCATCCACAGAGACATGGTATAAGGTATATAACAAACTTCATTGTAAAAGAGCTAATATAAGGCCCTAAATGTAAGAAAAATATAGATATCAGGACTTTAAAAAATTGTTACAGTACTGTGGTTTGAACTCCATACTTCATGCATGCAAGGCATGCTACCACTTGCACCACACTTCCAGCCCATGGGAAATTAATTTGTAATATAACCTGTTGTTTTATTTGGCAAATCATCACTGTGATTGTGTGACTATGAATGTTGCTCAGTACCACTAAGTCATATTGCTTATTAGATCCCCATGAAAGGTGTGGTAATATGATTTGCCAAAGTAGTTGACCAATAATAGTGACAACAGAACATTATAATTTCAGTTCCTTCCTTTGGCATAGAAGTTGCATCCACCATTCCTTATAATGGTGAAGAGGTTTCCCTCTTGAGTGTTTGAAAGCCACATGGAAATTGCCTTGCTAGATTCCTAGCCTCTACAACTTTGTACCTTTGAATGGCTCTGGCACTCCAAAAGTAGTCAGGTGAAATGCTCCTGTATGTTCTCCAAAGGGAATGGGAGTATCGAGGGTCTCCTCTCTGAATGCTGCACAATCATACCCTGTGCTGTGCCCATCTGAGCAAGTCCTCAATCTCCTGTCTAAATTTCTCTCTCCCCTCCTCTCCTCTCCCCTCCTTCTTTTTCCTTCTTACCCCCTCCCTCCCTTTCTCTCTCTATCTCCCTCTCTATTTCTTTCTCTCTACTTCCTTTCTTCCTTTTCTTTCTTTCTTTCTTTCTTTCTTTCTTTCTTTCTTTCTTTCTTTCTATCTTTCTTTCTTTCTTTCTTTCTTTCTTTCTTTCTTTCTTTCTTTCTTTCTTTCTTTCTTTCTTTCTTTCTTTCTTTCTTTCTTTCTTTCTTTCTTTCTTTCTTTCTTTCTTCCTCAATCCCTCTGTCCCTCCCTCCCTTTCTTTTGTGTTGCTGCTTCAGTTTGAATTCAGGGCCTAGCCACTGTTCCTGACCTCTTGTGTTCAAAGCTAACAGTCTACCACTTGAGCCACATCTCCATATCCAGCTTTTTGCTAGTTAATTGGAGATAAGAGTCTTACAGACATTACTCCCTGGGCTAGCTCTGAACACCCATCCTCTTGATACCAGCCTCCTCAGTAGCTATGTTTATAGGCATGGTCCACCTGAACCCATCTCCCTTTGTTTAAACAATGATATCTAGCTATAGTTTGCCTTGGATCCCTCATCTGTCTGAGTGCTCTGTGGTGATTACGCGTGTGCAGTCTCTCCCTGAATTACATTGTATAATTTCAGTGAAAGTAGCTCGAGCATTGTCTCCTACTTCTCCCCATGCCATAACATGTATTGGTTTTCTGCATTGAAAATTCCAGGACAGAATGTCATTACAGGTCTTAATAGTGTCATTGGTCAGCTGTGTTTGCATCTCTTGCCCTCGCTCTGTTCATATGTCAGTCTGGAAGATTAAATATTTAAAATTACTATAGCTTAATGCAATTATAACTTATTTCTTGCTCCAGCTATATATTCAATATAGTGCCAGATGGAATGTGCCCATTGCAATCACTTAGGGACCAGGCTGACAGAAAAGTACTTTAACATTTGCTTCCATTCTTGCAATGATAGGGAAAGGGAATATGGTAATTGTGCAGTTGATTTTAAGCTTTAGTTCAGAGGAGACACAAATCATTTCTGCTCATATCTGATTAACCAAAACCACCCCCATTGACTGTAATTATGAAAGAGGAGTGCAGTCTAACTCTATCTAAATGGGAAGGAAAACATGCTGTGTTCAAATAAGTTCTCATGTTAAACAATGTTGGTTTTCCTTTCTGTTATTAGCCAGCACATATCTCCTGCATTTGGATCATTGAGAGAACAAGAGGAAATTGGAAAGGCCCCACCCAAATTCCCAGGCCACCAAATGCTTAGCAGTGGTAGTTCATCACAGTAACATTAAGGTGGACAATTCCAGCTAGCACCACAGTTACTCTCTCATTAGATTAGATATTACTTGGGAAAAGAGATCTAAAATCCCTTTCTTATTTCATAATGTCTCAGGAGATGTTCGATATGGTATCTTGTTTAAACTGATGGTTAATTCATTCACTCAATATTATGATGTAAAATATGTACAGTAGCTATTGAGATCTGTGTCCGGTGCTTTTTAAGTGCCTTATACATACAAATTCACTGGGACAATCCAGGATACAAGTATCATGCAGTAACTCTTATGATCAGACAGGGAAACTGAGGCCCAGAGAGATTAAAGTTAACTGAGGTCTCAACACTAGACAGTTCTGTAGCAGGGTGGGACTTAGTCCAGTCCTATGCTGAGTTACTGTTCATATTAAACAGTCATTTGATATATTTCAATATGTTTTACTTCAGACTGCACAGTGTGTTCCTTATTGTTGAACATTAAGTGGCAGAGACAGTATTAATTCTACAAGACCAAGGGGAATGTTTCTGCTAGTCAGTACTGGTACAGAAGTTAGTGGAGTATGTGTAGTTTAGTTCCCTACCTCCCCTCTGGCGTTATTAATGACTTTTTTTCAGTCTTTTTTTTTTTTGATTGAATATCTGTTACATGTTAGGTTGGAAACCTGTAGCATAACAAATGATTTAGTAAATGGTTTTCTCAGATCTCTCTTCTCTATAGAGAAAAAACTTGCCCAAGGCTGTATATCCTACTTTGTTTGCTGTCTTGTCTTTCCCTTCAAGATAAGTATATTTTGCTTTGCTTTGTAGTTTCAAGACTTATAGTAGCTTGTCACAACTTCTGAGATTTTTGAAGAAGTGAAGTCTCAATGCCAAGACAGTAATTTTGCCATTTTCTCATTGGCTTGGGATGCTACTTAGCACATTGTAATTTTAACAAGGAAGTTACAAGAAAGAATTTTGCACTGTGCCTCTGTGGAAAGGTGAAATAAAATACAATCTAATTCTCATTTGTTCTTTTGTAGCTCATTTTGACAGCTCAGAAACCTGTCTTAAATGGGCATGAAAAGATTCTCTCATTACCTGTATTTATCTGACATTAGAATGTATTTTTAGCTTTCATTATTTGAAATAGGGAAATCATTTGATTTTTAAAGACAACCATGATTACTTTAAAATTATAGAGAGAGAGATTTTGCAAAGTTAAGTAATGCGTTTTAATTTTACCCTTGGACCTTTTAAATACATATATTCTTAGTATTAATGAGCAAGTTAGAATGGATTGGTATTTGAATCACGCCGCAGGAGGCTATGGATCAAATACAGTTGTAAAATTTGATCAATTTCTTTATATTTTAAAGAGTGGACAGTTATTTAGTGTTTTTCCTGTCTAAAACTTGATTTCAAGATAAGAATTCTAATGCAATTTAAGCTCATGTCAGTAAATGATTAATTCTGTAGTTTCCAAAGCCTTGATTCCTATAATTCTTATAGAGAAAAATCCATAGAATTTGCAGTTATATACAGTTATTCTTTAGTATCTAAAGTAATATGAATTAAATAGATATTCCTACTTCTGTTTAGACCAATATAACAGTGGTAGAGAATTTACAACTTAATTTGTGTTTCTCCCAATAGCTCCAAGTTGACTTCATTTGCATATGGCCATACTTGTGGCTTATGGATACTGAATCAGCATCCTTAAACCCAGTGACTGCGCATATGAAGTTCTTGACTGCCATGTTTGTTTAAGGATACATGTGCTACTTCCTGCTTTCCTCTTTTCCAAAGTAATATCCAAAGGAGGGAATATTTCTTGTATCATCTGATGAGATTAAAAAGACTTGGTTGGGTAACAAGAACTCTGGTCTTTGAATTCTACCTAAAAGATGAGCCATTGCTAATACAACTAACTTGCAGTCAAAAGAGGAATAGACAATTGGTTGAGGTTGTTAGGATAGGAGATGGGAAGAACCAGGGTTATTGGTGATGAGGTTGGCATTGTGGATCTGCCACTAGTCTACCTCGCATCTTGGACCATGGCATTTTCTTCAGCTGTCAAGTGGGAGTACTAGTACAACCTATGTAACAGGCATGCCGTATAGATCATATATCAAAACACACATATAACACAATGAACTGCAATGGAGTAGTTTAGAACTTTTGTGACATGATGTTCCTCATGTGCATGTACTGATGTGGTTAATCAGGCTATCCATGTTATGGTGGGCCCCAGAGACTGTGTCACTTAGTGACCTCAGAGCTATGTAAACCTGAGTGAGTGTGCTCTGTGATGTTTGTCCCACAATGACAGAGCCCAGAAATGCATTCCTCAGGTGGCCATGTTTTAAGCAGTACATGTCCTTTTATAAAGGACTTGCCATTTTCCTATATGTTCTGTAATGTAGGTGACACTACATGTGTAACATGTTATGTGTAAAGTGTCACTTTTTATTGTAAGAAATGAAAATGTATAGAATTTTAGGCCATTATATTTTTGTTTATTGTAATAAATGAAATGTTACAAAATTCACTGTGATGTAGATAATATAAGTATGTTATGTGGGCTATATACACATTTAGACCGCATTACTATTCAGATGTTGATATTTACAAATATTATTGTTACTAGTGGCTTTACTTAGTTTTTATTACCAACGTGTCACTCTCTAATGTTGTGTTGTCAGAGTGTTTATGTAGGTAAGAAGGAAATACTGTCACCTTTATCAAAAATAGAGGATAAATTCTTAGTAAAACCTCTTTTTGGTTTTGTAATAAATACTAGAAAACAGAACCAAGGCTAGATTCTTTGATGAGCTACAGTTAATTCTTCCTTTTAATTAAAAAAATTAAGATTCTATGGTCGTCTATTTGACATTAATTAATTATGGTGCGAAGTATGGGCCAAAGTTGTTCACATTTTTACTTGATCTATACAGCTCTCCTTTATGTAACTTACACACCAAACCATACTTCACTGACCTCAACTCCCCCTCGGCCAGATACTACAGGGTAGGGTAGGAACTAAACTTATACTCTGGAGCCAGTGGGGAAATTATTCCAAGTGGCTTTAAGTTAGCCTACTCCATTCCTGGTAAATCTCCACAAAGGCCTGTGGCCTCTCCTTCTCAGTTCCCTCTCCCCCACCAAAGTGTCCATCTTCTTGATAACTGTTGTACGGTAGTAGGTATCTGTATCCTCAGGCACCTTCGTAAGGTAAAATCTAGTCATCAAAAAGGACTGTTGTAATTTCATGGAATGTAAATAGCTGCACCAGTCATTAAATAGACATTTATTTTGAGTAATTATGCAAGAATAAGGATCTGTAGGTCATAGGACATACACACAGATACACATACACAATAGGTATCCACAGTAGTTTGTACCATTTTATATTCCTAACACTAAAGTTTAGGGATTTCTGTGACTACATTCTTTGGTAATATTTCTCCGTCGTTTTTATTTTAGCCATTCTAGATGAGCAAGTGCATCCTCCCAAGGTTTTAATTTGCATGACTAATGCCTTTAAGCATCTTTTCATATGGCAATCCATCATTTATATATCTTCTTTGGGGAAGTGTTTGTTCAAGTCTATTGCCCATTTTGGTTTATATCTTTTCATCATTTAGTTATATATTCAGCATTACAAGTGTAATGCTAGTGCTAATGGTTTTCCTAAACCTATGGTTTCTCTATTAATTTCTCAATGATACATTAACTGAAACTTTTAATTTTATAGTAATCTAGTTTATCTTTTTTATTTTTAAAATGAACATTTAAATATTTTGTTATGGTCATGAAAACAATTACATTTTCTGGAGGCTTTATGATGTGATGTTTTATTTTTAGATCTATAATCCTTGTTGAATAAATGTGTGCATGTGGAGTAATATATGGATTGGGGGTAACAATGTAGATTTCAATTTTTTCAACAACATTTATTAAAAAATCATTTTAACACAATGTACTATCTTCATGCCTTTTTTTTTTTTTCTCTTTTTGGTTGTGAGGCTTGAACTCAAGGCCTGGGCATTTTGTCTGAGCTCTTTTGCTCAAGGTTCTTTGATCTACCACTTTGAGCCACAGCTCTACTTCTGGCTTTTGAGTGGCTAATTGTAGATACGAGACGGCACAGGCTAGCTTTGAAAGGCAGTTTTCAGATCTCATCCTCCTGAGTAGCTAGGATTAACAGCATGAGTCACCAGAGTCTGGCTTTCTTTCGCTCTTTTCCCCATGTTTGTGAGGGCTTTGGAGTCCCACTCCTAATGAAGAATATAGCTACTTCCCTTTGCAGCTTTTCTTCAGTTTCAACTAAGTATACTCTGTTTACTTAAAACTAGGATGTGGACGTCTATTTCTGCATTATTTATTTATTAACTTTTGGTCAGTATATTTATCCATACTCAAATTCCTTAGAAGCTTAATTGTTATTAACTGAAGTGCATTAGTGAGGCCCTTCTAAATTTCTTATGTAAAATCTCTGTGGGCTCTTGTAGAACTTTTGCAATTCGTTGTAAATTCTTGAGCCACTTTCTGTATTTCTTTAGAAGGATCTGCTGGAATTTTGAAAGGAGTTACAATGAGCCTTTATAGGAAACACCTAAGGAGACTGATAATATTCTTGATAATATTGAAACTTTCAGTCTAGGAGCACAATCCACTTATTTAGGTCATTTTTATCTTCGGGTATCTCTGACACTTGGTGTAGAAGTACCATATTATTTGTTAGATGTAACCTTGAGTGGTTGGTATTTTGATGTGCTATTATAAGAATGACTTTAAGGCTTTTATTGCCTGTTGTATTACTGCCATTTAAAAATACAAGTGATTTTTGTAGTGATCTTGCATTCTGAGATATAGTTAATTGATATAAGTCAAATAGTTGTTTTTTTACGTAGATTTCATGACATTTTTAACACGTTCAATCCTATTTCCTGAAGAAATGCCAAGTTTTCTACCATTTTTTTTTCTACCCAATTGCTTACCCAATTGTTTCCTCTGCAAGCCTTATCTCTCTATCCGGGACCTTCATTGTAGTGATAAACTGAATCTCCATTCTCCTATGTTTCTGATGATAGAAGAAACAGGACTGAAAAACAGGATGTTAGGTTGGGAGTGTGTGATTGGGAGGATTGTGGGTTCCAGTCTACCCCTGGCAAAACGAACAGGAGACCACATCACATCAGATAAAGCTTGACATGATGATACACATATCATCCCAGGTGTGTGAGGTATAAATAGGAGAATAGCAGCCCAGGCCGGTATGAGCAAAAATATATGCCTCTATTTGAGAAGTAAAATGAAAAGGGCTGAAGGCATGGATCAAGTAGTATACTTACCTGTCTAGCAAAGCCCTAGTGTTGCTAAAGTAAAGAAAAGATGACATTAGCTGTGTTTCATTGATTAGCACTTATTATATTGATTGAGCTTACGGAAAATTTATATTGAGTGACAATTTTATCATAAAGATAATGACTACTTTCATCCTTTGAGATAATCTATTTTCTCTTATTTTGTTAATCTAGCATATTATGCTGTATTTGAATATTTAATCAATTTTATATTCTGAGTCAAATCTCATTTTAAAATATATTGATGTATTTGCTTTGCTAATATTTTATTAGGGGTGGTTCATTTTTTCTTCTGTGTTTTTTTTTATTGTCAAAGTAATGTACAGAGGGGTTATAGTTACATACGTAAGGCAGTGAGTACATTTCTTATCAAAATTTTTACCTCCTCCTTCATTTTTCTCCCCCCTTCCCCCCTTCCCCCTCCCTCAAGATGTACATTTGGGTTACAGCATATTGTCTTGTAAGTATTGCTGTTGCATTGGTTCGCCTTTTACCCTTTCTCTCTCCATTTTGGTATGCCCTTTCCCTAGTTCCGATAAACCTGCATACAATACCCAGTGTACCAAAGTCAGTTACAGTGACAACAGGGGTAAAAGCATGGAGAAGAAAGACAAAATAAAAAGGCACAATTTCATAGGGTACATTGGAAATAACAACATCAAAGATAAACCACTTATTTCCAAATCTTGTAGTCCATTTCTCTCAAGATCATCCAGAAATGAACCCACAGACCTATGGCCACCTAATCTTTGATAAGGGAGCCAAAGAAATAGAATGGAAGAAAGACAGCCTCTTCAACAAAGGGTGCTGGCAAAATTGGTTAAACATCTGTAGCAAACTAAAGCTAGATCCTTACATATCACCCTGTACCAGAATCAATTCCAAATGGATCAAAGACCTTCATGTAAAAGCAGATACCCTGAAAATATTGCAGGAAGGAATAGGAGAAACACAAGGGCTCCTTGGCACAGGTCGAACTTTTCTAAATAAAAGCACGGAAACATAGCAAATCAAAGAACGGTTGGACAAATGGGATTGCCTCAAACTGCAGAACTTTTGCCCAGAAAATGATATAGCTAACAAAATAAATAGAAAGCCCCCAGACTGGGAGAAGATCTTTACTGGCCATATAACAGACAAGGGCCTCACATCTAAAATATACTTAGAACTCAAAAAATAAGTTCCCCCAAAACAAATTCTGAAAGAAACAACTTCCCCCTCAATAAATGGGCTAAAAAGACTTAAAGAGAGACCTCTCTGAAGAGGAAATGGGAATGGCCAAAAGGCACATGAAGAAGTGCTCAACATCACTGGCCATAAAAGAAATGTAAATCAAAACAACATTGAGATTCCACCTCACCCCAGTATGAGTGGCCATTATCAAGAAAATTAATAACAACAGATGCTGGCGGGGATGTGGCCAAAAGGGAACCCTATTACACTGTTGGTGGGAGTGTTAACTTGTTCTTTTGTGTTTTGAAAAAGTTTTAAACTTTTTTCTCTTTATTATTATGCAATGTCTCTTTTAATTTTTAAGAACTTTTTTGTCTTGAAGTCTATTTTGTCTGATACTGATATATATATCACTAATTTTATAAAATTCTTACAGTTTGCATGGCTAATATTTTTCACCTCTAGCCTTTTAGGCCATCTCACTCATTTAAAGAATCTTTTTGTGAAGCATGAATTATTGATTTTTTTATTAGTCAGTCTGATCACCTCTGCCTGTTAATAACAGCAGAGATTCTGTTTACACGCAGAGCAGTTATTGCTATGTTTTGATACACTCACCATGTATTAGCCTTCTACACAGACAATACATTATTGAATGGTAGCTGACAGTACAGCATTTTTGGTACCTGGTTTTGCAGTAACTCACTAAGGAAAGTGTTGCATTACATCACTTGATTCTTTTGAAGGAGAGAGCAAATTCATTTTCCCCCTTCCGGCTCCCCCCCCCCAACACCTAAAGTTAGCCAATGCTTTTACATCTTTGCAACAAATGGTTGCAAACCTGAGAATTTGCCCTTCTTCTCACGGCATTTTTCAGAGCACACAGAAAATACAATAAGGTATGCTATCCTTCCTGCCTGGTAGACCTACTGGAACATGCAACTTCATCCAACTATAGCTAGTTAATGATTCCTACCTTCATGATGGAGTACTCAGAGGTTTAATGACTGTACATATAAACGAATTTGCACAATGGACTTGTAAGGGAACAGATGTTCACATTCTTCTGCATGGAAGAAAAATCTTCTCATTTAATGCTAACTAGTGTGGCAGGATTTCATGAAACATGATCTCACATTAACTGGGTTGGAGAAGTGATGCATTATCTGAGACTCTCCACACTTGTGCCAACTTTGTGATTTTTTTGCACTAATTTCCAGCAGTAGTGGAACCACAATGTAACATCTGGTAATTAGTTGTTGGATTTTATTTTATTTCCATATTTTTTTCTTAAGGTATTTTCACAATTTTATTTTTCTCTTGAACATTTTATAACCATACTTTGGTTAAGAAGCCATTTCATAGTCTACGTCCTTTGATAAACTTGCTGAACAAAAGTTTGATTTTTTTTGTCTTTCTATTATAGGAAGTGAGACATAATATCCACTTGACTTTAGAAAGAAGTTTTCAGTGTTTTATTTGCAAATTGGCAAGGATTTACCAGAAATTTATTTCAATGAGAACATGGAATTTTTTAAGATATCTATATCCCTTTCAAAATTTTAAAATGAAATTACCATCCATTTGTTCACCTAACATATATGTATGAATTTCCTACCTTGTAGCAACCATGCTTACAAGGTTCTATAGACTTCCCATGTTTCAGTAGTGTAATTAGTATTAAAATATCCAATCATAGATTCCTGTCAGTAACTTACATCATTAGTTCTGGATATAACTTTCAGCTAAAATTAATGTTAGGATGTGATCCTAGTCTTTAGCTTTTGTATCAGTACTAGTGATTGTTGGTTTTTTTTTAATATATTCAACCTTCTTTCCATTTTAAAGAAGAGTGATAGGTTTCAAATGCAACTAATCAAGAATGTAAATGGCTTTTCTCTTTTGGGTGAGTGAGAACATATGGGTGTTACTGGGAGGGAGTACTCATGAATAATTTAGAATAACTTGAGATCCTGTGAGGTAGTAAAAATGAAATATGTATTGGTTAATGAGAGAGAACTATGCTATTTGGGTTTGAGGTCATTTCAGTAACATACACGCACTATAATTCTTTTTTCCCTCTCTTGAAAATGTCTAATAGAATAAGTAATGCTGTGTAGCCAGTTGAAGAATACAGCTAGACACATTTGAATACAATCACTTGAGAAGTTTGAGCAGTTAGAAATCACTACTTCTTAGAAAGACAATGATAATATCTTTCAGATTAATGATCTATTTTAGTGATATATCTCTTCATTTTTATAGTGCATGGAAGCATTTGATGTCTATCCCTTAGTAGTTTAGCCAGTCATCTAAAGTATCTTTGGCATGATTCTCTGGGTGGCCTTTCCTCTCAGTTGAGGTCATGACTCTATTCTGGATGTCGTGAGTAGATGCTTCCCTAAGGAGAAGTGTGTGTGTGTGTGTGTGTGTGTGTGTGTGTGTGTGTGTGTGTGTGTTCTATTTCTGAGTGGAGTGTGGACACAATAAACTCTGGGGAGGCATTTGTTTACCTCTCAGGTGTAGTAAAAACACTAGTTTCAAGTGCAATTTAACAATCCCACCTTAGAGGCCATCATTTGTCACTCTGGATTCTACAGGTTATTGGCTAATTTAGGAAGTCAACATTTTTAAGTGGAAGTTTGAACCCAGAATATATATACTGTATGCCTCCAATAGGAAAATAGGATTTTAGGCACTATAATTTTTGAAAATATATCCTTATTAAAACAATGTATGAATACTTTTCATTTGCTATACTAAAAAAGCCTCATTATAACTTAGAGAATCTTCTTTTCCTTCCTTCCTTCCCTTCCTTCCTTCCTTTCTTCCTTCCTTCTTTCCTTCCTTCCTTCCTTCCTTCCTTCCTTCCTTCCTTCCTTCCTTCCTTCCTTCCTTCCTTCCCTTCCTTCCTTCCCTCCCTCCCTTCCTCCCCCTCTTTCTTCTCTCCCTCCCTCCCTCTCTCCCTCACTTTCTTCTCTCCCTCCCTCCCTCCCTTCCTCCTCTTTTTGTTCTCTTTTTTCTTAATTTCTTTCTCACACACATGCTCTCAAAAGTTTTAGTGCAAACTCATAATGTGGGAAACAGAAACCTTGTAAAATTGGATATAATTCAAGCTCATTTTAATAGCATAATCTATAATCTTTCTGATTTTTAATCTCTACTATACAAAAAGAGCACTTCTTTTTTGGTTTACATATAAATGATTAATATAATTTCAGTTCTTACTGATTTATGCAATTGTTTTCTCCTTGCTTATGGCTAGATTAAGCATTACCTTTTCTTTACTAAGGAAATGGTGTGTACCATGGTCTGGTTTGGGACATGAATTTCTGTTGCTTTATTTAAACTAGATATATTTAACATAGAATATTTTTGTCTTAGGTGTGAAGGAGAAGGATTTGATTATTATCCAACTGACTTCTCTCTCTGTTTTTCTCCTCTCTCTCATCCTCCTTCCCTCCCTCTTTCCCCTTCCCCATTTCATCTCTTTCTCTCTGCTAGTACTGGAGTTTGAATTCAGCTGGCTTTCATGCTTGTAGCTTCTACTCTACCACTTAAGCCATAGTTCCAGTTCCTCACCATTCTGGTTAATTGGAAATCAATCTCCTGAACTATTTTTTTGCCTCAACTGGCTTTAAATCTCCTTCCTCACATCTCAGCCTCCTTAGTTTAGGATTATAGCTATGAGCTGCAACTGCCCAACTACCTTCTTTTGTTTTATTGATGGGAACTGTGAAGCTTTATTTGTTATGACAAGGTCAGATATGCTTGTCATCATTATGTACACCAGGACAGTTTCTGAGGATGTGGACAAGTTTGATTTTCCCAGAAGACCCAGTGTCCAGCCTCAGTTGAGAGCCACTAGAGTCCATAACTGGCACAAAGTGATCCTTAGAGTTGCTAGAAACCATATTAAACACTTTATATACATAGTGGCTTTCAAATTATTCTTCTGGAAACCTGCAGCAGGAGGAGTATGTCATATCAACCAGGTACCAACACACAGTTACATGTAATTCGGAAGTTCCACTCTTACTTGGAAACACTTATGCGTACAAATGGGACACACTATGGTGTTTCTATTCAGTTGTATTGTGTTATTCTTATCTCAGAAATTCTTCTAATTCAAATGTGAATTATCTTTTCCTGATTACCATAGGCTCAGAGGAAGAGTGAAGTCTGAAGATGAAATCCTCTTAGAAGTTGAGCACTAAATGTATTCAGGTTCAAATGTATTAAAAATCCACAGTCATATTTCTTGCCTTATTCTAGTTACAGGTTTGAAATTCTTAAATGAAAATAGAGTCCCCAGTCCATTTTGTCTAATGCATTGGAAGGGATGCTCTGAGAATTGGTAATTTTTTTTCCAACAGTCTCAGGGAAGGAGACCTCAGGAGTTGGGGCTGAGACTTTAATGCCCTTCACTTTCCAAAAGCCACAAAGTTAATAACACACAAAATTATCACCCAGTGTTGGATCCCTCCCTACAATATTCTATGCATAAAAAATGGCCATTCCTTACTATCTAGGGCTGTTATTCCCGGCAGTGTTTTAGTAGAACTGAGCATTTTATGTTGTGTAAGCATTCATACTCTGAGACCAGGGCAGGACTATAGAGTTATCTTAGCTTCAACATTCATTGTGAAATTGTTTATTCTCACAGTAATGGGTTAACACTATAGTTGTAGGGTATGTGAGTATTTGGCTTATCAACGTGCTCTTTCTTAACTCAGAAAAAGGCATTTTGGACAGCATTCCTATTTTGCAATAGATAGGAAGCATGACAGAAATGTGACATTACATGCTAAAAGAAAAGATTAATGAAGTGAGTTGTTTTAAAGAAGAGCATTTTCTTTGGTGAGTCTTAAGGAAATGAGCATCCTTTACCTTAGAACCAAACCAAGATCCATGTTAGAAACTATTTTCTTCAAGTTCAAGACACTTTGTGGCTCTTGGCTTAAGGCCTTTTCCAGGACATAGCTGTTTAGCCTCATATAAGTTGCTCCAAACTTCATTATTATTTTTTTTCACACACTGATGTTTAGGATTCAAAACCACAGGTTGTTGTCATGAGAAGATGTAGACACTTTGATGTGCATTTGATAGCACTCTTATGAATAATCACCCAAACCCGAAGCCTTTGGGAGGGCCCGTTATAAATAGGACTCCTTTGGTTGTTCTCCTGACAATGAGAAAGGAAGTGAGGTAAAGGTGTGGGTAGCTATAGCACCTATCTTATTGGGAGATTCCAGGTTCTCTTGGCTATGTGGGTTGCTTAGGCAGAAGTCTAGAATTAACATGTGTGTCTACCGTATCACAGGCAAAAATAAGCCTGAGGTAAGGCCTCATCTCACAGAACCCAATTCAGAAGATCTGTAGAGGAAGCTTGCAGCAAAGACAGAGATGTATGGAGTGAGTGGGCTAGTTCACATTACTCCTTCCAAAAGTACCACACAGTTAAGCTGTTCAGATTTCCTTGGAGGGGATTAAAAGGTGTAATATTAACTTATTGAAATTTTGTCTACTGCAGCAACATGCTGAGGGAGATAAATCCCCCAAAGGGATACATGAGCTCATATTCTTGCACATCAACCTAAAGACAAAGAACTGAGAGGCTGCACTTTAATACAGATGACAATATTCCATTTGCCTTCGTTATGTTGTTTAGGTATCTCTTCTCAAATGTCACATATATTTTGGGGGACGTTAGAATTGAAGGAATGAAAAGTTTTTTGTTTTTTTTTTTGTGTTTTTTTTTTTGGCCAGTCCTGGGCCTTGGACTCAGGGGCCTGAGCTCCATCCCTGGCTTCTTCCTGCTCAAGGCTAGCACTCCGCCACTTGAGCCACAGCGCCGCTTCTGGCCGTTTTCTGTATATATGTGGTGCTGGGGAATCGAACCTAGGGCCTCGTGTATCCGAGGCAGGCACTCTTGCCACTAGGCTATATCCCCAGCCCGGAATGAAAAGTTTTATATCGGACTATATTAGTAATTTGCCTTCCAAGAAGAGAACATCGAGGTTGGTCTTTAGAAAGTTTGATTTGATTGAGAGCATTGGCCGGGGGGTGGGGTGGGTGGACTGCCTTTGGGGATGATCTTGGAAGCCATTATCCTGTGGGTTGTAATTCATAACTTGCACATTATAGAGACCCACTGGGACTTGTTCACATCCTACCCACAGAGACTTTTCCATATTTAGTTTCTATAGATTACCTTTTTTTTTTTTTTACAGAGAGTGAATCCAGTAAATTATAACCAACAGAGTATTGAACTCAGCTAATTGCTCCCTCTTTTGTATTCTCCTGGCTCTTTTACACCCTCTTAAAATTCCCAGGAAATTGTTTTTGTTTAATTGTCTGTATCTCTGGGCCACTGTCTTGAATACTCCCAGAGTCACATGCAGAAATAGGAACCCAGAAACCCCGTCAGGGTGTTAGTCGACAAAAATGGTAAAAATGTGTAAGTCTCCATGCTTCATCTCCTTAAGACTTGAAAAGGACCAGTGCCTTGGAATGTATGCAGGTGCCCTCCCCTCCCCCCTAGACCATTATGGTCCCATTAGATTATCATTATTTTCCTTAAGGTAGCATGTAGCATACAGTAGAAACTCAAAACACGTTGAAATGATTTCATCTGTTGGATGACTGTCACACTCGGAGGATGCTTTCAGTATTGTGTTCATGTTTGTTAAGACTTTGTGTTTCATATTTTTCAGGTGAAGCCTGGATTGGGCTCATTGACCTGTCAGAGCCTAGATCATATACTTTCTCAGAGCTGCAGAATAGCAAAGGATGTTGGTGTTGGGCAATTGGAGTACTAGAGGATGCTATCTCAGAATGTGGAAGTACTCATAGGTAGCAAATGAGGATATTGGCTGCACTGACAGAATGGAACAAGTCTTCCCCATCTGGAATCAGATCATTCGAGTAACTGTAAATCAGATTCCATTATTATTCCATAAAAACACCATGGAAATTGGCACTTGTAGATGTAACCTTTCCACGAGTCAGTGTGATGTCTGCTTTAGCTCCCACAATTTGTAGAGTGTGTAGATTTTCTTTTCTTCCATTGAGCTTATTGGGTTGCAAATGAAAAAAGGTATTCTGGAAAGAGGAAACGAGAAAGCAGAAGAGTTTGGGACTTGGCAAGCAAAACACTAAGAGTGTGTGGGGTGAGTAAGCAGTGAAATGTATAGAAACAAATAGAACACAGCAGCTGCAGTGGGTGTGCTGTTTAGAGCCTTACCCCCAGATTGAAAACAGTGGGACAATCCATGATTGAGTTGCAGGATGCATTGGAATGTTGAGCTAATCAGGCAATCTAATTGACTGAACATCTGTAGCTGCTTTATCATTATTCTCCAATGGGCATTATCTCCTGGCATGTCAGGGATGCCTAAGTGTCTCTCAGCCTTTCTAACAGAAGCTCACTCTGGGGTTTACATTTCGACTGCTTTTGATTGTGTTGAAATTCAAGTAACTCCCATGCCACCCTCTTTAAGGTCAAATAGAATATTCTTTTTTCATGTTTTTGTGCACAAAATACTTTGAGGGACTGGACTCAAAAAAGCAGATGTCCAGTTGTGACCCGTGAAGATGCCCAGGTGTTGCTAGTGATGTAGCCAAAAGCATTCTGGGGGTGTACTTACATAAAGGATGCGAGTGAGTTCAGTGCTGATGGAGTAGCAAAGACGAAGCTCAGGAAGACTACATTTGGAGTTTCTGAGCAAGGAAAAAGCTTCCCAGTAAACAGGGAATCCCTGTGGAACAGAAGCAGTTACCCTCATCAATACCTTGTTGCTTTTGACTTCATTACTTACGTATAATTTGTGTCCCTGCCTAAGCCCTAATTATTTTCTATCGTCATTGATGTTGCCATAGCTTCTAATTCTTAGGCACACAGAAAAGAAATAACATTGGTATTTGTACTTCTTTTGCAAACACCAAAATAAAAGCAGATTATAAGGGGCCCATAGAAACATTAAATGAAACATTTAAGAAGAGGTAGTTTTGAAAAATAAAATAATGGTAAAATCATGCTATTGTAACAAAAGCAGGTTCTGTTCCGGACTGTGAAACTTTGAATGTGATTATTTTCCCCAGCTAGTGCTGGAAGCCCTACCTGCAAACAAGGTAGTAACATTTTGTTTTGTTTTGTTTGGTCAATCGATTCTACTAGGACTAAGCCTATAAACAGTGTAGCTGGGGGTATATGGGCACAATGCCAAGAAGCCTGTGGGATCTCACTTTCAAGGGCCTGGTGAATTACTGTCTTGGATGAGCCAGACTTGTGAGACTAGCTCAGTTCAGAGCTACTTGAAATACTTGGTAAAGATTACATAGCACTACATTCTGAATGCTGAATCCAATCCAAACTATCTTATTTGTGAAGTACATGGTCAATAAAAATAAAAATATATTTGAGTGAAAATGACTACAGTTTTGGATGTATGGAAAATTGATTGATAAAAGGACTTGGGAATTCATTCATTTGCCACATACCTGGTAAATTACAAATACACTTAATCTCAGACAGTGGTGTGAAGGTGATCGATAGTGGTACCCATCTTAGTTGAAAGGGGATAAACACCTAATTCCAGAGTGAGTGAGCATTGGAAATATAAGGAATGGTAACTGATCTGAAGATATCAAAATGAACTCCAAAAAATGGAAAAGAGGTTTTTTACTGTACTGTTTTCAGTTATTTCTTTTTTCTTTCTTTTTTTCCCCCTTGATTTATTTTCTGTTGTTACTTTTTTTTCCTGTATCCTTTGTATTGCATATATGCTTATCTGATTTGAGGAAGGGAAAGGGGATCACAGAAACGGTTTGACAACAGGTAAACCAATTCAACAGTAATACTCACTAGACACTATGTTGTAAGTGAACAGCCCAGGGGGGAGGGGAACCAAGAGGGGGGAAAAATGGGAGAAAATGAAGGAGGTAACACTGTTCAAAAAGAAATGTATTCATTATTTTACTTATTAATTGTAACCCCTATGTACATCACGTTTACAAAAAAAATTCAAATTAAAAACAAAGAAATTTAAGATTAAAAAAAGAGGTTAGGGAGAAGAAGGGCCCTTCTGGAATGAAACAGAAAAAGGAAACTATGGCTAAGAGAGACAGGAGGAAGCTTTGTGGACCACAATGAACAAGTTCCTATACCCTAAGGAAAGCCTAAGCTTGACTTACCGGAAGAAACTCATCATGTCTAGAATGGAATGAAGAAACTAGAAGGCCCAAGGAAGAGGTAGGAACCATGACATATAGTCTCTTAAAGTCCATAAACAAAAGCCTGGATTTTATTTCCTGGATAATGGGAACTCATTGTGGGAGGTAGGCCAAAGATTAACAGTTTACAAGTTCTGATTTAAGTTTCGAACATTGACTGCTAGGGTTCAGGAGCCAAAAGAGACAGCTGAGTTAAATGTCACATTCAATAATGCATTTGAGATTTGAGAGTCATTTGGATGCAGATGATAACCTGGAAGTGGAAGGGTATGGGTAGAATATTGCTGAATTTCTATAATAATTGCATCTAAGTATCATTGCATATTAATGTTATTTTCTACATAAAATTAAACCTTGGAAAGCATGTATAGGCAAATAAGGCAGGTCATGGATAATTACTGTCTGCCTTCAGTTACTGTAAACTGTCATGGTTATCATCTGCTTTTACAGCAACCAATTGGAGTGGGGACATTTAGCAGGCCAGTTCCCTTTACCATGTCCTGTATCTTGTGCTCTGCAGGTATTCAGCTATCAGATCCTCAGGAGCATCATTTCTGTTTTAGAATGAGCATCTCATGCATAGAAGAACATAATGGTGTCCTTGAAAACCTTAGAAAGTACATTGCAAGGATTTGCACCCAATCTTATCTGGGTACAAAGACCAGAGCAGTGCTGATAACATTTATTGCTATCATTTCTAGGCATTCATCCCATTTGAGTACTGCACAAGTATTGGGCCTCTTAAGATGCTACTCTCGGAGTACATAACACAGTGCCAGAGATTCCTTGCATATGCATGTTCTGGACTAAGAGAAATATTTGGGGTTTAGGGATGGCAAATGGTAAAGGCTTCCTCATATAGTTAATGGTTACCTACCTAATCCTAGGCAAACCACAAAATTTGGATTTTATTATATTAAGATATTGCATACTATAAATTTAATGCTGCCTAATGATTTAGGAAAACAGAAACAAACTAGGATGACCTCACCCTTCTTTGTCTTGCAAAAGCCGAAGTTTTCATTCTGTTTTATATTTTCCCTTCGAGTCATATGCAAGCAGTGAACATGTGCTTTTTTTTCTGGGGGTGTGGATTGGCTGCATGTTTCTTATTTTAATCTATTTCCCTTTCAATTCTGTCAGGACCAGGCGCAAAGCTCCCTGCTGGTAGAGTTGGGCTGTGTAAGCACAAGGTACACAGAGACTGCCACACAGCAAAGCTCCTTGATAAGGTGGCATCCTCTGAGCTGCTGGGAGCATCTCTCTAATGAGGCCCCGAAGGAGCAAGGGTGGCCATGGCTTCTTTGCTGTGAAGGAATCATCAACATCTCAGGGGTTGTTAGTACCGACAAAACCACTGATGCAAATCAGCCAGGTCTCTGTATCTGAGGAATTACAGTTTTTTTTGTAGCAGTAAGAATGCTTAGCAACTTTTTATCTGCTTGCCACATTTTGCTCTGTCGGGAACTGAGATCCAGGGTAGGTGAGAAAACTTGGACAAGTTTAAGAAGTGTTGGGACTTGGGCTTCATCCCCCTTTTTTCCCCTTTCTCCTTTCTAACAATCATATTAATTTTGATAGCAACACTTAGATTCATGGAGCTCTATGCTGAGTACTTTTTATTAGTCAAGTTACTTATCTCTTAAAATGATCAAACAGTATGATGGCATTTATTAATACCAAGGTACTAATGGAACAATTAGAATTTGAGATGTTATTTACTTAAGGTGAGAATGTAAATTTTAGATTATGGACATAAAATGTTCAAACTTTTGTACAATATACCATACAGTTATTGGGAGCTATCTTAGATTCTATTATTTGGGAAACAGTCTCAGAGACAGGCTTGCCTACAGGAAGTTTGGGCTTCCTTCAGAACCTCTTCTGAGAGAGAGTGAGGGAAGCAAGTTCAGGTTGACAGGGGAGGGGATTTATGATGTAGTGACTCCCTCTGAGGAGGTCTGAGGTGCAATCACCCATCAGAGTTGCCTTTCCTTGAGCCAAAGTTCTGGGCGTTTCTATGTCATGTAAAGACCAGTATCTAAAGATGCAGGTGCAACTTTGCAATGCACTTTGGCTGAAGGCAACTCCAGATCCTACTGAAATCCATCAGCCATCTCAATTTGCAGCAGCTGGAATAAGAAATTACTACCTTCTGAAAGGGAACTACTACAGTCCTGTGATTGTGTGACACATAGCTAACCTCTCATATAATATGTGTTGGAAACAACTTCTCCAGTACTCTTGTTGGTTTTTCTTCCTAGAGAAACTTACCAGAGGAAAGCTAATGAGATGATATATATTCTTTTGTGCAACTGGGCTCAGAGTAGAAATGGATAGTTACTGTCTCTCTTCTTGATTATCCATTTCAGAGTCTCCTTGGCTGGCGTTTCCTGTCCTCTTTACATTGTCTATTGATCTGGCATGAGAAGCCTGAAGTGACAGGGTGGAAACTGAACACAAAGCCTAATGGGTCTCCAGCAGTATTCTGTGGTGGAAATATTCCCTCTCTAGGAATAAGCATCCTTATACTTAAAAGTCTCAGCAAATGGACAGGAAAGAAATTTCCATGTGGCTTACTAAGACTCATGTCAGTGAGGTCACTTCCACTTGTACCCATGGGGTCCTAAACCCTTATATTCTAACTGTTAAGGACACAGCACCGTGTACTAGTTACTGACTGACTGTTTATCCTAGAAGTTGATCCTTTCCATTTCTGTGTTTCAGTTCATTGTTGGGATATGTGGACATGTCTGTTGTACTGTTTACTTACATTACTCACCAAATTATTTTTCAAAAGGACCAGAGCTATAAGTACAACAGCCCAAAGTAGAAATACATAGAAGAAAACATAATATTTATGACTGTAAATTAGGGAATAGCTAGCTTTACACGACACTAATACCCCAGGTGACAAAAGGAAAAAAATATAAATTAGACCTTATCAGAATTGAGAATTTGTACCCAATTACGGAAGTTTATCCAGAATACAAAAGAAATCTTAACAATACAATAATAAACTGAGCAAAAGGTTTAAAATGAGAAAAAGAACTTAAGAATATTTCTCTAAAGAAGTTGTACACATAGTCATTAAACACAAAAACCATGTTCACTATTGTTACCTATAACAGAAATGCAGATCAAACCAAATTTCATGCACGCTATGATAAGTATAACTTTTCTAAAGGTAGATTTAACCAGTTTTGACAAGGGTGAGGAGAAAAATGAAAGCATAAAATCTACATAAATATTTGTGTACAATGACCATGACAGCATTTCCCTTAATTGCCAAAATGCCAATTGTGTGTGTGTGTGTGTGTGTGTGTGTGTGTGTGTGTGTACTTGGCTTGATCTCTGGGCCTCCTGTTCTCACCTACCTTTTTCCCTTCAGGCTAAAAGTGAGCCATACCTCTGTTTCTGGCTTCATTGGAGATAAGAATATCATGGAATTTTCTGCTTTGATTCATAATCCACAGATCTCAGCTTCCTGATTACAGATGTGAGCCACCAGCACCTGTTTTTATTTTTAATGTCATACTGTTCCTAATTAGTAAATCTTACAATAGATATGTATGTATGTATGGTTAGGACAAAATGGAGTATTGCTAGGGTTTGGTACTATCTAATGATTTCCAGCATCTTCCTGGAATGTGCACATTGTGTTGTACTGTAGGTGGCACTGTCACTCCCCATGTAGTCACGTGTTGCATATTAAGGCTTCTTCCAATGAAAGTGACTATGCAACAGCAATGCTATGCCTACTGATGTGGAGCTGATGTAGTCATGTCCTAGTTTGCACAGATTTGGTATCAAAATGGGCAGAGCTATGCTTAGCAATTCCTTTCTCAGAGTATATTTCTAACCATCAATGATGCATGAATGTGCATTTATTCTTTTAGTTTAGAAAATGGATGCTGTACCCATTGTAAAGGTTTCTGTTTGTTGCTGTCAATATAACTTCTGATTGCAGATTCGATGCAGGAATTGATTTTTTTTCTCTCAACCCACATATACCGCTGGCTGTTGTGGCTCAGCTCCGTCCTCATCCCAGACATGTCACTTCTGAGTTATGTTGGACTTGACCTGTGCCTGCCTGAATTTAAGACTTGGCGTGTCTAACTCAACTCAGATTATGATAGTAGTTCCTTAGAATGGTCGTCGAATGTCCAAGCTAATTCGACTCTACCAAGGCACTCCAGTAGCCGTTCCTCAAATGATGTAATTCTCCATTGCTCATGGCATGTCCTTGCTCCAGGACACTGAGGGCCTATGCTGTGACCCTCTTGTTGATACTTTTCCCAAATTCTATAGTGTATTTATTCACCACGAGTAGTTCTAAAATCACAGCAGCTGCTTCATTGTATGTGACAGGCCACTGCTATTGTCACCATGATTGCCCTCAGCACTTTAGCCAGCTTTGGGTCCACTTAGCACTGGCAAACTATGGTCACTTGCTGAGCAGATTGGAGACATAATAAGAAAAGGCAGGCTTATTCTTACGAGTAACTGGTCCTTTACTTTGATGGAAATGGTCTAGCATGCTGTAGATATCCAGACCCATTAAAAAACAAGTAATTCAGACATTGGTGGCTCATGCTTGTATTCCTAGATACTCAGGAGGCTGAGATCTGAGAATTGCGGTTCAAATCCAGCCTGGGCAAGAAAAGTCCTTGAGACTCTTATTCCAGTTAATCATCAGAAAACTGGAAGTGGAGCTGTGGCTCAGATTGGTAGAGTGCCTTGGTTAGTCTTGAGTAAAAGATCTCAGGGACAGTGCTCAGGCCCTGAGTTCAAGCCCTATCACCTACAAAAACACATAGACAAAAACACATCCAAATGAAACAATCCTGCCAAAGGACAGACAACTAAATGAATCTTGGAAGGGTTTTCCTCCTTTATTTTGATGCACACGTATCAAGCCTTTAGGACATATATGTACCGTGGCTTGCACATTTGCTTTGGTTAACATGATGATGTAGTATAATGGGCCAATGTGATGTTCTGCATAATGTCTATATTGCATAGGTTCTTTGAGAGTGCATCCCATCATATTCTAGGGTAATACTATGAAATATATTATGGCATTCATCCCTAGAAAAATACAGAATCTTAGCAGTCCATGTTCTAAAGTCTACCTAATTTTAATGCCATAATTGATACTGTACATACAATAGAACTGACCGGTACAGTTGTTATCTTAGAAAAAGTGGATGCAGAAAGTCTCTCAAATGGCATTTAGAAATGAAATAAGTGGGTACTAACTCTGACCAAGGTAGATTTATTCCAGGAATAGTAGAGTATATCATCACAATCAACAGATTAGTTTGGCGAAACTGTGTATGACAATGTATAATGAAAAAGAGTATGTTAAAGTTCAACTGTCATTCTGTAATTAACATGAAGAAAAAGTGGAAATTAAAAAGTGTCATGATGAAAAAAATCTTCACAAAATCTTACAAATCAAGAATAAAATAGGGAAGACATTTTCTTTGTGATGCATGCTGATAATTCTAGTACTTGAGTCATACATGCAGGAAATTTGTAAGTTCAAGATCAGATGGAGATATGTGTGGAGTTCTAGACTAGCTGTGTTACATAGTGAGATATTAATCAACTCAAAAGCAAAACAATAAAACTCCAAAAAAACATTAATAATCATTATTTCCAAGACGTATTATACTCAAAATCTATATGATTGTCATAAGAATGGAAAACTAGATTGTGAATTAGACTGTAGTATCAGAGACAATACCAAAGGTGTTTTTTAGTTGGAGGTGGATAGATGGTTCATTTAATGTGTATAACTGGTAATAATATCTGTCAGTCTGCTGTAAGATAGTGGTAGGATCCTCAATTTACAATGTATATGAAAACAAATGCACCATGGATTAAAAAATTAAATATATAAAAATAAGTTCTCGAAGTTGAAGATTTAAATAGGAGGAAAATAAAAAACAAAGTCTCCAAATGACATTTACCAGGCAACATGATTAATTTAGTGGTAGTGAAAACATTTTTAAGATAGCCCCTAAGAAATCACAGGCATTAAGAGAAAGTTTACAAGATTTTTGAGAAGTTTAGCCTGGAAAATATTTGAAGGAAAATTTGGTTAGTAGGTAGCAAGCAATGGGTCACGATTCATAGTGTACGAAGGGTTTTAAAAATTGATATTTGCCAGTTACATTTATGAATAAGCAGTTCAATTGATGGCAAACACAGAGCATATAAGTGATTTGTGGAGCAATAAAAATTGGGAGCTTGCTAGTTGGTATGAAGATGTTCAACTTCATGGTAGAAATACAATGAAAATTTAATGGCATTTGGTTTCTAGATAAAATATAATTACTTTCACTGTTAAATCTGATGTTTTGAATTACAGAAATAAAAGTTCTATATTACATAGATTTCCAGTTTTTGGAGCCCATCATATGTAAACAAAAACAGTGTATACCTGTGTTTATGTGCACATGTGAATATTGCATGAGAACTTAAAATACTGGAATGGGTTGAATACATTTTGATACATGTACTCGTGCTACATTATATGACCATTAAAAATAAGAGCTAGATTTCCTCTTTATTGGCCTGGAAATACTTTCATCTGGTGTTACTGAGTAAGACTTGTAAGCTGAAGAAAAAAACCATATCTGACTATTGCAAATCACTAAGGAACCCTTTGAATGACTATATCTGATATCATTTTGGTCCTAGACCAAGACTTCAACTAGGTACCTGCTGCTTTTACTCATTGGCTAGCACTCTACGAACTGAGCTATACTTCCAACCCCTTAAGATGTATTTGTATGCTTTCTCAGAAGACAGAAGATCAAGAATATATTATTGAAGTATAATTTTAATAAATGACCTTTTCATTGACATTTGGTAAATTTAGACCTTACATTTATGCTGCCAGTTGAACTGCGAATGTATAAGTAAGGTAATTACAATGATGGCTGTATATATACAGGTGAAGATTTACAAGCACTTCAGATATGTGGGTGCAATTTCAACCTTGTACAAACGGTAGCACATGGATTGAAAGTTATTAAAATATTGAGAGTGGGATGATTTCAAAAAGATAGATTTTATAGGCTTGGAGAACCTTTTCCTCTTCAAGAGTCATTTGGCATGTGATGTTAGCTGCTGTTGGATGTTTATATTATTACAATAAAAGGCTCCTGGAGTTAGTGAATTTAAAGTCCTTCCTCTGATCTCATGAGCATTATGTGGCCTGTGGACTAGATGGTCCCTACCTCTATAGGTTGTTAATAACATTAGAAAAGACCTTAAAAGCTGGGCACTGTGGCACAAGCCTATAATCCTAGCTACTTGACAGATAGAGATATTAAGATCACAGATGAAGCCAGTGTGGACATAAAATGTTGGTCAAAATCTCATGTAGTGGCTAGGAATAGTGGTATATACTTATGGATGGTGTGGTGGATAGTGCCACAATGACCGTCTGCATTAGTGACTGGGGACTTCTATGCTCAGCTTGAGTAAGAATAGAACAGACCTGGCATAAACTGCAAATCGATCTCAATAATAACACACAAAAAGGGGGCTGGCAAAATGACTCAAGTGGTACAGTACCTGCTAAGCAAAATATGAGACGCTGAGTTTAAGCCCTAGTAGTATAAAAAAAAAAGACCTTCAAAATCTCAGTAAAAATTTTTGATACAATTCAGACTAAATTTAGACACCATTGCAATATAGAAATACTATTAAGAAAACTTTCTATTTAGATTGTAAGGTGTGTGTGTGTGTGTGCATGTGTGCGCACCTATAACTGTTGTTTTGATGATTAAACTCTTCGCTTCACATATGGTTGGCAAACAAATCTACTAAGATACTCATCCCTTTATTTAGAAAATTTGAAATGAATAATAGATATCCTAATTTTAGATTGGTCTAATACTTAATTACTAATTACTTTGTGTTTTACAAATATCAGTCCTGCCAGGAAACAAACAACAAATAATAATTTTCTGGACATTTCCAGATAATTTATGTAGTGTTTTAGGATGATAATCATCTTCTGTAAATTTCAGGATAATGTATGCAGTATTTGGAATGTTGTAATGTTTTTAAGGATTGCTTTTATTATTTTCTTGCAAGGAGATTGTTAGATAGTTTGAGCCATATCTTCTTAGATGTCATCATTTGTACAGACTTTACTTCAGAGTAGAAATTGTCCATATTTGGTCCCTTACACAAATGGTGAGTTGTAAATAGAAATTCTTGGGTATAATGAAGTTATCTACACATTGTTAAGCTGTCATGTTCAAAAATATGTAACATAAATATCACATGAGAAGCTAACTGTTCTTACATATATAGAATGAGTGATTCAACAATATGACCTAAAAATGAAGTTTTCAAACTTGAAAGTTTCTCACAGCCAGTCATGCTCCATTCTTGAGTGGTTCACTGCATATCACAAGGTTATGAGTTCCTATTATTTATTGAGAAGAAATTCTAATAATCCCTTTTCTCTTTCAATGCCAGTCTGACCTCTCATGTCAGGTTCCCCCGATTTATTTTCTGCCTTGTGGTCTGTGATCAATATAGAAACTCAGTTTGTGTTCTTTCTGACTCTTGGATTTCTAGGGTTCCTGATTAATTTATCCCCTATGATTCTATGAATTCTTTCATTGTGAATTGAAGGTTTAACTTGAACCTGCTCAGCTAAGATGATTAAAAAACATTGGAAAAGCCATTTATTGTTTGTTCTCTTAGCAGTCTTTGTATGTGGCTATTTCTTAAATTGGGGAAAACTCCTAATATGAAGATCTGGGTACATAGTTACCAAATTGCTGGTCTGCTCACTTTTGTGTCTTCTGTTTTCTGTGTCTTGTGTCCTCTGTTTTCTGCATGACTTTTAAGATGGGCTGGAAAATATATGTATGAAATCGTTAAGTAAACCATAGACCCTTTATATGGTTGGCTATGTATTGCTTATGTTTCTATGTTTCTTTAGTGAAGTGTTGCTTGAGGTTTTTTTTTATTTTTTTAGGGGCCAGGGAGTAGTGAATGGGTATAAAATAACATCTGTACATAAAATATAAATAGGTTTGTTAAGAGTGTCTCCAGTTACAAATCAAGCTAATATGTAGTTCTTTATGTGTATTTAAATCTTTTATCTTGAAAATTTTTTTCCGATTTATTCACATATCCTATGAATGCATATTTTCATCTTTCTCCAGCTTAGATGTGAGAGTACATTCTCAAACTATTTTCTCATGCTCTTTTATGAAAACAATGACCTATATGTTAAGGCCACCACTTTGCATGGAGCATGAAAAGCAAAAAACCTCTAGCTTGACTAGATCACTTTAGGAATAGTCTTTGAACATCTTTTATCATCAGAGATTAGTGTTCCCAAACAGTAAATCATGTGCTAGTTTTAAACTTTATTTTTCTTGACACATTGTGTTTTAAAATGCTAGTGTGGTCCCTTTTGAGTTGTTTGGCTATACATTCCCTTGAATTCCAGGTCTTCTCTGCTTGTTGCATATTTAGGCATTTATACTATGTTTCAAAATACCAGATAAATTTAGAAGACCATCTTTCTTGTTATTTAAATGAAGAAAAAGTGAAAATCCCTTTCTTTAATCAGCAGCTTCTATGTACAAAGTAAATATAGCATCATAAGATGATCCTTTCCATTGTAAATGTAAGAATCCAGAAATAAAAACAAAGCTTGAGAATATTTTTAACACTATTTGAAAAATACCATTGGCATATTTACACTGACATACCCATTGTGGTTGCCTAGTCAATGTGTTCATTGTTCTTGACTCATTTATTACCTAATAATACTTAGTCCATCTCATCTGAATAGTGCATGATGGCTCTCTCCATAATTTTCAAATAGTCAGGTCAGAATTGGATGAAGAACTTTTTCTTTTCTTTTCTTTTTCTTTCTTTGCTTAAAGGTACACTTTCAAGCCTCAGATATTGGTTGGATTGGAGGGGGGGTTGGTTCTCCCTAGAGAAAATCTGTTTCAATAGTCTGATTTATATATAATTGAAAAAGTTGCTATCATATTAAGGAACTCCAATCACTCCTTTAAATACATTTTTATTCTGGAAGACTGCGTAATTCTCTATAATATGAAGCTCACAACATCTCCTGCTTTATCAAACTCTTCTTTATTTCTCTTATAACGTGGACTGCTGTATAACATGTTAAACAGTTATTCATGTTACTCCAAACAAGAGGTGAACATTAACATCTAAGATAAAACAAATTTGCCATCCATAGTAAATCTGAATTCTTGGTCCTATCTTATAACCTTATATAGTTTACGAAATAATATGTGTTTCTGTAAAGAACTAATCCATGCATACAAAGAATATGTGCATCCTGTATGGAATTCTTTGGATTTCCTAGGAATGTTATGGAAATAAATGCAGTGTGATTTTTAAATTTATTGTATTTTTCAGATTTTATTTAATGGATAGACATACACTTCATTAATCTTTTCCGGGCTTTAGTTATCTATCAACCCAATCTGTCATAGTACACTCATCCTTTTACTTGTTGAAGGACCTCCGTATGTTTCATGGCTTTGTTATCTGTAAAGCGGTTACTATAACTTTTGTGCACACAGGTATGAGTGTTTCTAGTATCCTTAACCTTGTATCTTTAAAATAAACTATGCCTTGGGTTTTATGCCATGATGTTGTGCTGTTGCTGTCTGAGAGACGTAAGGCTAACTCTTCATCACTGGTCATGGCTATTGATTCTTTTTTATGGAAAGTCAGATGAGGGAGCATCTATGCAAGAAAATTTTAGAAAAATGTATGCACAGAAGTGGACATGAGAGGGGAAATATATGCTCCCTGAGCCAGCTTGCTATTTGAGGTGCACACTTCCTCCAATATGGATGTCTGCCAGCCTTGAAGAGGGCTGTGTTCTGCTACCCATGCACTTTCCTAGATCTTAGAAACATTGTTCCCTGGAGTGGTAACCTTGCTTCTGTAATAGAATTTGCTGCATGACAGGTCATGCAGGTCTGGATTTTATGTGCTATGGCTCTGGAAGGCTCTCTGCCAGGTCTTTCTGTCAGCTCCTCCTAGCAAATGGAGCCTACTTTCTGAGCAAGTTCATCGTTGAAGTGGGACATAATGCCTGTGTTTAGATTCTACCAAGGAGCTTTTCATTGCATCTCCATATTCCTTTCCTACTCACTTGCACTACTGATTCATCCTCTCTCTCTCTTTCTCTCTCTCTCTCTCTCTCTCCACCACTCCTTAAAGTCTTAAAAGAGCAAATTAGCACCAGAAAGCTCCTCTGTGTAAACAATATTTCAAAAAATCAGTGGCATGGGGATTCAACATTATCGAGTGATTACCTAGATGTTCCGGTATCAAATGCTTATGTATTTCATCCCTGAAGGAACTTGGAACTGATCAGAAAGGGGCACCTAGATATTACAGTAGGTGAACAGGTAGCAGCTCCAGTTCTAAGATTCAATTAGAGGGGACTCTAAACCAGTCTCTCTCTTTTCCCCTGGGGGTGGTGGGCAAATGTCTTTCCAGTTTTTTTTTTTTTTTAACCTTTGTAAATAGGAATGCTTCTACCACTGCTTTTATAGGGCTTCTGGAAGAATTTAGTGAGCTCGGGGCCAAGCATGGTACAGTTAGAAAATAATAGGAAGAACTATGACAATTTGCTTTTTTACTACTTAGCATTTTACATTGCTTAGCAGTAATATTTCTTTCTAAGTACTTAACTCTGGAAATTTCCACCTAACAACCCTACCCCAAATAACAAATTCAGTAGTTGGATATTATTTTCATCAAGTTTGCTAGTCCACACATACCCTCAAATCCATCCATGGCAGATGGTTAGCTGAAAGACAAGTATCTTCCTACCTACTGAAATTAATATACAGATTTTTTTAATAATTTTGGGAAAATCCATTTGTACATTCCATTATAGGGTAAAAAATCAACTATTTTGTACTGTGCCAGCAGGAATGGTACTCAAGATATTTGTGGAAGAAGTCACTTCTGCCCAGTCAGAATGAACAACAGCTGGGTCTCATTGGCACTGCTATATTAAGTGCACCTGGGCTAAATATCAGCTTAGAATGTCATGAAGACAATCGTGAATTGTGGCTGTACATCTTCAGCAGTCTTCCTGGATCTTAGTTCTTTGTCCTTCTAGAAACAGCAACATTGGTTTTGATTTTTATTTCCTTCACTCTTGCCTGAGGGAAAGAAAAACACCAATTACCAAGGAGGTGGCATTTTCTATTTAAATATTGGTGATTTAATAGAACAGAGCATGTCCAAAGTGAGCATGAAACAAAGAAGGCATGGTAAATAAGAATCCATCGTTTTGTTGTGCCTTAAAAATACATCTCCAGGCCTTCCTTTTACTGTGTGAAATTAAAATTTCTGATTTTGTAAATAATTGGGCTCCAGAGAATATCTGGGGAAAGAAATTTAACTCATGTTCACCATTCCTTTCTCCATTTGTAATAAAACTTTAATCTCCATAGCCAAATTAAGCAACATACTATTGCACTTGTCCAAGTATTTTTTAATTGTTAAATCTGCATAAAGCCCTTTCAAATAAGTACGCACCCCTCCCATGTTATATGAGAAATTTATTGTAGATTGGCATTAGTGTTTTGTGTTTTTTTCTTGCTAGGGACTTGGGCATCATAATTGGATGTCAAAGGAAATTATGCTGTTGATATTTCTGAAACTCAGCTTATTTTTTTCAGCCCTTTATGGTAAACCTGCATTCTGTTTTGGCACATCCCTATGATTTCAGAGAGTTCACAGAGCTATCCAATTGTGAAATGAATGAAAATGAGTAAAAAAAATAAAAAGGAATGTTGGTTCAGAGATTCTTCCTCCAGTTGTCTATCTTCATGTCCCTTCCCCTCAACCTGTTCTTTCCTACTTCCTGTAAATCTGTCTACTTAGCACTTTCAGTTAATGATTTTTCTCCTCAGATTGGCCACTCCCTTGTGTACTTCCAGACCTTGGAAAGTTTCTCCTTAGTCTTGAAGGATATTCTTCATTCTCATTTCTACTGAGATTTTGGTTGGCCCTTCTCAACGGCTTTTATTTGGGGTACTGTGTGTGTTTTGGAAGCATCTCATTAGAGGAACCACTTGAACTTTCTTTCTACCCTGCCTCAGCCTTCCATGGGGTTAGAAGTTGTAGAAGTAGCTGAGACTCAAGATAAACATGGGAAAATGTCATTGAAGTGAGGACATCTTTTTGTCTATTTCCTACCAGCTAGGATAGGAGTTGAGAAGCTCACCATATCTTATAGTTCATGTCTCTTGTCTTTGTTGATAATTTTGGAGCAGAATTACTTTTGGAAGTCTTGGGCTTTTTTTTTGTTGTTGTTGTTAAATACAAATTCTGGGCCTGGTGCCTAGAAATTGTGATTCACTAGGACAAGGGAGCTGCGTTTCTGCATAGTTCCCCCAGATGGTCTAACATGGAGCCAAGTATGGCAAATACTACTCCAAATATGATATTTATTAATTCAACCCATATTGAGTGTCTACAGAGTGCTGAGTATCATTGTGTACATTTGGATAGAAATGACCAGGAAGGAAGTGGGTGTAGGTGAACTCACCTTGATTTAAGAAAGCATCTTATTGCAGTGTTGGTTAATCTTTTTTATTGTTTCTCCTCTGGAAGATGGTACTGGCAGAGGCATCAAATTAATGGATCATAGACCATATTTTGTCCACAGACATGGTTTGATAAGCATTACTGTTATTAAAGATGTTTCTGGAGGCATGGCTCAAGTGGTAGATAGAGCATCACTGAGCAAACTTTAGGCTCTATATTCAAGCCAGGTGCTGATGGCTTTGACTATAATCCTAACTAATTAGGATACTAAGACCTGAAGGATCAATGTTTGTCAAAGCAAACCTGGACAAAAAAATCCATGAGACTCCATCTCCAAAATAACCAGCAAAAACCTGGACTAGAGGTATTATTTATATGGGAGAGCACCTGTCAGCAGCAAGACAGCTCAGCAAGCTTGAGCTCTGAATTCAAGGGCAGTACTGGCAAAAAAATAAAGTAAAATAAAATAAGGATTTGAACATACACAGTGATGTCTGCCTGGTTCTTTAATGTCCTCAAGCTCCATAGATATTTGGAACATTGGAGTACATATTTCTGAGAATGTCCACTTGTTTTCATTATTTTGAAACATGAAGACCCAGTGAAAGAAACCTGTTCAGATTCTTACTTACAAACTCTGAGCCAAAATGTCCACATAAATGTGACAAAATTGCAGGAAGGTCCAAAAAAGGAGGAGCAATGAACAATCAGGAAATCCTCGAGTCTGGTCCCAGTAGCATATGTCATAAACACATTCGTGCAGGCTGAGTCCTTGAGGCTAAAGAAACAGAGCCCGTGCTCATACTTGTTCTCCGTCTCCTGCTCTGCATTTTGCTTTTTTGCCTGAAAGTCAGTCCTGGCATGTGGGGAAATGAACCCACACTCATGACTGTTGGGTGAATTGAATGAGCCATCCCCAGATCTACCCACAGCTCTTCTGGAAGTCCATTAGTTTCCTGCTAATAGCTACATGCTATTTTTTTTAAAAAAAACTATCTTTCAGTAGTGGTACAAAAGAGTTGCTATTTAACAAAGTAGCTGATGAGTATAATATATCTTGATCAATGTCACCCCTTCAACATTCTCATCCATTCCTGCCTGCTTACCCTTTCCACCAGTGTTCTTAACTTTGTAGGACAGATATTGTATTCTTGCTGCATTCTTCCTCACTTCTTCATTTGTCTATCCTTTTTCCCCTTGACCCTATTCCATCCCTTTCCAGTACTTGCTTCCTGGTGTTTATTTAATTTTGCTGGACTAAAGACCTCAATTTACGACCTGAAATGATGACAGGAAAGAGTAGGGGAAACTCTAGGGCTCCTGGGCACAGGTAGAAACTCTCTGAATAAAGATCTAGAAACCGAGATGAAGGGTAAAAGGTGAACCAATGCAACAGCAATACTTACAAGACAATGAGCTGTAAACCAACTGTGTATCTCAGGGAAGGGTGGGGAGGGAACTGGGGACAGGGGAAGGTGGAAGAAAAAGGAAGGAGGAAGTAATGTACTCACTGCCTTAGGAATGTAACTGTAACCCTTCTGTACATTACTTTGACAATAAAACACTAAAAAAAAAGAATAAGAAAAGATATAGAAATGCAGCAAATCAAAGAAAGACTTCATAAAATGGGATTACGTCATACTAAAAAAGAATTTCCTGGCAAAAGATAGCCAATAAGGTAAAAAGACAGAATGGGAGAACATTTTTTGCCAGTTACACATCAGATAATGGCCTAATATGCAGACTATAGAGAACAACTTAAAATTTTAGACACTTGTTACTTCCTAAGAACTGTACTCACTGCCTTACATATGAAACTGTAACCCCTCTGGTCCTTCACTTTGACAAAAAATTAAATTAAAAAATTAAAAAAGCAGAAATCTTTGAAGTTTGAAAGAGTAAGTTGTACATAAAGTAAATACTTTGACATAGAAAATTCGGACACTCAAAAACTCAACATCCCAATTAAAAGTGAGCTATCGTGATCTAGTGACTGTTAAGTTATAAAGGGAATCTTCTCCGAAGAAGTAAAAATGGCCTACAGACATGTCAAGAAATAATACATGCCTTCTTTATGCTTTGCACGTGGCACACCTAGAAAAAGTTAATGCCTTTCACAAGGTAGAGCAACAGAAGAGGAGTCTTTGTGGCCTGCGTTACTTATAGCTGCAGAGGGTCTGAGGCCCTTTATGGTTCCATAGCTAGGAAAATTTCAATCAGGCACCATCACGGGGTCCCATGAACTTTCATTGAAACGTTTCGGTGGGTTTTTTTTTTTTTTTGAGACAGGATCTTACTATGTTAATTCAGGCTAGCCTGAGGCTACAGGCATGTACCACCATGCCTACCAAGTTTTGTTTTTTATCTTCAAGCTCATTCTTGGATGAGCGAGGACCATTTCTTTGAATAAAATGAAAGACAATGGAGTACTTTTGAACAGAAATTTTCTTTTCCTCTTTGTCAAATTTCTTGCAATGGAAAAAATTTCAGAAACATTCTATTCCCAATAGATAACGTTGTATGTTTCTCTGGAGAAAGAATCCGTTATGCTTTTCGTAACTTTAGGTAGGAATATGACTTGTGGTTAGGGGTTTCAAGATGGGTTGCATCTAACTTCCAGGTATATTTTGTTTGGTTGATTCACATTTAATTTTTTTTCCATTTCTTGGAGTTCAGTTCACTAAGCGTCATACCACATATTCACATAGCTATTGAGCCATTGTGATCTTCTGCTAAGAATACCGTAGACATATTCTGGTTATTACAAATGAGAGAACCCTACAGCTGATGTGTCTTTGAGTCTGGCTTACTTTGCTTCATATAATTTTTTTAAGACTTTCCATTTCCTCATGAAATGAAAACAAGAGGTTTTTTTTTTATTGTCTGGTTAGCAGGTATTTATTTTTCCCCCCTTTGTATTTTCCCTATTGTCACTGTTTTTTGTTTCTGTACCCTTTGTCTTGTCTATAAATTTATCTGATCTGGGGAAAGGAAGTAGAATCACAGAAATGATGGGACAAAGGGTGGACCAATGCAATAATAATACTCACTAGACACTATGTTGGAAATTAACTTTTTACAAATTGTGGGGGGGAGGCATTGAAAGGAGGGGAGGTGGAGAAAATGAGGCAGGGAGTAACTAACCCCCTTGTTCATCACCTTCACAATAAAAGTTAATTTAAAAGACAAAATATTTTTCTTTACGTACTGAGGTTGGAGCTTAGTGCCTTGAACTCAGGTCTTGTACTTACCAGGGGAGCAGTGTGTCTATTAAACCATACCTGCCCCCTTTTTGCTTTTGTTTATTTTTCTGATACAGTCTTATTCCCCTACTCTCTCCACCCTTTACTAGTACTAACAAACTTCTACCTTGGATACTTGTGAAAAGCTGGGATTATAGACTTGAGCCACATTGCCTGACTGAGACTCAACAGGTTGTGAAGCTGTGGTTTTCCTTAGTTATTGGCCAACGCTTGAAATCGAGGAGATCTCAGAGAGAACTCCGGACTGGGCAGCAGCCCTGGGATCCCATGGAAACTTGTAACTAAGGCTGAGGTGGACGTAAGCATCATCTTGATGCTCAGCCCCCCCCCCCCCTCCATGAGCTTTTGTGTCTTACCTGTTGGGTTCCTATGGGTTGTAGAATTTTCCATACAGACAGCAGTTGAATTTTCTCTTTCCTTCTGATGTTCTATGAGCTTCATCTGAACCTTTCCTTTTCAGTGAAGAAGCAGATGGAGGCTGATGGCTGTGTAGGTGGGGTTCAGGGCCACAGGACGCCTCTCACCCTTCTTCAGCTGAAATTGATACTGTGGATATCAGTGCAAGCTGCTATCACAGTTTGCCCCAATTTAGATTTACACTTCTGTGTTGATAATGTGATTGTTTTATACACCTAGATACAGCCCCTAAAAGGTGTAAATTCTAAGCAGATAACTATTTATAGCCCTGATTAGTATCTTCTGGAAGTGTCAAAATCACTCCATTTACTGTGCGACAAAGCAACTCCAAAAACAGATTTAAGCTGAACAAGTGTTTTTTGTTGTTTGTTTATTTGTTTTTCTTTTCCTTTTTTACCCAGTCCATGAGTAGTTAATGACTCTTCACAATGAGTTAGAGACCCATGTTTGGGCGCATAGTTTATTTAAGGTTTTGGTTTATCTATCTTTCTGTCTATATTGTTAAGAAATTTGTTAATGCTTTTATCTATCTGTCTGTCTGTCTATCTATCTATCTATCTATCTATCTATCTATCTATCTATCTATCTATCTATCTACACATACATTGTAGGAAGAGTTACCTTCAAAAAGAATGTGCACTGGAGCATATTTTATTTTTCTATTCTCTGTTCCTAAACATACAATTCTCCGGAGAGATGGTTCCTTTCACCAACAATTTCATATTATTCAAAGGCTTGTTTGTGCAATTAAGAATATACATGAGTATGTAGTTTTTGCCTCTTTACAAAATGGTAGGACCTTTGGGACATATGCTACTATACTTTATATACTTGAGAAATTATGATTTAATTTGCAGTGGGATTGTTACATGTGTTGAAGTTCATACCCAGTATGAAGATATGTGCATTAATGCAATGCATATACTTAAAATCAAGCAGTCATGTTGTTTACAAACATAGTTCAGCTGATTCCTAGTACAAACGAGCTGAAATTTAATGCATCATCACTAGCATAGCTATTTTCCATGGCCAGTTTTATTAATTCGGACAGTTTCAATATATAAAATATATTATGCTTTATGATTCCTTTCCTAATGATCTGGTACTTGACTATTCCATTGGCTATCTATTCAGAGGAAAATTATTAACAGCCTAAAGTATTTACCATTGTCTCTTTTAGATGAGTTTGTTAACTGTCTCTATTTCCTTGTCTGAAAAATGGAGGAACTAATCAAATGAGCACCATGGATTGTTGTGAGTACTAAGTGGATTAGGATATGAAAAGCACTTACAACAATGCATGGCACATAAGCACTCAATAAAAATCAGTGTTTATTGTATTACAACTTAGTTTCCCTCCTGGTATTATGAAAATTGTCTCTGTATTTCTATCATATTATGATATTGAGCTATTTTTAAATTCTAAGTATATGCCAGCAAGTAATATTGCTATGTTGCTTAGGAAAATGTGTATTCTTCACATTGTACAACGTGGTCTGTAAGAGTTCCTCATTTTACAAGAGAAGAAAAATCCAACCAGCATTTCCAGTAATAGGAAAATGTCTGTTCCTTTTGCTCTCTGATGAGTGGGGAAACTTTAAAGTACAGAACATACTATGGAGTTCACTAATCACTTAGATTTCCTTCCATCATTAAGTGTGGTAGGACCCAGAAGTATAAACATTTGATGTAGATTCTTTCTGAGAGAAAGAACATTCAGGAATATACACAGAAGAGTGTGTCAAGGTCCTTTTCTTACAAGGATAAAGATTTACCCTGAAAACCCAGAAGATTCATTCAAAGTTGAACTTGCTCCAAACTTGAAGTCGTGGTCTGCAGCATGCTTTAAGGCTCATGGATTGCTTGTCACATGGTCACCACAATGGGGAGGGAGCACTTGGAATGCATGAGTTGGAGATGGCCAGCTGGTTTGAAGGTTGGAGCAAATGAAGGGAATTGAAGCCAGCCCTCTGTCAGGTGCACTGAAGAAGTGCTGACATTCTGTCTAGAATTTTGATGCAGGTGTACATTGGCATGATTTGGTGACTGTGTCTTTTCCCTTTTGCTTTAACTTGGATGTACATACTGGAACCAACTGTAAAACAGATTTGTGATTTTTTTTTTTCCTCTTTGAACTGGCATCAGTGACATTGGTCCTGAAAGAGGGTCTGCAAGTTGAAGAAAAAGGGGAAAGGACTCTGGAGTCAACACAAGATAATAACATGTTCTGGCAATAGTTTTGTGTAGCTGATCCACCTTGTATGAAGAATACACCATAAGACTTCACATTCTCCATAGTACTGTTCATGCACACGGATCTCTAAATGGCCAAAAACAAACATTGATAGGATGTCAGGTATGACATTCCTCAACAAATGAAATAAAATGAATAATTTCAAATTCCTTCTCAAGCCTTTCAACGATAGTCTTCTCAGGAACATTTTTAAAACAAAATTTGCTTTTCCAAGATTTTGTATTGGAGATTTATTTCAAGTAGGAATCACTTTATGTACTGGTAACTAACAGTTGCACATTTCACACAGAAATTCATTAACGTAGGCATGAAAAGAGACAAATAAATACTTAAGTATGTACAAACACTTATGTATACATATTAACACATGTACATCTAACATTTTCATATATACAAAGTATCATTTTCAGTATAGTAAAACAAATTATCTAAATAAAAAATTTGTTAGATGCATTTGGTCTCAAGAAGCAAGTGAGTTTTTGTATTTGGTTGATGCGGAAAAGAAATGTTGATGTACAGAAGGGAATGAGTGGGGATTCAATCAGTTCCTTGCAGACTGGATCTGTTTGGTAAGAAAAGCCACCATTTGTTGGGACTGATGAAGAGTCAGAGAAAAAACAGCTGTCTGAAGGAGCAGGCGGTTAGTGCTAGCTGCCTCTTTGCCTTACCTGCTGTTGATACTACTTAATGTCAGCACAGATCTGCTCATATCAACTGTCAAATTAGGTACCTTAGGTCCTTCTCCTTTGCTGCTGAACACATGTGAACTCCAGGGAGGAGGATGAAGGGAAACTGGGAATTGGAGCCTGGATTCTATGTATATTATACTCCCTACCAAGCAGGACAGTTGTACTAGGAAGGCAGAGTTAGTATGCAGAGTGTGTAGACCACATTTCTGGAAGATGTGCAGATTGTGAGTGAATGAAGGCATGATTATGATTATGAATGAAAGCTAAGTGGGTACAGGATGCTTAATTTCCAATCTGGCAGGATGTGTTGCCTCTTCAACCTAGTGATCCATTAGCAAGTTGACTCCCATGGCTCATGGTTATTTACTAGGTGGTTAGCTAGTATGTTTCACATGCACACCAAACCAAACATTTGTGCTCATTTATAGTTTATGATTTTACCATAGTAAGTCTTGAGACTGCTTAAGGTATGTGCTTTATTTTATTGGTGAGGGTTTGGATACAATATATAAATTCATAGTAGAATCTGGGTCTGGAATATCAGATTTGGGATGACTTGGTGTTTACAAGGCATGCAGTGAGTCAAGTGATCATCATAGACAAAATTGATATAAAGCTGGGCATATGGTACTCACATGAGCCACCTGGCTCATGCTTATAATCCCAGCTGCTTGGGAGGCTGAGTTGATTGGCTCAAAGATAGCCTGGGCAAAAAAAAAAATCACTAGACTTTTGCTCAACCCATATCTGGGTGCAGTCACACGTGTCTGTCATCCAAAGCTATGTGGGAGTCTGAAATGGAGAGACTGCAGTTTCAGGTCAGTCTAGGTAGAAGACTCCACAGAGGGAAGATGGGAAATGTGACAAGTGCCTGTGATCCCAGAGACTACTGGAAAACCTCTAATAAGTAGATCAGGTCTTAGATGTGCACCTGGGCAGCAAGGGTAACCCTGTCTTAGAAATAACCAGTGAAAAGTCAGGCCAGAAGCCAGGGTCCAGTGGTAGATAGCCACAGTAGTAAACACAAAGTCCTAATTTTAAATCTGAGTGCTAAAAGTATTGCTTTAGACTTTCTCTATTGATGATGATTTGAACCGAGGGAAAATCATTGTAATCCCCAAACTTTCCTAAGAGAGATGTGACTCAGACCATTTACCACCACACTCATAGAGTTGTCTGTGTACCTTTAAAATAATACATATCAATTTTTCATGATCCATAATCTTTGCAGCAATTTTGTAAACCATACGACAAAAGCCACAAATGGTCTTTTCCTTCTTTTAGCACAACCAGGAACAACTATTTTGAGCATTTTTGTTTTGAGTCCAAGGTCTAGCATTTTTTAGTTCAGCTGACATTAAGAATTACAGTTGTCAATATGTACTAAATTTTGGGGCTATTTAAAGACTTCCGTGAAAAATGTGTTGTGAATATATTAAACTTTAGCCCTCAAATGCAAATCTCTATTAGCAGGGAGAAGTCGTAAAGGTATCTGCTTGTTTCTCCAGTTTAAAACATTGCTGCAAAAAGAATATTCCTTCGGTAGCACATGACATTTTGATTTGTATTTGTTTTGCTTCAGTAAGTTTTTTTATATTTATTTTGGCCTTGTGATTTTAGATAGAGGACGAGCTGTAATGGCTCTCTTCTCTCTGTGACAATACTTGCCAATTCTGTGAAGCCAAGTTCATGATTGTTATTAAGTAGTTATTTATGTCAATGTCCTACCTTGATAGGGATGAAGAATAAGCAAGTTAATTTAAAAAATACTCTCCCAGAGTAACTTTTTAATTGCTAAATTTATATAATATATATGTGTCGGTGCATTAGAATATATGAATAGTATAGTATCTATTAAGTCAGATAATTTGTCACCCTCTGTTGATCTTATTGTCCATCCCTGAGCTGGTTTTATTTTTTCCCTTCCAGGTAAACAACTTGCATTTTTGCAATGTTTGGGGGAGTTCCTACCCAGAAATAGGCAGATTGTACTAATGGGGGTGTTGAGAACATGGTACAAGTTTCCAAACTACAGTTCTAACTGTCTTCTACTATATTCTAACTTGTTTCAGAATTCCAGTATTTGGAAGTCATTATCCCTGATTCTTGGCATTCCAGCTAAAAGTCTTCCTAATGCTTCCTACTCAAGAAATTTGTTCTGATTGGTTAAAATATTATCTTCAAGTCGTTGTACAAAAGGGTTTCAATGCAACATAGAAGTTTAGACATACAGTGATTAATGTCACCTCTTTAGATTGAACGTGCACAGAATAACATGACCACAGGAATGACCCACATAATCTATTAAGTATGTCATACAAATAGTGATGTTTTTCACTCTTAAAACTGTAGTTGTTTGGGATAAACTTAATATCTGATAAAATATTCTACATGACAGAAGCCAGGTGCTGGAAGCTATTGCACTAAGGGACATTGAGATTTCATTGTGGGACTGGTGACAACTAAAACAGTCAAGTAAATAGCAGCCGTTGAATTGGAGTTGTATACTGTTCTAGCTATAGCAGACTTTTGAAATCATTCTTTTCTTCTGTATAACCAGCTGAGTGTTGTTAGAAGATATCAGATTTTAGGTTTGTGTATCCAGTTTACTTGATCATTTAACCTTGTGGCCTAACTAGTTTCAACAGGCTATTGAAAATGACAGACTTTCAAGGCATTGTGCCTACTCAACCATCATTTATCCGTTTATGAAAATTCAAGAGAGAAAAAAAATGTGACTTTATTTGAAAGATTCTGACTGAATAATTCCCACTAATAATCGTTTCAAAATTATTTGGGGTAGATTATGTAATTGGGAGCATTCGGCTTAGGTTGTTTATGTAGTGAGGAACTTTTTGTTTCTTTAAAACAGAAAAAAATAATCTGATGGTGGACCTTGATAATGCTGTTTATAATTTGTATACCTTATTAGGAATTTGAAGCTACAAATAGCTTTGTTTCAAGATATCTGCTTATTTGATAATTTTCTTTTACTAAAATGTTATCATTAGAGAAAATGAGAAGAAAAAGAATTTCAGATTAATATTTTATTCATTGAAATTATTATCTTGTAAAAATTTTCATGTTTAATACATTAATTATTAATATTTTTGTATTGTTGAAATTTTCTAATTGTGTAAGGCTTCTTCTGTCTACCATTAGTTACATAAAGTGTTGTATTAAAAAGCTACATTTCAAGTATCCTCTACTTGGTATCAAGAAGAGATTTATTTTATCTGAGGATTTGAGTGTCTGTGAATGATACAGTTTAGAAAATCTCTTCTCTAAAGGAGCTGTTTTTTTTAAGTCTAACTTCTTTGTACATATATTTTACAGATTAAAGGATTTACCTGAAGACAAAGCATTCTATTCATCAGAGACTGGACAAGAGTTACTCTTGCTTGTGGCAATTAAAGATGATGTTGCCATGGAAACAGTTGATCCTGCTTTCATTCATTGGCTGCCTAGACGGTAACAATAAGCTCTATTTTCTAAGTTGAAGGTAGAACTATTCTTTAGTTGTTTACTTAAATATTTTTGTTAAATGTTGAAAGAAAGCTTCACCAGTGACATAGAAAAAATAATTTTCCCATAGAAAAAAGAAAATTTTAATTTTCATTGGTGATAAGTAGACTCTCCTGGACCTCATCATGGTTTTTCCAAACCATATAATTTCTATAAATAGTCCCATTGATGTCTGATAGTAACAAGACACTGCCGTGTTATAATTAATATTATTATGCTTATGAAAAAAATTGAGGAAGAAATGCGTGGATGACTCTGTGTGTGTGTGTGTGTGTGTGTGTGTGTGTGTGTGTGTGTGTGTGTGGTTTTGGAAAACCTGTAAATTAGAACAAAGTCAGAAAGTCAGAAGAAAAATGAAAAAGATGTCTCATAATTACACTATTCAGAGGTAACTGCTATTACAAATAAGCTTATATGTTTGTTTTTTGTGTGTTCAGAAAAGGGGTAAGAGAATTTTTTTTAACAAAATGGTATACTGTACAAACAAGATTTTTATTTTATTGTTGGCTTTATATTTTGTTGGATCTTTTAGAATTAACTACTGTACAATTTTGATGGTTGCTCTGTGTCTATATATGTATGTGTATTTGTGTGTGTGTTTCTGCTGTGTTCATTCTTTCTATTTTTTGTTGTTATTTACATTAGGCTAACCTGTTCAGAAGTACACCACAGAAAACATCCTTTACCACTAAAAGGCAACATTCACCTCCTAAGACCATTTTCTATATTTACAAAATTTCTTTCTCATTCCTACAGGTTCTAAGAGAAATGCACTTTGCCATTTTTCTTTTCCTAAGAGAAAGAAGTTGTTGTGGAATGGAAGTAAAATACATGTTATTTAGTTAGTTGAATAACATACTGGAGTTGATCTCTGATCTCTTCTGCCAAATTTCAAACTTTCTACATATATTTAAATGGTAACCTATGGCAAAAATTCAATCAGTAATGGATTACAGGTTAAACTTCCATCTTTTAAAATGGATTATTTTTAACAGTTTTCATAGGTTTTCACTGTGGTATCCCAGTTGCAGAATCATAAAAATTGCTGCTAATCTAGTACTGAGGGGAACAGGAGTAACTATAAGTTTAAAGAAATACATTTCTTTTAACAATTCTTTTCTTTATTTCCAGAGTGCTAGAATTATCCTTTTTTAGTAGAAAGAGAAAAAATGGCACAAGATATATTGTAGCAGTATTTGTTACAGTTTTATTATCATATATTAGTTGTACAAAGGATTGTTTGGGTGTGATATTTTTGTACATGTACGCAGTGTACTTGGATTAAACTCCTCTCCTATATCTCTCTTGCTTGTACCCTCAACCCCTTCTTAAAAATTTTCAACAAACTTTATTGTATTTTCTATGTGTGTATGAGGAATTTTGACCACCATCTTCTTTGTACTCATTCTGCCCAATGGTTGCTGGGCCCCAGTAGAGCTCTGTGATGTATTTTCTCTACAGAGGATTCCCACCATGGCTGCAATATCCTTCATGACCTTAACTCTCATGGAGATGAACTTGAAAGTCCTCATGGGGCTCAAGGAAATTAAACTCAAAAAGCAGAATATTATACAGCTAAAGAAAACAAAATCTGTTTTTAAAGACTTAAACTCTTTACTTCTATTTTAACATCACCTGAAAAAGCATGGTTCTGCATTTTTGGTAAATGTTTCTCATATTTATTGGCAATAACGTGAAATAAGCAGTGTTCACTGAAATGTGAACTTGGGAGTTGTTGTACAAGCTTATAACACAACTAATTCAGAGTGTGAGGAATGAGGATCACAAGTTCGACTCTAACCCTGTCAAATTAACAGTATTATCAAAATTATAAAAAGCTCTGAATATGTAGCTTGGTGGTAGAAAACTTCTTTAGCATATGTAAGGCCCTGGAATTAATTCTCACCGTTGGAAAATAACTATATGTAAACTATTTTATAATGGGCAATCTTTCCAATTATATTACAGAGATGATTTTAAACTTTTGAAACTTATTTCAAAGTGCACTGGTTGCATTCTGTGTCTTGTACATTGAGTTTGGCACTCATTTTAGGTTGGGTGAAATTTAGAATGAAAGATTGGCTGTGTGTTTTGCTATTCTGTTAACAGCTATTGAGTTGTTTGATATGTTTTAAGTTAAACTTATAACTCAGGGAATATATTACTCATGTTAGGTATTAATGAAAAATGCAAGTTTTCTTTGTAGTGTTTACCAAAAGATAGAAATTCAATCAATGATTCTAGTTAAATGATCTGTGTTTCTATCTTCACATTAAAATAGCCAAATTATTTTCAAACTGTATTGTAAAGTCATAGTTTTAAAAACAGCTTGGTATTGGCACATGAACAGGACTGAGGCCCAGTGGAATAGAACTGAAGACCCAGAAATGATCCCAAGGACCTATGGCCACCTAGTCTTTGATAAGAGTACCAAAATCATGAGATGGATGGTGGAATTGGCTATACACATATAGAAAACTTAAGTTAGATCCTTATATACCACGCTGTACCAGAATCAACTCCAGATGTATCAAAGACCTCACATTAAGAGCAGATACCCTGAAAATATTACAGGATGAGATGATACATTAGGGCTCCTTGGTACAGGTAAAAACTTCCTGAGATCTAGAAACACAATGAATCAAAGAAAGGGTGGATAAATGGTATTGTATTAAACTGCAGAGCTTCTGCATTGCAAAGGACATAGCTAGCAAGAAAAATTGAAAGCCCACGGGTTGGGAGAAGATCTTTATTAACTATATAACAAAGGCCATATATCAGAAATATACCTACAGCATAAAAAAGTGAACTCCCCAACAGCAAATCCTCAATGAAACAACCATCATTATTAAGTGGACTAAAGAATTAAAAAGAATCTTCTCTGGAGAGGAACTAAGAATAGACAATAGACACATGAAGTGATGTTCAGCATCTCTGACCATAAAAGAAATGCAAATCAAAACTACATTGAGATTCTACCTCACCCCGGTTAGAATGTCCATTATCAAAAGACTAAACAGAGAGCTAGCTCCCTTATGATCCGGCAAACCCAATCCTGCTCATTTACCTAAATGATGACAAACAAAGCCACACTAAATCTACCAGTACAACTATTTTCATTGCAGCATTATTTATTATAGCTAAGATATGGAACCAACTCAGACATTCCTCAGTGGATGAATTGATCAAGGAAATATGGTATTCATACATGATGGAATTCTATACTTCCATCAGAAAGAATGACATTGCCCATTTGTAAGGAAATAGAAATATTTGGAAAAAGTCATATTAAGTGAAATAAGCCACACCCAAAGAAACATACATAGGCTTCCCCTGGTTTCCCTCATTTGTTAAAATAATTATATGTCTAGGATAGTCCTAGCAGAGAATCACAATAGCTCAATATCTATCTACATATGACCATATAAAATGATGCTAATCAAATTGAACTCCAAGATAGGAAAACAAGAGGGTTTTTTTTAAATGTACTATGAGAAGTTATTTCTTTTTTCTTTCATTTTTCTTTCCTTTGGTCTATTGACTTTTGTCACTGTATTTGATTTTGGTACCCTGTGTCTTGTATATAAGTTTATCTGATTGAGACAGGGAAGGGGAATAACAAAATGGTGAGACAAAGGACAAAGGGTGAACCAATACAACAGCAATACTCACAAGATACTATGTTGGAAATGAACTTTACAACTTGAGTGGGTGGAGGAAAGGAGTCAGGGGAAGGTGGGAGAAAATGAGAGAGGGAGGTAACACTGTGGGACAAGAAATGTATTCATTTCCTTACATAGGTAACTGTAACCTCTGTCTACATCACCTTTACTATAAAATTAAATTAAATTAAGAATAGGCAAATTTATTCCCATAATGTATTTATGTAGATTGCCATGAGTAATATGCTACATACAGTTACCTTGAAGAAAATAATTCAGTTCTTTTATACAACCCTTTTCGTTTTTCTTAAGCAACGATTCTCCTTGAATTAGCCATTGTTTTTCCAGAAGACAGAGTGATCAGAGCGCTCTGTCCCTGAGGGGTTTGAAATCTGTCATGTTATAGCTATAATCACATTGAGGTGGGGCTCAATGGTGTATAGGGGAGCAAGACAACATATGAATGATGAACATTGGCACAAGTGTTACCAGTGATGACTTTAGGTCATCGGGTTAGTCTTCATTGAGAAAGTGACTCATGAACATCTGTAGAGGTACCTGCGTTGACCTTGTGCTGTCTGGGGAAGAGAGCTTCAGGCAGAGTCCATAAGCTACATGAGATGCATTACTAATATAGGGCAGGCTATGTTTTCCATGATCAGGAAGTAGTAAAGAGTTAAGGGAAAAACGGAGCTGAGTATATCAGGAAAAGAATAACTTTACATATTGCTAAAAACATTTTGAACTGTATTCTGAATTCTCATAGAAGCCATAGTATGGTTGGAGCTGAGAAAGGATAGGATTAGATTTATTTCTTTAAAGGATCCCTCTGCTTGCCATATTGTAGGTTGATTATAGAGGCCAGAGCTAGGAGATAGGCAGAACAGGTAGAGAATGTCCAGAAGCATATCAATGCAATAATCATCCAAGGGACAGTGGATGGTGGTTGAGTACAAGGTTGAAGCAGATTTGGTGGTCAAAAGTTGAATGTTTTTTGAAGATTGAACTAGGAAGATTGCCTGATCCAGTAAATGAGGTATGAGAATTGAAGATGACACTTTGTATTTAAAAGTGGGTTATTTCTTTTCACATTAAATAGTCTATCTAGTATAGACATGAAGACCCAGCACCACACAAGAGTGAAGGTCACTACCCAATAGGGAGTGTAAAAAGTCAGTTTAATGAGCAAAGGTCAGCAACTTTTATTGCTATGAATAGGGTTAAAAATGGGTGACTGAGAGTATGCCAGAAGGCCTCACTCACTAAGAACTTCTGTCTCTGCTGAGCACTTCTTGGCTTTTGAAGCTTGAGAGTGAACAGAACAATTTTCTAGTTTTCATAGAGCAGATGTTATACTAATATGTATACTGGGTCCTGATGTTCTATGTATTACTTGCTGTATTGATTAAAACAGAGATGGAAAAAGAGTTTCCTGTTTAGTTTGAGCATTCTGACAAGAAGCCAAAAAAGGAAGGATCTTTAGGTAAGGTAAAACTGAACAGAAGTCTACTTACCTCATGCCATCACTGAGGTGATTGCATTAGTTATTTGCTGTTTTAGAGATGAGGAAACAGAGCCTTTAAGACATTCACAGCGTGGATATCTAAAGCCTTCTGCTTATTTCTAAAATGAAAGTATAGGTCCTCAACTATCCTGTTTACTTAATGAGTTTATTTTCTGGAGTGATTTTATGGATTTACATCACAGGCTAAGAATCATTAAGATTCCAAGGAGAATATTGTTTAACAGAATTACCTAGGTGTTAATTAGCTAACTGTTTTTGATACTCATATGTTTTCTGTCAACTCTAGGAGTGGCACACTAGCTATGTGTGTACATAGATGATGTAAAAGATGGCTAATCCTGACTGATGTGTTATCAGAGGATAAGATACACAAAGGATTTTAATGACTTAGTTAAAAGAAAAAATAAGAATCTAAAATCTCTCAATTTTATATCTATTAAGTGAGGGAATGAAAATATTTTAGCCCTGTTATTTGAAGTTACATTGAAATGAATATCACTTGTTTCATGTAACATATTTTTTCCTGATGGCTACTAGAAAATACAAAATGTGCATATGAATTACATTACTTTCTTTGTTTTTTTTTGCTGAGCAACCTTGATCCGGTTACAAATGAAATAGAAACCTGGGTACTGGGTACATAAGATTGCCTACTTGCCCAGAGAGATGGCAGGTGAATTAAGATTGTGGAGCCTTTTAGACTTTCCCTGAAATCTTGTAAATCCCTTCTGAGAATGTATTTCCAAAAAATAGTATTTTGTAGAATGAATTCAAGTCTTTAGTATATAAAGACATCCTTTTATCAATGTATGTGGACATTCTAAACTTACCATCACATGTTATATTTTTTTTTTGGCTTCAGTTCTTTGGTGGGAATAGCTAAATTAATATAGCTCTTTTGAAAAGTGAAGTTTCCTTGGTTAACTAAATTCATTTTTGAATCTAGTTAAAAACATCATGTGGGGGGGCTGGGGATATAGCCTAGTGGCAAGAGTGCCTGCCTCGGATACACGAGGCCCTAGGTTCAATTCCCCAGCACCACATATACAGAAAACGGCCAGAAGCGGCGCTGTGGCTCAAGTGGCAGAGTGCTAGCCTTGAGCGGGAAGAAGCCAGGGACAGTGCTCAGGCCCTGAGTCCAAGGCCCAGCACTGGCCAAAAAAAAAAAAACAAAAAACAAAAAAACATCATGTGGGAAAGGCATCTTTCTGTAATAATTGTAAACCCTTTATGTTTTAACAAGCTCTCTTAAAATTATAGCGAACTATTCATATATGGTAGTCTACTAGTATTTTGTAGCCTAGGAATTGCTTGTCAAAGTAAGTCTCATTTAACTTAGAAGAGATTGATTTGGTTGGAAAGATACATTGTCAGCCTTCTTACAGTGAATATTATGGTAATGCCTCCAATATTTACTCAGTTCTGTGATTAAGATGCAGTCATGCAAATTGGGAGAAGTTGATAACATGCAAAACTCCAAAGATAGACTTCTTGCATTTTTCCCATTTGTATTTCTCTGATTAGGTTAATTCACTCAGAGAGTGGCTATGTTGTGAGGGGAGGAGTGGGAGATGAACCACCAAGTTAATTGGTTCAAGGACTTTTTGCTCAAAGTTGGTGACATGTTTTTTTTCAGCTGGTTGATTTAAAGATTCATTTACTTCAGGGATCCACACTCTAATCCCCAGGAAAAGCAATCTAAGACATTGCTTGTAAATCAAAAGACAAATGATTATCAATGGCATTATGCTGACAATGGCACACTACAGACTTTACATGGCATCACACAGAAGTAAATGCACTTTGACCCAAACTTGGCACAGTCCTTCTTTTACCAAGCTGTTTTGACCTTGAATTTGGTATTTGCCTGTTTTACTTGTCAGGAAGCACTGAGGCCTATGCATTTCTATATAGATACCTAAACTTCCTACAACTAATGAGATGATTTTCATACATACATACATACATACATACACACATACACACATACCTACATATATTTATAATTTGTCTACTTTGTAATTGAAGGTAAGGTCTGTGGCTACCACCCATGAATGCAATATTGTAATTTTAATTACCGCATACCCAAATAAAATTCACATATTTGGGCTGCAGTTGAAACTCTTAAACACTGCTGCTTGAGTGATAATGCTTGCAATCTGTGCACCTACAAGCTGAGCTTACTGATGCACATCTTGAAGCACCCTTGATCACAACATTCATCCTGTTCTGTGATGTCTTTTTGTAAACAACTTTCTGTGCTAGTCTTCCATCCAAACAGTGATTAGGGAAGGCTTTGAGAGGCAAATAAACTTTTCAAGTTCTGCTTGAAATGATGGAGAGATATTTTTCAAATGTTTCAAATGTTTTTAATAACACTGCTCTTGTAATCACCAAGAAAATGATTAAGGATTTCTACTGGGCTGCTGTTATCCTCATGATAGATTTGCAACTATCTGATTTTGTAGTGTTGGATGTTGCACCTCAAGTCAGTTGTTGCTGTAAACTCAAATGACTGTCATTTGTTTGGCAGTGTTTGCATTCAATGTAATATGATTTGGTAGCATTGATAATGGTGAGATGGAAATGTCACTTATCTTTACTTATATATCTTGATATCTTCCATGTTTTTGCTGATAAACTTATTTCAGATCATTGCTGATATTGCAAGGCCTAAATCTCGAATTGTTTTACATTTATCCCATTTAAATGTTGACAGTTTATCAGAGTATGCATGTGTGAACTACTAGTATATTCAAGTATCATTGGCTTGTTTTGTTCTTATAACCTTCATTGTTGATAAGAATTGTGTAAGCTCGATGATGTCTAAGAAATGGTTTAGGGAGACCGAAAGTTATGTATTAAGTGCAACTCTAGTTCAAAAAACACAAAGTTAAATAAACCCACAATCGTGTTTAGCTTTTCAAATAGATATTGTATAAAGTATCCAATAATTAGCCCACTAAAGCCTGCAAATAAAATGCTCATTCACATTCGTTTAATTGGCTATTGCCTAAGTGGTTAGCTGTCTTAATGTACTCATCACATAAAAGTTTTTTAAAATATCCCTGTGCATATTACACCTTTCCAAGAATGAAATATGTTAGTGGAGCTAAATGGACTGGGTGCTTGCTGTTGTTATGTGAGGGTGCAGGGAAAGTGTTAATAAATACATGTACACAAAAATATACACACATAATACACACACAGATCACTGAAGCAGAGTGATTTTTATTTGTATGTTACAAGTATGTTTTGTTAAGTAAAGAGAAGTCATATTTTAAGTAGCACTAGAGAATAGATTTAGAAACTGCCGCTGACTCTCTGTCTTGGCCTCCTCTTCCCTGTTCTCTTTTGTGGGCAGTTAGATTGTTATTATTTCTCACCTGCGAGTATTGTTCCAGCCTTGCTTTTCATCATTCTGCCTTCTTTTCCTTCCTTCTTCCATGCATCCCACATACTGTACCCCAGGTTATCTTTCTGAAGAACCATTCAATAGACTGAACACAGAGCATTGGCTGTGTGGAAGGCTTTGTGGTCAGCTATGTGAAGGAGCCCGGGATGAATCAGATTGCTGTCAGTGTAGGAAGGAAAGAAGTTACACGTAAACAGAGAAAAGAGAGAATGCCAGGATATGAGATTGAAGAAAAATGCACAATGAATGGCATGAAAACTCTAGCTTTAGACTCCATGACTTTACTATGTCTGAAAGATTTAGTAGAAAAAAAACACAGGGCTAAAATACTGATAAGCAAGGATCATCACCATCTTAGCTATCTATAAAAATATTGTTTCAGTAAGATACCTGTGGCATAGGATGGAAGGAAAGCCGATGAGACAGAATACCTGCCTAGAGAGTACTGTGGTCCATCAAGTGAGGGATTTAAAAGTAAACAATGGAGCTGAGTAGAATTCTAAAATCAGAGCTGAAGGGACACATGGCTAATGAGTGGTTGGTTCTGCCTGATGCAGGGATGAGATTGTTGAAGGAAGCCATGGAAGTTTCAAAATTGAGTGTGAACAAGTTTACATTCCCACCAACAATGTAGTAGGGTTCCCTTTTGGCCGCATCCCCTCCAGCATTTGTTAATATGGAACTAAATCAGATGCCCCTCAGTAGACGAGTGGATCAGGAAAATGTGGTACATATACACAATGGAATTCTATGCCTCTGTCAGAAAGAATGACATTGCCCATTGGTAAGGAAATGGAAGGACTTGGAAAAAATTATACTAAGTGAAATGAGTCACACCAAAAGACACATGGACTCTGTGGTTTCCCTCATAGGGAATAATTAGTGCATGTTTAGGCTAGTCATAAAGAAGATCACAATAGCCCAATAGCTATGGTCTTATGAACACAAGATGATGCTAAGGGAAATGAACTCCACATTATGGAAACAAGTGTTACATCATTGTTGTAATTATTTTCAACATGCCATGTAAAACCATGCCCCCTTTTTTTTCTTTTTTTTTTTTTCTCTCCTATTCCCTTCCTGTGGTTTTTACCCCTGCTATCACTGTATCTGATCTCAGTACCCTGGATACTGTATATACATGTATTAGAACTAGGGAAGGGAAAGGGAATACCAAAATTGAGAGACTCAGAATAAAAAGACAAACCATTCCAAAAGCAATACTTTCAAAACCATTTGGTGTAAACCAACTGTACAACTCATGGGGTGGAGTGTGGAAGAGGGAAAGGGGGAAGAGGGAGGTGGGGGAAAATTGAAGGAGGAGGTAACTAGTTGGATAAGAAATGTACTCACTGCCTTACATATGAAACTGTAACCCCTCTGTACTTCACTTTGACAATAAAGGGGAAAAAAAGAAATTGAGTGTGAAGATAAAAACAAAACAAAACAAGGAAACAGAGGATGATTTGGATATATTTCTGGCATACTGACTTGTGAAGTGCTTTCAAGAGCATCTGAGTGATAGGAGCTCAAGGTCTGTTTAAACAAAAAGCCTGGAATTCAGAGTCAGTATCATCACAATACCCCTCGCAGGAGATCAAGGTTAAGATGCCTTTTTCTAGTTACGAGTAGTCAGTGAGAATCCTTGAAGAGGAGAATGGAGAATGGCCAGAAAGGAGGAAGACCAGACCTCATCAGGAGTTCTGAGAGATGAAGAAGAGCTAAGCCAAGGTGGGGAAAGATGTCCAGATCAGCAGTTTGAGAAGAAGATGGAAGTAGTGGGAATCAGAGAAAACCTAGGACTATTAGCTTAAAGGAGCAAATACGTGACCAGGAAGAAGTAAAACATATTGATGAGCATAATGCTTTGGTAAAACTGATTATACTTGCTTGCAGACACACACACACACACACACACACACACACCTGTGTATACAAGACCTGTCCATGTTGAGAATGAGAGAGGTAAAATTTCAAACATTGTGAATACTTGTTTTAAGTCACATATTCATGGTCAGTTATGGTGGCCCAGTAGGGACATTTTCTAAATTTTTATCTAGAAAGTTTTGAAGTGAGCTAAAGTTTTCATGAGATGTGGTGTCTTCTTGATACAGTTACAGAAGAGTGCTGGTGCTTCCTCCTGGGTTCTGGGTAGGGGAAGTATGTGCCAGTGTTCTGGAGGCAGGTACATACACGTGTGTGTGTGTGTGTGTGTGTGTGTGTGTGTGTGTGTGTGTGTAGCCCTAGATATGCAGTGAAGAGAGCTGAGGGAAGTTGGCTGTTGAACATATTCCTTAATATTTTTAAATTCTCTTTGCACTCAAGGTGGCTCATTAAATGCATGAGCAAAACCAGAAATTTCCCCAGGAACTTAGTTTATTGAAAGGACATGTTGGAGAAATCATGAGGATCCATTGTCAACCGCTCTGAATTTCTTTGGAGTGCCAAGTGCCCGTTAGAGAATCAGAGTTTGTTTGACACTACGCAGGGGTTGGTATTTGATAAGCTGTATTCCTGGATGCTTTTGGAATGAATAGTGGACATATACTAACAGTTTATGACTTTAGCTAGTTCTTGCTGATTCATCTCACCACAGATTTGGGGCGTTTTACTGTGTGTATGCCATCTGCTGACCATTTTATGGTTTGGTTTTATGACAGTGCTCACGTGTGTGGAAATAGGTCATCTCCTCATGATTATCAGTTCCAAGTTTACCTCTCAGAGCATGTTACATAGAAATAATGACGATAGTCACTTGCTGCTTCTCCATGGTCAGCACCATGCAAGGTGTTTTATGTAACAATTGTGTAATTCCCACCCTATCTGTGCGCTCTTCAACTCGCACATACTTTCTCTCTTCCATTTTGCCATGAGTTTAATTGCCATTCTGTTTTTCTTTATTTGCTGAATATGTAATTCTCAGCGTCTGGCAGTGAAAAACCCTGCAGAAGTATTCCTTGAAGTTGGACTTTTTCCCTACCTCCAAGGATGCCCTTAGAGTGACTCACCGTCCTTGTCAGGCCTTTCACATGCCTTAAGTCCATTCAAGTAGAAGGGAATATCCATCCATAGAGACCTTTTCCACATTCCCATTACTTTTTAAGCAACTCTCTAACTCACAAGTGATTCATAATGTACCCCCATACATGTATATGTTTGTTAAAATCATAGTTGTTACTGTGCTTTTCGTGAGTAAAGGTGGCTGGGCAGAGGGGAGGGGGTTTTGTACATACCTGTGTGTCTGCTGGATATGCCCAGGATGAAGATAAGAAGAGTGAAGTTAAAGGATTTTAGGTTCTTGGTATATAGCCCTGGGTTGGCCTGAAACCCACCATCCTTCACCAAACGTCCCAGGGCTTGGGACTACAGGTACATGCCACCATGTCCAGCAGATATACCTTTTAGTTTGAGAAATGCCAAGTTCTCTGCACTTGTTTGGTTAGTGAGCTGCAACTTGCCTCGTGTTAGCTCTTACCCCATGATGTTACACGTACAGATTTTACATTTACTTCTCTGAAGTTTGTTTCCTTTGAAATTAACTGACATAGAGTGTGAGAAGGTCAAGTGACAGAACAGTGACGTCTAAGGCATACCACAGCGAATGCTGTTTGTGTGAACAGTGAGCAATAAGGAGCCTGCATTCCTCTTTAAGATGCAAGTACTTGAGTGTGTAACTGCGAAAAATTATGGAAAAGGACGGAAAGAACTTATCTTTTGTTTTATGGTAATCCTTCATTTTAAAGCAGTGTCCCATTGTTGAAAAACTTAGGAAAAAATTGACCACTTCCCAAATGGTATCTAGCTCAGGTACTTTTGCTAAGCTGTATGTGTCCAGTGATCTTATTTTATTCTATTGTTTTTGTTTTCACATAAGGCCCATTGAAAAAGCTCATGAAGAACACTGTATTTGTTTGAAGAGTGTACAGTAAAAGGGGGTAGAAGCCTTCTGGTTTGGAACGAATATTTAGTCCTTATCCACCAGTCAGTTAATATGTAAATGAAAATTACTCAATATCTTCTATCCTATACATTGGTTTTGGGACTGTGAAATCATTGATGCAGTGAATGAAGATTATATAATTGCCACTGTATTATAAAAGACAGTTGTCCAAAACTGTGCAACTCTGGCAATGCTGTTACTTATATGGGATCCTTGGTTGGTGAATAAGATTTAAATCCCAGGAGATTGTGAAGTCTTGCTTTAATGTTGTATTATTTTGACAAATTTTGATTGTGAAATTTGATGTTTGATGTTTTGGCCAACCAGCATTGTTGGTATTTTTTTGCTTATACGTAAAAATCACAATAAACTTGATGGTGATAGAAATAGTTTTAAAAACTTCCCTATGCCCTTCACTGGCCATAAGGCCTATCTACTTCTTCCTAGTCTGCTTGCAGCTAAGGACGTAAGCTCTTATCTTGGTGTTTGACCTATTACTTTCTCTTTATACCATCTGGGTTCTTTCCTTATTTATAGAACTTCTGGAGACAAAGTAATATTCCCACCTGCCACTGAAACAAGAGAAAATTTTCTTTGAAGCCAAAGAACAGTTCAAGATTTTATTTATTTGTTTTGTAATAAGGCCCCTGAGTTTTCAAGTCCTCCAGGCTATCCATTTGTGTGCTGACGGAACTTGTGAGCTGATCTCCTGGAGGCTCCTTGCTTGGGCTTGCTTTATGGCATTTGTCGACAGTAGCTCAGGAGGAGAACTCTGGGGCTGCTTCACGGAGGGTGGTTTGCTGACCCATAGAAACCATATTCTCTGAATCTCTTTACTCTCTTCAGTTCCTTTACCTGGAAAACTTCATAATGTCTTTTGACCTGGGTGAACGGAATATGTAGGTAGACATCCATCTTAAATGGTTCTAGTATTTCCACGTTGTTTATTCCAAATATGTGGATATTACTTGATTCTCTAATCTTCCACACTAAGAGAGTGGAGGGAGTGAAGACTGCAAATGCCCAGTTTTAAGGCACCCAGGCAATTTGGGGTTCAATTCCTGCCATTATGACATGGACTGGTGTCACAGATGAACATGCGGCTCTAATGAATGAAGTATTGTTCAAAGAGGTCATGAATCCTGGCAAAAGTATTTCCTTGTTCTGTGTCCAACATGGCAGCATTATGGATTCCCTCTCGCTCTGCCCTTTCCGTCAGAAGGGCAGCATGTGTTATCCAGGGAGTTTCAAGGATCATGATAATATTTGTGTGTGTTTGTATATTCTCTTTAAGGTAGGACTTATTTTCTTGTGATGGGGGTTTGTAAGAGCTAGTAGTCCTGCTCTTATGTGGCTGTTTTGCTCAAGCCCAGTGTTCTGCCAATTGAGCCACAGATCTTTCTCCAGATTTTTGATGCTTAATTAGAGATAAGACCCTTAGTCTTTCTTGCCCAGGCAGCTTTGCATAGCAATTTTCACATCTTAGTTTCCTAGGTAGCTAGGGTTATAGGCGTGAGCCACTGGTAATTTTATTATCCATAAATAGAGTACCCAGCTTTTTAATCTCGAAATAAGTTTTTTTAAAAAAAGTAATAAAGTAAATACTTTTATGGGATCCAAAAAATACTGTGTCTCCCTTAACTGTTCCTTCCATCATATGAATGTATTTGTGCACACATAGAAGTAAGTCTTAAGATGTGCAAATAGAAATGGAGGTAAAACATATTATGTAAATAACTGGGAAGTGCTAGCTATTAAACAATGCATGAGTTTCCTACTAAGCATTTACCTTTATTTAAGGTATATTATTTACTGCAGTGTATACAAGGCCACAAGTGACTTTTTTATTTGCTTGATTATGCAGCCCAATGAACTGAAAATATTCAGTGCTTTGGCCGTTATTCCTATTATGGGGAAAAGAAAAGATAAACATTCAGCTAACAACAGTATAAAAAAAGCTGAATGGGGTTTTTTCCTATGGTGTTTTTGAAATGTTTCTGCTGCTTCTTTTGTTGAGTTTCCATTGATACATTTTAGTATGTAATTGTCTGAACACAGGGTATGAAGCAATGCTTGTTAGAGAATTGTCTCAATAAGAACTTCTTAGGATACTCAGTTCATTATGAGGTAGATATTATAAACATTCTATTTCATCCAGGAGCAGTGACTTGTGCCTGTCATCCCAGCTTCTGGCTAAGATCAGGCACATCGTGCATCTAGACCATTCTGGGCAAAGGATATCCGAAGATCCCAATAGAAAAACACAGGAAAAGCTGACTATAGAAAAAGCTGACTATAGTGGAGGACACCTGTGATCCCAGATTTGATTGGAAGCCAAAAATAAGAGGTGTCCAGTCCAGTTAGTCCTGGGGTGGGAAAGAAAAAACAAGCAAAGCAGATAGTTACAGACTTTCTGGCCCAGACAACATGATGCACTGGTACCCTTATTATCTGGAAGCTGGAAATGTGGCTTAAATGGTAGAACACCCACCTAGCAAGTGTTAGTCTCTGAGGTCAAGCTCAGGAATTATGAAAAAATATGTTTTTCCTTTTAGGAAATTGCAATGTCTACAGATTAATGGGAACTTTTTGTTTTAGACATAATACTTTAAAGATTACTTGTTCAAATTAGATAGCTGAACCAAAAATATTAATGTTCATAACCATCTTAAAGATGAGGATGCTTCCTGTTTTCCACACAGTGCTGTAATCAATAGAATTATTAGATTGCCTTTTCATAAATTAACCTTCCACAGATACAATGAAAAAAAATGTGTGGTGAGGCTAAGCAAACATATGCAATAATAAATCCAAATTCTACCTGTGGTACTGTGGTCCCACTGAAAAGATATTCCTAACCTTTGCTTCAAATACTCATACTGTTGAAGTAATTCCCAAATCAAAAGCGGTAACTTAGTGGCCCAGAGATCTTGAAAGGATTTCCCTCCCTCCCTCTCTCCCTCCCTCCCTCCCTCCCTCCCTCCCTCCCTCCCTCCCTCCCTCCCTCCCTTCCTTCCTTCCTTCCTTCCTTCCTTCCTTCCTTCCTTCCTTCCTTCCTTCCTTCCTTCCTTCCTTCTTTCCTCTGTTCCTTTCTCCCTCCCTCCCTCCCTCCCTCATTCCCTCCCTCCCTCCTTCCCTCCCTCCCTCCCTCCCTTCCTTCCTTCCTTTCTTCCTTCCTTCCTTCCTTCCATCATGGTTGCTTTGCCAGTCCCTGGATTCTTTTTTCTCAAGACTAGCACTCTGCCATTTGAGCCACAGCACCACTTCTGGATTTTGCTGTATATGTGGTGCTGGGGAATCAAACCCAGGGCTTTGTGCATACTAGAAAAGCACTGTAACACTAGACCACATTCCCAGTCCTTGAATGATTTTCCTAAAGGTAAGCAGAAGTTTTTATGGAAGAATATGATGCCTTTTGGATCTACTATTGCTGCTTCTCCCAGCAGAAATTCTCCTTCTTAGAAAAGCAATCAGCACACTTTTCAGAAAGTGCTAGGTAGTAGGTATTTTCAGGCTTGTAGGTCATAGGGTCCTTGTCATAAGTATTCAGCACTAGCATTGCAATCTAAAAGCAGCCGTGGGCAACAGGTAAAAAAGTGAGGGCGGCAGCTGTGTTCCAACAAAACTTTATTTATGGACAATGCAATTTAAAGTCCATATATCATTAAATGCTATTCGTTCACTTTCCTGCTTTCCAAAATCAGATGCCAGTCAGATTTGACACATAGGGCCTAGTTTTTAATCCTCCATCTTAAAGTATAAATACACAGTTTTAAGATTGTTGTTTTATTCCAAGCACTTATTCTATTACCAACTATAGAATAATCTGCCTGTTTGCTGTTTAGGAACACAAAGGACGTACTCTGAGGAGCAAGGAGGCTGCTTTATCCCAAATTATTAAAATAGGGAAGCTTTGGGAGCTGGATAATTCAATGCATTAAGCTGAATTTCTGGTCATGTTGGAATATTGTTGGCTGGAGTACCAAAACATTTTTTTTCTTTGAAGGCAAATCATTTCCAGGAAAAAAAATAACACTCTGAAATTCGAGATAACTTCTTTGGTGAACAAAGTCATTTTGCAAATACTGATAAGTGAATTGCTTCCTGGAATTCATGAGAGCCTTATTCCCTGGAGGACTAGAGTCTTTAAAAGTAGAGACTGAAGTGCACACTGTTGACTTAGGATTGCCTGTTATTTGATTTGTTGGTTTTAATAAGGATAGAACAAGGAAGTTGGAGGGAGAGATATTAGAGAATCACAGTTTGAAATCAGTACGTGCACAAGGTTTGTGAGATTCTAACTCAGCCAGTAGTTGGACAGAAAGGTGCATTCCCCTGTGATCCCAAGTAAAATGTAAGTAAAATGACTGAACACAGTGGTGTTTGCCTATCTTCCACACAGAGATACAGAGAAGCACAGGTAGTAAGATTATAGCCCAGATAAGCAAGGTCATAAGGCAAGTCCATACCTTGCAAGGCAAAGAGTATCTGCAGTCTTGGCTCAAGTGTGGATTGCTTGCCTAGAAAGCAAGAGGCACTGAGTATAGTCCTCATTACCACATAGATAAATGGATATCTAGATAGGTAGGTGGGTAGGTAGCTAAGTAGATAGATAGATAGATAGATAGATAGATAGATAGATAGATAGATAGATAGATAGATTGATTTGTAGGTAGATAGATGTGAGATAGATAATATATAGGTAGTTATGTAGGTAGGTTGAGAAATGCATTTGTAGATATGTAAGTAGATGATAGATAGATGATAGGTAGGGGGATAGATATGAAACTACCTTATGCCTCATATCTTACATCTTCAAATGAGGTCAATTCTAGAAAGTTGTTTTGTTTTGTTTCCTTGCTTCTGAACATCCTGTGATCTAAACTGAAGTTCTCAGGATAGAGTTGACCCAGTAGCCACCAACTTTTACTTCTGCAAACTAGTTTCCAAGCATATGTGATGGACCATCTACATTTCTCATCACTGGAGAATTTAAGGTTAGCTGAATTCTGAAAAGACAATCTAGCTGAGGACCTATCTGAACAGCAAGCCCGAAGCTCCCACTGTGAAGCAAAATACCCCAAATGTCGAGTTGTTCAGGCAGCCAGCGGGTTACTGATTTGAATGCTTACGTTATATCCTAACTTTAGAAGATTTAGCCCAAGGTAAGAATTTCATGTTGATTATTTGTTAACTAAATTCATGCTTCACATAAATGATTTCTTGTGGATTTTTGTCTCTTTCTCAAGACCTGTGCAAATGCTCACCCCTCTGAGAAAAAAAAATAAATGTAGTGGATTTTCTTATAGATTGTAGCAATGAAAGAGACTAGAAGCTAAACTTTTTTATTGTGGTTTGTTTTAATGGCTAGGGCAGCTGTTACTTTCAAACAAGTCATTAAAATCAAGATATGGAGTTCTGCTTCAGCACTCAGAGGTTCTGCAATAGATTACTGCTGGAGTGTTGTTGTTGTTAAAAGTGCTATTTATGTGTGAGTGGGTGGGGGTGTGGGGGTGTATGTGTGTTAGTGGAGCTACTCCTGTGTAGGGCCATATTTACAGTACTCAAAAATAAGTGGATGAGGTTTGGGCCACCCAAAGAGTCTACAAATTGCCCAAGCAGGAATAGCTACCAAATGACAGTGGATGACTGTCTGAGAAAAGAGTTGTTTTATAAGAGTGATAGGTTTGGTCACTGAATTAACTTCTGTTATAAGTTGCTATACTTAGGGGATAAATTATTTTACACTGGAATGCACGTATGATAGTTAGAGATAGAATATCTGCTTACAGTTGTCCTACAAATGTTCAAATCTGTCTTTAATTAGCTCTGACATCTGGAAAATTAAGATAACTTGCAATGGCATATATGCATAGAAATACAAAAGATGGCTTCTGTCATGTAACAATTTTGTCATGTATGTTAGATGTGCCCAACAAAGTGTGTGTAGAATGTGGTTGCTATCTTCTGAAAGTTTAAAGTTCGCATATGAGTAAGTAAACTGAAAAATAACTGTACTATTTAGTAGTAGAGTAGCAGTATTGTTAGGATGCCCCAAAGTTCTTCTACAAATTGAGACCAGGAGGAGATACTACCAAATGGCAGTGCCAAGCAAAGATTAATGTAGGGCTTGAGAGCACAGTTTCATTGACTTCCTCTGCAGTGTTCTTGCTTCTGATGCATTATTGCCAAGTCATTCTCTAGAACTGGAAAGTGGACAGAGCTTTATGTTTAACTCATCCCTTTCCGCTCCTGAGGATTGCTTATATTTAATCTATGCCTATAATAAATCAAGTGATAAAAATTAAAATGCACTCCATAATTGAAGTCATGTGGTTTAATATATGCCATGGAATCAGGAGATCTAACAAATGCACATGGTCAAGTTTGGGATTAAATAGCCATGTCTGATTTTGCTTTGTAGATTGTTGACATTGAGAATATGCAGGAATGTATGTGCTTAATAACTAAATGTAAATTAAGGATGTATTTTGGATTATAGTGTCCCCTATCAAGAAACAATGGTACTCAAAATAAAATGAGTATCTTTATTTACCATCATGGTAGGAATGCACAGAATATTCTTTTCCTTAGATCTGTAGAGTTCAGTTCTTAGGTCTGGCAGTTCAACAGATTTGGAAAAGAATTCTGTTTTGTCTTTAATATATCTTGAGCATAATTTTTCCCCTTAATTTCCAAGGTTTCATTCCTATGTGAAGCAAATGGAAAAAAAACACTCTTCCAATTATCATCCATTCACTTTAAACAATTAAATAGCATACTGGTAGTAAGAGACTCAGCTCTGGACTAGGAGTAGCACAGGAGGGCTAAGAACTGAGTGATGAATGATGATAATAATCTCATATGCATATCTAGCATCCAGGCAAAAGGATAAAGCAGAGTGGGTCTGATCTAGTAGAATATGACATAATAAAAATCATATTAGCCAGTATAAAGTACAAACTCTTTATTATTTCAAGGAGCTTTCTAAAAGCATTTATATTTGGGACTTCATATATCTGTGTATTTTCTATGTAAAATAAATCATATTGAAAATACTCACCTCCACAAGTCAGCTCATGTCCTTCCATCAATATAAAAATAACAAAAATGATTCTTACCTGAGGAAAAAAGTGGAAAATGGAGAAGACATGATATTTTCTAAGCTCAATGCTAAATGCTGGGTTCTGCTGACTGTTAGGCCTAGAAAAGATAGTGCTCTTTGCTACCATAGGTGATTACAGCTGCAGAAATACTACAGGATACAATTACCAGCTAGAATTGTTTCTTAATAGCATCTCCATTGCCAACAGTACATAATAGGAATTCTTTATTGTAGAATTATGTTTTCATAGAAACAATGGCCTTGAACTAGCATTTGAAATGAAATACTCTTTTTAAACAGTACGAAGGAAATTATGACTGGACTCAAGGAGCCCTGACCCCAACTCTTTGGCAAAGAATAGAAATCACAAATGTAATCATCTGTATTAAAACCTTTCAGAACATGATTCTAAGAGATTTTTCTAAAGGGTTTTATTAATGAACTCTTTCTGTAGACTGGTGAGTACTTTGTGAACCTGCACATTTCAGAGATGCTCAGTGAAAGTTGGCGTAATAGAAACTGAGAATGTCGATGATGAATTTTGTTCTTGCATTGTATTGTTCACATCACACAATGTGTCCAACAGTAGCATTTAGGTTTTTTTGTTTTTGGCATGAAGTTTCTATTAAACTATCTAGCAAGAAAGCTACAGTTATGGTCAGCAAATTATGGGAGGATATCAGGCAGGTTAAAAGCACTGGAGCACACATTCATATGGAGACAATAGCATGAATGTAAAATTTTTCAAAGCTGCAACATAACTATGAAAATATTTCAGATACTCAAGGATTTCATTCTAGCTTCTCTATGTCTGTTTTAATTCACAAAGACATTAATTCTTTCTGATAGTGTAACTGTACACCAATTAACCACTTTTCTCACTCAATTGAAAAGTATATGGCCACAATTAGAAAAATACCCATTGAGTTTATAAAATCAGATTAAAATATCAGACATTTTATCTATTATCTGTATCCAAATTCTCATCTCCCACTGAACTTTTACACAGATTGATCATCAGTCCAGTAAAGTAGATGAGAACTTTCATGGCAGTTTATTAGTTTCCTAAACATAGTACACAATTACAGGTGTTATCCATGGTTGCCAACCATTGTGTACAAGTTAGGTGGACGGGATGGGTGCTTGTTTCTGTTGTTGTTGTTTATCAGGTTGCAGTTTAAGAATTATTGGAATTCTTAAGAAAACATTGTCATTCTTTGAAAGAGCTCCACCGCTTAAGAAAAGAGCATCCTTTTGCTTGAACATTTTGCTCCTAACCCCTGTGAAGCTGAAACCATCCTTTTCAGTTCTAATTGTCTGATTGTTCGTTGCAGTTTTCCTTGTAGTCCCTGCCATTCTGCTGATGGACAGATTGCAAACAAATAACCTATTAGCTGAATGCTTACAGGGTTCTCACATGATTTTGGTGTCTGCTGTGCTAACTCTAATGCTCCAGGCAGGTGTCATTGAACTGCAATTCATCTTTCAACCTAGTTGCTCAATAGCATTCCCAATCTTAGAAATTCCCGCAAAGCTTTTTGTTTTTCTCATCTCTCTCATCTTTTGCTATGCTATAATGTCTTTGCAATATAGTGTTCAGCTGCAGTTGATAAGAGGCCTATTTTTCTAACACAGATCTCTTGAGTTTTGTAGTTCATGTTGGTTTGTGAACTCAAAGGGTCTCTGATGGCTTTTCTGTGATATACAGTCATAGTGTCAGATGCTCCTTCCTCCTCTAATAGTTTTCATATCTGGCCATAAGAGAAATGCAAATCAAAACAACATTGAGATTCCATCTCACCCCAGTAAGAATGTCATATATCAAGAAAACTAACAATAACAATTGTTGGAGGGGATGTGGCCAAAAGGGAACCCTACTTCATTGTTGTTGGGAATGTAAACTGGTTCAGCCACTCTGGCAAGCAGTATGGAGATTCCTCAGAAGGCTAAATGTAGAACTCCCCTATGACCCAGCAGCCCCACTTTTGGGTATCTATCCAAAAAACCACAAACAAAATCACAGTAAAGCCACCAGCACAATAATGTTCATTGCAGTGCAATTTGTCATAGCGAGAATCTGGAACCATCCCAGATGCCCCTCCGTAGATGAATGGATCAGGAAAATGTGGTACATATACACAATGGAATTTTATGCCTCTATCAGAAAGAATGACATTGTTCCATTTGTACGGAAATGGAAGAATTTGGAAAAAATTATACTAAGTGAAGTGAACCAGACCCAAAGAAACATGGACTCTGTGGTCTCCCTTTTTGGGAATAATTAGTACAGGTTTAGGCAAGTCATAGCAGAGCATTACAAGGCCCAATAGCTATACCCTTATGAACACATAAGATGATGCTAAGTGAAATGAACTCCATGTTATGGAAACAATTGTTATATAACAGTGGTAACTACTTTCAACGTCCTATGTGTATCTGTAGCTTCTATTATTGATGAGGTTCTTGTATCACCTTCCTGTGGTTGTACCTACACTATCTCTGTAATCTTATCTGAGTATATTGGAAACCGTGTATACTGGTATTGGAAGTAGGAAATATAAGGGAATACCAAATTTGAGAAACACAGGGTAAAAAAAGACAAACAACTACAAAAGCAATACTTGCAAAACTGTTTGGTGTAAGTGAACTGAACACCTCCAGGGGGGTGGGGGGAAGGGAAAGGTGGAGGAGGAAGGGGGGTATGAGGGACAAGGTAACAAACAGTGCAAGAAATGTATCCAATGCCTAACGTATGAAACTGTAACCTCTCTGTACATCAGTTTGATAATAAAAATTTGAAAAAAAAAAAAAGAAAGGGAAAGTCAACATTTCATTAACTTAAAAAAAAAACATGGCGGAGAGAGGTATTTTATGTCTGTAATCCTAGGTATTTAGGTATAGTAATAGAAGCTAACCTAGGCCAAAAATAGTGAGATTCCATCTCCGTAAATAAGGTGGGTATGGTGTTTCATATCTGTCATCCTGGGTACTCAGGAGGCCCTAGAAGTGAAGATTACAGTCTAGGCAAGCCCAAACAAAAACATGAGACTGTATCTGAAACATACTGGAGGTAAAAAGTACTGACTCAAATGAGAACACCACCCTCACAAGTATGAAAAGGCCTTGAATTTAAACTCTAGTACTGTACCACCATAATTAAGTAAATTAGAATCAGAAATTCTGTCTGAAAGCTTCCAGCTTGGTCTTCTTTTTTTTTTTTTGTCTGGCAATCTCAGTTTATTCATGGAGGAGTCACACTCTTAAAAGGGTCAGAGAGCAGCAGGAAGGGAAGGGGTGTAGCACACCTAGCTAGTTAGTGGCTATGAGGGGCAGCCTGAGCTGTCCGCCAAGGGTGGAGAGCCGAGGGACCAATCCTAAGAGGTTGCCTAATTCTAAGTCACAGCCCACAGGACCGCCTCCGGGTTCACCACCAGGCGCCATCTTGGCTACATGTGGTCCTAAGGCTGGGAGGTGGGGCCAGCTAGAACCGCCTTTCTGGTTCTGCGGAACTGGAAGGCAGGCGGGGCTATCTAGGACCACCCCTTCCAGTTCCAGCATAACAGCCATTTGGCCCCAGGGCTGGGAAAACAGGCGGGGCCAGCTGATTGCCTCTTAATGATGCAAGGCATGTCCCACAAAATGTTTTTGAACTATTGTTGATAATAGTGAAGTAAATTTTTTGGCTGTGATGCATTCAGTTGGGCGCTGTCCCTGAGTTTTTTTTTTTTTTTTTTTTTTTTTAATTCATGGCTAGTGCTTTACTACTTGAGCCACACCTCCACTAATGGATTTTTTGGTGATTAATTGGAGATAAAAGTCTCATGGGTTTTTTTCCAGGCTGGCTTTGAACCCAGATCCTCAGACCTCAGCCTCCTGAGTAGGTAGGTTTACAGGTGTGAGCTACTGGTGTCCAGCTGCTACATTCTTTTTTCTTGCCAGTATTGGGGCTCAAACTCAGGGCCTGGGCACTGCCCCTGAGCTTCATTTTTGCTCAAGGGTAGCACTCTACCAGTTGAGCCACAGCAACACTTCTGGCTTTTTCTGTTTATGTGGTACTGAGGAATCAAACCTAGGGCTTCATGCATGCTAGGCCAGCACTCTACCACTAAGCCACATTCCCAGCCAGCTATACTCTTTTTTTTTTTTTTTCTCAAATTTTTATTATCAAACTGATGTACAGAGAGGTTACAGTATCATACGTTGGGCATTGGATACATTTCTTGTACTGTTTGTTGCCTTGTCTTCTTTATCCCTTGTGACCCATTTCATTGTGCTCTCCCTCGGTCTGCTTTTCATATGTTGAAGTGCTAACTACAAATACCAACACATATGACTTTCACTGGAAGCTGATTCACTGCAGATGCATGCAGTGAAGGAGTCATCAGAGTGTACACTCATCCATCAGGACTGGTGTCCCTGTTCAAAAGGGAAATGCAGACACAGACACATACAGAGGGAAGACAACATGCAGAGAAACAGGAAGAAGACTCCCTGAAAACCAGTTAGAGAGACTAGGAGAGACCCTTCCTAAAATCCTCACAGTATCTTCATCTCAGACTTGCAACATAAGTTTGTTAATACAGTTCCCAAATTTTTGAAGCTTTATTATATAGCAAGCTTAGCAAACTGCTACTGCCTCGTGAGAACTTTCTGTTCTCATACTGTGAAGGAGTGCATTTCCTTTTTGTATACTGCTCCACAGCCAAGAGCTACAAAGGATTCCAGAAAGCCAATTCATCTGGCCCTTTCAGATGCCATGAGAATGCCAGTCCTGGATGCTAGGGGGTGATGGTGGTGAGGAATAGCCAGCAGGCTCTTGAGGGACAACCCTGTTGCCATGGCCGATTTCTCACATGCTGCACGCGTGTGACATTTAAATGATCTTTTAGAGAAACAAATTATTCTAAGATTGAATACTTCATCTTTCTTTGACTTTGAAAGAATATAAATGAAAGCTTTATTTTTGTCTTATTTCTTTGGCATTTTCCAGCTTTCCACTACAAATGCCAAAAAATGATGATATCCTATGTCTATAAAAATTTTCCATCTTAACATTATTTTTATCTGTTTGCAGAATAGGACTTAAGACTATTGATCTCTTCTCATTGGTTTTGTATTATTGGACTTTTCCTAAACTTTGTCCACAGCTTATTCTGTTCTAGTCTGATATCAATAAAGTGCATGAAATATTCTAGTCTAGATGTATTTCTTTGTGAGTTCTGCCTGCAGTATCCGCCATCCTAATCTCCCTTTTAGAATGCATTGCCTTTGTTTCAAGAAACACTCCTATTTTCTCATGTAGACCAACAAGGAACAATGGCGTTTGCCCTCCTATTCCTTAGGAAATTCAGCGATAATGTCTCCTGTCTTTTAGGAATTTTGTTTCTTTTAGCAAAAGAAATGCAACGGCCTGGAATCCCTTGTCTATTCTTTTTTGTCATATTTCATAAAAATTGTATACCGTATGGCCATTAGAATAGATCGGGGGCAGTTTGATCTTTTACGTGACATTACCTTAGGAGCTCATAAAGCTTGTACTTACATTCAGAGACAGTTATTCCTAGTTGCCTGTGGGTGTTTGGGGGGAAAAAAACACCTTAGGATTGGATTGTTGGGACTTATTAGTCCTGTTTGGAAATGTTATATGCCCTTTATTTTAGGTTGTAAACTTAAAATGCAGCATTGGAGCCAGACAAGCATGTGAGAAAAAAATGCCCTTGTCACAAAAAGTAAAGTTTAGCATCAATCCAAATGTTACATTGAACCCATTTGGTTAGGCAAGAGGTTTCTTCCCTGTTCAGCCAGGATCCTTTGTGCTGGTTTACAAAATATCCCTGTCTTTGGAGGATCAACACTCCTTTTGAGGAAAATGGTTCATAATTTCATTCAGCTTCTCAAAGCTTTCAGAATCTATTCATCTCAAGGTTATATTGTAAGGCAAGAGACTCAAACATTATACACCTTACCATATCTCCGTAACTTTTTCTTCTGGGATGGCTAGATTGAGTAGCTTTTGTCCTTTTTTTTTTTTATTTTTTATGTGTATGATGTGCCTGAATATACCTGTCATATTTGATTATTAATTTGTACTTACGTATTTTTTTAATTTTTAATTTCCTTTTTCCTTTTTTTTTTTTTTTTTTTTTTTTTTTGGCCAGTCCTGGGCCTTGGACTCAGGGCCTGAGCACTGTCCCTGGTTTCTCTTTGCTCAAGGTGAGCACTCTGCCACTTGAGCCACAGTACCACTTCTGGTCATTTTCTGTATATGTGTTGCTGGGGAATTGAACCCAGGGCTTCATGTATACTAGGCAAGCTCTCTTGCCTCTAGGCCATATCCCAGCCCCTCACTTACGTATTTTTTAAAGTGTCATTGGAGGCTTGAAATGCTGCTGAAAGGCTGGGATACCTTCAGGAGCTTTACATATCAGAGATGGTGTATGTGAGCCTTACAGGTAGTTACATCCAGATTCATCAGGAAAGTTTGGAAAAGTAGGCTGGTGGTTGTTTCTTGTCTTTCAGCAGCTTCAGGTTAGGGTGGTGTCATGAAAATTAAAATAAATCTAGAAGTGAGGGCTGGGAAGCTGACTTCATGTGTCCTTCATGAAACCATGTTACTGTGGTAAAGTTGTTTCCTTTTGTTCTGGGCTTCCCTGCTTGAGGGGGCAAACAACACACAAGGTGAGAAGGTAAACTCTGGGATTAAAAGCTTAGCTTCTTTAGTCCCCAGATATACAATGGTACCTGCCATATGTAGCATTATTATGAGAACTGTTTCATTCTTAATCCCTTCTTCAACAAGAGACGGATGTTGTATATCGATCATGTTATAGGAGCTCTAGGGATAAAGCAATGACTTTGACACAGATAAATAACAAACATATAGACCCCTCTTGACTCACTGAATGGGGTTCTGAGGTAGGAAAACACTGCAAATGGCAAATGTATTTGCCATACGTAATCCACCACAGAACTTAGCTTATCAACACACTAGGTATGTTGTAGACTATTGGTTACTTTCTCATGGGATCCTGTGGTTCGCTGAGTATTGTGGCTCACTGCCCGCTGCCCCCAAAAAGATGCTACTGTGTATCAGTAGCCTGCAGAAAGACCAAACTTCAAAATTCCAAGCATGTTTTCTACAGAGTGGGTCCCCCTTTGTCACACCATTGGTTGAGGGGAAAGAAACTGAGGAAGTGGTAGTGTTCTCCTCTCAATTGTTCCTTTCCAATTAGAAGTGGTAGTAGCTGTCTTAAAATTCATTTCTTCTGAAGGTGTTTGTTTTTTACAAAGGAAAAGTGAAGCTTTCCCTTGCTCCATTTTCCTTTTTCTCTTTCTAAGTAAGAGTTACTGTCAGGTGAAGAACAAGGCCGATGGTAGAGAGTGATTGATGTTTCTCAAGGGCCCGGGGAGAGTCAAGGATTTCTGGAAAGGTGTTAGTGGAAAGGTGACTGGAGTGAGTAAGACTGAAATTTGAAGGCACACTCCTCGACATTACCTTTACATTTGACAATGACAGAAAATCCCGGAATGATCTCAAACTGCTGTCAGCTTTGAAGATTTGATAGAATGATGGACAACAATGACTAAAAGTTTTTAGACTTATAGTGAGTGGTGTATTCAGGATGGGTCCAGGCTAAAGTCATTCCAGACAAAGCGATACATAGGACAGTCTCTAAGTTTCCAGATGATCACCTCTGTTATATACTGAATTAGTTACCCTGCCATACACAAGGAATATTGCCAACTGGAGAAGCTCCCTGGGGTGTTGTGTTTGCTGGAATTTCTTTATGTAGGAATCACTAATAGGTGGGGGCTGGGGAGTGTTACCAATTCCTGTCTTAAGACTATTGGCTATGTCTACCCTCACTCTAAGATCTAGTGATCCATGTGACTGACCTTCCTCAGCTGTAAGACTGTCTTGTTAATATGACTCCCATTGCCGTCCAAAATCCTACACTTAGGGCAGTATTCACACAAAGCCAATTCTATTTACAAAAGGCAAGAGATTGTCTGTGCATAGACCCTGGAAATCAGGTAAAATGGGATGTTTTGGTACACATTCTGAAATCAGGACAACAGACGTCTCTTAGTGTCAGTGTTCCTTGTTTGTACCTAGGGAACAATTATGGCACTTACCTCAAAGAGCATGGTGAGCATTAGCAAACGGAACTGGGCCTTGAGCATTCACTTAGCTGCTGTTGTCTTCTTCACTGAATTGTGATTATTATGTCCTAGGTGTGACACATGTTTGTCTAAATGCTATTGCTGGTTAAAGTAGCCAAAATGTAATTTCATATATTTAGGACCTTTCGAGCCTATTCCATTTCATTTTCCTTGACTTCCTGTTCATAAGCTCTGTTTCTTTCTTGGTATGTTTATTCATTTTATTCATTCTCTGCTTCAACAGCAACTCCTCTGCAATTCTGCTGAGCATTCCAAGGCAGCAGAGTAAAGTGCTGCTTCTTTTTCTGTCATTATTTCTGTGAATTTGTTTGTTTTCAGAAATTCTCTGGCAATGATTATACAACTACAGTTGCATAAGCATTTGGTGAAGGCAGTGTATCAATCCTTTCAACTGCATACTACAAAAACAAAGATATTTGGTTCTCTGTGTGTATATGTCGAATTTATCTTCAGAGCATGTTCAAGTTCATATAAGGACATATTTTGAAAGCCTCTTGGCCAGTGCTGTGTCTTCTACTTCATTTTAATGGTGATAAATGGAAATTCCATCAAATATTGAGAGCTTTTCTGTTGTTGAAAATAGCAAAATTACATAGCCAATCTTAAGATTTTTAAACTCAGCAACTTTTATGAGGAACCCAATACTTCAAGTGTTCAACTGGTATTGTTTCAGGTTTAGATTTTGCAGACAAAAGACAAAATATGTTTCATAGTAGCTTAAATATTTTATTTAACCCCATCACTTGAGTATTGCTTATTGTTACAACGTAACTACGGAAGGATTTTTATCTTTTATTTTTACAGTTTGATGTCATTTTATTAATCTGGAAATGTTTTATACTGACTTTCATTAGTGCAGATACTACATTGTTTAGAATGATGCTCCTTAAGAAAGAACAAGTAACTCCTTGCTTGTTTTTGTCTTCAGTGGTAGACTGGACCTTTTATAATTCCATTTACTTACCACTGTTTTTGTTTCTTTACCTACCTAGGTGAGCTGCTCTTACAAGGCCCTGTGTTTATCAAGGAGCCCAGCCATAGCATTTTCCCTGTTGGTTCAGAAGATAAAAAGATAACTTTCACCTGTGAAGCAAGAGGAAATCCTTCACCTCATTACAGGTACAATGGAAATTTGGAGACAAGAAAGTTTTTAAAAGATTGCATTTTTTTTTTTACTTTGGTGTAGTTAGGCTATCAGTATGAAGTAATATATGAAGTAACAGATCTGATTCTATGAACATTGAATACAGACAGCATTGGTTTGATTGATTATTCACTTCATTGTAAGTATATGGTATGATATTTTAAACATGCAATGTCATTTCACCGACTTGTAATGTAATTTAACCTGAAATATTGGGTTTTACATTATTTGTCAGGAACATATATATTGTAGGGGTAAACTATACCAAATTTGAGACACACAGGGTAAAAAAAGAGAAACAACTACAAAAGCAATACTTGCAAAACTGTTTGGTGTAAGTGAACTGAACACCTTGGGGCGGGGGAGGGAAATGGGGGGAGGGAGGGGGACATGAGGGACAAGGTAACAAACAGTACAAGAAATGTATCCAATGCCTAACGTATGAAACTGTAACCTCTCTGTACATCAGTTTGATGATAAAAATTTGAAAAAAAAAAACATTGAGATTCCATCTCACCCCAGTAAGAATGTCATATATCAAGAAAACTAACAATAACAATTGTTGGAGGGGATGTGGCCAAAAGGGAACCCTACTTCATTGTTGGTGGGAATGTAAACTGGTTCAGCCACTCTGGCAAGCAGTATGGAGATTCCTCAGAAGGCTAAATATAGAACTCCCCTATGACCCAGCAGCCCCACTTTTGGGTATCTATCCAAAAGAACACAAACAAAATCACAGTAAGGCCACCAGCACAACAATGTTCATTGCAGCACAATTTGTCATAGCGAGAATCTGGAACCAACCCAGATGCCCCTCAGAAGATGAATGGATCAGGAAAATGTGGTACATATACACAATGGAATTTTATGCCGCTATCAGAAAGAATGGCATTGTACCATTTGTAAGGAAATGGAAGGACTTGGAAAAAATTATACTAAGTGAAGTGAGCCAGACCCAAAGAAACATGGACTCTCTATGGTCTCCCTTATTGGGAATAATTAGTACAGGTTTAGGCAAGTCATAGCAGAGCATCACAAGGTCCAATAGCTATACCCTTATGAACACATAAGATGATGCTAAGTGAAATGAACTCCATGTTATGGAAACGATTGTTATATCACGGTTGTAACTACTTTCAACGTCCCATGTGTATCTGTAGCTTCTATTATTGATGATGTTCTTGTTCACCTTCCTGTGGTTGTACCTACACTATCTCTGTAATCTTATGTGAGTATATTGGAAACCATGTATACTGGTATTAGAAGTAGGAATTTGAAAGGGAATACCAAAATTGAGAGACACAGGGTAAAATAAGACAAACAACTACAAAAGCAATACTTGCAAAACTGTTTGGTGTAAGTGAACTGAACACCTCATAGAGGGAAAGGGAAGGGGGGAAGAGAGAGGGGGATATGAGGGAAAAGGTAACAAACATTACAATAAATGTATCCAGTGCCTAACGTATGAAACTGTAACCTCTCTGTACATCAGTTTAATAATAAAAAATTGAAAAAAAGAGGCTTTTATAGGTTATTTAATACCATAATTTAAAAGGTATGTATTTGAAACATATGTATATATATTGCTATATATATTGCAATGATATAATACAAAATAATATATTGGTTATATTGAGTATTGAGCTCAAGTTCTCTACCACTTGAGATGCACCTCAGTCCTTTGTCCTTTCTTGCTTCCTTTTCTTTTAATTCTTCCCTTTCTTTTTCTGTTCCTGTTCCTCCTGTTTCTTTCTCTCTTTCTTGCTTGCTCACTCACTCTTTTTCTTTCTATTTTTAGTCAGAGCCTTGCATTTTTTGCTTGGGTACAGTTGAATTGAGATTCTCCCACTTCTGCCTCCTGATATGTTAACCGAGTTGAGGAATGTCTGGCCCACAGAATGTCTGGCCTGCAAACCATTTTGGTATATGACAGGACAGCTATGTTTGTTTCCTATACGCTTATTATTGGCTACTCATGGCCATCTGTCTGTATTGATCATTTTGTACGCATGTCAAATGATGAGGCGAATAATCAAATGGCCCTTGACCAGAAAAAAAAAAAGTTTCTCTAGTCCTGACTGCTCCTGTACCTCTAAACCTGGCACTTAGTAATTCTTAAAGTGAAAATGTACTTTATTTCTTAGATTTTTATCATCATGTTAAATATTGTACTTTTAAGATTATGTAAAAACCTGCCCACTGGCCACCCTGAGCAGTGACATTCAGGTACAAGGACAAAACAAAGAGAAAATTGAATTCTCATCATTTCATGATAACAATACCAATACTTAGAGGTGATGACAGGTAGTTTGGATGGGATGTGTATTCACTTGGTTAAATAACACAAGATGAACAAGTTTTTCTTTTAGGAGATCTGCTTTAATAAAGAAGTGAATTATTTATAAATAGCACATGCAACTTTCATATACGTGGATGGAGGGTGTGCTCAAGATACCTTCATAGCAACAGGATTTTTCAAGTATTATGAGCATCTGCTGTAAAACTATGCTTACACAATTCATATGCTTATGCAACCTTTTCTATAACCTACAGAACAAGCAACTTCATTGTATATTAATAAAATTCTAAATGTTCAGCGTCATCGTTTAGAATGTATTGAGCTTGTATTGTTCTCTGAAGGCATATAAATAATAGAACCCAACAGTCCTTGGTAAATTGGGTCAGGATTGGGTGAGAAGCTAGACCTTTGTATTTTTGCATGTGAAAGCAATTAAAGCTAGTCTTTTTCGACATTATTCTGCAACATACTTAGGACTGGATAGTTGCAAGAGTAAATGTTACAATTCCAGGTTGCTGATCAGAACTGGCACAGGTGGGATGGAGTTTTCTCCTATTTTTACTTCTTATATAGAAATTAGAATATAACTAAGTTCTAAGATAATAAGAAACAAGAAACATTTTTATGTGTTAGATTGTCATTATATACAACATCTGGAAATATGTGTTCTTTGAGGGAAAGATGAACAGAAAATTTAGCAGTGTATTTCTCTGGAAATATTTCTTTTCACCATTTTCGTAAAGCTTTCTGACACCTTTTAAATGTATTTGTTTTCCCCATCACTGGGAGGATATTCTTATATATGTGGCTGTAAATATGATAAAGAATTCCATATAAATGACCATTGTGCTCTGTTTTGTTGTTGTCATTAAAGTCATATTTCCTGTCATTTAGGAATAAATTAGCAGCAAGTGCATTCAGCTATAATATTGTCCTTTTTTTTTTTTTTTTTGGTACTGAGGGTCGAACCCAGGACGTTGCACTTGCTAGACAAGCACTTTGCCACTGAGCTACATCCCAGTCCTCAGCTAAAATATTATAAAGATACGATATATATATAAGTGAATTTGTAAATGAGTAGATTAATTATGATTATATAGTATAATCAAACAATGCAATGTATTGAGTTTGGAGACCTAGAAATAGCCTTTTGTTGTAATTATTGTATTTATGTACTTTATAGTAGTCATGTGAAGTCTGAATTTAAATGTATCGATTATGTGTATAGAATGTTGATGAAGTATTGCCATTTGGGCAGTAACTGTTATGTTTTATGATCTGTCCTGAAATGCCACACTATCATTTGTGTGTTTCATTTTTACAAACTGATATAGCAGAGATATGTGACTTAAGTTGATTTCTTACATTTGACAAATGAATAAACTTAGCATGCCAATCATTGCTTTAAAATTCAAATATAGAGACACGTTAGAGTTGTACAGGTTTTCTAAAGGTAAGATTATATACATATTTCTAAATCTACGTAGACTGAAAGACAGATAAGTAGCTAAGCAGACCACCAAGGATGGACATTAAGGAGTCTTATGAAGTCACTTTTAATGTATCCAAATTTATCTCTAGAGATTCAGGATAAAGTCTGAGAGACTTATATAAGAATGTCCTTTGAAAGTCCAGAGCCTGCCATGTAGACTGAGGCATACTTGTCCACTGTGAGATCTTACCTTTATTATTTTCCTACTGGGTAGAAAGAAACTCTTAATTGGTCCTATTAGACATCCCAAAGTTCAAAAATTCTCAGGAGAAATGACTTGTCTTAGGGTTTAATTGAGAATTTTATTCTTTCTCTTACATTTCCTTGCTGGAGCCCCAAGGCTTCTATTTAAAGGTTAATTAGTATTCTGTCTCACCCATAATTGCTGATGGTCTTGAAAGAGGTTACCCTGAGGAAGTATTAGTACTTTTCTGAAATGGGAAGGACTTTCCTCTTGCTTTGCATGTGAGTACAAATACTTGGCATTTGCTGAACCACCTTGAGCAGGCACATCTCTGCCACTTCAGCATTTAAAGAAGTGTGTATTTGTGTAAAACTACAGCAAAAACTACAGACAGAAAGTAAACAAAACCATGTGAGGGGGTCAATAGAGAGAACATGTGGACATGTTGAGAAAAGACTAGAAAGTCATTTTGCCACAAGCTATGACAATGACCAGACCTCAGCACTAGATAGTTACCAGTACATTCTGTCTACTTTTACTATTAGTTTCATTTTTCAGACAAGATGTAGGATGAACAAAACAAGGTGTAGCACTGAAGGAGGTTTGTTCTCAACTCTTATCTTTGCTCAAGACTTCAGTGCTCTGTTGACCACTGTAGTAGCCAGTAGTTATATGTGGCCTTTAAGCGTAAATCCATTACATTTTATTAAATCACATTTAAATAAATGAAAATTCTTCTTCCTCAATCATAGCAGCCTCACTTAGCATGAGTGTTAGATATATATGGGTAGTAGCTACCATATAATATGGGACAAATAGATGTATCTATAGCTCTAGAATTTTATGTTGGACCAACTATTCTAGACTGAATATCATTCTCATTCAGCTATAAAGAATCTGTAAAGTATTCAAATTAAATTCTTATAAGAGGAACTTTGGATATATAGCACTAAGAGCTAATTATTGCTGCAATATGAAGGGATTTTCCAACTTAAAGATCTTCAATGTATCTCTGTAATGAAGTCACCTCTTGTACCTGTTTAAATTACTGAGAGTTGACTACATGTAATCATTATAAGATATTAAAGGAAAATAAAATTGTACACTAATTTCTACTGACCTTTTCTTTGAGGCATGGCTATAAGGAAAGGAAGTCTTAGATTATGTATTATCTGTCCCTGTAATCACATAGAGATATGTATGCATGCATGTAAGTACATGCAGAATTTTACCCATTGTGCTTTATGCAGCACTGTATTGGGCTATCTATCTACTGTATAGATTCTATGAACTCCCAAGATAGAATATAAAGTGCTGACATATTGTAGAGCACATGGAAATATTACCTACTATATAATCTGCATTATAACATACCCTGTGATCACAGATGACATATTTTAAGCGTGGTTAATATGGTATTTGTATTAATATATCTTTATTGCCATGTGAGTTTTGGTGTGACTGTCAATTTTACTTTCATATCCCAAAGCAACTAAATATTATTATTCCTTTAAATTCCCCCAGCCCATAGGAAATGCGATCCTTCCTACTAAACTTCTTTCTTTGGTTTTTGTTGTTGTTGTTATGGGGCTTGAAGTCTGGGTACTGTCCCAGAGCTCTTCAACTCGAGGCTAGTGCTCCACCACTTTGAGCCACTGCACAATTTCCCTTTCTAAGCCCAGTTCTCTGTGCTTGATCCTCAAGCTCAATTCCTCACAGTATTCTGACTTCCAGCTGGTGAGTTCTGGTCCCCATACTCACAGCCACTAAGCTCAATAAAATAGTCAGAACAACTACAACATAATAGGCCTATATATGTATGTATTATATATCATATTGTAGTTGTTCCAAAAATATATTTTCTTTAATATATTCGTTAATTCCTGGGCAGACAGAAGTAGACAACTAATATAGGCATTTCTTCTTGATATTTTCTTGCTCTGGATTCTGTACTGAGACAGTATGCACTGAGTGAGCCCCAACCTGCCTGTATTATACAATGCAATGGGATAGCCCCAATCACTTGCCACTCCTCTGAAGGTGAAGTTGCATGTTTGCACCTCTGCATTCCCAGCCTGGCTAGTAGTGAATGTCCACATTGTGATACTGAAAAGCAGTGGAACAAAATTAGCAAGGGAGGAAGAAAAGTGAAGGATTTGGAGACGGGGTCATATTTCAGAAATCAAGCATGTTGTAAACTATAACAACTTACGTATTATGTTAAAACTGAAACCTACAAATGATAGTGTGGCATTTCAGGACAGATCATAAAGCATAACAGTTACTGCCCAAATGACAAAACTTCATTAACATTCTATACATTATAACTCCATTTTAAGACAGATGCCTCCAGGTGTCAGATACAGCTTCCAGGATCTCCAGCTGTCCGTATTTTCACCTTGTAACCCCATCTGGAAAAAGAGATGTCATCATCTCCCCTTCTGGTAATATCAGAAAAATGTGAAATATAATGCAATGAATACTGGGGGCAGTCCACACCAGCGGAAACATAAGGTTTCAGTTATAGATATTGATGGATATGATACAACATGATAAAGGATGCCTTGTATGGCTGCCTTTTAAAATTTTTCTTGTGCATTTTTACTTTTTCCTAGTGGGATAAGGAGAAAAGATATACATATTTTAATCAAACACAAATGGAATCTTGTGAATCATACTCACATTCTTAACCAGTCATGTTGGCCCGAGAGGTATGGGATGCTTGCATTTGCAAGGCCAGTTGTATGTGGAGTGACATTTACATTGGAGAATGGGGGCCTTACAATGAGGAAAAGATAAATAAATGCAGGGAAGACAAAGGGAGCAAACATCCCTAACTCTGACTGAAATAATTAAGATGATCAACATTGTGTTTAAACTCAGTTATAGTATCACAACCTAAACAGCTGTTTTTCATCTAGCTTGGCTTAGATTGGCTTGAAACCCTGATTCATATGTGTGTGGTTGTATCTTTATTTGTCACAGAATTCTTTTATTTGTGTGTGTGCCATTCTTGGCACTAGAAGTCAGGGACTCAGTGCCTGAGTGCCATTTGTAAACATTTTTTTTTTCTCAAAGCTAGCATTCTAACAAGTGAGCCACAACTCCACTTTTGGCTTTTGGCTTGGTAATTGGTGATGAGCAGCTCATGGATTTTCCTGCCTGGGCTGTCTTCAAATTGTGATCCTCAGATCTCAGCCTTCTGAGCTCACAGGCATGAGCCATACTTTAATGATTCAGATGTTTTAAATTAAGTTTTGTTGACAAGGTGTTGTGCAAAGGGGGTACAGTTACATAATAAGGCAGTTGAGTACATTTCTTGTGATATCGTACACCCTCATTTCTCTTTTTCTTTTTGCCAGTCCTGGGGCGTGTACTCAGAGCCTGAGCACTGTCCCTGGCTTCTTTTTGCTCAAGGCTAGCACTCTGCCACTTGAGCCACAGCACCACCTCTGGCCATTTTCTATATATGTGGAACTGGGGAATCGAACCCAGGGCTTCATGTATATGAGGCAAACACTCTTGCCACTAGGCCATAATCCCAGCCCACACCCTCATTTTCTTTCCCTTCCCTAGATCAGGTAGGCATAATAATTCAGATTTTTAAATCACAGCATTACAACTTAACTCATGTATATCTTCAGCAATTATTGCAGGAGCGTAACCAGTTATTTTTGGATGAAGTATTGAATATGTAAATTCAGACATTCATTCTTTCAAGAGCTGCAATTATTCTCATCACTTCAGTAAACATATTAACAAACATTGCATTTGAACACAAATGCATTTGCTTTTTAACTTGAAAGCCGCTTCTAAAACCACAAATTGCTTCTGTGATTAAATTCTTAATTTTCCTGTCAAACCCCAAATAAAGTATTGCATGTTGATTTAACAAGAGTTTGGCATGGACTTATTTCCCAACCCTGACCCAACCGTCAAATGACTTAATGTCATTTAACTTCTTTTTGCTTACATTTCACTTGTAGTCAAAAATATGACATTTGTTGTCCCCCCATGTTTATACTTCCATCTGCCTAATCAGATTTTATGATAAAGTAGATACCCTGAAGGACTTTAACTTTATGCAATCAACTGTAAGCTGAATTATATTTGAGATCACCTACAGTCATCCAGTTTATTTTCAGTAGTATTAGTTTCCATTTCAAAGGATGAATGTTGTCTAGGTTCATTTTCAAGTTCAAGTGGGAGATTCACTTTAGAGTGTGGAGCTTTAATGTGTATTGCTATTCCATATTAGTGTGGTTTTGTGTAAGCAATTGCAATGTCTAAACATAGTGAATATGACAAGTACGGTACATAAGAAGACTCATGTAATAACTCTCTATTTTAATATTGCTACTTGACAAAGTAGATGACTACTGTTAGGAGAGTCTGTGTAGTTTACTTGTGGCTAAAGAAAAGGGTAGATTAATCTGTACAGAAAATGTTTATGAAAATCTGACATATGTTCCCCTGTGGTTAGAACGTCAGTACTGAGTGACTCTGCCATCAACCTGTGAAGCTGAGATTTTTTTTTTTTAAAAAACATATTTGAGCCCTAGACATTTTAGGCTTTTTATAATCACTATTATTTGACATTGTGTTTATAAAAAATATAGTCATTCTTTCTCTCTCCAGCTTATTTTCTTATTTTTTTTGCAACAGAAGGCACTTCATTCATACATGTTGACCTCTTGATATTTTTAGCTTATTTCCCAGAAATAATAATATAATTTTTACCATTTAGGAATCATACATGGTTGCATTAGTTACATTCTGCTTTATATTCATTATTAAAGAATTTGAGCCGAGGGGCATGTGTCCATTTTACAGTGAATGCATCTGTATTCTTTGTAGGTAGCGATTTGCCTTAGACTCCACTCTTCCATTGTCTTTGATGTGTTTCCATTTTCTCAGTACCTTTGTTCCCTCATTCATGTTGAGTATAGGATGTAGCCAATTTAGAAATGGTTTTACCATATGTGCATTTCCTCAGATAGACCGTCAACCAAAAACTTCCCATAACTATAGCCTTCAGTTATGGTGCCAATCCAAATGCCAATAAAATTGTGTGTGAAATCTGAGGGGATGAGAGTTCGCTGATTAAGAATTAGTGGGCTTGGGAAACATGATTAGTGAAGCATTTCTTCACACGTGGATTCTAAAAGCAAATAGTAATACATGTAGAATGAGTGTTTGAAGGCTGGCAGTGAATTTATATGATCACCCAAGACTGTTAGAACATGATAATTATGCAAAGATGCTTAATTCTGTGACATTTACCACGAAGCTAAAGGTACAATGTTAGGCAGCTTCCACAGCACAGTGTAAATGTTATATGATTGAATTCCTGGTGTAGCCCCAAGTATCCTGGGGCTGTTTTCTTTTTACCTTCAGGTGATTACCTTACTCCTTTTAGAATGGAATTTGGGCAAACAAGTGTATCTTTATGAAATTTTAAACTCTGAATTTCAGAAATATTGCATTGTGATGTCAGTCCTTGGTAAGCTTTAAGATTCCTTGTTAAAGGTAGTAATGTATAATTTCTCAAAGGATTATGAATGTGAAAACTAAAATGTATCTATTTCTAAAAGTTTCCCTACTGTGAAACCTGAGTATGTCATTTAACTGATACTCTTGACTCCTCAGGGTTGTATTCATGAAGCCTAAGCAGTTTATTCGAATTTTTAGCAAGGAAATAAGTCTGATTTTTACTAATTTATTGCACAATAGTAAAGGTAGAACTCAGGGTACCTTATGTTTTCTAGAATAAGAATGAAAGCAATTTTCTTATACAAATGAAAATATGAGATATGCTAAGAAATCATGCTCAAATATGGATATTTTACTTTAAAAATGTGGATACACAGTTTATATCTCAGAATAAAATGTTATAAGTCTAGGCAACAGGAATTTCCTACACATTTCAAAGTTTAAACAATGGTAGACCTTTTGAAATTCACATATTCACAGCAAGAAGAAAACAATCAATATTTAATAAGATATTGAGGAATTTCCATATCACTTGGGGATGAACTTCATTTAATGATGAATAGTTTTCAGAAGGAGAAAAATAATTAGATTACTTTGTTAAAAGAAAATTAACATTTTTTCAGTGTACCTCAGGAGTATCTCATCTCTGAAGCATTTATTCAAACAAATGTACTGATGATTTTGGTATAATAGAAAACATATTTAAAAGAGAAGAGTAGTGAAATAATCTAGTGTTGTGTCTTTTTGATAAAAATTGAGCTAAAGAGAGAGGCATTTATGCAAATGAAACTTTTTTTTTCCATTTTGGCTCTTAGCCGAAACTTTGGGACTGTAGCTTTTACATCTCAGGCGTTAAGTATTTCTCCACATAGTTTGTGATCTATTAAATCTTGCAGGCTATTAAGTAGGCAAGAAGTGCTTCTTCATATTTTTCTTTATCTTTGCAATTTTTCATATAGCCAGTGTGACTTTATTATTCATTAGCTAAACACAATTTTGAAGAAATCCATCAAGGCATACCTTGTCAGACCCCAAACATTCTATCAATTTCACTAAGATGCATTTCTTTCTCCTGTAGAAACTGTACATTATAGGTAACAAAAACAGCAAATACCCTTTGCAATAGTCTCCTATCAAAAGTATATGTGAGGCCAGGCACCACCAGTGACTCACAATTGCAATCCTAACTATTAAGGAAGCTGAGAGCTGAGGACCATAATTGAAGCCAGCCCAGGCAGAAAAGTGTGAGAAAATGAAACCTTAAAAGGCTGGAGGTGGGGCTGGGGATATAGCCTAGTGGCAAGAGTGCCTGCCTCGGATACACGAGGCCCTAGGTTCGATTCCCCAGCACCACATATACAGAAAACGGCCAGAAGCGGCGCTGTGGCTCAAGTGGCAGAGTGCTAGCCTTGAGCAGGAAGAAGCCAGGGACAGTGCTCAGGCCCTGAGTCCAAGGCCCAGGACTGGCCAAAAAAAAAAAAAAAAGGCTGGAGGTGGAACTATGGTTCAGGTGGTAAAACACCCATTTTGTGTTTAAAAAAAAAAAAAAAAGCTCAGCAACAGCACCCAATCCATAAGTGTAAGCTTCAGGAACTAGCATACACACACACATACACACACACACACACAAATACACAGGTGCACAGGTATACACATACATGGGCACACACATGCACATGTACATAAAACTAACATATATACATATATATGTATATATGTAGATAATTCTGGTTTGATTTTAAAGGAGTTCTTACCATTCAAACTACACATAGAACACATGTTATCTTCTACATGAGACAGATAACCCGAAGTTTTGAATGGAATAGCTGCAAAGAATTGACTTATGCTTGTGGGGAACAGAATAAGAGAAAAAAGACAGGAACATCTGCCATTTCCATCTTGGTAGCCACCATTTCTGGAATGTCCACGTTGTCAGTACTTAGTCCATCTGTGTGAATCTGTCACACACCCTACTGAAAAGAAGAAATTCTCCTCCTCTTATGTGTTAAATGAATTGCCCGTGGTTGCCTAGCTGGTGATGGGTGAAGGTCAATGAAAGACCAGTGAGGACTTGGTTGTGGATCTCACCTCCTTCCTTTTTGGTGTTATGTGAAAAGCTTAGCCAAGGCCTCGGGATGAGATGGTGTAGAGGAGAGGATGGGGCAGGAATAAGCAACCTGTGGGAAAATTCTCTGTAAAGCTGTAAGCTCATGAATGCAGGGCCTTATTACCATGAGTTCAGAATTGGAAAATTGCGTGACATATGGTCACTCCATAGTTGTTTAACACTGATTGAGAAGGAAGAAGGAAAGGATTTCTATTTTAAGTTGTTGAATGTAGGATTAGTTAAAAGCAAAAGTGTATATAGTTCACTCATATAGAAGACAGAATCCAGTTCTTGACATTGTGGTGAGTGAATGAGATTTAAAGGTGAGATCTACTTGGGTGTGTTACTTATTCTACTTATTCTACTTAGTGTTTTAGATTTCCCAGTATTTCAGTTAAAAAGTAAAAGCTAACTTTTTCCCCCTTTATTTTTCACTTCCCATTGATACAAATGTCTCTCGGGTTTGTTCTCTAATTTTGCCAGTCCCTCTAGGTGGTGCTTAGGGTCTTTTACCACAATGAACCATTTTGTAAATAGTGCTGCTGTCATCTAGAAGACTAGAGAAAGCCTCTGGGAAAAGTATTTACCCAGACAAATGGGAATGGATAGCCCAACACCTACCAATTAATTTATTAAATGTGCTCAGTCATGTGGATAAATCAAAGAAATGTTTTCTGTTTCCCTCATTCCATTTCCAGCTTGAGATTGGCCTAATGTATCTGAGATCTACACAGATCTAGCTTGACTCCCTGCTCCTCCAGGGAAGCAGTTATTCTCATCGTCATGAGGAAAGCTTTAAATAACTCCCAACTTTATGTTGCTAATACATTGTCATTTCTTCTGTACTTCCCTTTTGCTTTTGATGAAAACATGGGCACACTTACTCTTGGACTATGTAACATTTGAATCCTGCTTTAAGCTTTTTCAAAATGAGGGGATCATGTTTAAAGTGGACTGAATAATATAAAGTCTTTCTTGAAATTCTAATAGGATAGGAAGAACAATAATCTCGACTTTCTTTTGTAGATGGCAGCTGAATGGAAGCCATATTGATAGCAGTGGGAGCCATCATTATAAGTTGAGTGGAGGCAATCTTACAATCATGAACCCCAACAGAAACTGGGATACTGGAAGTTACCAATGCTTTGCTACAAATTCACTTGGAACAATCATCAGCCAAGAAGCCAGACTCCAGTTTGCTTGTGAGTTTATGTTTCTACATCTAACAAAAACATTTTAAATTATAGGACTTGATTTTTGCATTCTTTTTCAGGGTCTCAGAAACAACACATATAATGTTTATTCAGAAACTAGGCTTGTAATTGAGCCCATTTTTTTGAGGGGGGGAACCTCTAATGCACAAATAATATCTTAAAAATGAGTATGTTAGTGCCTGGAATGTGGCTTAGAGGTAGAGTGCTTACCTACTATGTATGAAGCCCTAAGTTCTGTTCCTCAGTACCACATAAATAGAAAAAGCCAGAAATGGTGCTGTGGCTCAAGTGGTAGAGTGCTAGCCTTGAACAAAAGAAACTCAGGGACAGTGCCCAGGTCCTGAGTTCAAGCCCCAGGACTGGCAAAAAAAAAAAATGTGCCTGCCAGCCAGTTGCTTGTGGCTTATGCGTGTAATCCTTCCTAACTACTCAGGAGGCTGAGATCTGAGGATCCCAGTTCAAAGCCAGCACAGGCAGAAAAGTCTGGGAGAATCTTTCCTCTGATAACAACTCCCCTCCCCCCAAAAAACCAAAAAAAACAAAAGTGGCACTGTGGTTCTAGTGGTATAACATTATCCTCCAGCCCAGAGAGGCTCAGGGACAGTGCCCAGGCCCTGAGTTCAAGCCCCAGCCAGCATTGGATGGGGGAGGGGGCGGGATGTGTATCCCACAACTACCTAAAGAAAATAAAAATAATAAATTAAAAATAAATTATAAATGTGTATGATTGTGTTTGAAAATCTATCTAGCAATACATTAACTGAAAGTAAGAATAAAGAAGAAGATCCTTGTGTTATCAGGATGCTAATGACTCCAGGCAGAAGACTCTTGGTTGTCCTTGCTTTAGGCACAGGATGTAAAGAGTTGTCATTGAAAAATGGATTTTATAATTTTTCAATATAGCTAAGTCTATGTTGTATGTTTAATGCTTAGTAATCTGCTTTGTTTCTTTTAGGCATAAAGGAGAACAGTTTTTAGTTCTTCATGAAGAAATGGCCAAATGAAAAAGTAGCATTTTTCTATGCTAGAGTAAAATGCAAAGAAATTTTGATCACATCTTGCAAGTTGCTTGATAATAAAAGAAGAGTGTAGAGGCCATTGGTCCTTTGAGAAACCTGCTTTCCTCAGACACGCTCAGTAGATTTTAATGCAATCCCTCAGTCTTGTTGGGTTGCCACAGAATCATTGCAGGAAGGAAATTTGTGAAATGATGCAATGTTTGAATTACAAACAATGTCTCAGTTATTTGCTGCTAGATTTCATGTCTATGAGATTTGGTGCTTGCTTAATTAATTTGGAGTGCTTTTATCAACTTCCTCATTCTAACCACAGAAGGCTTAAGGAGTTGCCTTCAAACGCCCAACCATTATTGATTTGTGAGTAGCTAGTTTTGCCTTATTCCTGGATTTCTTTCATTTGCTTGATTCAAATGTCAGCTGGTTTTGGTGGCTCAGGCCCTTAACCTCGGTACTCAGGAAGCAGAGAACTTAAGAATCACAGTTGGCCAACTCAAGCCTTTCCTTGTATAATTTACTTTCTCTTCTGAATGCCTTAAAATTTTACAATTTTTATTGTGAAATGAGCAGAAGGCTATTGTCCTAATTGTACAAATAAAACTTTTCATGTTCTACTTTCCTCACATAAGTCTTTTATCATCTGGAACTGCTTTTGTATGTCATATGATGTAAGATCCCCATTTAGTTTATTCTCTTTACCAACAGAATTGCTGTGTTGTCTCATCATCTCTTGCTTTATTGTGCTTTTCTATCTGGGGAATATTTTATATGAATTGTGAGCATGTTTGATTGTTTGTGGACACTTACTCCATATATATATATATATATATATATATATATATATATATATATTTTTTTTTTTTTTTTTTTTGCCAGTCCTGCTCCTTGGACTCAGGGCCTGAGCACTGTCCCTGGCTTCTTCCCGCTCAAGGCTAGCACTCTGCCACTTGAGCCACAGCGCCGCTTCTGGCCGTTTTCTGTATATGTGGTGCTGGGGAATCGAACCTAGGGCCTCTTGTATCCGAGGCAGGCACTCTTGCCACTAGGCTATATCCCCAGCCCCCTTTTATATATTTTATTATACTTCCTTGGATCTAAATACCATGCTGAATATAGCATAATATGATATAAAATAAATATAATATATTATCAATATCTATCTACATATCATTGTCTAGCTGTAGTGAAGGTGGAGATCCCTGGGTTGCTTGTGAATTTGGATATCATTAATATTTGACATTTGATGTCAAGTTGACATCCAGATTTTATAGTTAACTTTTATCATTTCACTTTTTGCATTTTTGGTGGAAGATTTACATCCCCCCCTTAAGCTGATAATATAGTGAACATTTTCTAAGACTAAATGGCCTTCTATACTTCTGTCAGTTTCAACTCAGTTTTTATGTAATTTTTCTATTACTCAGATGTTATCTTTTTCATATTCTGCCTAGCATTGTTCCATTTATATATTCATGTGGAAACTTTACTTTTTTGCTTTATCATCTCATGTCTTTTTCTTTTCTGGATTTGTTATTGAATTTATATTCACCAATAAAACAAGTTAAAAAGTATACCTTAATTTTTTGTTCCTATTAAACATGGAGAAATAGTGGAATTACTTGTTTCTTAAGTCAGATGTAGAATATATAAAACCACATAAACCTGCATTTACTTGGAGGACATGTTTTAATTTTATTACTTATATTTATTGAGTAGTTACAAGACAAACCACACTGCCCATATCTTTGTGACAGATTGTATTTTCCTCTTGATATTTTCTAATGCATCATCAAAAATGCTTTGAAACATTTTCATTATTTCTTTCTTAGTTTAACATAAACTAGATGCATATTCCCTATTTTCCCATAAATGCTGGCTTGTTCTCTTTTAAAATCAAATTCATTAGCACTTTGTCACTGTTGAATTTTCATACTATTTCATTCATTTTACTTTGGGTTCAAAGGTCCATACCATCTACCAATGAACCAGACAAGAGCTAGATTCTAGGTGTGGCTGAGGTAGTTTCATGACAGCCAGGAGCAGCAACCTGTGAATGAATCCCTGAGATCAGCATCAGCTGGAAAGAAATAAACTGCAACAGATTTATTATGCTATACTTCTGTAAACATCTTTACTTCCTTATCACTCTGTTTGATCTGTGAGTTCTCAGACATGTGTTTTTATATTTTAAAACATAGCCAGTTAGGAAAATGTTTACTATAATTTAGTAGTTGTGCAAAGGTGTTCACATTCAAAAGAGTACTTCATGAATACAGTATATTGATCAAGATCACCCCTTTCCACATATAAAGTTTTAAGTGTTTGTCTCCTAGTTCTAACCTAGCAACTCAGTGGCCATAGAATGAACTTTAATATTTTAACTCTTGGCTCACTTTCATTTTTTTGTCCAAAGTCCATTCTTTATCATCATATCATATTATTTGTTTATATTATGACTTGATATTCATTGTCCAAAAGTCAAATGTGCTTAAATTAGTGTATATTTTCCAGATGATAGTACTGGGTTTTCCATATGTCCATTTCATTAAGTCAAGTATACCATTACTCATGTTTGATCAGTTACTTTTTGCAGATGATGTAATCTTTTTTATTTATTCCAGTATTTCTGTTCACTGTTGGTTTATTTAATAAGTTTTTGATATATAATAGGTCTGGTTATATTTTTGTAAGCATGCAAATAATTGCTTTGATTTAGGGTTTAATACTAGTACAATGCTATGCTATATTAATGTACTATGGTTTTTTTCTCTTTGTTATTCCCTTCATTTTGATTTTTTCTGTCCACAAAAATATTGCAGATTATTTTTGATATTATGTTTTTCCTGTTGTATTTTTCCTATAATAATTGCCCTAGAAATTTTACTATGTATGCTTTCAAAGGTCAAAATTTAATTGGTATCTCCAACACAAAGATCTTGCAAAATTTAAAGTTATTACTAACTCTATTTGATTTTTTTGTCCAATTCTCTGTTGAATTTTTAACCTTATTATTAGACATGGCTACTACATTTCCTTTTATGTTTTCATTTGTCTTTCGCATCAGAAACAATGTCATGTGAAGACTCCTACATTACTTATTAGTTTTGAGGAAAACATCACGATTTTGCCTTTATCCTTTTTGTTTCTCTTTTTCTACATAACTTTTCTTGACTTTCTTTGAAAAGCATCCTCATTTAAAGAAAACAACAACAATATGCTGATATTGCTTTATTTGGTTCTGATCATTTTAAGTGTTAATATTGATTATGACAGCCGGTCCTAGGAGCCTCTCTTGCCATCTCAGCAATATGCATTTTATGAGGTTTATGAAATACTGAATTTTCATATCCTAACTCTTATAAATACAGAAAATTAAATACACACTTTATCACTGACTGTGTCCAGCCTTGACAGAGTCCTAAGTGCTTATGAGCCACTGTTGTCACGTAACAGCTGCTTATCTGACTTACACTTAAGTTTCCTGAATTGCTTACCGTTCTGTCTTGCATCTGCTAATTTTCCATCTTGGAGGTCTGTATCTCTTAAAAAAAACTATTTAGTTTCTCTCCTTGTGGGTAGCACTGTTTTGTGTTCCCTTTATTTTGTCTTTATGTTTGAAAGTGTGCTTGCTTTCCTCTACTGTATCAAAAATAATCTTGTTGTTAAGTATGATGTTAAAAGCCCAGACATTGTTCCCACATTTCCTAGGTTGAATCCCACCATTGCCTCATAGCAGCCTATGTTGCATTAGAGAGATTAGGAACTTCTCTCTGTTTCACTGTCTCCATCTGCAAAGCAGGATCACAGAATGTATTTCAAGAAGTGTGAGGACTATGCATGTTTACCTAGTACTTTGGGCATTGCCTTGCAGATGTAAAAGATATACAAATATAAGTAATTTTAATTTGTATATTACAATTTTAGTATGTCTAGAAAATCTTCAGCACTTATGTCTTCCAGATTTCTTTATTCCTTTGTCTTTCTATTTCCGCTTTAAGATATATTTTCTATTTTCTCAATGTCTCTCCTGTATTTTTGCTCATTCTTTTGTAATTTCTTTTTTGTACATTCTCCATATTTACCTTAGTTCTGACATATATTCATTCATTCTCCCCTGATCTCAGCCTAGTATTTGTTAACCTGTACTTTGAATTTTTAATACTAGTGATTATAGTTTTCATGTCTAGACATTCTGTCTTGTTCTTTTTAACATGTTCCTATTCTCAAATTGAGAATAGGTTCCTGAAGACCTGTCATCCCACATATTTTTCTTTTATTATTTCATTTATTTCTAAAAGATTGAGGTAATCTTTCATACTGATGTTCTCATAAGAAACTTAGGATATTGTTGGTCTTATCCAGTGATTTGGTGATCTGCTCAGAATTCGAGCCTTGTGGTAAATATTTTGTCCTTTATAATTTTTGTTATGAAGTTGAGTTCTAGCAGGGTTTATACCTGACATATGATTATCACATGTAATAACCATGTAATTCATAGATTTGGTTTAAGGAGTAGCCATATATAGCAGCTGCTATTAGCTGCTACTTAGAATCTCAGGGGTATAACCAACTGGGGGACCATTTTATGATAGAATATTTGGCACATGAAGCTAATCATGTATAGTCAGCTTTCATTCTTCATCTAGTTAGGTCTGTAAATTGCTAACACTGAAGTAGCAACTTCAAGAATTTCTCTGTAGGAAAATGCAGGATTTGAAACCTATGAGCTTTCAAATTTTTATCAACCAAACCATGTTTTGAATCAATCACACTATGTTTTTTTATTTTTTTTTTGTTTAAAGATATTAACACTGAGCTTACACCCAGCCATGCACATCTGAGAAAAGCTTATCTAACCTATATTTTCTCCCTGGACCCACCATTTCTGTACATTAAATGTGTGAAGGAAAAAACAGTTGTTTATCACTGGAATGTTGGAACAAGAAAATACAGAATCACTTCCTTCGTCCTCATTTTGGCATGCATAAGTATAGGAACAATGTTCTCCAAAATAACAAATCACAGTTTATTCTTTACCTATAATACCTTGACTTTTTAATATCTACATATTAACTATCTGTATTAATATCCACATTAAAAAGAGCAGCTCTGAAGGCCAGATATAAATCATGTCACCAAGCTAGTGATTTCTGACTTAGTTGTTCAGAACAGACCTGCTATGAAATTCTAAGAGTCCTATTAGTTTATCAATGATTCTACTTACCTTTCACTCTCTTTCTTACCTTTCTTTCTCTTTCTAATTTTTTGTAGAGGTATCTTTAAAGGCATTTGTACAAAGTAGTTTCAATTCAGCATCTAAATTTATATGTATAATGCTTTTTGATCAATGTCACCCCTTGCATTGTTCTTCCCATTTCTCCCAAACCTACACATTCCCTGAAGTTGTCCAGTTCTGTTTTCCCATATGCCCACTGAATGAATGAATGTTTGTCTGCCTGCTTCCCTAAATGAACCCCCCAACAGAACAACGTATTTCAGGTTCCCGGTATTCATTTTGTTAGATGAAGCTAGTTGTTTATAGGAGTTATACCATTGATCTCCTAAATTACAACATCATTTAATCAATTTAACTGTGCATATCTGTACATCCCTCTCTCAAAACAAGGTATATAGGCAGTATCTGTTTGGATTTGAGTAGCTTTTTTTTTTTATTTGCTCCGTTTTTTTTGCTGTACTATTTGTCAACCTTTTTTCTTTTCATAAAGCAGAAATCAGTGTGGTTGTCTCAATAAAGGATCCCTCCCCCGAATCCTCAGAGTGTAGCAGATTTTCCCTTTGCATTCTACAGAAGGGAATTGGGAGTTGGATTAAACAAATGTAGACATTTCTAAGGGATGAACCCCCTGGTGGCTGGCTGTTATCTGAAACAGAAAAGTTACTGAAGTCTAATTAGTTAAATTTGTGTTATAATTAGTAGGAGATTAGTTTGTTTTGAGTTATATGCAGAACTATTTGTCACAGATAAACACTGCAGCTAAAAGCACAAACTTAATCTTTGAACATAAGTGACTTTGAAAAAGTTCAAAGCTACTTTCCTCTGCTGGCCTAAAAGCAAGTTAAAACTAAAACAAAGGCTACAACTCAGTATGTCACTCATACACTATGAGTTTTAGAACAAAAACAAATAAAACTTTTTAATTAAACAGAGGTTTTCAACCTATTTATATCAGATAGTTGCAGGTTTTTAAAACTAACTTTGCATATAGGTCAACATTTTAGTTACTATTTAGCTTTTCTATTTTATACTTTTTCATATAAGTGGACTACATTTTGTATTTTCCTTTTGAATCACTAAAACAGTTTTATGGTAGGTGAGGTAATTCATGTTATCAACCACAATATCAGGCTATGTGTTATAGAAATATTTGACTGAGAACACTCCACTGTCTGGAATCTTGATCTAAATTTCCAGTGGGTTTTCCACTCAGCTGTTCTTAGGTCTTTGAGCAACAAACATAGGAATAATTGAAATGGAGTAGATAGGGTCTATAGCCAGTGTGTTCAAAGTAGAGTGTAACCAATCCATTTTTTCCTATAACCATAATATTGTGTTTCCATTCAAGGACACTGTTGTTCTGGAATCCTGGTGAGTTTTCTGGACCACTGAGTTTGAGTGGGGTTTGGAATCTTCATTTTTGAGATCTTCATTATGTAACCATAACATGATTCCTAATATAAGCTGTGGTCTAATAATGGTATCTACCAGACGTAAAGAAAGTGTCTACTCTGCCAATGGAATGGTAAAGTGAGCATCCACAAGAGATTACAGTGACCCCAGAGAAATTTAAGCAGTGATATTTATTGAGTATTTATATGTACCAACACTTCACAACAGTCTGGGCGCCTGAGAAAGTCCTTATTTTCTTAAAGCTAAAAGTCTATTTGAGGATTTAATTTTTGCCAGATTAAGTCAGCAGTATATGCAAACTACAACATGCTATAAAGGAAAACAGCTCCTTCTTTCCTTTTCTAAAATTCTAACTTATTCTGTCATGTTAAAGAAAACAAGTGACAAAAAGCCCATTATAGTTTAGATCTGAGTAAAGTTGCTTTAGTATAACGAGTGAAATTGAAGATGAGTCAGATGAGGTAGCAAAAGTGGTAACAGGCTCCATAGTTCATTCATGTTCACTTATGCCATCTTATTCCAAGCACTTAAAAGAACAGCAAACAGACATGTTCTGATTTGAAACAGGATTACATTCAAGATGATCAACAGTAAAATAGAAAAAGACTGCCTTTGTTGATGTAGTTGATGTTTAAAATGGGGAAAGTGAGATTGAGAAATCTTGAGGTCCAATGACACATGTGCTAATGGATTGGATGTAGGACATGTGAAAGGTTTTCCTCAAACAATTTGGATGTATTATAATGTGGTTCATCAGAATAGGCTACAATGTAAGCCTGGAAATTCTTGTGGGAATAGTTGGGAAGAGAAAAGGTGGATTGTGATCATTTGTCCATAATTAAGCATATTAATTTGAAAGCCTTGCCTCCCAGTAACCGGGAGTGGTTAGCTAGACACAAGTGTTCTTCGTGTTTGCCCAGCCTTTGCTCTGTCTGAGGGCTCCTGGCTCAACTCTCCTCCAAAGAGATTTTCTTCAGTGGGCTAGCATGGCTGCTTTCTAATTGTGCTATGAAGATCAGGGAGCTTTCTCTAATTCTTGTAAAAGCAATTTATATTTAACTATGGTCCTGCTACTATCTGGGGACAAGGTAAACTAGGACTACTTTCCTAGTATTTATAGGAAGTGTATATTTGGACATTTTTAAAACAGTTTTTGAAACAGAACTTGCTTACCATGTAATTCCCTGTTTAGCATATACATTTGACTGGTTTCTAATATAGTCACAGAATCGTCTTAAGGTCTCCTTTAGTACATTGTCATCATTCACCTAAGAAACTTCATACCCATTAGCAGGCATATTCCATTCTCCATCAAGTATTCACTGTAGTTTCTGAAAATCCTGAATCCACTTTTTGTCTTAAATATCCTGCATCTTTCAGATAAATGGATTATTCACTGTGTAGTATTTATGTGTTCCTTAGTATAATCCTTTTGAGATTCATCTAGGTTGTAGCATGCATCTTCATATCATTTTTGTCTACTGCTGAGTTTTAGTACTCTGTTACTTATAACATATGATCTTTACTCATTTATCAATGGTCTTTTGCATATTTTTTATACTTTTGGGGACAACATTGCTGAAAGCACTGGTTCACAGTATCTATTGTGTAAATAACTGCCATGGAATTTCTAAGTCACTTTATAACACCTGCTGAACCATTCTCAGACTAATGATACTTTTCCAGCAGTGTTTGAGACTCTGAATTTTTCCAACCTTAGCCAATATTCCAGTCAAGATTCCACTATCCGCCTGGATATATCTTCTTTGAGGAAATGTCTATTAAGATCTGTTGCCTATCATTTATTTTCATTGTATTTTTGAGTTGTAATAATTCACTTATGCTCTAAATGTACCTCTTTAAATCTCTGTTGTTTGTTGTGAGAAATCTTTAGTTACTTGACTGATAAGGCTATCTGTATTTGAGTCTCTTAGCAGAGTTAAAAAAAGACTCTTGGATTGGCCAATCAAGATGATACATGCCTGAAATCCTAGCTATTCAATAGAATGTTCATGGTTAGAAGCTAGGTTGTTGATAAAAGCATAAAACATAAGCTAAAAATGCACTAAAGAACAAAGGCCTGTATGTATGGCTCAAGTGATACAGGACTTGCCTAACACACATAGGTATGAGGTCAAATACCAGTACTGAAAACAGAAACACACAAATCACATCCAAATATTAGCATAGAATAAGCCCAGACCTAAGTTTAAACCTTAAAGACCTTCATTCTAGTCCTGATCTGGCTACTAGCTGAAAGTCACATGACCCCTGTGTGCCTCAGTTTCTTTACTTTAAGGGATGGATAAGAAACTATGTTTTAAATATTTTCATTTTCCTACTACTCTGTATTTCCATTTCTAAATGGCCCTTAAGAGAAAAATGCTAATTTAAACTGTTGTATTGGAAACTGAATGTTTTGGATGAAATATCACTTTTTCTTTTCTTTTGTTGTTGAGCATTTGCCAAATATCAGATTGCAACAATGGTCTTTTGAATCCTCTTGTCTTTTTCCCTTTTAGGCAGTACTTGTTGAAACTAACAACTAAATGACAGGCTTGCAAAGTCTATTTCTATAAGATGATACAATTTATGGTTCGGAAAGTAATGTTTAAGCTTCTACAAAATCTGTCATCTCAAGGAGACTCATCTGTCACGTATCTGTGGATGTTGATCAGGAGAAGTGGCACTTGTTTGCTATAATCACTGGGTTGTTAGTCTGAAGAGTCTAGAAACATTCCTTCACCTCTGTTGAACTGTAGTGACATTCTTGGAAGTCCAATGGATTGCTTAGTGTTTGTCTTTCTGTTCTTTGTTGTTGTTGTTTTTTTTCTTTTCTCTCAGGTAGGTTTTGCATTATCAAGAGAAAATGAATTCTAAGAATAAATATAAGGTATTTACCTCAAGAGTGTTGTTATTGCGACGTAGCCATTTCCATCAATATGGTAGCTTGCTACATGTTACATGAGATGCAATAAGTTAATCAGTGTCCTTGGTTGCTGAGGTTTTAGTGACTAAAGGTTCTGATCAGTTTCATTAGAGTAACTTAGATCCTTCATAGATAGCCTTAGTTGTATGTATTACAGCTGCCTTTTCTTTCCATTAGTCATCAATCATGGGAATGTTTTAGATCTTTCTTGAGATATTAAGAATATAGTCTTTAACTTTCTGTAGATGTTGTTTTGGAAAACAACAAAACAAAACATGTTGTAGGGATCATTTCAGGGATCGAAGGAAAATGCTGCTTAGCTTTCTGTGAAGTGGATCCGGTTCCTTTAGAATTGAATGAAATGATATAACACGTAAGTCCTGTGAAATCCCATCTTATTGAAGTCCAGTGTCCAGGAGACTTGGAAATTTCCTGAGGCTGGCAGCATTATCAGCCTGTTTGGCGCCTCGATTAACTGGTATTCTTCCATATGGGTTTTATTCTGTTTCAATATAATGCCATTACAGGGGGATTGGATAGAATGATTCTCAGAACAGATCCATTTTATTTCCTTGAATCTCTGAAAGATTCTTCCTTAGAAATCATCTGCATATTGTTTTGTTTTCCTTTTCTGTTTGGTCACTGTAGGAGTATTCCTTCATTGCTGTGCTGGGTTGTTGGTTTTTTTTTTTTTTATCACTTTTGAAGAACTATAAAAGCAATTTCTGGTCTATGGCAGTACTGTGATGTCTGATGTGTGAAAAAAAAAAAGAAATAGGTTGCCTGGTGAAGGGAGCAGCTGCTTGGGTGGTGTATATAAAGTTAAATCCAAATGGCTTATGAAAAGGCTAGAATTGAACTCAACCCTTTAATTTCAGATCAAGTACTATTATATGTGTGGGATGTTGTGTAGTATATCCTCTGCCATAATTTTCAGGCTGTGTGTTCTCCTGCTGTAGCTTACTAAAAATATTCTCTGATTTCTTCTTCTACATGAGCATTTATTTAATTGAGTCCTGGTTGAATGCTCATCCATTACACTGCTGTGATTCTTTTTCACAAATGCTGGGAAATGTCTTTGAAATCATACTTGAAATTATGTAATTTTCAGACTAATGATATCTTTTAGAAGAATTTTTCTCCCTCCAGTCATTATTTTTTTATTAGACTTATGGATTTGGAAGTTAAAGTAACTTTAATGAACAGATTTCTCCATACATCCTTTTTCTAGTTCTGTATTTGATCGTGTATCTTTCTTTGTTAGCTATTGTTAGTATGGTTTGATTTGCCAAAGACAGTCAAATATCACCTGTAAGTTTTTTTAAGTGTTTATGTTTGTGTGTATATTATCTGTCCCATTCTCTTATTAAAAAGTAAAGAATATGTCACTCAAGAACTGTAACCTCTCTGTACGTCAGTTTGATAATAAAAATTTGAGAAAAAAAAAAGAATGTAGGGTAGCTTTAAAAATATATTTGTTATAAATTATACTTTGGAACTTTAATTTCTGAACTCTCCAAGATAGAATTTTAGAAGTAGATTCAGCACTTTGGTTATTTAATTTAGTAACATTGATAAAAGTCTCCTAGAGTGAGCACTAATCAATTTTTCTTCTTTGTAAATGCATACTGTGATTAACAGTGCTTGCTGTCCATTATCCACCAATGTTTTATTCTTTTGTACCAAAGAACACTGATATATAATGATAGAAAGTCAATAGGCATGTTTATTTCTCTTACTTACCTCCTTTATTCTTAATATCTTCATTATGACTTCCTCATCATCAATTTGACATTTCTTAGGGAGAGTGCTTTCTCAAATTAGTATGTTTTACTGAATACCCTGAAAATACTTCCTAAAATATGTGTTTAGTTCTAGATTGTCCCCAGGCAGTTTACCACTCAACCCATGATATTTAAGTCAGATTTCATCCGTGAAAACACATCTAGATTTCAAGTTCCCATTAAAATAAAGGTTAGTAAAAGACATATAGTTACATACAAGCTACATTTTCCCACTTCAAAATAATTATGTCTCTTAGTGCTCAGTAGTACTTTCAACATAAAATTTGGGGAATAGGTCCAAATTTCATTATCATGTTCCTCTTTCTCCTGACTGTGTACATCTTTGTTATCAGAAAGTTGCTCGTGACCTTTCAATATCAATTTTCATTTGTATCTCTACCTTTCCTCTCTGCCTACCCCTGAAATGTCTTCATCTATTGCATGGCAATAGGTGATGGCTAACATTCCAGTCTTGGTCCTTTCAGCAAACTGCTTCTCTGTAGGGCTTTCAGCCCACATGTACTTTCTCCCAACCCAAAGGGAAAAGGCGGGAGCGTGTGCTAGTGTGAAAAAGCCAAGGACGTGTGTAGTCGCGAAAAACGCCCACCCAGCCCTCTTACGTTTAAATAATGACTCAGGTCACCAGGCGCTTCAGGCAACCTTCATGTGGAAATCTGAGGTTTTAGTTTTAGGGTGGGGTTTATATAGCACTAATGGCAACAGGAAGGGGAGGGATTTGAAGTGGCTAGCTAGACACAGCGATAGGCTGATTGTGAGCTGTCCATCACAGTGACATCACGGGACTTCCTTTATGGGCGGTCGTGTCCCATAGGACCGCCCCCTGGGTTCTACCTGCCGCCATTTTGGCATGCATGTGGTCCCAGGCGGGAGGGGGCTAGCAGCCACTTGGCCCCAGGCCAGGAGAGGCCCGCCTCTTAAAGCTATAAGCCGGTGCCCAACACTTCTCCTCAGTGGTCTTGCACAACCCAGGTATAGGAGACCTGTCTGCCCTGAACCAACTCTTGGACCAGTTCAAGTGAGGACTGAAATTCAAATTCAGTCTTTATGCATTTATGAGGTTATGTGAAAGTAACCATGATAGTGACATAAAGACAGGTAGATACTGAAAGTGATTACAACAGTGATATAACAGTTGTTTCCATTACATGGAGTTCATTTCACTTAGCATCATCTTATGCATTCAAAGGGGCATAGCAATTAGGCTCTTGTGATCCTCTGCTGTGAATAGCCTAAACCTGTGCTAATTATTCCCTATAAGGGAGACTAATAGAGTCCATGTTTCTTTGGGTCTGGCTCACTTCACTTAGTATAATTTTTTCCAAGTCTTTCCATTTCCTTACGAATGGAACAAAGTCATTCTTTCTGAAAAAGGCATAAAATTCCGTTGTATATATGTACCACATTTTCCTGTTCCTTTTGTCTACTGAGGGACATCTGGGTTGGTTCCATATTTTAGCTATGACAAATGTGCTGCGATGAACATTGTTGTGCTTGTGGCTTTAGTGTGTTCTTGTTTGTGGTCTTTTGGGTAAATGCCCCAAAGTGGGGCTTCTGGGTCATAGGAGAGCTCTGTGCTTAGCCATCTGAGGAATCTCCATACTGCTTTCCAGAGTGGCTGAACCAGTTTACATTCCCACCAACAATGAAGTAGGGTTCCCTTTTGGCCAGATCCCCTCCAACATTTGTTATTGTTAGTTTTCTTGATAATGGACATTCTTCCTGGGGTGAGGTGGAATCTCAATGTTGTTTTGATTTGCATTTCTTTTATGGCCAGTGATGTAGAGCACTTGTTCATATGTCTCTTGGCCATTCTCATTTCCTCATCAGAGAAGTCTCTTTTTAAGTCATTAGCCCACTTGCTGGGGCTGTTGGTTCTTTGTGGTTTTGTTTTTGAGGAATTTAATGTTTTTAGTTCTGCATATATTTTAGATATGAGGCCTTTGTCAGTTGTATGGCCGGTAAAGATCTTTTCCCAATCTGTGGGCTTTCTGTTTATCTTGTGAGCTATGTCCTTTGCCCTGCAGAAGCTCTGCAGTTTAATGCAGTTCCATTTGTCCATCCTTTCCTTGATTTGTAGCATTTCTGAGTCTCTGTTAAGGAAGTTTCGTCCTGTGACAAGGAGCTCAACTGTTTCTCCTACTCCTTCTTTTAGTGTTTTCAGGGTATCTGTTTTTATTTTCAACATGCAATGTGAAACTGTAGCTTCCATTGTTGATGATCCTCTTGTATCCCCTTCCTGTGGTTGTACCCGCACTATCACTGTATCTCATCTGAGAAAACTGGATACTGTATATACTGGTATTAGAACTAGGGAAGTGAAAGGGAATGACAAAATCGAGAGACAGAGGATAAAAAGACAAATGACTACAAAAGCAATACTTGCAAAACCATTTGGTGTAAACCAACTGAACAACTCATGGGGGGAGAGAGAAAGGATGAGGGGGGAGGAGGGGATTGAGGGAGGAGGTAACAAATAGTACAAGAAATGTACCCAAGGCCTAACGCATGAAACTGTAACCCCTCTGTACATCACTTTGACAATAAATAAGAAAAAAAAAGTTGAAAAAAATGTCAAATTAAAAAGAAAGGTAGATAATGCACAGGGTAAAACAAGTATTCCACTATAAACTTTGTCTTGGATGAAGGAAGAAACATATACACATAAATGTCTGTGTATTATATAATGTACATGTATGCATGTATACATATGATAAATATGTATATGCTACACGTATATGTATGTCAACCAATATATGTGTGTATTTGATTTGTACAAGTCAGCATCAGTTGTAGATAGTTTGGGAGTGTGTGTATGTGTGAATTATCTACTGTAATTCTTAGGTTGTAAAGAATATGCACATGCATTTGTGTAACATGCACACATGCATATATATTCACACATAACATGTATATATGTGTAGACATGCACATGTGTATATTTGTATGAACCACTCTCCTGAGCCTCATGAAAGCAATGCAGATTGAATGAGTGTTTTCTTTTTCTTTTAACGTAGGAAGCTGACATCTTCTAAGGCTCTTGAGAAAATGTCTGTTTTCAGTGTCCAGCAGGATCAAATGTAATGGAAACCATAAAAACAGATGTGTGTACTCTAGGGGGAACCCAGTGATTTTTGTTTCTAAGTTCAGTAGTTATGCCATATGATTTAATGTAATATAGATTTTTTTCTGAGGAGTCACTTTTCATAAACTGTCCTCTGGGGTCCACAACCTCTTAAGAAAATGCTCTTGATTGATCTCTCAGAGAGAGGTGGAAGGTCTAAGGGCTTTGGTATCTTGATGTTAAGCACACAGAATATTCTATTCTCTTTCAATTAAATGCCCCTTCTCATCCCCTGCCTGAGTGCCAGCTTGCTCCGTTACTGTTCTTACAGCTTCATATGTCATCAAGTATTTCTGCCCTGAGAACATTGGAATACATCAGCTTGAGTTCTATAACTGACCTTATTTAGGAATACCTAGGTAATATACTCAGTTGAAAATGTTGTCCAGTATGTACATTTCAGATAGAGTTAGAGGTACATAATTTTTGTTGAGTAATATTCATGCACGAAGCACAGTGATGATAATTTTTAATAGCCCGTTTATTCAATTTCCCCAAGATTGCGGCATTAGGTCAAACAGCAAAAAAAAGAGCCTTATAATGAAGGCTTGGATTTATCATTTTGACATCTATACTTAAACTGTTGCTGGATTTATACTCTAGGGAGGGAGAATCCTGGGAAACATTGTGTTTAATAGGCACCTGATGTGGTCAGAGCATTCCTAGGAAAACCTTTGTTTACAATACCAACAGCATGAAATGGAATAGGAATCCATACATATGTACATACGTTCTTGGCTAGGAACCACATTTCTTTTCCTTGTGGAATTTTTTGTTTTGAAGTTCAGCAACTCCTGTAATATGGATTGATTTAAATCTGCTAGTGGAAAAGGCAAAAGTTTATTTACACAACAACATCACTTCCTTAAGAGACAAAGTGAAGGCTTGGAATAAGACAATCTGCCTCTCCAGTAGATGTTGACCTGGAACATGACAACAGCAACAAAAGACATGGGGTTTTTGTTGTTGTTGTTGTTGTTGTTGTTGTTGTTGATTTTAAGTTTCCTTAAATGACTGGACAAGCTCACCAACCAGCACAGTGTTAAATTGGAACCATAAAACACTTCTAAAATAGGCTTGTTCCTGCTGTGAGATATGTCTGCATGAGGCACAAACTCATTTGACATCTTGTGGTTAGGAAATCTGGAATCCAGAAAACCAATTAGTCCCTCATAGTGGATTGAGGATGGGAGTTGGTATCATAATGAGAGAAAAAAACATGGATCTCACAGCAGGAAGGAAGGTTAGGTGTGCTCTACTCCCTCTTCGTAGCTGACCTGAATTCTATCACCTACATAGCCAGCTTTTCATCTTTTTCTTGCACTTGCTAACAGCAATTCATTTCCATCTGTATTGAGAGACTCTCTCAAACTTTTGCAGGTAGTCATAGATGTTAAACTGTGGGAGAGACAAAATAAATGTGTCTCAGACTCATCATACACATCCTAAAGAAATACAAGATGTAAATCAACAATGCTCAGACATCATAGATATCAAAATATTTAGTATGTCACATTAACTATAGGTCTTTATTCACTCAGTGATTGTTCAGCTATGTTTGTTCAGTACTATGTTACTTAAATTAATTATTCTTTTGTTTTTCTGATGCTGGAATTCGGGCTTGAACTTAGGGACCAGTGTTCTCCATTGTCTGGTTTATTCAAAGCCAGTGCTCAACCATTTGAACTCTGGGTCCACTTCCAGATTTCTACTGTTTAACTGGAGATAAGAGTCTTAAGGACTTTGCTGTGGGGGCTGGTTAGAATGGTGCTCCTCAGATCTCAGCTTCAATGTGTAGCTAGGACTATAGGCCTGAACCACTAGTACTAATTCCTGTTTACTGAGGGCCATGAAGAAGAGCTTCATGACTTTAATTGAACCATTGTTTAACTGGAAAGCTAACACTATTCTTCAGATAATAGTTCCATGGAAATACATAAGCACTGAATAAGCGAAGATCTGGAGAGGGTTGGAAAATTATGAAATGTTTCCCATTAGAGATATTAACTCTTTCTGGGTTATTAACTCTTTCTGGGTTGTAAAACGAGTAGATCTTTCTTATGTAAATTTGATGAGGATAGACCTTATCCAGAGCCAGATTGCTTTACCCCCAAGAAGTTTACATAGTAGAGGGGGAATAAAATCTGCTCGATCGAAAAGAAAACCATATGATGCTTACTTTAATTTTTATGTAGAACATGAGAACCTGTGGGTAATCAATAAAGATAACATTATGGAAGTGGTCTAGTAAATAATTTTCTTCTAAAGAATGCTGAGGCTTTGGAGCAGGATTGCTATTTAGCTGACATCCTCTCCTGGGATTTACTAGCCAATTAATCTCACTTGTGGGTGCTTATGTTACAAAGTTCATGAAACAGCTATGTAGTCAAGCTGTTTCAGATTTGGGGAGATAGTATTCTAGGCAGTAGTCCTTATTTAAACCAAAGCTAGGACATAAAAAATAAAACATATGGATGCCAGCTAGTAGTTTTGAGTAAAATTTACTCAAAAGACAGTGGTAAAGGATAAGGTCAGGTGATAAAATAAGATTAGAGATTCAGGTAGTCCTCCCTGTCATTACATAGAAAGAAAGTCATGATTTTTAGGCAGTATGGAGATGCTACATAACAGGATGACCAAATGTGTGTGATCTGAACTGCATCCTGCTCTAATTTTATGGTTATTTGGTGATGAAGAAATTAGAAAGCCGGAAGATTAATTAGAAGATATAGACAGAGACAGTAAAGAGAAAGATAGAGGGGGGCGGGGGGAGAGAGAGATGAGTTGGTATCCATAACAATTATGTACAAGACAGACTCCATTGCATTTAGGTAAGGAAAATAAGAAGCTCTGCGATAGTAAAAATGATTTGTAGCCACCAGGTTCAGAAAATGAAAATTAAAAAGTGCTATGAAGGCTGGAGAAGAGTGAACAGAATGGAATTTTGTTTCCTTATAGTGTTTGTTAGGTTCAGAGCCAGTATTTTAATTACTAGTATTCAGTTAGGGGAAAGACAGTTTTATGTATAATATTTACACATAAAACACTGTTGTTATTGCCACTCATTGTATTCTCATTTACAAAGAGAATTCTTGACAAAAGGACTGAGAGGTAGGTCATTTGAATATTTAAAACATCTTACTTTCAACTGATTAACTTTTAATTTCAATTTATTATGTTGTAGAGTTGGGAAACATAATATTTGAACAAGAAAATACTCATTGTTGAACTTTTCCTCTTAAGTATTTTAATTTCCCCCAAATATCCCTTTTTACTTAACACTAAAAATTATTGTATCAGCTCTCACTACTTTTGGGGGTCATGATATCAAGTCATCTTGGTATCAAAACTGTTGAATTATGTGATGTGAATTAGAAACGGAATAAAAAAATCATATTGACTTCAAGTTTCATCATAAGTTTCTAAATTAGTAGATCTACACTAGTAGATCAAATTCTGGTCTGTTTTAAAATTCCTTATAAGAACATTATCCAATGTTAGGTACCTTCTAAATTGATGCCATAGGAGGCACAACTTATAAATGAGTGTTCTCCAAAATAAATGAATACTAATTTGGTTCTAATTGTGCTTCCAGTTCTAACCATCAAATTTGAGAGCCAGAATTTCCAGTTAATAACACGACTGAGATATAATTGAACTAATCCATAGTATAAACTCTGAACAGAAATTTCTATAGACAATACATTACATATTATGAAGAAAGAGGACAGAATTGGCATACATATTTAACTTACAGGAGATATCTTTGTAGTTTAAAGTGGTATACATTTATTCTTCCATGGTACTCCTTTCTAAGAACAACTCTTAACCTTTGGGGATAGTGCAAGAAGCAACCCCCCTCTCCTAAAAATGTGGTAAGGAGAAGGACTTATTTGGGAGGCCAGACCAGAAGTGAATAGCAGAATGAAATCGTACCACTCACAGCCTGCAGAAGAGAATCTATTTTTAGATGTTTAACCTAGCAACAAAGAGGAGCCCAAAGAGCTTGTTAACCTCCCAGATAGAATGACGATTCCTATGACATTAGATTTGAACAACAACAACAAAATCTACAGCCAAAGATGACTTTTAGGGAACTAAAGCCAAAGAAAGTGCTGTCCTTCCTCATAAGTTCTGTTTCCTACTCCTGGAAGAGAGCTGTATCCGGGTATATGGGGAGGTGTTGAACCATTAGAAGATCAACCTGTAACATGAAACATGGTCCAGGAATTCTCTTGAATCGTGTACCCTTTGACTCTTTTTCCTTCTTTTTGGGAGACTTGACAGAAGTACTGTTAGAATAATCATTACTCAAATGCAAAAACATTTTTTTAAAAGTTTATTTTCCTACACTGGCAGGAGAAATACTCCCACAGCAAGAATTCCTTATCCCCATCACTGATGGTCATCACAGTCCGTGAGGTGCAAACCCCTTCTATTCCTTCATGAAGTACTACCAAAGACCAGTAAGAGCCCAGCAATACCAGTTACACCAATCTGACCAAAGTAACAATTAAGAATCTGTAAAAGTAAACTGTCATTGTTCAAAATACAATTGGACCAGTAAATAGAATACTTAAAATAATAATTATTAATAATAATAATCTAAAACCCCGAAATTTGGTGAAACCTGCAGATTGATGAAGTTGTACAAACCACAAAACAGGAAACTCAATAACAACTGCGAAGATATATCATTATTAAGTTTATGAAACTTAAAAAGCAAAGAAATACAATGAAAGTAGAAAGAGAGCAATTACATATCCCATATAAAAGGACTAGAAATCAATGGAATTGAACATAGGAAAGCAATGAAAAAGAATCGATGAAATAAAAAGCTTACTTTTTAGAAAAATTCAATAAAATTTATAAACTGCTGGTATGACTGATTAAAAATAAAAGGAAACACAGATTATAGCTATCAAGGGTAAAATATGGGCTATTACTACAGATCTCACAACTATTAAAAATAATAAGGGAATAACTGTGAACAACTTTCAGTTCATAAATTCATGTAAATATTTCAGGGTCATAAATTCAGGAACTGCCTAAATGGACCAATTCCTTATAAACTGAAAAACAACCAAAGTTCAAGCAAAATAAAATAGATAGTTTAAAGGACACTACCCTGTACAAAGTTAATTTCACAGTTATCATGCTTTTCCTACCTCACAAAACAATCTCCAAAAATCTCTGCAGAGTTTCTGTTAAATGTATGACAAATATACACCAACTTTGTTATTTCTATTCTTAGCATAGAAAAAGATATCAAACTTTCCCATTCATTTTTGAAAGCACTACTTGCCTGTTGCCAAAGCCAGACAGAGTTAGTAAAAAAGTAAATAAATAAAAAGGTTTTCTTTTAGGTTGTTTGTTCAACTGCATTGATTACCCTGGCTGGGCCAAACATATGACCTTGGAAATAAAGAAGATAAAGGATCATTTTGACAATCTGAAGAAGTAAGAGAACTTACTGAACTACACAGAGTCTTTGTGAGGAAGGAGTAGGGAGATAGTCAGGTCCTGGGATTGAAAGCACGTTCAGTGTTTGAAGAGGCAGTGTAGGAAGAAGTAGGCAAACTTCACAAGGCAAACGGCACCAACACCCTTATACAAGATAGATGAGGATTCTGGCAACCCCGAGGAATCTCATCAGTGCTAGGTGGTTTCAGAGAACTCAGTTGTATAATGCTTGGCTGACCTGCACAAATAAGTTTACTGAAGTCCTTTCATGAATAAAACATAGCTCTAATACTTAAGGGTACCGTACTGAGCCTGTAGATTTGCCCTTGACCTATGACTTGCAGCTGGAGGAGAATGGTACTGCGAAGTAAGAAAGCAGTAAGATCTATACACAGACTGGTTTTGTCTTTGTTTCCCTGACTATGTACTATGAAATCTGTAATACTTGTTGAACAGATCTGAGTGGAGAAAAACCCGTCACGTATGATATAGAACAGTTTCATGAGCCAGATACATTTTCTTCTGAGTCACCTTTGTAGTCAGACTTCCCCATGCCTTAACTTTGCTAACATTGCCCTCTGTCATTGTGCCTTTTGCTGTGGTGATATCAGTGGTATCACAGAGCACCTAGCTTTTGGGTTCCAATTATTTGTGCTCTCTGAGGTCTTCTGTAAATAGTCTACTTTTGTAGCAGGAAAGCAGTGTAGGTAGGGTGTAGATAAATACATGTGCCTGTGTTCCTGTAAGCCTTCGGTTTGGGGCCCTACATTTATTTTATTTTATTGTAAAGGTGATGTACAGTTACATAAGTAAGGCAATGAGTGCATTTCTAGTCAAACATTGTCACCCCATCCCTCCTTTCCTGTCGTTTTCTCTTCCCTCCCACTCCTCTACCCCCCAGATTGTAAAGTTCATTTCCAACATAGTGTCTTGTGAGTACTGCTGTTGTGTTGGTTCACCCTTTGTCCTTTGTCGCACCATTTTATTATTCCCCTTCCCTTCCCCAAATCAGACAAACATATATGGAAGACAGAGGGTACCAAATTTAAAAAGTGACAAGAGGAGGAAAAAAAGAAAAAAAGAAAAATCTTCACACAGTATATTTTGTGTAATTTTCACAGATCCTCAAAACTTATGAAGTTTTTTTGCTATAAATATAAATGCAATTCTTAGCTTCTCAGGCTGAAGAAAAACCTGTGGCAATTTATATTTTGGCTCTCTGCTGTAGTTTACCAATCCTGGAACCATTATGTCTCAGGCACATAAAATCTCCCCTGTAACATGTAAGTTTCTTTTATTGTGGATGATTTTCATAAGGATTATTTTAGAAAATATTTTTATTGTAAGTATTAAATATATAGGATGTTATTTAATAAATTTCTGCATGTGGTATGTGCATCAGGAATTGAAGTAAACTTCTTTACTAGCATAATTACTACAAAAAAGTAGTTAAGAATGTCTCCATGGCATCTCATTTCTTTATATTACAAATAATATTTAAAATTTGAATATTTTGTTTTAGAGAGATATTTCATGATGTTCTCTGTTTTATCTTCCTGAGGTAAATGTTATTATTTTATTATTCCTATTTTACTCATGATAATGCTCAGTCCTGAGAAGCTGAGGTAATGTACTTAGGGGATTTAATTGATGATAAATTATAAATGTAAACCTTGGCTACCACTTACCTGAAGCCAAAGGCTGTTGACCATTTACTATGAGTATCTGACCTCTCTAATTTTGTCTTCTGGAAAGTTATTTTCTGGAAACTGTTCCCCAATCTCCAATATAGATAGAATATGTTAAGCTTTTACAAAAAAATTGTAACGTTTTTGTAATTGCTTTCCCTTTGATACCAAGTAGTGGCATTTTTATTTCACCAAAGTCAATTCCGCAATCAAGTTTCTTCAAGTTGGTGCTACCAAGTACCAGGTTTTAATAATATTAAAATGAAACAGACTATGGCTAGGAATATTGACTTTGTTTTTCATAGATATCTATAGTTTTTGAGTGAGGATAATATGAATTCTATAATTAGTAGATCATAGGATATGTGTACAAGAAGTTTTATAATCTTTGTGTTTACTGGCTCTTCAAATTATTATATTTGCTTTATTTTTAAAGCATGTGGAGTGTATATAAAAACTTCTTGGTAAATAGATTTTATTTTTCCTTAGGGTGTATGCTCAGTAATTTGTTATTTCAACATAAAAGGGATGTTTAGAACTCCCAGCTAGATTAAATGAATACCACATTTTCATCTACCAAAAAAGTTCTAAGCTAAGTTATAACAAAGAAAAATTCACAAAGGTTTTTTTTATTATTTTAATTGAAGATTCCAATAAGCTACCATGAGCTTGGTACCAGTAAGTGCCTTTCTATTTAAAGAACTGCTCCAGAACCCAACTGTTTTAGACAATTTACTTTCCACTCTAAAACCAATGTGAATGTCAGGTGCTTTCCCCAGCAATACCACCTAATGGTAAATGAGCAGATTATCTCTCTCTCTTCTCAGCTCTTCCTACATGTGGCATCACACTTCTATTTTAGCTTTGTATTTTACTGCTCAAAAACACTTCCGTTTTCATATCCATTCCCCTCATTCTGAGCCCATTAATCCAACACAATCCTAATGCATTGCCAGAAAATAAAGAAGCAAAGCTTTAGGTTTGTCCTGATTCCACCATTTATGTTATAGCCATATCTTTAAAGGCAGGGGTGCTTAGCCTAGGACAATGGTTGATATTTGGTAGGTGGATTAGAAAGTAATTAAACTCAAATATTCTTAAATAATTTTTACTCCTGCCCTGCCCCTGGTAGATAGAGCCTCATTTGAAATGATGCATGTACACGTAAATCATTGAGGGCTACTACACAAAGAAGAGAGTCTGTCTCCCTATTCACGTATCCTGAGTGTATACCTGTCTACCTTTATGGGAAACTGAGGCACAAAGTAATTAAGAAACAAAGTTTATTTGAGCCAATAAGAGCCGCAAACAGGAAAACACAGGTAGAAGCAGAGTTGAATGTGCGCTCCTGAAATATTTTGCTTAGAGGATTTGGACAAGTTGGGTTGTTTTGTTTGTTTTGCTGCGCCTTGGGTTTAAACTCTGAGCCTGGATATTGTCTCTGAGCTTCTTTTACTCAAGGCTAGTATTCTATCACTTGAGCCACAACATCGCTCCCAGCTTTTGCTGAGTAGTTTATTGGAGTTAAGTGTTTTATGGACTTTCCTGCTTGAGCTGGCTTCAAACCACTATACCCATATTTCAACCTCCTGAGTAGCTGGATTACAGGCATGAGCCATTGGCACCATGCTTGGACAAGTATTAAAAACAAAACCACAAGTGACAGGAATTCAAATCCATTGTTTCTCAACAATTTTGACTAGGTAGAGTGGAGGTCTTGTACAGAGGAATTGACTAATTCAAAGAACATATGTGACATAGTTTTCAGAAAGCTATGAGAAGGAAGAAAATAGGAATGAAAAAATCCTTGAGAAGGGTAGGGATGACCACGGTAACTGATGGGCTTGCAAAACATCGATTTCATGAAAACTATATCTCAGCAAGTAAAACTATAGGATCCAGCGAATTTTGGCCCAGTGGTGTTTCCATATCTGCCAAGAAAGAGTTGCACTGGGTCACAGGCTCTCTGTTATAGTCAGGAATAAAGCAAAGGCTCTCATTTGCTCTCAGCTGGAAGTTTGGGTTTACTTCACCCTGCTTTATCTCTTAATATTAATTGTCTCTACATCCTTCTGGCAATTGTAGATGTAAATTCTTTAAAGATGTACTACAGAACAGTGTGCATAAGGTCTTACAATGAATACCCACCATATTCTTAAATATTATTACATATATGATCTACTACAGCTTTTGATCTGCCTCTCTCTCCTTGTGTTCTTATGGCATTGGGCCCTAAGGTTTCAAAGTATTAAATCTCAGACCAGCAGTCTCAACTTCACTTGGGAACTAAACACAAATGCAGGTTTTCAGTGTCTACTGCTTTTGAGCCTCTGGGTTGTGGTTTTAACAGGTCTTCTAGATGATGCTGACGATTACTGTTGATGCACATCAGAGCTGAGAAGGAACAACACCCATTCTTTATAGTGCCCACATTCTTTATATTGCCTTTTGCTGAGAATCATGTAGGTTGCTTCCAGCCATTTTCTGTTTCAAAATGCTCTAGGTGATGATCTTTTAAAATATATATATATATATATATATATATATATATATATATATTCCTTTATAGAGAGATGACTAGAAATCTGTCAGACTACTTTCCAATTATAACAATAACTATGGAATATGGAGATATAACCAACATATATGAGATTTTTTTCTTGTACATCTACAGTTGTTTCCCAAGAGATGTTTTTGTTACTATAAGAGTCAAAATTTTTATATTGTTTTTACTATAAATTACAAACATGCATGCTTGTAAAATGTCTCAAATATTCGCAAAGCAGAATACAAAACCATCTCTACCAAAGAATTAGATGCCACTTACTTAAAGCTTACTGTGCCTAACAAAATTAATTTTGCTGGGGAGCAAAGTATTATTCTCGTTGTGTAGATAAGGATGTGGGGGAGACAGGCTCAGCAGGTCTCATTATCTCACTGTGAAATGATTATATAACTACATACAATCATAACAAATTATTATAAGCCTAAGAAATGCACTTTAACATGTTCTTTTCAGAAATGTGTAATTAAATTGCCTAGGTGTCTAGAACGCTTCTTTTTACTTGATGACAGTGTTCTAAGAATATACTTCAGAATGCTGTGTTCCTAGATAAATATTTTTACTTATTGTATAATGACAAATTTGGCTGGTCATTCTGTATATTTAATAGAAAACCAATAAATCACACGTGAGTTTTGGTCAGAATGGAAATGATTTCTATCGACCCAGGCTTATAGGTTAATAAAGACGGATGTTTATTGCAGGATATAATTGTATACTAAATATATTAACAGATTTCTGCCGAATAGCAAAACTTGTGTCCTGCAGGTCCCTAAGATGAGTTGTCTGTTTCATGCTATTGAGTCTATGATTTATGTTTAGTAGATACAACGTTCCATGCCCATTTGCCGTATCAGAATTTTTTTTTTTTTCTTGCCAGTCCTGGGCCTTGGACTCAGGGCCTGAGCACTGTCCCTGGCTTCTTTTTGCTTAAGGCTAGCACTCTGCCACTTGAGTCACAGCGCCACTTCTGGCCATTTTCTATATATGTGGTGCTGGGGAATTGAACCCAGGGCCTCATGTATATGGGGCAAGCACTCTTGCCACTAGGCCATATCCCCAGCCCCACATATCAGAATTTTTTGTAGGAGTTGGGGCTTGTCCCTAGGCTCTGGCTGAGTATTTGTAAAGCAGATTGGATTTTTTTTTCTTCTTTTATCAAAAATGATTGCTGTTTTTTAATGGCTCATCATAATTTATTTTATGTTAAAATGTACAGATTTTTTTGTTTTTGTTGTTTTTTTTTTTCTGAAGTAACTGACTAAATAGAACAGATAAATACAAGGGCATCGCTGGTTCCTATTTTATACAAGGATTACGCCTCTCCTGCTTGGCCCTTACTGTCACCCTGTACAGGTACAAAGGCTACAAAAAGGAAGCAATATGAACAGACACAAATAACTTTTTTTGCTTTTGTACATGCTGGTGTTTTTTTAATTGAGCAGAGACCACTAAAGAGATTAGTGTTATAAATGAATATATAAATAATTCACGTGTAAACTCCTCATTGTGGTGGTATGATTTACTGAAGACTGAGAATCTTCTTTAATAACAGTTGCTTTCTAGTCTGTTCTTCTGACTTTGTTGTATTTGTGGCAGGATATCAGCTGGTATTGAAATGGCCCAAGAGCAGGTACACCTCAAAGCTATGTTAATTTTTGTTATGCATAGACATTTCTTTATGATTTATATGCAGTGGTTTCTAAAATGACTCAAGTTGGCTTCCAGAAAAAATTAATGTAAAATTGGACAAGCATAGACAAAAATAGAAGGAAACCATTTAAAAGTATTACAGACACCTGGGAGATATTAAATCTAACAGCTGGGCTATGTCTCGATAGCTAAACCAAAAATGGAAACTTATTGATTTATAAACTTTTTATCATGGATATAGAAAGCACATATAATTATCAGAAGAGGCAACTTTTTTCCTAGCTCTAAATGAAGAATGCACATGTGATGCTGGATATTGATAGAAATAGTATAACCAAAACAAAACCAAACATTTTGCCAAATGGTTCAGAAAATCAAGATGTGCAATGAACCCTTGTGATTGACATTTATACCAGGATAGATATTCTATTTGGGCTGATAGTTTACAATGAAACCAAATACTGTTTCTTTCTGTCTTGTGTATATTATTTAATCTTCCCAAAAGTCCAGCACATGCATATGATATTGTTTTACTGTTGGAAAATTTTTGGTGTGTGTATAGAGATAACTTACAATTTCCTTAAGATAGCAAATGGCATTTTTAACTGTAGTAACAGTGTTATTATGTTCCAGCTTCCATGTACTTCTGAGTAGTCTGCCCTCTGATGACATAAACTAAAGCAATAAATTATACCTAGTGGAGAAAAAAAGGTGAAGAGCTAGTATTTACATTTTCCCAGTCTCTTTCATTGCTAGGTCAAGTGTCCTAATTATTTTGTTGTTATGGGATGACATGCCTAGCCTCTCCTTGTTAAGCGGTTGTTGTATATTATTGGTTAAAAGAAACCTCTCTGCTTTTGTGTCTTGTCTGAGAGCATGTACAACAACAAAGTATGTGTTTTGAAAGGACATGAAAACAAAAAGAAAGATGAAGTTGTTTTCTTATGCTCCCTCAAAATAGAGCTCACCCCTTTTATCATAAATGTGAGTCATGAATTATCTAAGGAAGAATAAATGTTCTTTGTCCCTAACCACTTCATTAATCACATTAAATAAGTGGGCAAATAATTGGTGAAAAACCCAAGAGTGCTGGCCCGTGTGGTATAAAAGACAGAGCTGGAACCTGGAAAAATTTTAAAACAGATGTTCCTAGCTGAGTGCCTCATCTATAAAATGACATTAGGTGATGGTCTGCATGTATCACCTAATTTTAAGCAGGGCTGCATCCTGATGGGTCTGCCAGAATGAGTGATTCCCTAAAGTAGCTTGAAATATTGACCTACTGCAATTGTTTTTTGTTGTTGTTTTGTTTTTTCTTTCATCTCTTCATTGTAAAATGGCTCATGTTTGTAAGTAGAACAGTTTCATTTGAGGTCAGCATCATTTTGCTCCTACTGTTGGCGACTTGGAGCAGTATAAAAAATGCAGATGAACACTTCACCTGAGATGTGATAGTGTCCACACCATCTAATAAGAAAGAGTGAGTGGTAGGGCTGGGGATATGGACTAGAGGCAAGAGAGCTTGCCTTGTATACATGAGGCCCTGGGTTCAATTCCCCAGCACCACATATACAGAAAACAGCCAGAAGTGGCGCTGTGGCTCAAGTGGCAGAGTGCTAGCCTTGAGCAAAAGGAAGCCAGGGACAGTGCTCAGGCCCTGAGATCAAGGCCCAGGACTGGCCAAAAAAAAAAAAAAAAGAGTGAGTGGTAATCTTGAACTTTAAAGAAGAAGTAAGAGGCAAGAACATTACCATGCTATCATTACAAACCATTCTAAATTCTTTAATATCTTGGTTTCCAGAAGCAAAATACTCTGTGGCTTGTTCTGCCCAATAGAAATACAGTGTAGGTCCCGGGTATATTAACCATCACACTAGCCATATTTAATAAAGCATAAAGAAACAAAATTGATTTTAATAATTTGGGGTGAATAAAACATTCCAACATGTAATCAGTGTTCAATTATTAGCAAGGTAACTTTATTCTTCTCTTATCAAGTCTGTATTTACTGTAGCTTTTTATGTTTCAGAATAATCACAGTTCAAGGACTCAGCAGACTCATGTGTCTGGTGGCTAATCTATTAAAGGGTTCACCTCAGTTCATTGTATCAGTGTTTGGAGTGCAGAGCCTACACGTTTACTCACATACTTATACACATGGACATATGCATAGAAATTTTTACAGAATTGTATATTCAGTTATTTCTCTACCAACCTAAATCTATCTGAAAGTCTGGGAGTGAATCAGGATTTTTAGCACTGTGACAAAATTCCTGAGAATATGACATAAAAAAGGAAGAGATTACTTTGGGCTCTTGGTTCTGGAGGTTTGAGCCCAGTGTCACCTCAGGGCCTGTGGTGAGGAAAAATCTCCTGGTGGCAAGGGTATGTAGAAGAGCAGATTTGCTCACCTCTCTGCACCTAGGTAGCAGAGAGGAAGAGAGGAAATGAAGCCTAGTAATAAAGTTTATCTTTCCAGAGCATGCTTGTACTACCCATTTCCACTACTTGGGCCCTATCTTCTAATTTATACCATCTCTGATACCAAAATTGGAAGCTTAGACCTCAGGTTCCTTTGTGTCCAAAACTAATTTTAGATCAGTTACTGAAGTTTCAATCTGTTACTCCGAATAAGAATGATGACTCATCGCTAATGACATTTCAAAGGCCAGTCTTGCCTGTGACTCTCAAAGATGGACTGTATCTTTTATCCTAGTATTATGGCAACATTCTTCATTTTGTTATCCTTGCATTTCTAGTTGCTAATTCATATTTCAAAAACCACGTAGACCATGTTTTTCTCTATCTACTTGCTGTAGTAGCATTACTATTGGCTTTCTGCCATAGATAAATGCATATATATATATATATATATATATATATATATATTTTTTTTTTTGCCAGTCCTGGGCTTTGGACTCTTTTTGCTCAAGTCTAACACTCTGCCACTCGAGCCACAGTGCCGTTTCTGGCCATTTTCTATATATGTGGTGCTGCTCTTGCCATGAGGCCATGTTCCCAGCCCTTAAATGCATATCTTTTTTTTTTTTTTTGGCCAGTCCTGGGGCTTGGACTCAGGGCCTGAGCACTGTCCCTGGCTTCTTTTTTTTGCTCAAGGCTAGCACTCTGCCACTTGAGCCACAGCGCCACTTCTGGCCATTTTCTGTATATGTGGTGCTGGGGAATCGAACCCAAGGCCTCATGTATATGAGGCAGGCACTCTTGCCACTAGGCCATATCCCCAGCCCCTTAAATGCATATCTTACAAAACTATTTCTATTTAATTTTGTTGCTACTAGTAGAAGTCATTCATAGTAGAAGAGTAGTTTTAATGTTTCCATATCTTATTGTAAGAAATCTATGACATTTTAGAAAGTATTGTATTGTAGATTTCTTTTGACATCATAAGCAAAATATATCATTAGTGCGTTAAATATTATGCATGTTCATATTGGTGTCAAACATACTGAAAATCAGGGTTCGTCACCCAGCCATAATGCAACCCACTCTCTAGACACTTTGTGCTTCATTAATAGTTTCTGTTATTAATGTCTTAAAGATAGCTGTACTGAATTCTTATCTGCCATTTTTCCCTATTAGGATGGTTGCTGTTGTGAGATATTGTACTACTAATGTAAAAATATTCATATCCATGTATATTTAATGATAGCTAATTGCATCCATTTGGGGATTTTAATTAAGACTTTTAAATGGTTGATAATATTCTTTAATTGAGCAGCCAGCGAAGAGGCCACATTCAGTGAATACCTGGCAGGTTTATAATTGAGAAAATGTAAGTTGTTGTTTTTTTTCTTTTGCACGTGCTTCAATTAAACTGGTTTTCCTAAGAGTACATTGAAACTTAGACTTGATAATTGGGAAGTAAGCTTTGGCAAATTCAGTTTAAAACACCAGTTGGAGTAGAGATAGAGGGTGCCCAGGAAAAGAGTACTTGCCACAAGTAGAAAGCATTGTTTGATGTAAGAAAGATTGAGAGGATAATCATCCCTTATCTTGAAATCCAGGGAGATAAAATGACTCCATCTATGTGATCACAAGGGCCACCCTATCTAATAAAGGTTACAATTTTGTGTATCACCAAGGGGGTTCAGAAGATAAAAGGGTACTTAGTGCTCAGCCACTCTGAAACCTGTCCAGCTTTGCGAAATGCTCAGGTTTTTATTAGTGAATACTCTTTCTTCCCTAGACATAACATGTTAATTTGTTTTATTATTTATTCTAACTTTTACTACCTCTTTGTGGGTTGAAGTGGGTTCTCTAAAAATAATATATTGAAATTCCCAACCCAGTGTCTCAGGTGGCAACAGTATTTGGAAATAGGATTTTAGTTAAGATGAGGTCACACTGGAGAAGGTGGACCCCTAAACCAAAGAGTGACTGGTGTCCTTGTAAGAAGATATCAATATGGGCTGGGGATATGGCCTAGTGGCAAGAGTGCTTGCCTCATATACATGAGGCCCTGGGTTCAATTCCCCAGAACCACAAATACAGAAAATGGCCAGAAGTGGCACTGTGGCTCAAGTGGCAGAGTGCTAGCCTTGAGCAAAAAGAAGCCAGGGACAGTGCTCAGGCCCTGAGTCCAAGCCCCAGGACTGGCAAAAAAAAAAAAAAGAAGATATCAATATGATGACATATGCATAGGGAAAAGGCCACAGGACAATAAAGACTGGCAATGGAGACTCTTGGCTATAAATTAATAAATGTCAGAACTGGCTACTTTGCCTCCAGAAGCTAGGAAAACTTGAGCAAATATAGCACCTATGGTTTCAGAGGGAGTATAACACTTCCCCAAACTTAGTTTCATATTTCTAGCCTTCAGAGTTGTGAAATAAGATCTTCCAGTGGTTTGAAGACCCTCTTATTATGGAACTTCAGGCTGGTGGCACTCACAAACTGATATAGCCACTAAGTTCAATGTCTTGACCAAGACTTCCCTGCCCAGTGAGACTCACCTGGCAGTTAAAAGCCTTATGCTTTTACAATGTGTGGAAGGCTGTGTAGAAATGGTGAAGAGAGAGGTTAATGGGGCTCAGACGATACCAACTCATATAAAATAAGAGAAAGTCACAGAGCAGGAAGTATATCTGAAGGAAAGGAGTGATAGAGTTGGACCAGTACATGAAATGAGAAGAAGTAGTTGGGCCATGGTTGATGTGATAGATTGCAAGAGCACAGGACGAGTCAGGAGGATATGGTTATACATATGTAAAGACCACACATTGTACTTAGTGTTCAACACTGGAATGGGCCCAGACATCAGGAAAGGAGGGATGAAATTCAAAGATTCCCCAGGCCCAGAAGGAAGGACAGAACCAGAGAACGATGATGCAGAATTTCCCCCTGTCCAGCTTTTTAGACCATAGTACTTATTATTCCTCAGTGAAGTACTAGCTGGTATTGCTGAATCTTTGAAAATCTCCTCCATGGATGGAGAGGTCACCATTTATCCTGGATTTGTACCTTTGTATTTCCCCAAGGTGGAGAAACAGATCAAGAGTAAAACTGTGCAAATAAGTCATGTGGTTCATGCTTCTAATACTAGCTGCTGGACAGGTTGGGGCCAGGGGTGTGATGATTCCAAAACAGATCAGGCAGAAACATGCAGAAGACTCATGTACATACTCCCATTGGGAAGGAAGAACCTATCTGAAAAGACAACTGGCTAAATCAGTGTCAGTGACATAGTTCACTTATCTGCCTGGCAAGTGAAAGTCCCTAAGTTCAAACTCCAGTGCCTTCAAAATGGAAAAGGAAATATGATAGATTGTGCATGTGAGATGCAAAGTAAGAGAGGATATGAGGAATACCTCGAAGAGGTAATATTAGGTGATCAACTTCATGTGTGAAAATATTAATTAGCAAAATAAATTAAAATATTAAAAGTAAATTGTTCTTTTGATGTGGAGGAATAATTATCTTGTAATAGTGCATTTAACAAGTGAACAGAACAAGGCATGATGTTAGGCTTCTAGAACATCAAGTTCTTAGGAGGTGAGAGTAGAAGGATTGCACCTGGAGGCATATCCAGGGAAAAACAAAACACAAACAAGACCTTATTTCAAGATAAACACACATTGCATACAGCAATAATTTCACTTAGGAAATATACAAGGAGGATTACCATCCAAGGCTTGCATTGTATAAAAAGTGGGGATCTCTAATTAAAAAATAATTAATGCTCAATGAGTTGGGGTGTGACTCAAGTGATCCAGCAACTGTCTGGTAAGCATGAAGCCTTGAGTTCAAAACCCTGTATTCATTCTCTCTCTCTCTCTCTCTCTCTCTCTCTCTCTCTCTCTCTCTCTCTCTCTCTCTCTCTCTCTCTCTGTGTATGTCTCTCTCTCTTTTACACACACACACACACACACACACACACACACACACACAAATAATGTAATTGAATACACTCCTAATAGGTATAATGAGGGAAGAGCATGCAAACCAGTAGTCACACTGTGTGCAAATGCAAGCAGGCCTGGTCTGAATATGTTTATGTATGATACTTAGGCAAAGAAACATAAAAGAGAGAAGAAAATTAGATAGTTTTTAATCCAGCAGGCAAGAGACTGATTGCAGGGGTGGTTGTTTGCCTGGAGTACAAGTAGCTCACAGCACCTGGGGTATAACATTGTCTGTCTGTGTGCACATTCCTCAAGCATTTTGTCAAATGAAGACTAGCTTTTTGGTTACTGGGGGAGGATGCAGAAGGCAAGCAGGCTACATCGAGAACATACTTCCATCTAATTTCTTAAAATCAAAATCCCATACCCTATTATACATTAGCTATGCAAAAATGAAATTGAGTAAAACAGAAAGATAGAAACCTTCATGTCTTCTAAACAAAGACCACACATTCAAGATTACAGATTGTGTCCTTGGGGACATTGTTTTAATGATTGGTGTAGCCTAATTTATCATGGCCAACACAACAGAGAATTTGTTTTATGAAAAGAATCATCATATGCACAATTGATACTATGCATTTTTCCTACCAGTTTCATGATTTCTTTTTTTTTGCCAGTCCTGGGCCTTGGACTCAGGGCCTGAGCACTGTCCCTGGCTTCTTTTTGCTCAAGGCTAGCACTCTGCCACTTGAGCCACAGCGCCGCTTCTGGCCGTTTTCTGTATATGTGGTGCTGGGGAATCGAACCTAGGGCCTCGTGTATCTGAGGCAGACATTCTTGCCACTAGGCTATATCCCCAGCCCATCATGATTTCTTATACATTCAATAAACCCTAAAAGGATAATTCACCCCCATTTAATAAGTAGCTCCAAGTGCTCCAACAAAAATATATTTACATTTGTCTCATTTTTATTTCTTGTTATCTCTGCACCAGCTCAGTTATCCTAATTGCTTTCTAATTTGTATATGTTTGGGCTCTTTAAAAATTTAAACTATGAAACCTTTTTTCAAAGGCTTTAAATATGGAGCTACTCTGCCAGCAAATGGATTCGTGTCAGCTAGTAGCATTGTAATGCATATTTGAAGTACAAAATTATACTCTTGTCTTTACTTACTTGGGATTTTAGATAACTTCTACAGAACACAAGTACTATGAATTTGTACTTGTTTGCTTTGCTGGAGAAATACTGGCAAATGCATATTCAGAGATATAGTGATAATGGTGTTTCCATGGCAACAAGCAGGAAATCATAATATTTATATCCATCTATTATGTTTAGTTTATTTTAGGGAATGCTGTTAAAATGACAAAATAGATGATTTTATTTTCTCAAATAACTATATTATGGTGGATTTTTATTTGTTTCTGGGTTAAACTTTTTAAAGGTTTATTTCATGAAAAGTAGCAAGAAATCAAATAAAATGTCATTTTAATTATTCCCTATAAATTGTAAATTACATATATCCAACTGTTTGGGAAATGTTGAATTTGAGCTATATGCCATAGTAAGACCATCCTAGCATTAAATTTAAGAAGAATTGTATGCATTTTTCTACATTTCACAATTATGAGGCTTAAAAAAAACTATTTGCTTTGTATGCTATATCTCTCTTAAAATGATTCAAAGGATGGGTAGCTGAGGAATAGAAACAGTGATATAAGGTAGCAATCTCAGATATTGTCAGTCTTCTAGCCCTATATTATAGATGTTGCTATTTGTAAGTTAATGTTGGGGTAACAATGTATGTGATAACTTATTGACAACACTTAATGTTTTTTTATATACCCAGTACATGGAAAGCACTAGCTCTGTGGATGTCAGCAATGTTTTAGCAAAGTACTTATAGTTCTACATTTAACTAGAGGACATGGGTGCTAAATTAATAAACAGAAACACATTCTGACACAGTATGCAATGGATTTGAAGAAATACACAGCTATACAGGATGATAGAAATACTAGCAGGACCCCATTAAAGCTGGTTATGGGACTGTGAACTTTCAGTTTGGAAGTTCTGTCTCACTGATCTGTACCTTGGCTCTTCAGCTCAAAGCCCAGAAGCTTCTGTGCAGGTGTTAGCACTAATTGTTGAGACACAAAACCACAGAAATGCATGGAAGATGCAGCAGTTCCTGTTCACATTCTTCCCCAATGCATGCCTCCTATTTAACCTCAGACGCATTGATAAGATAGCTTTAAAAAGTATATGAATTATTGTAAGAATGACCAAGTAATCATGGCTTTCCAATGGGTCTTGCTAGGAAGTATCCATTTGAACTTTGTAGGAGTGGTTTGTTGTTGTTTTTTATCAAGGTCGAGGAGGAATCAGAGGCTTCCACTTTGACCTGGCTGTGGTGTTTCTTCTGATTCTTTTCCATATTGGAAATCTCAGATATCACACCTATCAAGTGGGCCACATTACACAAAATATAACTGTTTGCCCTTGGTTTGCTTGTGTGACAATTGGGGACAACAGTATCTGTACTGATTTTCTCACAGATTTGTTATAAGGGTCTTGTGAGATAAAATATGATCATCTCCAGATGATCTTATATATTTACGTCATTATTGATCCTTTACAAAGTGACCTTCTTGTCACTTGCTAGGAAAGTATTTCTTTCACATAGTTTGGCAAATAAGGTTTGAGGTCTCTTTCTCTCTTACTTCAATAAAATCTTGGAGTATGAATAGGTCAATTAATTAAAAGAAAAGCAAATCTAATTACATTCCCTGGGTGTAACAAGGTTAATCATGCACTATCAGCTAATAGATGCTCTTGCCACCTGTGAACTGTGTAGAAATAGGCTCCTAGTGAATCACTTGAAGAAATGTTGTCTATTAATAAGGCAATGTTAAGGCTTCTCTATTTGACCTCCCGCCCCCATCCCCTCATTCTCTCCCCTCTCCTCCTCATTCTTTCCCCTCTTTCCTCCCCTTCTCCTTCTCATCTATTGATCTTTTCATTTCTGTGTGGGTGTGTGTAGAGTTAGGAGCATGACTGCATTATTGTTATTTTAAAAAATATTTTATTATCTTCAAGCACTTATACAAAGGAGTTACCCTTCCACAAAACAGTTTATGATTATAGTTCATCATGATCAATGTCACCCCTATCAACATTCTTGCCCATCTTTTTCAACCCATACCTTACCTCACTTTTCTTAGTTTTGTGAAGATATACATGAATAATTGGCTGCATTATTTCCCCCTTCTTCTCTTCATTTGTCCTTTCCCTCTCCTTGACCTAACTGAATCTCTTTCATGTATCCATTTCCTGGTGTTCATTATGTTGAATTTTAAGTCTTTTCAAGGAATTACCCTGTTTTGATTTTTATTTGTTTATTTTTTTCTAGTCCTGGGCTTGAACACAGGTCCTAGGTGCTATCCCAGAATTTACTCAGCTTAAGGATAGCATTGTACCATTTCAGCCATAACTTCTGGTATTTTGGTGGTAAATTGTAGATGAACTTCATGGCTTTCCTGCCAAAACACTCTACAAAGATAAACTTAGATACACTGGAGTTGTTAAAGACTTCAAAGAAGAGAAAATGTTTTTAGCATGGCTTCTATGATGAGTTTGTCCAAATAGATAGGGTAGGATAGGAGTTTCTGGCCTGGGGAATCTGCCTGCTATCACTTTCTCACATCATAATCTCACCAGGTCTAAAACATAGGTCAAAATATCTATATTCTTCAGAACAAGAACCTGATCCTACATATCGCTTTCCAGAGTGGTTGAACAAGTTTACATTCCCACCAACCATGTAGTAGGGTTCCTTTTTGGCCACATCCCCTCCAGCATTTGTTATTGTTAGTTTTCCTGATAATGGATATTCTTACTGAGATGAGGTGGAATCTCAGTGTTATTTTGATTTGCATTTCTTTTATAGCCAGTGAGTAGAGTACTTCTTCATGTGTCTCTTGGCCATTCTCATTTCCTCTTCAGAGAAGTCTCCTTTTAGGTCTTTAGCCCATTTTTTGAGGGGGCTGTTGGTGCTTTGAAGATTTGTTTTATGGGAATTTAATTTTTTGGGTTCTACGTATATTTTTGATATGAGGCCTTTGTCCATTGTATGACTGGTAAAGATCTCCCAATGTATGGGCTTTCTGTTTATCCTGGAAGCTATGTCCTTTGCCCTGCAGAAGCTTTGCAGTTTAATGCAATCCTATTTTCCAACCTTTCTTTGATTTGTTGCATTTCTGGGCCTTTATTAAGGAAGTTTTGTCCTGTACCAAGGAGCCCAAGTGTTTCTCCTACTTTCCTTCATGTAGTGTTTTCAGGGTATCTGATTTTACTTCGAGGTCATTGATCCATTTGGAATTGATTTTGGCACAGGGTGATATATAAGGATCTGGTTTTAGTTTGTTGCATGTGTTGATCCAGTTTTGCCAGCACCATTTGTTGAAGAGGCTGTCTTTCTTCCAATTTTTTAGGTCCATTATCAAAGATTAAGTAGCCATAATTCTGTGGGTTCATTTCTGGGTCTTCAGTTCTATTCCATTGGTCCTCACGTCTGTTCTTGTGCCAATCCCAAGATGTTTTTATTACTATAGTTTTGTAATACAGCCTGAGGTTTGGTATTGAAATCCTTCCAGCACTTTTTATTCTACTTAGGATTGTTTTTGCTATTTGGGGTCTTTTATTGTTTCATATGGATTTCTGGATTGCTTCCTCTATTTCATTAACATTAGTGGTAGGGTTTTGATGGGTTTTGTGTTGAATTTGTAGATAGCCTTTGGCAATATTGCCATTTTCACAGTGTTAAGCTTCCCAATCCAGGAGCATTGGAGGTTTTTACATTTCATAAATTCTGCCTTAATTTCCTGTTTCAGGTTTTTAAAGTTCTCATCATAGAGATCTTTCACTTCTTTTGTTAAAGTTATTCCTAAGTATTTATGATTTTTGAGCCTATTGCAAAGGGAGTTGCTTTCCTGATTTCAGCCTCGCTCTTCAGGTCATTGGCATATATAAAAGCCATTGATATTTGAGGATTTATTTTATATCCTGCTACTTTGCCAAAGTGCTAGATCAGCTCAAGTAACTTGGGAGTAGAGTCTATGGGGTTCTTTAGGTACAGGATCATGTTATCTGCAAAGAGAGAGAATTTGACTTCATCTTTTCCTATTTGGATCCCCTTTATGTCTTTCTCTTGCCTTAATGCTCTGGTTAGGAATTCTAGTACTATGTTGAAGAGGAGAGAAGAGAGTGGACAACCTTTTCGTGCTCCTGATTTTAGAAGAAATGGCTTTAACTTTTCACCATTTTGTTTAATGCTTGCTGTGGGTTTGTCATAGACAGCCTTTATTATATTTAGGAATGTTCCCTGGAATCCTAGTTTCTCCAAAGCTTTTATCATAAATGGGTGCTGGATTTTTATCAAATGCTTTCTCCGCATCTAGCATAATAATCTTGGGATTCTTGACCTTAGTCTGGTTGATGTGGTGGATTACATTGATTGACTTGCGTATATTGAACTAGCTTTGCATCCCTGGAGTAAATCCAGTTTGATCATAGTTTATGTTTTGTTTTGTTTTTTGATGACTTGTTGAAGTCGATTGGCCAGAATTTAGTTGAGAATTTTTGCATCGATGTTGATCAAAGAAATGGGTCTCTAGTTCTCTTTCTTTGATGAGGCCTTGTCTGGTTTTAGGATAAGGGTTATACTGGCATCATAAAATGTGTTTGGTCAATACCAAACTTTCACTTTCAGTTTCATTGAAGAGTTTGTGAAATATTGGTGTGAGTTCTGTTTTGACGGTCTTGTTGAATTCTGCTGTGAATCCACCTGAACCTGGGCTTTTCTTGGATGGGAGATCTCTTATTGCAGTTTATATTTCATTGCTGGATATGGGTCTGTTTAGGAGGTTTAAATTTTTATGGTTAAGTTTAGGCATATCAATTTTTGCTAGGAATTCATCCATTTTTTCCAGATTCTCAAATTTATTAGCATATAGCTTGCAAAACATTCCCTTATTATATTCTAAATCTTGGTAGTTTCTTTGGTGATGTTTCCAGATTCATCCTAATCTTGTTTATTCGGGTGTGCTGTCTTCGTTTTTTGGTAAGATTTGCTAGGAGTCTATCTTGTTAGTTTTTTTTTTTTTTTTTTTTGAAGAACCAACTCTTTGTTTTGTTCATTCTGGTTTTTTTTTACTCTAAGTCATTTACTTCTTATTTAATTTTAATTATTTGTTTCCATCTGTTGTCTTGGGTTTGGCTTATTGTGCTCTCTGAAGGAGCTTAAGGTGCTTCCTTAAGTTGTTGAATTGATATTTCTCTAGTTTGTTGATGTAGGCACTCAGAGCTATAAATTTTCCTCTGAGTACTGCCTTTGCTGTGTTCCAAAAGAGCTGGTATTTTGTGTGTTTATCTTGGTTTAATGCCATAAACATTTAAATTTCTCTTCTAATTTCTCAGAAGGCTAAACATAGAGATCCCTTATGACCCAGCAGCCCCACTTTTAGGCATCTGCCCAAAAGATTACAAGCAAGATCACATTAAAGCCACCAGTACAACTATGTTCATTGCAGCACAATTTGTCATTGCTAAAATATGGAGCCAACCCAGATGCCTCTCAGTAGATGAGTGAATCAGGAAAATGTGGTACCTGTACACAATGGAATTCTATGCATCTATCATAAAGAACAATACTGCCCCACTCATAAGGAAATGGAAAGACTTGAAAAAAAATCATACTAAGTGAAGTGAGCCAGACCCAAAGAAACATGTATGCTATGGTTTCCCTCATAGGGAATAATTAGTTCATGTTTAGGTTAGTCATAGCAAAAGAGCACTATAGCCCAATAGCTATACCTATATGAACACATAAGGTGGTGCTTAGTGAAATGAACTCCATTTTATGGAAACAAGTAGTATATTATTATTGTAATTATTTTCAACATGCCATGTGAAACAGTATCCTTTTTTTCTATTTCTTTTTTTTTCTCTCATATACAACTCTTGGGGGTGGAAGGAAAGGGGGAGGAGGTAATAAAAAATGTACTCACTGCCTTACATATGAAACTGTAATCCCTCTATACTTCACTTTGACAATAAAAAAAGAACCTGATCCCCAAATCTGAGATGTTTGTATAAAATAAAACTTCTTTTTATTTTCTTGGTATATGTTCCCATAGAAGCCTCTTAAGTTCAGATCCTATACAGAAGAGATTATCAAAGTATTATCTTGTAAGTAGAGAATGAAATGAAGATAGCCACGTTGGACAGTTGGCCCATGGTTCATGCCTGTAAATCCTAGCTACACAGAAGGCTGGGATATGAAGATTGCAGTTTGAAGCCAGCTCTGGCAGAAAAGTCTGTGAGACTTTTGTCTTCAGTTAACCAAGAAAAAGCTGAATGTGGAGCTATGGCTTAAGCCTATAAAAGATTCATATGTGTCATCACGAATTAATTTTTCTGTGAATATACAATACTGTGGGTAATTGGCTTTTTGTTTTTATTCTTTTTGGTGTGCCCAAACACTCTTCCTTGAGCAATAGACAGTAGGAGTTCATTGTAGTATTTGTATAAAGAATACCTATTATGAAGTTGCTGTGATTTCCAATAGCTTTTTTCCTTTGCATTTGAGCGTAAATAAAAAAAAATACTTCTGAAGCCCTCTGGTTGCACAAATAGAACAAGCAGAATAAAGACTTACTTTGTATCATCTCAGATTTTATGGTTGTCTTGCTCACTCTATTCCATTTATGTTGACATCAGTTTTGAAATAGGGGAAAGGTGAATTTTTTTATTGAGTTTCTCAAAAGCCTCTGAATTTGTTTTTATGTAAATAAATCTCTTTTCATATTCATACTTCATCAGATTAGCTGGTGTTTCTAGTAACTTAATATAAACATTTTTGTTAACAAATACTGTTAATTCACCTAATAATATAGAGGAGCATTTGAGAGCCACTAAAGAGGAGTCTGGTGTTTGTTCAGGGTAGCTGACATTACCCTTGCATGAATGAGTAAATGTTGGCTGCTTAGGTAGAGTAGATGCCGTAGATGATTTTCAATAGCTAGCAGGAAGAGATAGAGGGTGTTTATGCCCTCACCTTTAATCTCCTTGAGATTAAATGCAACATAAAATGCAGTTACAATAAACATTCAGTTTTCAAATGTTTCTTTCATGAAGAAGATTATTTTTAACTAGTTCTTGAAGATAAGTATACTCAATGTAAGTTGAAAGAAGTAGTTTAGGGTATAAACAAAATTTTACACTTGGACATACTCAAAAGTGTGAGATGATGCTCTATTGTGTAAATACTCAGGCTATCTTTAAACACACACACACTTACACACCTACAACCTTCTGAAGGACTGAGTGAATGTTGGGATAGAGAATATGAACTTCATCATCATCTAGGCACTGGGAAATTAATTATGATAAACATTTTTTAAAGTAATAGTTGAAAACAAGGTGCAGGGATTGGCTTATCTAAAAAATTGATGTGTTCCAAGCTTGGATGTCCATTTGAGTGGCAGTCTTTGCATGAAACTTCAAGGAGCTACAGATGAAGCCTCTTGACTAACATTCAGGATTTTAAAAGTCCCAGTTGTTGTTATTTCTGGAATCTTTGGCTGCGGTTCTAAGTAGCCTCAGCTGTACCCATTGTTACATCAGAGCAAGGATGGAACAGGATGTTTGCCAAAAGCACCGAGGTCAGGTGCTGTACCTCTTCTCTGCACACTCTGTATTATAATTGTGCCTGTATACCCATGCCATTCTTAATGCCACTGATCACTAGTTTGAGGAGGATTCTTAAATTAAAAAAATTTAAGACTATTAATTAGCAGGAAACACTTTCAAAATACTTTTCATGTTCCATTTTAATCCTTTACTTAAATGGGAAGTAGTGTGTTTCACTTTGCATTCTCTTGCTGATGGTGTTCAAACTATTTATGTACCAATTGCAAATATGTCCTGAAGCAGAATTTCTCATAAAATGTTCTCCTGGTCCCCCACCCCCAAAACATTTGGTCAGCGTTGTCATCCCATTTTAACAGTCAGTGACTATTTTCTGTGAATGACTCTAACATTTGAAACTTAACCTTGGTTTAACTTGAGGTTCCCCAGATTTCTTTTTTTTTTTTTTTTTTGCCATTCCTGGACCTTGGACTCTGGGTCTGAGCACTGTCCCTGGCTTCTTTTTGCTCAAGGCTAGCACTCTACCTCTTGAGCCACAGCGCCACTTCTGGCCATTTTCTATATGCATATATATGTGGTGCTGGGGAATTGAACCCAGGGCTTCATGTATACAAGGCAAGCACTCTTTTTTTTTTTTTTTGCCAGTCCTGGGCCTTGGACTCAGGGCCTGAACACCGTTCCTGGCTTCTTTTTGCTCAAGGCTAGCACTCTGCCACTTGAGTCAGTGTCACTTCTGGCCATTTTCTGTATATGTGGTGCTGGGGAATCGAACCCAGGGCTTCATGTATACAAGGTAAGCGCTCTTGCCACTAGGCTATATCCCCAGCCCCAAATTTTTTGTGTGTGCCATTTTTTTTTTTTTTGGCCAGTCCTGGGCCTTGGACTCAGGGCCTCAGCACTGTCCCTGGCTTCTTTTTGCTCAAGGCTAGCACTCTGCCACTTGAGCCACAGCGCCCCAGAAGTGTCACTTCTGGCCATTTTCTGTATGTGTGGTGCTGGGGAATTGAACCCAGGGCTTCATATATACAAGGCAAGCACTCTTGCCACTAGGCCATATCCTCAGCCCTCCCAGATTTCATTTCTGAGAAATGATACTTGCATTTGGACAATTTAAAGCCATATACTGATATAGACCTGTGGGCTACAATAGTTATTTCCCTAGAGTGATCTATGAGAAACCAGCTCCAGCAATATGTAGGACATGGAATCCGACACCAGATTAAGCATATAAATATTAGACTTCTTCCCAATGTCCCCTCATGCCTTTCTGTTCATGTTGGGGGTTCCTGAGCTCATTGTCTCCATAGGATACATAAGGAGATTAACCTGGAAAATGAAATGCTAAGCAACAACTAAATTCCTAAGATGTATGTATTCTAAAAGTTCTATACTTTATATTTGCAGTAAAATGCATGACCTGTTCTGAGTTAGCTTTTATAACAGAGTTAAATTCAGGGTGAGGTTTATTTTAGTAGTTAGATGGTCCAATTTTCCTAGCATAAATATTTTTATTGGAAGTCTGTGCTGAGTTTGTACTATTTCATGTGGATTTTCAAATCAGTTTGTCTGTATATACAAGGCATTTAAAAACCTGCTGGGATTTTGATAGGAATTCCATTTTATAGGAATATGTGGAGATTAGCAATTGTATTAAGCTTAACAATCCATGAGTATAGTATATCTCTCTGTTTATAAAGGCTTATGCATTTTTTATTTGCATTTTATTTTTGTAAGTAAATTTATTATATGTTTTGTTATGATGTGTGTTGTTTTAATCTTCTTAGTAATGAGTATAAGTGCAGTTTTAAATTTTCATTTTAGCAGGTTTGTTTTTAGTACGTAGATATTGTATCCTATGTTTTATTTAAGTGGGCATTAGAATTTTTTTCATTTTCCTTCTGATCTTTTAACAATTATATCAAAGAAGCATGCTGTCATTTCATCCTTTGCAAAGTGTATATTTTTACCTCATTATTGCAGTGGGTGTAACCTTTAATACTTCTTTGACTAGGAATGGTAAACATGGAAATGGCATTCATATTTCTTACATTAAGGGGAAAATATTTAGTCTTTCAATGCTGTATAAGATTCTAGCTCTGGTTCTCCACTTACGTTCACTATTTGGGTTGGTTTGTTCTCTATTGGGTTATTTGATTATAGCTTATCTCTAGCTTAGGAATAATGATAGCATTTGCAGAAATTGGCAATGAGGCAAAGAGAAAAAGCTGAGAATATCTAGCAATAAATCTTGGAACTACATATTACTTATTTTGATTCTTATACAGATCTTTTCTCTGATACAATTCTTGACAAAATAGATGTACCTACAGCTTGGTTTGTATTTACAAATAAACTCTGCCAGTTGGTATTTTTGTGATTTTTAAAAATTTAAAAATTTATATTATTTTTCTTTCATGGTTTCTAATAGTCCAACAATATGGGAACTTTTTTCTTTGCTATAGCTTGAAGATGACATGTGTTTTCTATGGATGAGTTGTCTTGTTCTGTCTGAGCAAAATGTGTAGAAGCACTTTCAAGACTCAAAAGTAAAAAAAAAAATCCAAATGAAATGTGCACAAGAGATTCTTATTATGTCCTGTGTGCAGTTATTTCTGTTTTTTTTTTTTTGTTGTTTTCGTTCTCCATAGCCTTGTCTTATATATAAGTTTATCTTATCTGTGGAAGGGAAAGGAAATCTCAGAAACAGTAGGCCAAAGGATGAACTCAGACAGTAGTGATACTCACTAGAAATCATGTTGGAAATGAACTTTACAACTTGGTAGGGAAGAGAAGTGAGGAGGTAAAAGTTGGAGAAAATGAGGGGGGGGGCAGCAATGTTCAAATTGAATGTACTCATTACCTTACTTATGTAACTACACCCCCTCAGACACATTCATCATCTTTACCCTAAATTAAAAAAATAAAAATTTTAGGGCTGGGGATATAGCCTAGTGGCAAGAGTGCCTGCCTCGGATACACGAGGCCCTAGGTTCGATTCCCCAGCACCACATATACAGAAAACGGCCAGAAGCGGCGCTGTGGCTCAAGTGGCAGAGTGCTAGCCTTGAGCGGGAAGAAGCCAGGGACAGTGCTCAGGCCCTGAGTCCAAGGCCCAGGACTGGCCAAAAAATAAAAAAATAAAAAATAAAAATTTTAAAAAGATATGTCTATATTTTACTATAAAGGGTATGTGTATAGACCATAAACCCATGAAAAATTATCCAGTGCTATCAGCTATTAAGGAAAACTAAAATTATACTGAATATGACTGTCCACTTAGTCACACACATTCTTCATCATCCATCTACCAGGCTCTCATCAGCTCTCTGATGATTCTTCGACATCTCTATTAGTGCTCATTCCTCCACACATTTGACCCTATGTAAGCAATGAAGGTAGTCAAGAATTCATTGTATATAACCACAAAATTAAGAAAAGTCAAGGAATGGATGGGTTGAAGAAGGGGGTGAGAATGTTGAAAGGGGTGGTATAGATCAAGATGCATTATATTCATAAACTGATTTGTTCAATGGCAACTCCTTTGTACAACTACTTAAACATAATAAATAGAATAAAAATGCTTATTTTAGTTTTCTTATAGCTATACATATTGATCATTGCCTTCAAAACATATTACACGGAGTCTCATAGGCTCTCAGTAAATATTTGTTGAATAACTGCCTCCTTTTCTACCATTAGCCACTCAGCGAATGTTTAGTAGGTTTGCTATCTCACAGATACTTTTCATATATTCCAAAAAATTCAAGATGTATGCTAAGATACTTAACTTTTTTTTTTTTTTTTTTTTTTTTTTTTTTTTTTTTTTTTTGGCCAGTCCTGGGCCTTGGACTCAGGGCCTGAGCACTGTCCCTGGCTTCTTCCCGCTCAAGGCTAGCACTCTGCCACTTGAGCCACAGTGCCGCTTCTGGCCGTTTTTTTTTCTGTATATGTGGTGCTGGGGAATCGAACCTAGGGCCTCGTGTATTCGAGGCAGGCACTCTTGCCACTAGGCTATATCCCCAGCCCAGATACTTAACTTTTAACTTGGATCAAAACTTATATATCTTTTTGGAAAATTATAAAATTTGTGGTTTATATCAGTTTCAGCTAGTGACGTTAGTAAAATTTGAGAATTCTGGATTTTAACCACCACTGATCCAAAATTGTAAGATTTAAGTGTGTGTGTGTGTGTTTATGTGGTCTTTTTCTTTGTGGGGGGGGGGGGGGTCATGGGGCTTGAACTCTGGGCCCTGGTACTGTCACTGAGCTCTTCAGCAAAACGCTAGCACTCTACTACTTGTGCCACTGTGCAATTTCCATATATGTAATCTTCTATAATATTGACCATTCCATCACGCTTAATCTTGGACATGTATCTAAAGGAAAGTAATTCAATAGAGTGGGGAGATATGTGCAGACACATGTTTATAACAGCACTATTTATAATAGCAAAAATATGAAACCAGCTTCCATGCCCAACAACTGATGATTGCATAAAAATTTTCACACATGCCTATAATGGAGTATTATTCAAATATAAATAAGAATTAAAGTATGCCATTTTCAGGAAAATAGTTAAATTCAGAGGTGACCATGTTAAGTGAGATAATACAAACTCTTAAAAACAAATTTTGCATGTTCTGTCTTACAAGTACAATCTAGATGTAATAAGAGTAGTAATTAATAGGTGCCATTATTGTGGCAGGGGGTGCTAGTATGGGGTGGAATCAGCATCTGTATGTTTTGAAATACAAACTACACATGATATTGGTACCAATGACCCTTGAACCCTATTTTGGGAAATATAAGACAAGAGTTTTAGGAGATGCTGCTTTATGAGGAAGAAAAAAAACAACCTCACTTTTTGGTAACCAAGGCAGCATAAGTTTATTGGATTCACTGTAAGTACTTCTATTTGCTATCCCCGATGCTTATAATCTTCTGACTACCCTTATCAGGGATCCAAAACAAGTCCCTTGCTTTCCTATCATATGAAGAGCATCCATTCAGGTTGAAGATTGATGGGCAAATCTGTGTCAGGATTTACTTTATCCAAGGGAAATGATATTTTACCTTTGAGCATACATTCTTATTTTCTGAAGAACTTTTTTACCTTCTAGCTAAGATCAGTAATGGGAAAATTTCTAATTGTGTCATAGAAGACAACAAGCAACTGGGCAGGAAAACAGCAATGATAATACGTACTTAGATCCCAAAAAAAGTAATCTTAGGAAATACTTCTTCCAGGAATAGGCTCCATTCTGATATGTTTTATTCTCACTTAGCCATGAAGAAACATTTGGCTGGGATAATTTTTGAGTTCCTACTCAGTTATATTTTAGAGCCTTGATGTTTTGAAAGTGTGTTTTAGTAACAGATTTAAGATGGCAAAATGCTTGGATCTCAGAACATTTTTGAAGAGTACCCTCTGATTAAAATAGGGAAAAAACATGGCCTTTATGAGCACACTTGTGTGCATTTTACTCATTTGATTTAGTCCTTGATAAATTAGCAATTATACACAACACATATGTGGCCCATATGTATAACATACATGTCAAAAATGTTTCACATGTGTGTCTCATACCTATGGAAAATGCCACATATACATCACATACATGATGCACATTTTGTGTGCATGTTGGATGTGCAGCATGCATGCTTCAAACATGTACTGCATATATATCACACATGTACTGTGCATGTCACATTTATGAAACGTGTGGCACACACATGACACACATGTGGCGAGCATATCACACATGTCACATGGATGAATCACCGATATGAGGTGCATGCACCACATGCATGTCATATACATGACACATGTGTGTCACAGTCATGGCATGCATGCATGCATGCACACATGTCTCATATAGTGTGTACCTCACACACATGCCACACACATGTCACAGGCATGTCGCATACATCCTGCATGAGTGTCACACACACATGACACATGTGACAGAATTGTACCTCATGTATGTGTGGGTGTTCCTCATATTTCTCATTTATGCCACATGCATGTCACACACATATGTCCCATACATGAAACATGCATGACACACATCCATCACATATATCACATAAGCATGTCACACACATATCTTCCTTTTCCCCTATGGAATTGGTCTTTTCTAAATATGTAGACTATACATTTTTTTTCTGCTCTAATTTGAACTGGAAAATATAAACCAATATTGGCTGTCTTAAATTATTATGGGAAGAAAGTAAATGTCTAAAAAATAGTATTGGTAATAGTATTGATAAAAATAGTATTTTCAATTGATTGCTATTTCTAAAAAATATATTAAATGCTGATAAAATATTTCCTTTGTGATTATAAAATAATTGCCTTTTATATAGGAATTTGTGGTTTCAGTTATTATTAACCCTTTGAATTCTTCTTAGTTGTTAAGTTCCAGTGCTATCTATGTTTTTCAGGACATGAGACAAATACAGCCTGAAACTAGAAAGTGTATATTTTAAAATATTTATATAAATAATACTAATTATATGTGGAATAAAGTTACTTTACTGTGTTATAATATTTTTAGAGGAAATTTTTGAATAGTTGGTCTTTTTGACTATGTGAGATTAATGGTGAGTCACTGGCGTAGATATGGAAATACTTAGTTAGAATTGTTCTTTCACAGTATTTTGTTTCTTTCTCCAAATCTTACTGTCTGGTTAACTGTATTCATTGTGATATTTATTTTATCTTTTTGGAAAATTAGTTTTATTTTGACCCTTTATCACCAACATGGGATGTATGGATGTATATTTATATTGATATAGTTGATATTGTATCAGCCTGAAAAAGGAAATCAAGTCCAGCTTTTCCTTCTGTAAACAGCTATTTTCCTCTTTACTTTCTGGGAAGAGGCTTTAGAATTGTTTTCTGAAGGAAGGGAATGATGATTTTGTATGTCATTTTCCTCTGTGATACTCAGGTCTTGTTTTTTTTTCGGTTTTGTTTTGTTTTCAAATTAGATCTTGAAAATTTTAAAACAAAAATGAGGAGTACAGTGTCAGTACGTGAAGGCCAGGGCGTGGTCCTGCTCTGCGGCCCCCCGCCACACTCTGGTGGTAAGTACTGCCCTGTTTCTGCTCTCCATGCTTCTTGAACACGTTTTGGGGAAAAGCCTGCACCAGGTACTTTGTTACTGCTTCTGTAAAGTAAAAGAAAAACTCAATCACCTGAGCATTTGATTCTGTCAGCTGATTTGAAAAGGAGAAACTCTGAAAAAGTTAATCCATCTACCAAAGTTATGTATTCTAACCAGAGAGATTACAAAGAGGCACAGAAATCACATTCATTACGCTTATTTCTAGTGCTGAGCATGTGTTCTTACACCATCATCATTTGCTCTTTAGTTTTAGACTGAGAGTTCAAATTGGGTACTCGCCTCTCCTCTTCTCTCCTCCCCTCCCCTCCCCTCCCCTCCCCTCTTCTCCTCTCCTCTCCTCTCCACTCCTCTCCTTCCCTTCTCCTCTCCTCCTCTCTCCTCTCCTTTCCTCTCCTCTCCTTTCCTCTCCTCTCCTGTCTTCTCTTCTCTGACTCTTTCTGCCCCCAATTTCTATATAGCCTATGTATATGGAAAAAGGTATTTGTATATAGTCATATCACTTTCATTAGGCCATTGCAAATATAAATTTTATGTTAAATTCGCACATACTGAACAAAATTAAAGTACATTAGCATAAATTACAATCAGAAACTTGATAAAATAGCCATATAAAGAGAAAATAAAATAATTAGCTCCTCAATAAAACCTTGGAGGACTAGTCTATGTATTTTTTTCCTCTATGCTCACTCTTGTGATCTGGGGGAATTTAGGGTCAAGATGGTATCATTAATACATAAAATATATTCTCAGAAAAATAAACATGGTTTGCCATCAAGAGGGTGAGTTACTGAGAGATAAATGAGTTAGAGAGTTCACAGAGATGAACTTCAAAAGACATCTTCCTTCTTTGTAAAGCTTATTCAAGTGAAAATACTCTGGACTTTCTATGTTGTATGAGTCATAACCAGTCCTCCTCCACTCTCAGTGACTGGTCACTTTTAATTACAAACCCTCAAGTCTAATAGTCCAATAATGCAGACATCTCCTTTTTGTGGTAGAGGGCCATGTGGAATGTATGCCTGAAGATCTGGGGCTGGCTTAACCTTCTTGCCTGCAGGGATTTAAATGAAGCTTCCTTGTCTACTTTAATAGAGTACATTTTGCTCCATTCTTAAAAGTTTAGCAAGGTTCTTACTTTGAAGCTAAGTACAAATTATCTTAATTACAAATAAAAATAATTGAGTTCAACCTGGCTTGAAAGAAATAGAGAGTTTAACAGGCTCAAATAATGAAGCTAACTCATGTCTTCTGGTCGAGTTGTATGATTTATGGACTTGAGCCTCCGTGGAGGACTTGACACCTCACATTGTGGTATGGGGTCAGAGGGTGGCGTGTGGTTATATTATACAATGCTACTGGTTGATTGGTCACATCTTTCAACCCCCATCTATTGACAGTACAAAATGGGATATAGTCAGCCCTTTCTGACCAACGCTGGCCCCTTCTGATGATTAGAATTCAATTCAGGGCTTGCTGTATGGATTTCCATGTATGTTTTTCACTACAGCATGATTCACTACTTTCTTCCCAGTCTTGTTTGTACATTCTTCCTTTTACTAGTTTTTGATAAAAAAAAAACAACCACATTTTGTAACACACTCTGTAAGAACTCATCCTCGAGAACCAAATGTGCTTCATCTAGGAGATCCTCCAGTTCCTTAATTGTGTGGTCTTCTCTTGATTTATTGACTCTTCTATTATTTTGACGGTTTTCTCAGACCAATTCCTTGTGGTGGCAGAGGTAGCCCCTGACAACTCTAGTCTCTTAGGATTCTTGTTGTTAAAGTTTGTAATGGACCAGACATGTTCACAGTGGCGTCTGAGTCTAATGGTATCTTTTATAATGAGATTATCCATGAAGTGAATGAAGAGAATCAGGTCTGTCAACACACAAGCATGTAAGCGAGGAAAAGAAAATAAGAATTGACAATGAGAGTGAGAGAAAAGAGAGTGATGGATTAGAAAGAATAATGTGTACAACTACTCAGAGTAAGGAGTTATCAAACTAACTTAAATTTATATTGGATCAAAGCAACAGAAAGTAACTGAGTAATTTTCGCACCGAAGAATTTTGGAAATGTTAAGGCAACTGAAGATTCTGAGCTATCTTCCATTACTTTTACAATTAGATAAATTCATTAATAATAAAAGACCCTGCTGGGCACTGGCGGCACATTCCTATAATCCTGGTTACTTAGGAGGCTGAGAAATGAGGACCATGGTTTGAAGCTAACACTGGGCAGGAAAGTATATGTGACTGTTGTCTCCAATTATTTCCCAAAAAGCCAGAAGTGAAGGTATGGTTCAAGTGGTATAATATTACCCTTGAACAAAAAACTCAGGGAAATTGTTCAGGCTCTGAGTTCAAGCCATAGGAAAAGAAGAAGAACACAAAAGAAGAAGAGGAGGAGGAGGAGGAGGAGGAGGGAGGAGGTAGAAAAGGAGGTGGAGGAGGACTCTGTGAAGCTATTGAATGAAACGTTTCAAAAGAGGTATCTTTTCTGTCATAAAAACTGAGAAATCTTGGCCCATCTATCCTAAGTCATTACACCTTGATTTATCTCAGCCTGGATTTCTGTCTTTACTTCTAAAGCACATGGAAGAGATGATTGTGAATTTCTGCTGAGACTGTAGCTAAAGCAAAAAAACAAACAAAAATAAAACAGAAACATGTATCCTTCAAAATGAAAAGTTTCAAGAGATAGCAGCAGGGGCTGGGAATATGACCTAGTGGCAAGAGTGCTTGCCTCGTTCGTATACATGAAGCCCTTGGTTCGATTCCCCAGCACCACATAAATGAAAATGACCAGAAGTGGCGCTGTGGCTTAAGTGGCAGAGTGCTAGCCTTGAGCAAAAAGAAGCCAGGGACAGTGCTCAGGCCCTGAGTCCAAGGCCCAGGACTGGGGAAAAAAAAAAAAAAAGAAAAAGAAAAAAGGAAAAAGAAAAGAGAGATAGCAGCAGATAATAGGGAAAAAAAGTATATACCTCCTGCACTGCAAGAATGTTAAGAAATAACCATGACAATAGGGTCAGATTTAGATGTGAACACATTCTGCATATCAGCCCACATCTACCTAATGCTGAGAGCCTCACAAATGCCATCTAAGAGCTTGACAGACTGGCTCATGAGCCCTTTGGGCAGAGGCCTGTGTCAATACTTGCTTTGAGCTTAAGTGTGTAGCACAAAGCTGATATTCATAATAGGCACTCCACAAGTATCTATTCAACAAACATTGATGAAGTAAATCAATGAGTGCTTTTCTAGATTTTGACAGTTACAAATATTTGGAAATCCATTGAAAACATTATTCTCCAGGGATAAGTATTTAACAAACCAAATACTCTTTAACTACCAACCAGGCAAGGGACAGATCCATCCATGTGAACTTTATCTGTGGCACTAGAATCAAGCCGGCTTCATCCTGTCAAGAATGACTTGATTTCAGTGAGGGATGAAGTCCCATTTTCAGCAGTCCTAGCAGCTGAAGCTGTGATTTTAGGGCATTTTTTTTTCCTGCCGAAGATGAAAGGTGTTTCAGAGTACACAGGGCCCTTGCTGGCATCCATTCGGTCATCCTCTCTCAAAGTTCCACAGCCCCTTCAGGACCTGCAATGAACCTTCTTCATTTTCACCTGCAGGCATTGTCTTCATTCACTGCAGCTTTCCTTATTTCTACTGAACCTCTTTACAGTGGTTGGAGATGTTTTTCTGGTTTGTGATATCACAGTCATCTTTTATTCACCTGTCTTATCCTGTCTTATAGGAGCCTAACAGAGTAAGTATAAAAAGGGAATAGTAATAATAATAGCAATAACAATGGTGATGGTGATAATCTCACTATAATGACTGCTGCTTAGATACTGAGCAGAATCGCATGTCTTTTGTGTTCATTACCGGCTAGTCAGAGCCTTTTGGTTAAAGCACAGAGCGGAACAGGATGATTCACAGCCTATGTGAACCTGGAAAGCTCAGTTCTGGAAATGCCAAGAGAATGAGCTCCCAGTCAGCTCATGTTAGAATACCAATTTCTGGCTTGGAAATAATGCATGAGACAGGAGACTAGAAACCTAGTCTCAGCACAAAGCCCTCCCAACTTTTGCTTAAGACATTAAGTTGGAGCATTTTTACATGGTATCAGAGAAGTAATAGCCTACAAAAGATCCCACAGTTGTGAAAAAGTCAAACTAGTATCTTGATGCTCCCTCCTGATCAGGGAGCTTTCTATCCCAATAGCCAATCTCTAAATGATAAGGCACAGAGTCCTCAGGGAAATCTATGCTGTTCTAAACCAAAGATTCTGATATTTCAAAAATTGGAGTCAGCAGAGTTCATTAATAGTCAATCCATTGTTTACAGAAGCATTTAATACACAGTGGTACCTCAAGCCACTTTAGGGGACCTCTCCTCCCAAGTTGAACCAAAGCCTCAGCTCAGACATGGTCTGCCCCAATACTCCTAAGACTTCAGTTCCAAATGAATCAACTGGGTGGAGTCTGAGATTGTGTATGTCTAATTGGCGGTGCTAGGAAGTGGCTGCTGGAGGTCCATGGACCACTATGAGTAGAAAGACCCTTACTGGCCTGCTCCATTTTCTGAAGTTGCCAGTGTTTCCCTGTTAATTCTCCGCTCTACTAACCTTTCTCCCACCTTGGTGCTAGAAGGCATTTAACACATCAAAACTAAAATATTGTGTCTCCAATGAGGACCTCATCCTTGCTCTCCCAATAATGCCTGAAGCATCTTTCTCAAAATGCTCTTCTCCTTGATTTATTTCCTTGTTTGGAGACCTTCTAGGTCTCCAATTGATTTGTATATTTTTTATTGTCTCACAAAATGCTTGTCTTTCTTTCTAAGTCCTACAGCTAACGTGGCATAGCTGCCCTTTTAATTCTAGTCCCAGAGTCAGAAACATAAAACAGGATCATGACTTTAATTCGTGATTTCTCCTCTCCCATGTGTTATACAAAATCATGTACAGAATGTAACTAGAGTTTAGTTTAGGTTTAAGAATCCATAGACAAGGGGCTGGGAATATGGCCTAGTGGCAAGAGTGCTTGCCTCCTACACATGAAGCTCTAGGTTTGATTCCCCAGCACCACATATATGGAAAACGGCCAGAAGGGGCGCTGTGGCTCAGGTCGCAGAGTGCTAACCTTGAGCGGGAGAAGCCAGGGATGGTGCTCAGGCCCTGAGTCCAAGGCCCAGGGCTGGCAAAAAAAAAAAAAAAAAAAAAAAAAAAAAAGAATCATAGACAATAGTTTTGAAATCAAACTTTATGATATTGAGGTTAAATAGTATGACACTAATGGGTGTTGTTGGGACTCACTCTCAGCTCAGTGTTTTACTTTATACCACACCTATGGATGGCTCATGTCTGAAATCTTCTTTAATGATGCTTGTATTGTTTTATTCACAATGTGATGGAAATGTCATGATATAAGAAAAGCAGTGGCAAGGGTACAGTATACCTTTGAATGGGTACATAGATTGATGATCTTTAATCACAATAACTTTATAGTATTCCTATGGATTGCTTCTTTTCATAGACAATGCCGAGGGCTTCCATTTAGAGAGTTGATGGTTGTGGATTGGAATTAATTAAAATGTTTCTTTTTGTGTTGTTTTTTTTGGGGGGGGGGGTTGGGATTGCTTTTTCATTAGCTTAGTCCTATAGCCAACAAAATGATCTACATGTAACATTACCATACTACTTACCAGTGGTTAACAATTACTCTTCTTAGTTTTTCTTTTACTATTGCCTGCCATTGGCCTCAGTAAAATTACATTAAAATTACTTGGTGAAAGAAATGTGTAACTCCTATTTATTAGACAAGAAAAGAGAAAAAATAAGTGATATTTTTACACTGTGTGCATTATTTGTAGTGCTCTATGCATGGAAGCAATTTTAAAAATGTGGTAAAACCTGTATACCTTTACTTAAGAGCAGTCGGCATAGGAGGACAAATTATCTCATGACAGTTAACAATTAGGTTTTGCTAGGCTTCCGTATAATCTCTCAGGGGCATGATTATTTGAGAAGGGTTGTAATATTCCTTCTGGTTTTTCTGCCATTTCCTGTTCCATCTCTGTGGAATAATCCAGCAACTCTCTGAGCAAGAGGAAGTAATACCCCAAAATGAGTTGGAAAGCTAGTAGTTGACAAACCAGAAATAAGTGACTAGACATAGATTTCTTGTAGTGTAATTACTAATGCCAATATTCTAAAAGGCTGGGAATTAATATAATTGAAGTGCAATTGCTGATATCATCACAAAACCAGTATAACTTCAGACACATGAGAAAAATTATCCTCTTATAAATACAATTGCAAGATGAGTTGGTTCATGGCACCTTGTGATAAAATACTAATTAGAAATGAGTGCATCCAAGTATTCTAGCTACATAGTTTAATAAACAGTTGAATTTTGCCCAACAGTGGCTGGTAAAATTTATTCTGAGTAAAGAAAATACTTGAAGTTTGTCTGTTTAATCAACAAATTACTTGGGTGTCTGATATAGCTTCCCATGTCTAGGGTATGTGTGTATATTTAAAAATTCAGTCCTATGCACGGTTATCCACTTAGAACATCGCCTTTGGGATGTGAAAGGAGAATGTGAGATGTCAAACAGCAGGTAGTGGAGACTGAAGCAATGTTGTGCTAAAAATTGCTTTGTAAATCCTGGTGTGACCGAGGTGAGAACTGTTAGCAACCAAAACAGATGGTGTGGGATTTACACCCACTGTAGCAACATCTTTATTATTTTTCTGGAGGATGAATAGACCAAAAAAAAAAGTTATCTCAGATACTATAGATGGTGCCAAATAGAAATTTTCATGCCTGTGAAACTTGCCCTGTTGGTAGAAATTTTTATCAAGTAACAGGATACATTACATATTTTCAGATGTAGTTATGACCCCAAACAGTGATTTTCACACATAATTTGAGTAGTGGTTATAATAACAATGTATATTAGGACCTTGATTCACCAGAGACTACCCGTCCCTTTCATTCTACTTGTAATTAAATCAAATTTAAAGCAATTGCTCATTTTGGACTTTCTGAAATCAAGAGTATATGATATACTTGTGGGAAAACTTAAGTCTTTCTAACTTGCCTCACTTACTGAATGGACTCTTTTTCTAAGCTCCCAATGGCGTCAATCTTCAAGTAAAATGTCCAAAAGCTGCATCACCATGTCAACTTGGGACACAAGAAACTGTGAAACCATAATTAAGAAGCAGATAATGGCTAATGATGCCAGTACCAAAGAAGATTATTTCTAATTTCTTATTTCTCACCAGGATGTAGATTAATATGTCAACATAGAGAATTCATCTGTAGACTAAAGGGAAATATATCACAGTTGTAGAACTATATTTTTAAAATACATGTCAATTTTGATGTGACTATTAACATTTCATGGGACTAAAATATTAATAGATTTAAAGAAACATTCATATCAGTGTGTTCAGAGGCAATTGACATGTAAACCTCAGTTGCTATTATATGGATGAATGCAAAATATTTTGATCTTTAAAACGTAGTGGATAGATTTAATTGCAGTATATTCAACTGATAGTTGGAAATGGAGATAAAAATATCTTGAGTCTCTGCAAATTGCTACAATGTGGAAAAAATTAAAATTATTCCTTGAGGCTAGATGCCCATCTTCCCATCTACCTTCTGCTTTTCTTCTTTCCATTTGTCCTTCATTCCTCCCTTCCACCTTCCCTCCCTCCCGATCCCTTCCTTCTTTCCTTCCATCCTTCCTTTTTGGGTATTTCTTCATTGATTTACACTTGCATTCAGCAAATTATCTGAGCTTAGAAGATACCTCATAATAATGTTTTACTGTAGTAATTGTGGCCCCTCACTTGAAGGAGAATAATATTAAAAAGAGAGAAAAAAACAGACATTACTGTGGTAAAATTGATTGAAATATATTCAAATCAATGTTTATTGAGTCCCAACTTGTGCTGCTCTCCAGGTGAAAACACTGAGGTCAATGTGCAGGAAATTGAAATATAATTAGCATTTTCCCTGTCCTTAAGATGTATGGTCCCATGGAGAGCAAAAATGGCATTACTGGTAGTAAGAATCCCTGGAATGACAACAATAGAAGCCATTATTCAGTCAGATACTGGGTTCATTTAAGAAAAGGAGTTCTATTCTCATTCTTTTTGACAAACTGAAGCTCAAGGCAGGTAGGAGATTTGCCCAAACTCATACAATGGTAGATTTAGGCTTCAGGTTGCTTTTTGATGGGAAAAGAGAGGAGATTTTCTTACAGAAAGTATACCCTATAGTCTTGTTGAATTACATATTTTCCAACTTTCAGGTCAGTGTGTTCAAATCTTTCTTATGGATACACAGGTATAATTAAAACAAGTTTTTTTTTTTTTTATTGTGCTAGGGACTGAACTCAGAATTTCACACAGATAAACAAGTACTCTATCATTGAGCCCTGATATAGTTAGAATGCTTTAAAACAGTCCCTTATGTACACACAGGAGACAAAAAAAGGTTGTGAACTACATGCCTCAAGTTCTGATTCTAGAAATAATACCTGAGTAGTTTAGAGATGGCTACCTCTCCCTCAACACCTACTTGATTTGGCAAATGAAGGTTAATTACAAAATCTGCTCTTATGCAATTGTTGTGAGCACTTAAGATAACACATGTGGATTGTATCATGTGTGTGGTTTCATTATAGATACACACATATACTACAGTTGTACTTGTGCTTCCCATCAGGAAATGATAAACTTCTTACTTCTAAGAAGTTTTCTGAAGGCTTACTGTTTTTCTTTTCATTCTATGTGGGTTTTTTTTTTCTGGGAATATTTGCACCTCATTTTGGAAGACATGATTGTAGAAAGTGTTTGGGTTTCACTCTCTAGGGTTGAGGATGAAAGACTCACTTCTTCAAAATAGGTTTGCTTGAGACAGAGGCTATGGATGCTGGAGCAGTCCACACTGTATAAGGATCCCACAGGACGCGCTCATCAGCTCCACAAGAAGAATCTACAGGTGGGATGTTCTAGCTGGCTTCTGCTGAGTGGCATAGTCAGTATACCTGTCACACAGTTCTTAGCCAATTAGGTGCATTCTCCCAGGGAATTGGATGTATATCCAGAAAGCCTGCAATTTGGAATTTGGAAACACAGAGCCATTCCATTCTGTCACATCCATTTCGTATCTGGGTAAACTGACGTTTCCAGGGAGCACCCCTGCAGGAACATGCTGAGATCAGAGACAGAGAGTAAGGACTGTCTCCTGGCCCACAGGATTTCCCAGCCTTCCTGCTTAGGCCCTGTTTTCTTGCCCTAAGAGGGTATGCAAAGGCCCTCTATCTCAATACTGCATTTTCATCTTTCATGCAAGGGCTATTATGGTTAGGTCTATACCAGTGTGTATGAGTGTGTGGTGGGAGGGTATGCATGACAATGTGTGTCTGTGGGTGAGTATAAGTTTTAATGAAACTGATGGAAGGAGAATATGAGATTTCATATAAAAAATAGAGCAACAGCAGCTCCATATTTTGACAACTGCCCCTAGGGCTATCTTAGAATTTTCTTTTGATTAAAGTCAGCACTGAACACATTACAGGAAGACCTAGAAAGAGTGAGGGTCATGAAAGACAACCTGAAGAAACTGGAATTCAGTCATTACTACATGGAATTTCAGTCTAAGAGGTGAATTTCCCCCACATTTCTGGAGATGCCACTGACCACTCTTCATATATTTTCTTACAGCTGAATAGCTTCAGGCCTTTGCCACCTTTTCCATCCTCACATCCCTTCAATAATCTGCCATCAGATGTTGAGGATATTATTTTTTCCATTCCAAAGACCACTGAGTTCTTACTCCCATTTTATCCACTCATAGACAAAAGTCAGGCAGAGCCTTAAGTTAAAAAAAAAAATAGGGAAGCATGTGAGGTTAAATGCTCTATTACAGTGGTAGAGCTTCAATTAGGAATTTATTTATAATTTCAGAACTGATATTTTCTGTCTTATGTAAAAATTAGGTTGTGCATTTAGTTCAAATTAAAGTATGGCCGAGTTTTTATATTCTAACATGCCCCAAATTTTAATGAGTTTGATCGTTGGTGCTTTTAATCAGGTAAAACAACCACTGTAGTACTTTAATATACTAGAATGCCTGAAAACTAATATGTCAACTAGCAAGGAGATGAAATAAAGCATTGTTTTCTTTGCCTTAAGGCTGCATCTTAAGTACTTTGAACTTTATAATAAGATTATAGAATTTTGAAAGGTGTGGCATTGATCAAGACTCACTGTATTTGTAAACTGCTTTGCTGAATGTCAACTCCTTTGTACAACTACTGAAAGATAATCAAAATGTGTTTTAAAAGATTATACAACAGATGTAACAAAGAATCTGAAAATATATTAGTTCAATCTGAATGGTATTTCTTACTCAGAAATTCATATAATCTCTCTAATCACAGAGGGAAGTTTCTCGCATTTGCTCCCCTTTCCTTTGGATACATAAGCTTAAGGTTGTGCTTTCTATCTTCATCAAGGAAGCAGATGGAAAAGGACAAGGAAAGAATAAATTTCATAGAATAGGCTCAGATGGCATGCAATACCTAGGGGCACAGAACATTAACTGGTCCCCAGTCATATGGTCACACATAGGAGCCAAGAAACTAAGGAAATAGAGTATACTGTGCCAGAAGGAAAAAGAGAAAATGAGCTGCTAGTGTAGCTAGCCAATTTCTACTAGCCTTGGGTGGACCTGTACTTGTAGAAATAAGTGTGTTGGGAACCACAGACATATAAGATACTGTCCCGTGTGTTGATGGTGTGGGTCATTTCTGCCTGGGTTCTCCAGCTTTGTTTGGAAGACTTAAGATTTAGATTCCACAATCCTGGTCCCATAATTCCCACTCCATTGTTTGGCATTTGGGTACCAGCATTCTTTAACCATGCCCTGGGGTTATTTTGGTTAAGATGGTCTTTGAGTCACTCATCTTCCAGTTTCAAATTTTTATATGTTTTCAAGGAATGTTTAAAGACAGAAAAATAGTAGTGTGGAAGCAAAGAACAAGAGCTAAGGCATTTTAATGGGTGAGTTTTGTTAAGTAGGACATTTTAAACTTTAAAAGTGGATTTCTGCCTTATATAGACCATTGGTGCTCATTTATTTATAAGTTAGATAATTCCTGTCTCAGCAGAAAGTTTTCATTAACCTGAGCTCCCTTGGAGAGCAAAGTTGTTGGTGTGCCCAGTGTGTAGCTGAAATATCCTTGGCTGTCATCCACCTTCCCCGCTATAGAATATCAGGTAACGCTGCCCATGCTCACAGGGATGCAGCACCTTGCTTGGCATTTGGCTGCATTTGCCCAGCTTTGATCCTCTTAGGCACTGCTTGGCAACTCCATTTGGAGTAACTTGTTTTTGTCATTCTGTATCTTTTTCTGTGAATTTTGTATCCCAAGGAAATGTGCCTGTTTAGAATGAAACTCAGATTGTTCCTCCAGAGATGGAGTTCCCAAATGGGTCCCTTTTTACCTTTTAAATCGGAGAAATATTTTTAAAATGCATTGCTCTATTAAATGTAGCAAGTTGGATTTTTGAGCTGGTAGCAGGATTTAAAGGCATGAAATTGTGAAGTGAATCATGGTGCAACAATTCAAGGAACTATTTCCAAACTCAATCCCAGATACTACACAGTGACCCCATTTCTTCCTTATCGAATCTTCAGGGGTCATTCATGTGATGCCAAGGAATGAGAAAAGTCAGGCTTTGAGACTATGCAGCGGTCTTCCTGGCTTCATGGTTAATGTCTTAACGGCATCATGCACTTCATTTGCATTTTTTAAAATGTAGAAAATGATTTTCTTTTTTTAGTTCACTGAGTTTTTTTGTCTCATCTATTTTCAATTTGCTGGTTAGAGTTCCTGCCAGGACATCCTCTAATGTCCTGTTGAGTTAAATTTGTTAGAAACAGACACGATTTGTATATTAAACAAAGAAATATTTTTCACTGTTCCTATGAAGTTTCCTCTGTATCAGTCAACTTTGACTTGAGTATGTTGCATTATCAAATCTCTTTATTGTCTCTATTAATTATAGCAACATAGATTACTGATTACCTACTTGTAACCTGAGGCTGTCTGTGTTGGCTACAGGTGTATTTCATGTGATTTCTTTTTATAGAAAAGGAATGGATTCTAACTAGACACTGGTAGTTTATGCCTGTGACTGCAGGTATCTGGGAGCAGAGATCAGAAGAATTGTAGTTCAAGCCCAGCCTGAGAAAAAGTTGGCAAGTTACCATGTCAGTCAAAGTCTGGGTGGGGTGTTGTATACCAGCACCTAACTATATGGAAGTATATTGGGAAACCCTGTCTCACAAATAGCCAAAGCAGAAAGGAATGGGCATGTGCCTTGAGCACTTGCCAAACAGATCTAAGGCCCTAGGTTCTGCCCCTATGAAATAAAATAAAAATAAGGTAAAATGAGAGACTTCTCGTTGAGATATGGCATTTGAATACTAGCACAAAGAGATAATTGCTTGAATGAGCCATCCATTTCTTCAACAGTTTATACATCAGCTTTCCTCTCTTGTTCCATTTCCAAAGGCAGCTGTCATGGTCAGTGATGACCAACTGAATCCCAAATCACCCTGTCATAGTGGCAAACAGCTGTTATTAATAGGTAAAGCAATAATGTGATCTTTTATTTTCCTTTCTTGAGCTACTTGACCTTTACAATCTGTCTTTCAATTGCTCTAAATTTTGTAGACCTCAAGATACAATAGCTAATTACATTGGAACTCTATCAAGACTAAAACATCTAAACATCATATCCTGACCGCAAAAGTGCCATTAAAGACAGAAGGGGAAGAACAGCTCTCCTAAACAGTTCAGGTGACACTCCGCTCCAGTCCCGTATTGACAGGAAGATAGCACATCCTTCAAATGCCAAGAAAAGCCAGGTAGATTTTTTAAATGACAGATTTTTCAAAATTACTTTAAACCAGCAGAACAATGGCTTAGAGTCACTTTCAGCTTGTGGGCTGCCTATGGAAGTCTTTTCCTGAGTGGCTCAAACTTAATTAATTAATTAATGCAAACAAAATTAGTGAGTATCACACAATAAATAATCCGAAGTAATGCAGATCACAGAGACAATGAAGGGCAGTATTGTCTTTAAATTTTTAGGTGATGAGGTAATAGATGCCTATAATCCAAGCTATTCTAGAGGCTGAGCTTGATGGAATTGCCCCTTGAACTAGCCCAGGCCAAATAAATAAATAAATAAATAAATAAATAAATAATCAAAAGACTGCATTTCAACCAGCAGGAAGCTTGTCAGGTATATCTGTTATCCCAGGTATATGAAAACCATAAATGCAGCAGTCTTAGTCCAGGCCAGTCAAGGTAGACATAATGCTGTAGTCAGAAAAATACCTAAAGCAAAAGGAGTTGGGGTCATGACAAGGAAATGACCCTGAGTTCAAACCTTAGTACTGTCCCCTAAAGTTTGCTTTTATTAAATTCCAGTATACATGAAATGATCTCAACCAAAGCTAATTAAAGCAGCTTGTGATGGATTCAGGCAGGCCCACAGTGTTGAAAGTAGCATCTCATAAACAGTTCTCCGTGTTTGTTTTACGTACTTCTTTGAAGCATTAGACCTCTTCCCTCCTCTTCTAGTTTACTTTGCTGTAACAAATATTTTCTCCCCACAATGTGAGGCTGGGTCAATAGCGGAATACACAAAAGTTGTGGGCGTCTAATAAAGTGGGAACTTGTTACACATAAGCACAAGCTTTGCAATCATGGAAGTGGGTTTTATCTGGAGAAAGGGTGAACTTGAAAGCTGAATGGCAGATCTCAATGGAAGCCCACATGCAGTGAAGTTCTTCCCAGCTCCCAGCAGTAAGTATAGTAACTAACACAACTGTACTAATTCTTCTAATGCAGCTATTAGATGTAGGCTTTCTTCTCCTAATATCAATTTTTATGTAACTCTGGAACATTAAGAGTCCCCTCCCCTTGTTTGTCCCTAACATACTCAATGTTTTTAATAACATTATTGTACTGGGGACACTTTGCTTATTGCCACCCACTCCATAAATATCTTCTAAATTCCTTTCGACATTTTACAACATGCCACATCCCCTTGGCACCGCTATTGTCTGATTCTGGTTTGCACAAATGAGCAGCCTTGCTGTGGGCAGCCTCCTTAGCAGCAGTGTTTTGTCAGCAGGTTCATTCAAGAAATGCACCCTCCGTGCACCTTCTTTCCCTTGATGGCTTCATAGATTTATCAGCATATGTTCTCCAAAGAGACCATTCGGGTGACCATGCAAAGCATTTTCACTGCATGTTCCTGTAAAATAGCAGCGTGGATAAGGGGGAGAAAAAAAGGAGCACAGTAGTTTAAGGCTTTTCGAGCCTGTTGGATAACACATTTTACCTTTGTTTCTCAGCGTTTTTAATATGGCAGTGTAGATGTTACACATCTGCAAAGAAGAAGCTAGCCTGCAATGTTTTCTGCATTTAAGAAGGGAACCCATTGCTCTAGGAGCATTTTGCAGGCCAGATGTCCTGAGAAGCCTCCGGAAAGCCTGACCTAACTTGAAAACAGGCTGCACCAGTCATTCCCAAAATATCCTCTTCAGACTGCTGCAAAGGATCTTGAAAGCAATTAAAGGCATAGTGTTGTGTGCAGTCCTCTACTTCCCACAACTTCTTTTTCAAATACTTTATATGTGCCTCCTTATGGGTACTCTCTGAATATGTGATTCTGTATTGACTGATGAGTTATTTTTTTTAAATCTCATTATAAAGCACATAAAATAAATAGGAAAGGAAGGAGAAAGGGAAGGAGAAAGAGATGTCAATGGAAGGAGAGGTAAGGAGGGATATTTTCCTGTATTTCATCTGAAAGTGAATTTATTTGCCTACATTTATTCTCTTTGAGTTTGGTTTTAGACTAATTGAGTTTGGGTGGGTAGTTCCTCCATTAAACCATTATAAAATCTGGGAGAGAAAATTAAAGGGTTGATTTGACTACTTAAGATACTTCTGGCACTTTGTAAATTCATTTAATTATGTGTGGATCCCATTACATCTGTTTCAGTAGTAGCAACAGGTTGGCATTTACTGTCAGGGAAATCAGTCCATCAATCATGTGTAATCATTGATCGTCGGATAAGGGGACCCCTCTGGCTGCTGTTCAGTCACCATAGTTTTTTCAACTGTATTGCCAAAACATATTGTATTTAACAAATCTCTTAAGAAGGCCTATTCTGTTTGCACTGGAGATAAGAAATGACATCTGAAGTGTTGATGTATGTAGACTTAATGCAATCTTTTTCAATCATTATAACCTTTAAGTACCAGTACCATCCCAGAGGATTCTTTGACCTTTTCTTCTCCATATTATGCTTTCTGACAGCTCAGAGAGAGGCTGTATATCTGACATCTGGTATAAACAGGAAATGTTCATTCTCAGCACACACTTAATTCTGCCAGCCATTTGCACGTACACCTATTTTGCTTTTCCAAAGGGTGTAGCACAGACTTTTATGTGATTTCTTAATCTGGTATGAGTAAGCTTGGAAGTTATTTTTTACTTCTGTAGCTGGGATTTCGAATGTCATGTTCGTAAGTGAGATGCAGGCAGAGGATGAAGAATTCTGAACTACATCCTAAGAGGATTTTCTCCTTAGCAGTAGAAAATAAGAGAAACATATAGACTATAAGATATGAAGACCTATCAAGATACAGATGGTTCCAGGGCTGGGGATATGGCCTAGTGGCAACATTGCTTGCCTCATATATATTGAAGCCCTGGGTTCAATTCCCCAGCACCACATACACAGAATACAGCCAGAAGTGGTGCTGTGGCTCAAATGGCAGAATGTTAGCCCTGAGCAAAAGAAGCCAGGGTCAGTGCTCAGGCCCTGAGCCCAAGCCCCAGGACTGACAAAATAAAAAAATAAGATACAGATAGTTCAGTTAAAGCATTCTAAATTCTTCTATATGTAGACTATAGGAACAAAATTCCTTATCTATATTACGCACTATAGTTGCTGTAAGTTATAAGCTATATTGTAGAATTCAGGATTTCTTTCTGATTCTTGGTGAAATATATTGTAGGTTTGGATTCCAAGCTATGGAGTATCTGTAAGTGTCTTCAGTTAAACAAAAAGAAGTGCTGATTTGTTTAAAACAAACAACAAGCTCATCATGAACATGTCATCTTAATTTCAAAAACTGACTTTTCCAGAGGATTAAAAGTGTTTATGAAATCCCAGAGTGTATATTCAAATAACTTCATATTGAAAAAAGGACATAAGCTAATCACTCATTTTTTATAACATAAAGAAGAAAGTAACAGATAATCTATGAATAGGAGTTAGAAGCCTAATATAGAAAAAATTTACAACTAAAAATAAAATAAAACAGAATGGTAGCTATATACATCTTTTGTGTGTTTCTAAGATATGTTTGTATAAGTGGGCATAAAATTCTTAGATACTTCAATTTAAAAATAATAACTGGAAAAACTAGCTAGTGGCTTGTTAGGGACAGGAGGGGAGGTGAAAGGAAAAGGAAGTAGGGAGTAAAGGAGGAAGGGAGGGAGGGAAGGGAGGAAGGGAGGGAGGGAAGGAGGAAGGAAGGAAGGAAGGAAGGAAGGAAGGAAGGAAGGAAGGAAGGAAGGAAGGAAGGAAGGAAGGAAGGACAGATTTTTTTTGGGGGGGGGACATTCAATAAGCTCTTTGCAATGATGAATTCTTCCAAAAAAAAAAACCACCCCAAAAGAGATTGGCTTATGGAAATTGTTTTAGAACTAGAGGAATGGAGTACACATTATCTTACAGGTAAATCCTAGAGAATACAAAGGGTGTTTATATACCTAGAGGTTACAAAGTCAAATTATAAAGGTTCAGCACATTCTCTGCCCATGATGGGGAATGAGTTACATCATATTTATGATGAACAATGGTTCCTACAATCTGGCCTGGTTTGGAAAGAACAGCTTTTCATGTAAAGAACAACTCCCTACACAATGCCAGTTTCAGAACTCAGTCATGACCTCTCTAAAGAAGACAAAGACAACTTCTAAATCTAAGTGCAGTTGGAAGAATTAAAATACAAACTGCCCCCTGAGCATCCCTTATTCTTTTCCTATTTCTTTGATACTTTTTAACAACCAGCTATTGTTGCAGTACTGGGGAGATAATCCAGCGATCAGATTTACTCCGTGCAAAGCTTTTATTAAACGCCTAGCACTTTCAGTCCTGAACAACTTTGTTTTTCTTTTCTTAAGCAATAGTTAGATCTGATTTTCAAAAGCACATCAGAAATATTCCTAGTCTTAAATCCAGGGATTTATATAACACAAACTCACAATACCAGTGGGAAATTAATTTCTTTTGAAGCCCATTAGCTGGACGCTTCCTCCCTCCCACTGTGGAACAGAGTTTATTCCGGCATTGCTGATGACCTCTTGAGGTCTACCTACCCTGAGCTTTAAGCTGACTGTGGGAAGCAAATGATTGCCTGGGCCATTCTGGCTAAGCTGCACAATGACAGGTCAAAGCAAGGCTAGTGAAAGAACCATCCACAGCAAAACTCTCCTTGAACAACCTGTTTGGGCTTTTATGGGGGTGGAGGGCGAGGAGAGGGAAGGGTTAGATTTGTATATTTAATTTTTTATTACCCTCAAGTAGTTGTACAGAGAAGTTTCAGTTCAACCTATCACTTCGTGAGTGCAGTGCATCCAGATCGATGTCACCTCCATCATTCTCCCAGATCACCCCCAGCCCCCATTTACACAAGCCCCTCAATACACCTACTTCCATTTTCACAAATAAGCATTGAATATTATGACTGCATTTTCCCTCCCTGCTTCTGTCATCTGTCTGAGATCCCATTTTGAATGACACCTTTGTGAGCTGCCTCCTGTTTCAATAGGATAAATACAGTTCACTTAAATGTCACTAAGTTGTTGGGGTTTTTTTAAATTTGCCCAAACCAAAGAGCTTTGCATGGATACAGTACGACATTCCATGTTATCATTCATATTTATTCCTTAGTATTTTCCAAATTTAGCCTTTTTAAAGATGTGTCTATAGGAGTCAAAATTTCTGGTCCTTTAGCTAAGATCATTTGGCCACGCCTGTATTTAACACCCACGTTTATTTTTTTTGTTTATTTTGTTGTTTTTTTAATCTTCCAGTAGTTGTACAAAGGGGTTTCTATTCAACACATCAGCTTATGAGTACAATGCATAATTTGTGTAGTTGCATACAACCATCTATGTGTTTACCTGTATGTTTTGATTATTTTAAATTATTTCTAACTTCCATACATTTGTCTCTCTCAGCCTGACTTACTTTATTTTAACATATTTTTCCACATCCATCCATTTCCATGAAAATGACATACTGTGTTTCTTCTGATGAATAAGTGGAAAGATGATGGATAGATAGATGATTGGTAGATAGATAGATAGATAGATAGAACATTTTCTTGATTCATTCATCCATTGAAGTGCATCTGCATTGTTTCTATAACTTGGCGGTGATGACAACCTTGTATTTTTTCTGTGCATAGTAGAAGTACATCTGAATATTTGTAGTTTTCTCAGATGCAGTTCTAGTGCCCACAAGTGCATAGGAATTATTCAGTTTGCCATTTTTCTTAGCGTTCCATATTGCTTTATGTTGAACATTGCATAGCAAAACTGAACAAACCCCACTTTTAATAATGAAACTGGAAGTGGAATTCACCCTGTGTCACACTAGCAGAGATGAAAGGGGCTCCTTCAGGTCTGCCTCTGCCCTCTGGCATCCCCTGGACTGAGAAGGAGATACTTAGCAGGATAGTTATTACTTTCCTTTTATTCCTTTGAAATTTTTCAAGATACAGTGTAACAAGCAAAGTGGAGTTGGCGTTTTAATCCTTAAAAGACTTAATAAGTACATGTTCTCTGCTGAAATTCTCCTCTACATCTTTTCCTTGCTGTCTCCCCTCCCCTCCATGAGGGAAGGGCAGAAACAGAATAATTACAAGCAAGGACAGATAATGCTATTTTTGCTTATATTTTAGCTCCTTCCTTCCTTTGAGCAGGCAGCATATGTACTCACATGTATTATCCTTTGGGGAAAGTTTACTTGTGCTAAAAAAGAGGATTTCCTAGATTGTATGGCTTACATAATGATAGTACTTACTCACCTGTAGCCTATGTGCCTCGCTGCATGCAGTTGAAATAAGGAAGATACAGAAAGTTAGATTTCAAGATAAACTTTAGTCTTTCTTAGAGATACTTAAAAAAATAAGCCCACTGTCTTTTCTCCAGATGACCAAGACATCAATACTTATTATAAAACATTTAGAAAATTAAGTATAGGTTTTAGTAACAAGGAAAAAAATTCACCTACTACAGTGCCACAGTTACCAATGTCATCATTTTCTTTCATTTAACACCTTTTTCTCATGAATATTTTCTGAATAATTAAAAACTACTATGTAGACACTTTTATACATTTTCATTGTCATTAACATATAAGCAGTTCCCAAGGTTAATATAATCACATGAGAAATCTTTTTAATCAAAGAAACGGTTATAAATATACCTTTCAATGACTGCTTTTCAAGACAATTAGTGTGTTGTTTCTCATATATGTTATATTTTCCCCCATCTGTTACTTCTCTGAATTATATCTATAATTGTAGGATTATGAAATATAGTATATTTCACATACTGTAAAGTAAAGTATAATATTTTAGTCTTTGCATTTAAAGTATTAATATTTGATGTAGTTATCTTACATTTTTGTATGCTTTATGTCTTTGCTTTCATGAGAAGTAAGGCTTATTCATCTGTATTTTTCTTTCACTTCTTGTATCTTTCAATATGAGTGTAATTTTATTTATTTTTAGCCAGATGCTTGTGGCTCACACCTGTAGTCATAGTATGGAGGCACTATGAAGAAGTGCAGATACCTGGTCCTGTTGGGATTACAACAAACATACCTCAAGTTCTTTCCTGCTTTCCTATTTAAAGATAAAAAGAAACCAGTGATGATGATATGCTTATAGCATAGTTCTTGTGTCTAGTATCAAGTTCTGGTTTAAATCCAGATTCAAGATAGTCATGGACCTCTTACCTCCCAGAGTTATGAAGAGAACATAGGAAATCACATATGAAACACATGGACACATACATATCCCCTGTGAACTGTACCCTTGTTTCCTTCTACTTCATCATCGGGGCTTGCAGTTCACTAAATCTACTTCACATCTCTGACTCTTGGGGAGTATTTTGTCATATTATCTGTTTCCCTTTTATGTCACCTCTGCAATTGTTGCTCTCAAGGTAGCCATAATATGGCTTCAAAATATGATAAGTTCATTCTCACTGCTGCCTTTCTTGTAGTACTTTCATTGCTTCTTATCACCATAAAGACAAGTCCAAATTCTTTATTCTGACCAGGCAGCCCCAACTATCTGGCACAAACCTATTTCCTGACACTGTCCTCTCACTTATTACCTAAATGCCACACAGGCTGCAACTGCTCCTGTTCCTAAATGTCACAGCAGCCATTCCAGTCCTGGTACTGTCTGTTCCCTCTGTCTTGGAACTTCAACTGTGCTCACTGCCACCTCCCCAGATCTGTCAACACTAGCTTTTCCTAGCCACTTTGGGCTCAGCACTGATGGCCTCTTTTCAGACCATTGCTTTGAAAGCAGTTTTTCTCATGCATAGCTACCTGGACCTGCGTTTATTTCCTCCTTGTGTTTTTGGTTTTTTTTAAGAAAAAAAAAACAACTTTTTTCCATTTATTGCTTAATTGCTATATGATAAAATTAGTCACCCTTTACATTGCCAGTTAGTACCTCTACCCCAATATGAGTTGGAACTCTTAACTTTTTTGGTGCTCCTTCCTTAGAGCCAAGAATAACACTTAATTGATAGCATGCACTCAATAAATAGATGTTAGGCTCGTGCTCAGTGCTCCCAATGTAATTTGCTACATACATTATTCAAGGTAATACTATGGGAGGTTTGTGTCATAAAAATTAATCAGATATAACTGAGGTGTAGGAGATGAAGAAGTCAAAGTCATCTTCTAAGAACAAGGTGGAAAGTGGTGAGTTCTGAAGGTTTCCGATTTTATGCATTTTTGAGGAGCTCTCATTGCATGGACTGTTAACAGGAAAGTAAATGTCCTATTATTATTCAAGGGTCCAGCTGAATCATTACAATCCTCATCTGTTCATAACATAGCTCCATATCCTTGCCTTCTTCAGTGCTTCTGTATTTCTCAGTAGCAAGAGGAGAGAAACCTCAGACCTTCGGTGATGTGGGTCATACCCTTAGAACAGCGAACACAAGCACAAGTGCTTTGAAGTTTCCTCCTTTCCTTTGAAGATGGATGCTGGTTTTTTCTTGTTTTGCATCTTTCCCTGTAATATAGCTATAAAATGGAATTCTTGCCCCCAGGATGATGTCCTGTGGAACTCAGGGCCTTACCACTCCCAGGCTTCTTTTCCTGAAGAACATATCTGAGAAAGATAAAAGACCTTACTGAGTTTATTCTAGTGAGGTGCTGGGCTTTATTCTCAACCAAAGCTTATTACATAAAATTAGGCACCAAGTACTTACAGATATAAATGTTTTACTGCTGAGGAATGTAGGAATAGACTTTCTGTTTTGAGAACACGACTCACTGATAAGCCGAGAGCTTGGGTACAGAGGAGAGAGTGAGGGATGAGGCTTGTCCAGTGGTCTCAACTCTCACTGAGGCTATGCAGAATCCCGTGGAAACAATTTAGTAACAAACAGTACCAGTTATTGCTCAATACTAGTGCTGTAAGAGTTAAAATATGTCTGTGTGCCTTAATTTACTGAGAAACAAGTGCCTTGCATATTTTAGAATGGGCCTTATGGATATCATTTTTAGTTGGGCTGCACCTTTTTTTGCATAATTCTGTTCTGACCAGAGAAGGAACAAATTCAACCACAGATATAGGGTTTTCTAGCTCTCTTTTCTTAATCTCAAAACTACTTTTATGACCACTTGTAACAGTGAGAATATTGTGAAACTCTTGGTGTACATAATTAAGAAGTGGTTAAAATAACTCACTGCTGGATGGTTGAAATTCTAGAGTAAATTTACCCGAGTCTTCTTAACTACTAAAACAACTGTGCATTAAAAAATCTTTGGAAACTTTTATTAGTAACTGTGTTTCTGTCATCATAGAAACTTATTTTTTATAAAAGCATCTCATTTTATAAGATCACAAGTTTCTCAGGCTTCAGTTTTTCTTTCCTCTTACTCTTATGTACTTAATCATTAATACCTTGAATATAAGTGGTGACAATCAGGAATGTGTTCCTATTTTGAAATCCAAGGTATACGGAATTCTTCGCTTTCATCTCATACCTGACACCAAACACTGATCCACCAACCTTAGCAGTCATAGATACTATATTAAAGTGGCCTCTGTATTGGAAATCAATCTCTAAAATGCCTTATTACTGGATTCTTATCAATGCTCCCTAACAGGTAGAATTTTCATATATTCTGATTAACCCAAGATAATTGCAACCACTGTTTTGCAAAGCAGAAACACTCAGAGCTTTTATTTTATCCCTTGCGAACGTCATCTGCTGTAGCTTGTATGGCAAACTTAATCCATAAATAGCCCTGTAATTCCTTGAAGGTAAACAACTAGAAATGTCTTGTTGTTATCTGTGCTGGGAATCATGAATTGCAGTTCCCCAATGGCAAGCTGACTTTCACCTTGGCCTCCAGTTGCAAGTTCTTATAAAACTTTCTTCCAAAATAAGTCTTTCTCAAATGAAAATTCTCCAATCTGGAGCACTACAAAGGATGCTTCCTTTGCAGGCTGAAGCAAATGTGTTAATGACTAGGATGCAGATTCTAATTGAAAGAGTAATGGAAGATGAGAGAGTCTGGTGCAACCTGACTGAGTTGGTGCTCTTCCCTGCAAAAGCAATTTCACAGTATCTCTGAACTCCAGTGTTCCCATCTGTTAAATGGAGATGATGAGGAACCCTTCCTGTTTGAAGATAAACAAAGGAGAGTTAAAAAGAAGACAAAAACATGATGAGATCTTTGAAGAAGAAAGAGCCTTATGTTTATCTTGAGGATTTTTTTTTCTGTGTGTGTAAAGTTTACTGACAAATTTTAATTAGACACATCCTTCGGCAATGTATTTTAGTGATTTTAAGACCCAGTTATATGTCTCCATTCAAAACAGTCTAACCATTTTATTCATGTGATAGAGTCAACCATCAGCAGACAGATTGTGACTACTTTTTCCTTCAGTGTAATTAGTTCATTTCATTTACCACATATTTGCCTTATAGGAACTCTAGGCTGGGTACACAGAATACAAAGATAAACCATAAGCCATTCAGATTGCCTGCATCTGTCTTAGTCTAGTGAGAGGAAAATAAAAGAGTAACTTATAAGTAGTCAGACAGGATAATGCAAGTTGCAATAGATGTAAACAAGTAGAAACTTCAGACTACAGGGTAAACAGGCTATCTATATTACACGCTAATGTCTTCTCTGCCCTTCTAATGGTCAGCTAGAAGGTTGGAAGTAAATTTGGAATCCATGACTATAATAGAGGATAAATTCAAAATAGTTGATGTACATTATGGATTACAGAGGTTGGAGGCCACCCAGGTAGAGTGTAAGCGACACCTTTATATAGTGAGTAGTTAGAAAATTGAGGCAGAGAATTAGATCTATAATGCAGTAGTACCCATGAAACAATAAAACATGTGGAGCTCTAAGAGTCCCAGTAATTGTGTGCTGGATGTAGATTACATAGATGAGAACTCACAAGATGTACCATTAAAACAGAGCATTCTGTCCCATGAGTGCAAAACCTCTCTGACTACCCTGTTTCAGTCCATGCCTGTTGTAATGATCCTTGAATATTTTCTTCAACAGCACTCTTCCTCCTTTGTGTGTGTGTGTGTGTGTGTGTGTGTGTGTGTGTACATTTATATTTAAGTATGGTATGTGTTTATATTTACTACTAAAATGCAAGCTCCTGGGAGTGGGGAATTCTTTAACTTGTCTCTTTTTATATTCTCATGGACTATTTGCACTGAGGTTTCTCTATCTTAATCTGCTTCATACTTTCCTTTCTACTTGACACCTAATCTTTTGTCATGTTGTTATTGAGATTTTTTCTGAAGGTGCACTTGGTTTAGTATTCTGAGGACATGGTTAATGATGAATGGATTGTTGTTGATTGAATATAAGGAAGAAAGGAAAAAGGAAAGAGGAAGGGAGTGGATAGGGAAGAAGTAAAAATCTTTTCTTACCTTGTTCTTACCTTCTACCAACACTAATTTACCTCCTCCATAGCCCTCCTTTGCCTAAGCATGTCCCCTCTCCATTAGAGCAATACTTTTCAAGCTCGAATTAAATTAGTAACCATCTAAGAACATGGTTTTTTCTTTCTTCTTAGCTCTCTTCATACTTTCACTTTTTCATTATCCTCTTTTCTAATATGTCTCATGTTTCCTTTTATCTCAGGGCCTTTCATGACTGGAGTCAGATCATAATTCTACAGAAATTAGAAAGCAGTATCTTGGTGAAGAATCTAGGTGTGGGAATGTATACGAATAATAATTATAACTACAACTGTCTTTTATTGGGCAGTTACTTTGTCCCACAGGATTTCACTTTACATAGATTAAATAGTAAACATCACAACAACCTTACCTTGCACATTTTATAGTTTGACACAAGCACTAAGATAGGAAGTTGCTCAGGTTCATACAGGTGATAAGCCGTGGAGACAAACCAGATTCCATGCTTGTGAGCAATGTTTAATCCTGTCTTGTATCACAAGAAAAACTTACAGAATGCCTACATTATAAATGAGTTTATGCAATCATTTTTCTATGTTCCTCTGTATTTCTTTCATCTGAGAAAAAAACATGTTTAGGAATAAGTATTCTTGGACATAGAATAAGTTTTTCAGTTAATATCAGCCTTCCATTAAGCCAGACTGCTAACTTCAGTCTAAATCTCAAGGTAATTATAATGTTTTATTGGGCTGCCAAACTCCAAGTTATTAAAACACTTTCATTCATATTACAAGCTGTTACATGCTTAATTCCTCTGATAAGGCACATTCCCTGTAATTCATGGCTGAGAATGGATTCTTATTATAATTGTATAAATAGAGAGTAAAGACAGAAAAACTAATAAATACAAAAGAATAGTTTCTGGCAATCCCTTCCTTTCCACCTAAATTAACCTTTGTGTCATAATTTTGATTTTTCCAGTTATACTTGCCTATTTGTAGGATCACTGCAGAATCAAACTTTTATTGTTATTTCATTACTACTTTACAATGGTATAATTTGTGTTGGCTAAGAATCTTATCAAGTGCTAAGTAGGTATTTGATGAACATATGGGTGGGTGGGTATGTCGACCAGGAATTGTATATGTTTGGCTGACCCACTTTTCCTGGCAGGCAGGGGCTGATTTGCGCAGGCAATGGATGACAATGTACAAATCTGTGGGGCAGGAAGAATACGTCCCTTCTGTGACTCTTGCCTGCTTTCCAATGTCTATCTTTCAAACCATGTTGCACAGATTCCAAATGGGTTATGTCTGTTTCTTTTTTTTTTCCCCTCCAACACCACTCAAAGCTTTCTAAAGCTTGTAGATGGGAGAACATTGACAGAACACACCGTGGAATCAGAGCCAATTACTCTGGCATGAAATAGGCTTTTCTTCAAAAAAGGCAGCTGACAGATAAAGTGTAAAACAGCATACTGTTAGAATTGTTTAACATCTTTCTCCTATACATAGAGTCCAACCCTCTAACAAAAGCCTGTGTTCAGTACCTTCATCCCATCCGAGTCAAATACTGCAAGTTTAGGGGTTACAAGTTGATGAGAGCTTCGATGCTGCCGTTGGAGTCAGCCTCCTAAATGAGATCACTTGGATAATAAATGACATTTTTGTTCTTAATACTTCACAGAGTACATTTTGAAGATCATTGCATGTAATTCCCCACTCCATTTAGCTACAGCAAGAGGTGAGGGAAGTGGGTGAATAGGGATCAATTTAAAAGAAGAGATCTAAAGAGAAGCAAAGGGTTGGTGTTGCCTTCCACAAATTATCAGCGTACTTATTCCCAAGAATCTCAATTATGTCTTTCAGGAGCTCGTTATAAATTTCAGAGATAATGAGGAAGCTACTTTCCAAGGCACTAGGTTTGGGATCTGCATTTTCAATCTCTGTTTCCCTTTTATCTTTAGCCTATAGACTGACATTTAGTTGTAGAGGAAGAGGGGAGGGAGAGGGGTAGCCTGGACAATTCTTGAGTTACAGATGAATTGCTTAGAATTTAAGATCAGGGAAAAGACTCAGCACTCTCACTGGATGTTTGAGATCATATTGAATCTTTATGGACCTTGGTAAATGGAATTAAAACCCCCTATGCCATGGAATGATGGAAAAATTGTTAGAGATATTACTATGTAGTTAACATTAGTCATTACTGTTACTACTATGCCTGTTAATATTGTTGCGGTTATTACAACTATTCAGTAACCCACTTGATATATATACCACTTTCAAAACATAGCATATAAAACACAAAACCAGTGGCATGACCCTTTTGGGTTATTAGTGTAATCAAACACTATAAAAATTGTTATGAAATAGTCCTTTGTAAAACTAAGATATAATCTTCCTATGAGATACCTGTTTTATATCCTGAAATCAGAAAACTTGCTTATTTGATTGTGTGAAAAATTAACACAGCTCATTAATATAATGAGGATATCCAGTAATTTGAGGATTTTTTTATAAACAATGCCAGTGTGATTCCATAAATTTGGTCTATAAATTTCTATTGAAATATAAGCATGTGTGAGATAACAGTAAGTCATTGCTCGTAATTAAACTTTTGTTTTAAATATTTAACTTCAATTTCTCCCATCAGTAACTTTCACAAAGGCCATTGAAGCTGCATGTTGACAGTGTGAGTCCAAACTGAAAAATTAATCAGTCATGTAGGAAAATTGCCAAGAGTACATATATTGATCTCTAATACAGCAAACAGCAGGGAAGAGCTTCCATAATTAAGTTAAAATGCGGTAACTAGCATAAAAGATGAAAAAAAAGTCTAGTGGATTAGCTGTCCTGAATCCTCATAAAATCAAGGTCCTCTGATTTTATCTGGACTTCATGCCAGTGGGCGACCAGTGCTTTCTTTGTTGAGGTTGTAAAAGGCCAGTCAATTTTCTCTTGCCTATGTGCCTGTGGGTAATTTCATAGGACACTCTGTGAAAGAAGGGAGGATAGATTGTTTTCCCAGAGACGATTTCAGCTGCCTCTTCCCATATAGCTAATCAGGAAAAACTTGTTTACAACAAATATAATTGGCAGCATTTATTTTCTATTTGTATTGCTAGAGAAGGTTTTATATTCAAATAAGTACATTACTAGATTTTTAAGAGCAATTTTATATGTATCTGTTTCTTTTCTTCTTTTCAAAGAATTGGAAATCTTTCAATATTCACAAACTATTCCTTACATTTAGATTTGGAGTCAAAGTAAAAAAAAAAATACTTGAGGCGAACACCAGTCACTTGATAGATACTCAGTGTATTTTAGCAGAGGGATTATGTAATTGATATTTCTATGATACTTTATGCACTCAGTAAGCTCCTAACATATTGGGATCTCAGTATATATTTACACTGCAGGTTTCAATTTAAATCTGTGCCTTTTAAGAACTACATGTTAGCTGTCCAGCTTTTGGGAAACAGTGGAATGATTTTAATTCCGTGAGCCTGTTTTTAATCGAAAGTCAGGCTGGCACTACCATAGTCTGCTCAGGCTGCTACTTTAGATCCTTCAGCCTTTATCATCTCTCAGGACAGACTAGTGGCTGATTGTCTGTCCTTCAACATCTGCCTGTTAACTCCACAATGAGAGTTTATGCAACTAAAGGAAAGCAGAGAACTTTTTTTTTTCTTATGAGAGTTCCATGTTGTAAATACAAGTTGAGATTTTTTCCTACCAGTGGGATATGTGTCATTCTCAAAGTTCCAAGGTTAAGTAGAATGGCTGCCTTTTTCTTTGTTTTCTCTTAATATCTGAATACCACCCAAAGTTGTGGTGTGGAGGAGGGCATTCAACAGTACCTAGAACTCGTATCTCTTCTGATACTAAAGGCAAAGCAAGCTCTCCTGTCCTCACAGGGATGTGGTGAGAAATGTTCATGATGTCACATTAGAGACAGTCAGCTCACATGTAGCAATGATGTTTCCCCATGTGGAAATATTTGCCAAGGAGAGATAAGAATGGGAATCTACCATACTTCTTACATCCAGTGCTGAGCAGACATACAGACTGACTTTCCTGCTCACTCTGTACCACCTGCACCATGACAGCTGCCTTTGTGACACATTTCACTCTGTCACACTCATTTAGCTCAAAGGAGGTTGGGTTCTGTCATCCCTGCATTTCAAATATTCCTCAGAATCAATTAAACCTTCCCTACTTTCTACTAAAACAAAAAAAGACAAGATGTTTGTTTAGAACATGTATATCCTCTTGAAAATGAAATTCTAATCTTGTTTCCCCCTGCCCTCCAACCTCCACCCCAGAACTGTTCTTTTATTATACTCTGTCTATAAATATCTACTGTTCATGGGATTCTTTTCATGGAACTTTATTCCACCCATACTCCTCTTCTAGTTTTCTCTAGAGAATAGTAGTTAAGAATCAATGTGGATCACAGGGTTTCCTATAGCTGCGAACCCAAGTTCAGTTAGAAAACCTCTTGCCCTGCTTGGTCATGGGAGTCATGAATCTCCACACACTGTCACTTTAGAGCTTTGCACTGGCAACCAAGCATGGGAGCCTTGCTTGCTACCTACATCCTTAGCTCCTCAGGTGATTTTATATCTACCTGATCTTCAGTATTTGACCCAAGGCAAGGTTGTTGGAGAGGTGTGTTATTCAGTCCCTACCACATGTTCTATGAATTCTAGCTCTTCTTTCACAGAACATACACTTTAAATGTTTATCTGCTTTGTAGAAGTTCCACTAAGAACAGTCAAACAAGATGGAAGCAAAAAAACTAAAAAACTCCAACCACATTCATCAACTGTCCAATATTTGTCATGTGTGCATGTATGCTACTTTGTACAGTTGTGCTTTTGACTAAAAATATATGAATGTATATTAATTGTAGAAAAAGAATTTTATCCTGATATTTCCAAATAAGCACATATTTTTTCTCGGATCAGATTCACTTTTTCTTTTTCCTCCCATTCCTCTTCCCTTTCCTTTATTTAAATGGCTTTGAGTTTCATTGTGTTCCTTTTTATACAAATTATAATATACTTTGCTCATATTCATCTTCATCACCCTCTCCTATTCCTCTTCCCACTCTTCCTGTGCCCTAGAAGTACCATACATTTCACACACATGTTGTATTTTCAGCTCTAAAGTCTGCAGATAAAAAGTTCTTCATTTTACCTCCATAGAGTCAACTAGCCCCAGATCAAAAGTATTCTTTAGCCAGATACTGGTGGCTCATGCCTGTAGCTACTCAGGAGACTAAGATCTGAGGATCATAGTTAGCAACAAGCCCAGGCAGAGATATCCATGCAACTCCTACCTCTAGTTAACCAGCAAAACCCCAGAATGGAGGTATGGTTCAATAGTAGAATACCACCCTTGAGAGAAAAGCTAAGCAAGGGTATGAGTTCTGAGTTCAAGCTTTAGTTCCAGCACAAGAACACATACACACACACACGCGCGCATGTGCGCATGCACACACACACATACACACACACATACACTTTTTAAACTGTATGTACAGAATACAAAAATGTGTAGATATTTCTTTTCATTATTTCCTAAATACTACATATAACAATGGTACCAATTGAAAGTAATCAACTTTATTGTGCTTCTTAAATGACACACATTTCATTGAAACTCTGCTTCAAATTTTGAGGTTTGCTCTTTGCCTGGATTAATGATAACCATGTTAAATGGTAAAGCTCATTCTTCTGCAATGCCGACCATGGCAGTAAGCCATGAAGGGAAACAACCAAGTTTCTACAGTGTTCTCTGTTGCTGAAGATCCTTGAAGTGAAGCTGTGATGTTCTGCTTGGGAGGTGTAGTAAATGCATCCCTGACTTATGATTTGTTTTATGGCACATGCCACATTTTACCTTGATGAGTATCATACAATATAACAATTATTTACATTGTATTAAATATTGTATGTAACATGGAGGTGATTTAGTATATACAGGAGGATATGTGTAAGTTTAGTACAAATGTTGTACCATTTTATATGAGACTTGAGTGCTTGTACATTTTAGTATCTCTATGATTTCTGAAAACGGCCGTTTATAGATACTGAGGGACAACTGTAGCTTCTTCTTTGAGTCATACAAAGACCTGTCTGGTAGATACTACACTTTAATTTTACATAGAAGGCAACAGAGGTATAGGGGAAAAAAAGGCTTTGCCAGTGTGTAGAGATGGTATGTACCAGAGCCACAAATGGAACCTCATCGTGTTGTATTATTATGATTAATTATTGATTGGTTGGTATTCTTTTATCTGGGCAATACTCACGTTCTTACTGCTACTCTCTCTTGGGCTGGGAATATGGCCTAGTGGTAAAGTGCTTGTCTCGTATACATGAAGCCCTGGGTTTGATTCCTCAGCCACATATATAGAAAAAGCGGGAAGTGGCACTGTGGCTCAAGTGGCAGAGTGCTAGCCTTGAGGAGAAAAAGAAGTCAGGGACAGTGCTCAGGCACTGAGATCAAGCCCCAGGACTGGCAAAAAAAAAAAAAAAAAAAAAAAAAAAAAAAAAAAAAAAAAAAACACAAAAAAAACTGCTACTCTCTCCTGTCTTTTATAAGAAGTGGAAACCTTAAAAAAAAATTGTTTTGAATTCATGGTTGTAAACCACTTGACAAGGTTCCAACTATAAGAAAAGCATTGAGAATATTCATTGTATTTTTTAATGAATATCCCTAACATCTAGACATGGGCTCTGCGTACATGTATTGCCCAGAAGTATACCTTGCCAGTAAAAATAGAAATCACACATATAGTGCAAGTGATTAACTTATCTAATGAATCAATAGGTAATCAATTCAGTGTGATAACAAATCCCTTTCTGGTCACTTTGCATCCTTCTTTTCTCCCTTCCCCCATTATCATGAACTTCTTGATCTTTTTTCTCAGCTCTTGTCCCAGTTTTCTAGATTCCTCCTGGAGGTATTAGTTTGGTCTCTAGGGTTTACTTTTCTAGAGAATTTGGAATCTTCAATTTGAGTTATCTAAAGAAGAAAAGAAGTATAACCAGAGAGTTTTATGTGAATTTACTAAATAAACCTATAGACCAAACATAAGGCTCTGAAATTATATGCCTTTATAGCTGCCGTCTTTCCTCCTACAAAAGATGTCACAAGAGCTTATTTGGACTCTTCTTATAATTAGATTGACAATATTTTCAAACACAATTTATCCTTAATAGTGGTTTAAATTTCTAAATTTCTGTTCTCTTGGTCATTTTTTTTTCTTTTTGATAATTAATGCAGAAGCTGCCCTTCATATCTTCATATATAAGTGTCAAAAGGGAATCTACATTCCATTTTCTGACTGCCTGCCAGCATTAAAGTTCTGTTGGCAACATAGAGTTAATCAAATTCTTTTTGCTAAGCCTGTTCTTACCATTTTTTTTTCTTTTTTACAGTTTATCTGAAGCACAAATGATAGAAACACGGATTTTCTGCCTCAAATTTGGAAAGCTTTCTCTACAGGGAAGCAAAGAAGTCTATTATTTTATCACAGATCAAGTATTGCAAGTGTCTAGAGCAACAGAAATAAAATAGAGCTGTGAGATTGTTTAATGAGTGAAATGTGGTCCTCTAAATATTCTGATTAAACACACCAGAATTGGTAGCTAGAAAGGTCCTTCAGTGCAGCCTTGCTCATGGTGAACTACTTAAGGAATAAAAAGGGATAGAGCTATAAAACAAAAACAATAAATTATAAATAAATAGTATAACATGGGGCTGGGAATATGGCCTAGTGGCAAGAGCGCTTGCCTCGTATACATGAAGCCCTGGGTTCGATTCCCCAGCACCACATATATAGAAAACGGCCAGAAGTGGCGCTGTGGCTCAAGTGGCAGAGTGCTAGCCTTGAGCAAAAAGAAGCCAGGGACAGTGCTCAGGCCTGAGTCCAAGGCCCAGGACTGGCAAAAATAATAATAATAATAATAATAATAATAATAAATAACTAGTATAACATGATAGAGATATGGCCAAATATAGACATTTTCAGAAATTTACAGTAATATTTCATGTTGAAATAAAACCCCAAACCAAACAAATGAGCAGTTCGTTGTTTCCCACAATCCTAAATACCATATAGTCTTGAAAAGTGTCTACAAGTGGAGAAACTGGAGTCCTACTGGAGAGCTGAAAGAGATGCTTTGCTTTCACTCCTAACAGTATCAGCTGTCACATTGTGACTCACAGAAGAGTTACTATTATTGCTACTATTATTATTATCTTTAAGTATTTGTATAAGGAAGTTGTCTTTCATTATAGTAGTTTGAGATCTTTACATTATCTAACATAACATTAAAGCATGGAATGGAGGTTAATAAGGGAAGCCAGCATTTCAATGGAAAGTAAAAAAAAATGTAATGTAATTAGAAACAAAAAAAAATACTGAATTAGTAGTAGAAGGAATAAATCAGTTCAGAATCCTCCAGTTGAAAGAGTATCTGTGAACATTTATGTCAGACAGATAAGAATTCCTAGGTAGATTTATTCTTGACTTTGATCTTTATGCTGCTATTATGCATCTATGTATTTGGGGTTTTATTTGTTTTGTTTATTTTTTTTTCTTTTTTGTTTTATTTGTGTTTGTTGGTCTTGGGGCTTGAACTCAGGTCCTTGCTAGAGCCACAGTTCCACATACTGTTTTCTCGTGGTTAGTTGGAGATAAGAGTTTCACAGAGGCAAGTCATAGCAGAGCATCACAAGAGCCCAATAGCTATACCCTTATGAACACATAAGATAATGCTAAGTGAAATGAACTCCATGTTATGGAAACAATTGTTATATCACAGTTATAACTACTTTCAACGTCCCATATATATCTGTAGCTTCTATTATTGATGATGTTCTTGTATCACCTTCCAGTGGTTGTACCTACACTATCTCTATAATCTTATCTGAGTATATTGGAAACCGTGTATACTGGTATTGGAAGTAGGAAATTGAAAGTGAATACCAAAATTGAGAGACACAGTGTAAAAAAAGACAAACAACTACAAAAGCAATACTTACAAAACTGTTTGGTGAAAGTGAACTGAACACCTCAGTGGGGGAAAGGGAAAGGGGGAGGAGGGAAGGGGTATGAGGGACCAGGTAACAAACAGTACAAGTAAGGTATCCAATGCCTAACGTATGAAACTGTAACCTCTCTGTACATCAGTTTGATAATAAAAATTTGAAAAATAATAAAAAAATAATAAAAATAAACCACAGCAAAAAAAAAAAAGAGTTTCACAGACTTTCCTGCCTGGGTTGGCTTCAAACCATGATCCTCAGATCTCAGCCTCCCAAGTAACTCAGTTTGTAGGCATGAGCCGCTGGCACCTAGCTGTATTTCATTTTGGAAGGAAAACTTTTCATCCGGTTGGTCAAACAAAGCTACCGTGATAGCTGTTTTCTGTTAGTTAGTGAGGGTTTTTTTCTTTTAAGAAAGATATCTATTTCCCACATTAAAACCAAATATTTGAAAGTGGAAGCAGGTAGTTACATTGCATTTCTTTTTCCAGATAAATGTATCTGGGGACAAAGGTTGGTAGGAAAGAGAAAGAAAAAATGTCAACTGCTTTTCTAATTTTCATTGTACCTTTTGGGAAAAATATAAAAGGAAATAATTTAAATAGCAAGAATAGACTTCACTACAAGTTGGAACGCACTGTCAATAGGACCATCATACTTAGATTTTAATATACATTTTGGTTAGTGTAAAGGCCAGATCCCTTTATACCAGTTGAGAATCATGGCATGAACTTCCAAACTTTTCTGCTTAAGAAGAAAAGAAGTAAGCTACTACTTATTTGAAATTGAATTAAGACACATTTTGGTTTATTTTTTAGCTGCATTTTCTTTAGTGGACACATACACAATTTTGAAAAATCACAATGAAGGCAATATACAGTGAGAATTTTTAAACTGGAGCATGAATCATCAATCTCCTAATGACATACAGTAATGTGAGATATGGAGAACCCTGGAATACAGTTCGTAATAAAATACTTCGCTAAAATCTTTGACATTATAAAGCTAGTCTTTAGTTCTTACAGACACAACACTACCTACACCTGCTCCCGAAAGGTGTTTATAGATAAACAGGAAAAGATTGAAATTACGGAGGCAAGGAAAACCCAGATCAAGGCTATTGCTACTATTGGAAATTGTTTCTTGATAAGATCAAAAACCTTAGGCATATATTTAGCCTGTGGTTGGAAGGCCCATACCCGAAGCCTTCAGGTAACCCCAAAGGGTGGCTCTTCTCAGTCTGTCTCCCAAGCAATGATCTTACACTCTCATACTGGGAATTTGAGAGGAGGTAAAATGGACTTCCTCATGGGCAGTTTTACCAGTCTCCTTGTGACTGCCAATATCGTTTGAATTTTTTTTCAATGATACCCTTCCCCCTCCCAATTCCCAGACTTCTTCCCCCTGGGTCCTGGTGCTTCCTCATAGGTGAACAGTGACTTCAGGTGGCATAGTCCTGTGTCAGTCACAGATCAGTGTCTTTCCTACGGTTTCAGGGAGCAGGGTTGTCTAATATGCATATTTCTTATTTGATCATATTTTTACTTTAGTGTCACTTTTGACAAAGTGATGATGTACTCATTTAGAGCTCTGTCTCAAATTCTTCCATTTGTCTTTTTCTACAGTTAGGCGAGTATTGAAATGTATGAAATTCTATGCAACATTTATGTTGAGTTATTGATGTAAGCCAAAAGTTTTTTTTTTCTTTTCTCAAACTGAAAACAATACATGCCATAAATGAGATAGGGAAATATCTTTTTAATTTTAGGGTTAGGGGTGAGGTAGAGGTAGAATAAGAAGCAAGACTTTCCTAGACCTCCGTGTGTCTTGAAGACCTTTTTTTTATTTCTTCAAATTCTGTGTATTCAAATATGATTGAGGCGAATCTACTCCAAAAGGAAAAATAATCCAACTTTGTGGATATTGAATGGAAAGTTTGCTGTTTTTACCTAGTCATTTCCAGTGGAGCAGTTTATGAAATATGTTCTATAAGATGTACATTTTTCATTGTAACATAGAAATTGTAAATAATCGATTAAAGTGCTGCATTTTGATGAAAAAAAAATACCTTAGGAAGTTTGTCAGAATTCTCTGTGATGTAAATAGACTAAAATCAGTAAGGCTTTATTGAAAGGTAAATTTTTCAAATAGAAAAAAAGGGGCTGTTGTATGGACAAAGTAAGCACCTTATATTATTTTCTTGCTAACTCTTACCTCTAGCTCTTCTTATTACTAATTGCATGTGATTACATGAGGCATCATAAATGTTGAACTCCCTGATGTAGAAATAAAACTGAAGAGTTACTGGAGATGGCATGGGAAAAATGAACAGATATTTACTGGTCACAGGGTCCAGAGTTCAGCTCTGTCTGTGAGAATTATTGTATGGTTTATAATCATGTATTATGCATTCCAGAATGCATATGTTAATTAGCTTGGCTGTAACATTTTACATTGTATACATCTATCTAAACATACTAAATACCACTGGACACTTACATGGTCACATTAAATTGTAACCCCCTGGTACAAAATTTTGAAGTTCAGAAAAATAATTTTTAAAAAATCTCTTTTCTACCATTATACATTGATAAGATAAACATATAATCGCCAAATAAATGTTAAATTGCTTTTCAGCTAAAAATAACAACTTTTAAAGTTCCTATAAGAGTCAAATACTAAACAACTGAGAATTTTAAGTGACATGGAATTTGAGCAGTAATGTATTTCTTGGTGCGTATTACTGTCTAACATCAGGAGGGCTCTCTTCTAGGCTCAATTATTCAAATTGCAGAAAGGGATGTTGCAAATACCTTTAGGCTTCAAAAAATGTTTCTCTGAGTTAATGGAGTGCTGTGATTTTTCCTCTTAGGTATATGTGTAGCCAGGATGGAGGAGGCCTGGGTACTTTGTGGAGGACAGAGAAAAGTGGAGTGGGGAGTGCACGACTGTGCTACTTACATAGCACAAAGAGAGCTTGAAGTAGTGCCAGTGTTATATTTCTAGCTCTCTTTTCTGTGACCTTCCCAAAGCATGCAGACGACTATTTAGATCTGACTTGAACCTAAAGCCATTGGGAAATCTCCAGCACATGCTTTGGGGCCAAAGAAAGTGGCATTTGTAGAGATCTTTCTGATTTGAAAAATGAATGGCATTGCTCTGGATTCTTGGTTACTTCTGCCATTGCTTTTTGTTGTCATGTGTATGTTTTTCATTTGAGATGTTCAGGCACAATGACATATCCTTCCATAAACTAATAGTTAAGTAGTGGCTACTTAAAAAATTCACCTAGCTTTATACTGTTTTTCACTTACAATTTATAATGAAGCCATCCTGTTTTAATTCTGTCATGTCATTTAGAAAACTGAGATGAGAAAAGGTGAAATTTCTTCTCCAAATATGTTTAAATGTTTTTTAGATCAAAATACCTTTAAATGCTTTTTAGGTTTTATGAAAGGTTGATTAAGCTACTTCAGGAAGTAGTAGTACTCTGTGTGTGTGTGTGTGTGTGTGTGTGTACCTGTCTGTCTGTCTGTCTGTCTGTCCGTGTTTGTGAGTCAGTATGTGAGTGAGTGTGAGAAAGAGACAGAAATACAAAAAGACAGACAAAGAGGGACAGAGAGGGAGGCAGAGCCTGACAGGAAAACATACTAATTTGTCCATATTTCTAAGTATTCACTTATGGACCCTAGTCAGAAGATCTTTGTGATTGTCAGAGTGAGTTCATTGCTAATGACCTCAATGCTGTTTGGGAAAATGGCATTTGAGCATAATAAGAAGAGAACAGTCATACTTCCATGACATGAAGAAGATGAAATTTTGTTAAAGGAAAAGCAGACCTAATGCAGAATGGATAGAGGTATTATGATGCTGTTCCTATTTTTCCCCCAGCTTTTAATAATTTGATTATTTGATTGCACATCTATTTCCTTGTGTATATGGTTATGGTGTCATTTGCAGCTCTGTGAAGCCCCTCTCTGGAATTAGTTTCTGAGAGTTGATGAGGGAATTTCCATCCAATAATACCACCTTTGGATTCATTAAAGGGTGGGATTGCTGTAGTTAGTTTGTACTGAAGAACATTTCCATTTTGCAAGGGCAGTATAAATGTAACATATCGTTTTAATACCAAGGCAGGTCAATCAAACAATAATTGGCTCCAATTAGCACTCCCATGCGTTGTAAGATTCTTTACCTTCTCATAGACTGCACTTAGAAAGAAAATGTTATTTACTATCACTGAAGTCATAAAAAATGCTCAGTGTAAATGATGAGGGACAGGGAAGTGAGTCACAAAATGCAGGTCCTTAAGTGCATCAAACTATGTTGCTGGAACTACACAGTGCACAGAGACTATTTATTAGCACTATCTTTTCGCTTCTCACGCAACTCTCAGCTATGAAACCTGTGGTCCTTTTGGTTTGGAACTAATCTGAAGACTACTTCATAATATAATTTAAGGCATCCGAACTCTTTTACAAAAGGTGTATTTTTAAAATAAAAATTAGGTAGTCAAAAATAAGAAAGTAGGGCTGGGAATATGGCCTAGTGACAACAGTGCTTGCCTCATATATACATGAAGCCCTGGGTTTGATTCCTCAGCACCACATACATAGAAAATGGCCAGAAGTGGCACTGTGGCTCAAGTGGCAGAGTGCTAGCCTTGAGCAAAATAAATAAGAAAATAAATAAATAATAAAAAGTAGCATTGTCTGTGCTAAATATCACTGATGCCATTTGGACTTCTTCCTGTCTCCTCAACCACCAGCAAGTCTACATACAAACAAGCTGTGGATAAGGGCCTTCATGTACTTGGTCAGGCATCATAAAGCATCATGGTTTCCATCTACCTTGTGTTAGTTCTCATGACAGCCTAGTAGCAGGAAGTGCTCAGGAAGTGCCTGCCATCACTTTGCTGGTCATTCTTGGCCACACAAGCCTTTAAGGGACAGTCTGTTTTTCTCAGCATTGAGGATGGCTCCTGGTGGTACCTACTCATGCTGTCAGTTCTTTAGAGTAAAAGTGAAGAGCAATCTAACCAGGTAATCAGAATAGGGGAGTTCCATTAAAAACAAAGTTCAAGCTGAGTACCAATGCTCGTGTAATCCTAGCTACTCAGAAGTCTGAGATTTGAGGTCACAGTTTGAAGCCAACCAGGGAAGGAAACTCTAAGAGACTCTTATCTCTAACTAAATACAAAAATATCTGGAAGTGGAGCTGTAGCTCAAGTAGTAGAGTGTTATCCTTGACCAAACTAAGGTACAGCTCCAAGGCCCTGAGTCCAAACCAGAGGATCACTCCTTCCCACACCCTCAAAGAAGAAATTTCATATAACTGTAGTCAGATTTATAGACTTTGTAGTCTTCCATGGCTGCTCTTCACTATTCTAGTAGTCACAATAGTCATTGAGTGTGTGTGATAATAAGTGTGCATGATGATGCGTCAAGATACAAGATACATCGTTTATAAAGCAAGCGTCAGCTTGATGCTACAGGTACATAGTGGGTCTTGAATCAGTACTGAAGTTTGAGATAGCAGTTTTCCTTCTCTCTCATGCATCTCTATTCTTCTTAATGACTCTCTAAATCAGAAAGGATGTTCAGATGATTACAAGCTACACAGGGAGACCTAATATATACGTGTATTTGAATCCACAGCCACAATTTCCGAAGCACTAAAGTGTTTGGGGTACCAACTGATGCCTCCTATTTTGTTCAATGAATTTCTTATTCCTAATCACTTGACCATTTGTTCTTCTGAACCTTTTATAATCCCCAATTTCTGCTTTGATTTAGATCGCTGAGTGCCCACAATACATTAGACCTTCAGATAAGATAGTACCATCTACTGCCACCAAAGCAAAATTCTCAACCATGTGCATTGGTGATTCAGATGTATAATGACCTCAAGCAAGTCTTCCCACAGTTTTATATAATTCTTTTTTTAAAGTAGGTCAGACTTCCAGTTGGCACCACAGTTGAAACGATCCAGGTTACTTTTATAATTTTGTTTAACTGCAATTTTGTTTGACAAAATTTCTACTGGAGAATGTCTGGGTACAAGATGAAAAATCCTTCATAATAGAATTTTATAACAGAGCTAGAAATAAGCCCTTCAGTGTCAGTAGTATGAATATTAATGTATTTCCTGGTAAATACCAGAATGACATATTTTCTGTTAATTTTACTGGTTTTATACTTAAGTGAGATGGAAAGGGATATGGGTGGAGAATGACATCATTCCTTATGTATTTCTTTTGAGAAAGCAGAATATCAGTATTTCATTGTGTAGATTTATGGTATTGATTGGTAAACCCTCTATAGTCCCAAATAGAGAAGCTTATTTTTCAAAAACTCACAAAGAAAACCTACTGGCCAAGGTATTTTGGCATAATTTGTTCATGACTTACTCAAGAGATTGTGAAAGGTTTCAAAAAGCCTACTTTGCTCAAGTGTGTAAAATTATAATTTTTAATACTATTTGTCATGGTATAAAAAGAGATATTGAAAAATCTCTGAAAGATGGTTTGCATGTGTATGTGTGTATGTGTATTTATGATACATAATTTTGTAGTATACAAATAATGTTTATAGCAAATACAGACTTCTATGATAAACTTTAAATTCTCATATTATATATGTATATATGTATATCTATATTTATTGTTAATTGTTTGAGGTTTATGTGTTGTTGATTTTTTTTTCTTGTGTCAATCTGGGAATTGAACTCAAGACGTAGACATTGGCACTAAGCTTTTTTGCTCAAGGCTAGTGCTGTGTACCATATAAGACATAGCTCCATTTCTGGCTTTCTGCTGGTTAATTAACTGTAAGAGCCTTACAGACTTTCCACCTGAGCTAGCTTCAAATTGTAATCCTCAGATCTCACTCTACTGAATAGCTACCATGGCAAGCAGAGCCACCAGTACTTGTATGCAGTATGCATTCTTTTACTTTGTTTAGAATGTAATTAATCACAGAATTCTGAAATGTTTTCAATCTGAGAGATGTCTTATATGTCTTCCTATATGACTTAACATTTTCCTGTAGCTAGTAATTGAAAAGTTAGTGCAGATCTTTTTCCTAAATCATACAAGCTACGGTGCATGATTCTTTCTCAGAGTAGATCTATAAGCAAATATAAGTATTTAAGAACCTGCATCCCTCTCTTAACAATATATTAAGTGCACATTACATTGCCTTACTGTACATTTGTAAGTTTCTGAGTTTCTAATGAAAGAATAATCAGGGATTTTTTTGGGGGGTGAGGATTTTTGTGGTTTGATTACCTCTTCAGGAATACATTACAATAACCTATCCAATCTTAGAGTCTTACCAATCTTACAACTGAGTGATTTAAAATCTAATTCTGTGTTGGGCTTCTCAAGTACAGGCTGGGATATAGTCCCAAATCCCATGTTGTATGCTTAGTGCTGTACCTTTTGTCTATAAATCATTCGCCTTTCTTTGGAAATTTTATCTACACTTAGCACTGTACCTAGTATATTAGGAGTAGTCCATTGTTTGTAGCTATGATCGTTTTTTTTTTTAATTTTTCATTTTTTAATGGTGAAAGTAATGAACAGAGGGGTTACAGTTACATACATAAGACAATGAGTAGATTTCTTATCAAACTTTTTACCTCCTCCTACATTTTTTCCCACCTTCCCCCTTCCCGGTTCCCTCCCCACCATCCCCTGAGATGTAAAGTTGGCTTACAGCATATTGTCTTGTAAGTATTGCTGTTGCAGTGGTTCAACTTTTAACCTTCATCTCTTCTAATTTCCTATTATTCTTAGAATCAAGAATCACACATTTAGTGACTAAAATGATAAATACATTAAGGTTAACTTAGTGATTTTAGTAATAAATATAGCCTTATTGTGTGGTATGTAGATCAGAAGGTGACTGGCATGGATCCCTAGTGACTAACAGACAAACAAGTATTGTGAATTGGCATTTCCCTACTCATGACAGTTTCTAAAAACTCTTCACCTTCTCTGTCTCTCAGCCTCCACTGAGCAGTACAGCAGTCAGACTTCTGCCTTTGTGGTCATGCGTCTTTCCCTGATCTTTCCATCTCCATTTTGCCCTTATAAAGACTCTAATGATTATATCTAACCCGTGCAGAGTCACAGCAAGGCACTTCATCATCTCTGCATGACCACTTGGCCATCTGCATTCCTTATGTCCTGTTGCATTAACTGATTTCTACAGACTCAGTGACTTAGAGGAGCACAATTTATTATCCTAACAACTGTGGAGATCGTAAGTCTAAAATTGGTCTCTGTGGCAAAAATGAAGTGGCTTGTCTGTATTCCTTCTGACGGTGAGTCCCATGGGGAAAGCTCTATCCCTGAGAGTTCTGGCTTCTAGAGGCCACAAGGCATACTTCATACATAGCTCTTCCTCAGTCTTCAAACCAGCAACATCATTCTCTACCACTCCTGCTTCAGCACATTGCCTTTTCTCCATGGCCTTCTTGATTCTCTTGTAAGGATCCCTGAAAGTATTACATTTGAACCACCTAGATAATTCAGGACCAGCTTGCCTCAGGTTATCTTTGAGAGACAGTGTCTCTTTTAGTCTACTGCAATTCTAGATTCACATGTAACTGGGATGACGGCTCCTACTTCTGCAGTAAGCTATTGGTTGAGATAAAGTCTTGTGAATTTTCAGGATGACTTGCCCTTGAACTGTGAACTTTCTAACCTCCTCTCCAAAATAGTTACTATTACAGGTGTGAGCTTCTATGCCTGACTTCAACATCCTTATCTCAGTCATATCCTCAGATTGCTCTTGCCTATCAGTGGCATATTTCTAAGCTTCAGAAGTAGGTGTGGAATTCTGGGGGTAGTTACTTTGCTAACTACACTACTTTTTCACAAAATTTTATTTAAATTTCCCAATTAACTTCACGTTTGCTTTCTTCTCTTTTAATTATTTTTCCTGTAATGAAGGAATGCCAGCTCTCGCTACTCTGAAATTCACAGCAACTCTTATGCAAACCTGACACAGTATCTCATGGTGATTTTTACATTTTTACTACGTTCTCCCCAACAGAATTCTTTCACCATTGGAGTTAGGACTCAAATGTACTTGAAGTGGATATTCATTCATGTTTTCCAAAAGTCCTTTTGGAAATTTCATAGCTTTTAACCAATGAAATAAGATTAGTGTAAAAAAATTGTGTAAAATAATGTAATTTTATCAAAATAGAGTCAAGGAGCAATAAAGTGGAGAAATAATACAATGGCTTCCAGCTGGCCAGTGACCCTCCTAACAGTAAACAATGCTGGCAGGTCATTTCCCAGCACCATTTCCTCCCAAATGCTGTCTCTCTACACAACTGGTAACAAGATACTCAGCATTCCTTAAAATGAAGGTAACTTTATATATTGCCAACCCACAATGGAAAACTTGGTTTAATCGTGGTCTTTATTTCTGTCCAATATTTTGTTAGAACTATCATATGCTTGGATCTTCAATGAGTACCCATCGTTTGTTGAAGAAGATAGCCGGAGATTTGTCTCTCAAGAAACGGGACACCTCTACATAGCTAAGGTGGAGCCATCCGATGTGGGGAATTACACATGTGTGGTGACAAGTACCGTGACCAATGCCAGAGTCCTGGGGTCCCCAACCCCACTGGTGCTACGGGCTGATGGTAGGATATGTTCAAAATGTTCTCTTGGGACTGGAAAGCCCATGATGTCACTTGTTCTAATTTTTGCTAGCACGAGAATGCAGAACTCTGAATATTTCATGATACACTAAAAAGCATCACTAACAAAGAAAACATTACAGAGAGAAAGAAAGAGAGAGAAAGAGAGAGAGAAAGTTGTGTTTCATCAACACTGTGATAGGTGTTTTAAAGTAATCTGTGGGCCACAGTGAAGCATATTCACCAATCTAAGTCGTTGTGCCATTTGATCTAAGCCATGTCTTAGAAGCACAATGCTGTGGTCAAAGATCAGAACATCCCTTTCCAGTCAGTTCTAATTGAATTTGACAATTGCTATCACACTTTTAAGGCTCCATGCAGCCATTTAATAAATTTGAGATTGGTGCCTCTGCTATCAAGGTCCCATTGACTAAATTTCTTGCTGTAGCTTTGTTGCATAGGAGATTTCAGGGAGTCATAATACATTGTGTATTTCAGTTTGACTAGAAATGTCCAAATTGAATACAGAATCTCAAGAACGTCCCATCTTACATGAAATGAAAAGCAAGGTCATTTTCATGGGAACATTCTGCATGAAAGACCTTACAATTACTAATGAATCACTGTATACAAACTTCTTGAATGTTTACTAATATTGCATGCTTGATGCAGGTTAGTATACATATCACTCATAGTGGTAGAGTGAACCTGAAGCAAAAGAATCTTTATTGAAGATGAGCTGATTCCAAAGGAGACACTGACAGTGTCAACTTTGTATTGTGGATTTCTCAGGGGTAATGGGTGAATATGAACCCAAAATAGAAGTGCAGTTTCCAGAAGTTCTTCCTGCAGCTAAAGGATCTGCTGTGAAATTGGAATGTTTTGCCCTTGGAAAGTAAGTTTTTATAAAATTCTCTTCTATTTACTGTCATATTAGGTTGATATAAGAGATGTCTTTCTTTTGTTAATCTACTTTCCATTAGAAGCAAAGAGTAGAAAAATGCCCATCTATGATGTAGCTTGAAATGTTTAAAGGGCTTTGGAAAATATTACTATGTCTGCCCTTGTTCATAAGCTAAATTGATATGTTTCCATGTTTTCTTCTTCATTGATTGCATTTTAATAAAGCCAATAATGTGTTAGGCCTTTTTAATTTTTTCCCCATAAGTCTTGAATTTACTCAAGAAAATGTGCCATTTATTTTACTGAATTACTAATTTAATGACTTTTATATGAATGGCAATAGTGACATGCCTATAACCCCAGCATTCTGGCTACCTAGAGGCTACAGAGGCCGGGAAAAAAAAAGAGAGAGAAAGAATAAAGGTAAATCTAATCAGTAATAGGTATTCTGCAGTTTTGTTTTGTATTCTTGTGTGTGTATGTGTGTATGTGCGCGCCAGAATCGGGGTTGAGTTAAGGGCCTGAGCACTGTTCCTGAGCTTTTGGTGGTTAATTGGAGCTAAGAGTCTCAGGAACAGACTTTCTCTTGCCTGGGCTGGCTTCAAGCACTGATCCTCAGCTCTCAGCCTCTTGAATAGCTAGGATTACAAAGATGAGCCACTAGTGCCAGGCTAGTAATCTGTATTTTAACCTATGCCTTTTGCTTTAACTTAAGAAAGGCTTTATGTGTGTGTTGTTGTTGTTCTTAAATCTGAAGTGTTTTCATGGAGTAGCAAACTATTTGAAAATTTTCTTTTTAGCCCCGTACCTAAGATTAATTGGAGAAGGAGTGATGGAATGCCATTTCCAAATAAAATTAAATTGAGGAAGTTCAATGGTGTGCTTGAAATCCCCAATTTCCAACAGGAAGATACGGGTTCCTACGAATGTATTGCTGAGAATTCAAGAGGAAAAAATGTGGCCAGGGGCCGTCTCACTTACTATGGTGAGCATTTGCTTTGGGCAAGTTGCACTTGTAGCTTTGACTCCTCTGTTAAGTGTTGTGTATTGGAGCTTAAGAGAAGATTACATCATCATCATCTTAATATTTAACTTCATTGGTCTGAATTTTATTCTTATTTTGTTAACTAGGAATAGACCTTTATTATAGAAGAAAGTAAACAAAGAACTTTTTTTGAAATATATTTCTTTTACTTTTAAAAGGATGATTTAATTAGTTGATTAGTTGATTAGTTGATTTAATTAGTTGATTAGTTAATTAGTTGATTTTTTCATTTCTTTACATATTGCAAATATTGGGGCTTGAATTCAGAGCTTGGGCACTGTCCCTTAACTTTTTCACTCAATGTTGGTTCTCTATCGCATTTGCCACATGTCTACTTCTGGCTTTTTGTTTGGTTGCAGTGACTGTCCTGCCTGGGTTAGCTTCAAACCATGATCCTCAGATCTCAGCCTTGTGAATGGTTAGCATTACAGGAGTGAACCTCCTGCATACAGCGTAAAATGATTTATATGCTAATAAAGTACCATGTTTCATTATGTTCCCTCTATTCTCGAAAATGCGATTTTATTTTTCTTTGTTACTTTTATTAAAAAGAAAAATCTATTAGGAAAAATACTTATCACTGTATTAAAGAAAGCAGATAAAATCAGGATCTTGGCAAGCTATTCAGAGTAGTCCTATCCCTTCCAATAACTGCATTTGTACTCTACCTTTAATTTGTAATCACATTTATTTTATGTGCTTTTGGTAAGGAAAAATAATAGTATTAGCTTTATTTGGAGTGTGCTTTTAGGAAAATTAGATTATCTTTTTCTTGTCAAAATATCTTCTCCAGTTCCTTTTATGTAGAGAAAATAAAGCCATAGGTTTTTGATGAACACATGGTTTTGAAAGTCTCACTATATGATTTTAAAGCATAAATCTTGTAAAATACATGAAAATGTAAGCTCAGTGAGTACATATTTTAGTCTAATCATTAGTAACATTATAGAACTGCTGGGAATTTGCCAATTTTGTGAAAGGCAAATTGCATTATAGAGTGTTTATTTAGAAACTGGAAATGAAATGGTTTGCAATACAAACTTGTATAGTACACATAAATATTGCTGGGACATGTTAAACTTGATGTTGGCAAGTAATGCCCTTTGTCAATGTTAATACTTGTGATGTTGCTCCAGTCCAGGATCTGACAGGAATAAAATGGAGGCATGGTTTAGCAAACCAAATCCTTCTCTCTGGTGTCTCTCCCTTTCTGATAAAGGGTTGCTTTAGGAAATGAGACTATGTCTCATGATGTGGAGAGCCATGGGTTTGGAGACTGATTTGAAAAAAGTGGTGGTGACTGGCAAGAAGCCAAAACTCATTCCATGTGGCTGAATGGTCCACTGATGTACAAAGTTCCCACCTTTTCTCAAAGTCTGCCTTAGCTTCTTCTTTCTGAGCATCAGCTCCCAAATCACTTCCACTAAGGGCAGAAGTGACCATTAGGAGAAAACACAAGATATTCCAAGTCTCGTGATGTTTCATTAGAATTCATTTAGCTCTATGTACTAGCATCCCTACATAAATAACAAATAGTTGTGCATCTTGAATGGTGAGAAGACCAAAATGAAATTGGCATTAAAGTGCCTTATCACACTACTGGTCAGTTCCTCTAGGGTTTGTTTTACTTTCTTTGTTCTTGCCTTTACCTACCCTTTTCCTTTCTATACATATCAGTTTCCATAGTAGTCACAAAATGGCTACCCATGATAACCACCACATCTATTTTTACTCATCCTTCTTTTCTTCAACATATCTAACAATTCTCTGCTCACATTTTCACATGTATATTACTCACTAGTGAGGAGCAATGGCGTTTGACAATTGAAGTGCCTCCCTCTAGGACATAGTATAAAATCAAATTTCCCTTTTTTATGGACAGTATGAGGTGATGGAAAAAAAGAAAAAAAATGAGAACTTTGGTTTGTTGAATTAAAAGAAGAAATTAATGTTCAGTCAATAACCACATCATGTGCTATATTTGGTGAAGGACATAAGCTATTGAACTAGTCCATTTTGTGGATAATATGTTATATACATGAGAAATAAATTACATGAAGGAGCCAGGGGTTCTTACTTATAATCCTAGCAACTCAGGAGGTTGAAATCTGAGGATCAGGGTTCGAATCCAGCTAAGACAGCAAACTTCACAGGATTCTTATCTCCAATCAATCACTAAAACATCAGAAGCAGAGATGTGGTTCAAGTGGCAATGACATCCTTAAATAAAGAAGCTAAGAGATAGCACTCAGGAACTGAGTTCAAGCCCCAGAACTAACACACACACACACGCACACACGGGATTAATGACAGTTTTAGGAAAGTTACTATGCAATTTTGGTAAAGATTATCCTATTCAATCCATTATATGTAGTTTCCTGTTTACTTGGTCTGTATTTCATGGAAAAATAAGTATGATAAACAAGGTCGGCGGTGCACTCATATAATCCCAGCTTCACAGGAGCAAGAGCAGGAGAATTTTGAATTCAAGGCCAGTCCTTACAAAGTTTACAAGACCCTATCTCAGAAATAAAATTCAAATAAAAGGTTTGTATTTGGAGCTGAAATGGTAGAGAGCTTTGCTTAGCATGTAAAAGGTCCAGAACTTAAGGCACAGTAATGTGTGCGTGCACGCGCGCACACACACACACACACACACACACAGAACAGAAGGGATAAATAAATATGATCTAAGTATGGAAATATTGATGAAACTCCTTACAGTGTATGATTTAGTATCAGCCAATCAACTATACAGAAATGTGAAAAAAAAAAACTTTCCTAAGTGGTACTGTAGAAAATTTGAATATACATATACATATACATATATATATATATACATATATGATGGGGTAAATCACAATGTGGCAGTTTTGCTCTTAGGATTGGCTTAGTCCAGCAAATAATTCATCCGTTTGTAGATGTATAGTAGTAAGTACAGCTCAGGGGACTCTTCACGATCAAGTCAGGTGTCAATCACAAGCTTCTGTGTATGTCTATTTGCAGCCTCATTCTCTTTCGGGCTGATCCATCTTCAAAGAGGAAAATGCCCTTTAATATAAAGCCAGAGGAGTGATTTGAAGCTGCAGGATATCTCATACTGTGCCAGTAGTTTATACAAAAAAAAAACAAAAGAAGGAAAAATGTAGACCTGGACATTTTCAGTTAAAGCTAAATAGCTAGAGTTCCATTTCAATTCCTTTACAAAATAGCAATTTTATGAGATAGAAATGGAAAGACAAATCTTCCAATGGCTGCAATTAAATAGAAATAGATAAACCATGTCTCCATATGGAGGATGCAAATGCGAATCTGGGAGTACACATTACATGCATAATGCAATGTGAAATCATCTCGCCTCCCAGTTTTGGATCTGAAACACAAGCTGAGACTTGGCTACATACACTGTGTATATCAAGTAGATTTCATTGGAAATGGTGTGTTCCCTTCATCTGCAAAAAGAATTTTCCAAATACCTTGTAAAACATAAGTGAAAATGATTAATCTGCTTCATCCAGCTGATTTGCATACATAATTTGAAGTTGCATGAGCTACTCCTTTTCCTGATTAAAAAAAATTTGTGTGATCCAAATTAAACCAATTTATCCATCTTTTATTGCTTTCACTACAATTCACTTGGAGCTTTAACGTGTTCACTGGTTTCTATTTAATAAAGCATTATTTTCTATTGCTAGGAAGTATATTTAACTGAGCTGTAGAACTTTCCATCCTACGAATGTTATTATTGACTTCATCATTAAAACCAATGTCTGCTATCTTTCACTGATTAAGTTGACATCAATTCTGATATAATGATTCAAAAATACATTTAGGAAGGGTGAGTGAGTACAACCATAATGATGAATATACATATGGAAAAAATGAAACGAGATAAACCGAGGGGATGGGCAGGTTTGAGAGAAATGTGGGAGAAAGATCGAAGAGTGACATTGATCAAGATGCAATGGACTTATCAACTGCTATGTTGAATTGAAACCCCTTTGTACAACACCTTAACAGTCATTACAAGTTAAAGGAAAAAAAGTAATCTTTTGTACCTGCATTTCTATGTATGAATAGACAACTAAAGAATGTAAAATAATACTCAGAATTTTATAAACATAAAACATAATGACTGTGGTGTGGGAAATGACAGATTGCAAAATCCATCCTCAAATATTCAAGTGTTTCAGACATCCACTTAGTGAGTTATATATAATTTTACTCTACACTCTCTGTAGTCTGTTACTCATAGTTTCATATTTATTTTTACTTACCTGGGTGAGGTATTTGCTAGATGATTTTTTTTCCTTTTCCATCACAGCAAAGCCTCATTGGGTTCAACTTATAAAAGATGTGGAAATTGCAGTGGAGGACAGTCTTTACTGGGAATGTCGGGCGAGTGGAAAGCCCAAGCCTTCCTACAGGTGGTTGAAAAATGGAGAAGCCCTAGTACTAGAGGTAAGGGAATGCTTTGGGGCAGACCAGCTTCTGCTTGCTTTGTATTGAATGAATGCTTTCTCTTGTTCCTAGTACAAAGTTAAACTGCTTCTTGAACGGTTTACTGCATTTGCATCTAAGGCATGGTATTGGTGGGGGAAGGGGGTAATAAAAAAGAAATTCTAATGAGATTTTTAAATAGAATATTTCATTGAGTCAAGGTGATTTTGTGAAGTTGCCATATCAAACTACAAATTGGGTCTAGGTGGTTTTATTAAATTGCTCCCTACAAACACATTTTTTGAACAAATGGGGTTTTTTTGGGTATTGACACTCCAGAAAGCTTTAATCAAGTATTTGACAACTTCATATGCCATTTAGAGAATAATGTATCTATCCATTGGTTACCTTATTTTATCAATACATGTTTTTGTCCCATTTTCCATCTTGACTACCTATTTTTTTCTTTATTGTCCTACTATGTCAATTATGCTTTTGTTTTGTTTTGGATTTCTATACATAACCATTGATTTATACTTGCTAAATCCTTGGTAGATGTGTGCTTCTCAGAACTATTGTTAATGTTCTAGATTTATAATGTATCCAGCTTATGTGATTTTTAAAAAAATGTGATACCAAGCTGTCCCATTGACAAGATGAAAATCAAGCTCATAATACATTCCTTAATTTCTACAAAGTTAAGCCTACGTGAAAGCTGAAATGGCTTTCATATTTTACCTCTTGCTTTTGTGTTTTATTTTACTCAAATACTTTGGGACTTGATGATGTTTATTTATATTTCCAAAGTGTGTTTCATATTTCAAAGAAGTAAAAGGTTAAATTTCAAGGCAAATTCATGAATCCTCTGAGGAAAATGTAAAAGTCTGGGCCTGAGGAATGTGAGAGTTGACATTGTTGATTTTTCTTCTAAAATTTTGATGGCCTGTAGGAGAGAATACAAATAGAAAATGGTGCCCTTACAATATCGAACCTCAACGTGACCGATTCCGGCATGTTCCAGTGCATAGCAGAAAATAAACACGGTCTTGTCTATTCCAGTGCTGAGCTCAAAGTTGTTGGTAAGACTACTTTTTTTTCCTTACCTCATGTCATATATATAATCTTCAATGTTTTATATAAATGAATTGCTATTTAACAAAGTTTATGAATACAATGAACCTTGCTCAACCCCTTTTAACATTCTCAGCTTCCCTTCTCATTCTCACTCTATCCATTCTCATCCTAATCCTTTTCTCATTCTTCTTGATTCTGTAGGCTGTATGTTGAATTCTTGACTGTATTTCTTAAATCCTCAGTTGTTTCAAGGACCCAAAACACATACTTTTCATTTCAGATTCTTAGATTCAACCTTAGGATTTCTCATCAAGATATACATTTTAACAGTGTCTGAGGAAAAGCAACAATAATGGCCAGAAATGAGACCCAGAGAGTGAACTAAACATGAAGGAAATCATGTTGCCATAACAAGTCCTTACCCATCTCCATGATTGGGAACTAAGAGAATAAGAGTGATCATTAATTCTTAAGAAAGTAAATGATGTTGATGTTTTCTGTTGCTGACCCATAAAAGCAAATAGCAAAATATTAAATCAATAATATTGAGCATATTGAAGCTTTAATTAACCAGATTTCTGCTACTTGAGCTATTCTCTTCGTAACACTTTATATACAGGAAATGAAGGGAAATGTTGTATCATGTTTAAGGCAGATTTCTTGAAGAACACTGGAGTTATTAATAAATGAAAGTTCACAGTATAAGAAAGTCAGAAAGGTAGAGCACAGGGAGGGAAGATGGACCTAAGAGGGGAAAATGGGGGGAAGAAAGAAGGAGGAAGGGAAGGAGGGAGAGGGAGAGGTTAAAAGGAAGGAATACAAGAAAGGAAGGGAAAAGGGAGGGAGGAAGGAAAGAAGGAGGGAATTAAGTTAGTTATGAGTTTATGTAATTAAAATAGACAAATTGGATTTCAGTATAACTTGATCCATGGCTCAAATATCAGATTCCATATGGTGTCAGGTTCCGTATGGTGTTTCCCAAGATAACTGAGTTTATTATCACAGTTCATCCTGTGGGAGCAGCGATGACTTTCTCAGTTGCTCAAATGGCAACTCAGGCCTGCATGTCACCTGTTCCATGTAGTCCAGTTCGAGTCACTCCCTATCATTGATTCCTCATATGGCCAGAATGGTACCAAGCTCTCATTTGTTTAGCTTAGTAGTTTTTTCACTGAAGGCTGTTGTGCCCTGAGGTTGTATTTGGAAATGTCTAGAGGTATTTTTGTTTGTTATAACCAGGGACTAGGAGAGGATGGAGATGCTTGCGTGATGTGAATAGAAGCTACTAAAGATCTTACAGTGTACAAAATAGGGTCTTACAACAGAGAAGAATCCATCCCATAGGTAAAGACATGTTAAAGCATCTTAGAGTATGTACATAGCTATTGAGGTACTGTGCTCCTCCTCTAGGACTATTGTACACACATACTACTTATTACCAATGAGGGAAACCATGGAATCTATGTTTCTTTGAGTCTGGCTCACCTCACTTAATATGATTTTTTTCCCAGTCTATCCATTTCCTTATAAATGGGGCAATTACATTCTTTCTTATGGAAGCATAGAATTCCATTGCATGTATATCCCACATAAGATGAAGCTAAGAGAAATGCACTCCAAGATATGGAAACAAGAACCTTTTCGTTGTTCTTCTTATTTTTAATGTACTATGTAAAACTATTTCTTTTTTCTTTCATTTTTCTTTCCCATGGTTTACCCTCTTGTCACTGAACTTGATTTTGGTGTCCCGGGTATTGTATATACATCTATATGAATTAGGGAAGGGAAGGGAACAGCAAAATGGTGAGACAAAGGATAAAGGGTGAACCAATGCAACAGTGATACTCACAAGACAATATCTTGGAAAGTAACTGTAGCACCCGGAGGTCAGGGAAAGGAAGTGGGAGAAAAATGAGGGACAAATATGACAAAAACTGTACTCATTACATCATGTATGTAACTTTAACTCCTCTGTACATCACCTTTACAATGAAATTAAATAAGAAAAGAAAACTAGAAACCACACAAAAGAAGCTAGGTTTAATATAAAGAGGTCTTATTCCTGTTGTCTAAAGGTTAGAAATGGATCATGTGTAAGAGAAAGACTAGCTCTTGTTACTATGATTGAGAGATAATCGCTTGTAATAAAAGGAGGTGGTGATTTACACACAAACTTAATTTGAAACAAATTGTACTTTTCTAATAAATTAACATAAGAAACCTAAAAGGTTACTTACCTTTACTGGGGGCATATTTCTATTCAATGTAATATGTGGTCTTGTGGAAAAAATATGTAATATACATAAACATTTAGTGAAATGTAAACAGATTTCCATGGTCAAGATCTTGATTTGTATGGCCAACTCTGGATAACAAGTGTATCATAGTTATGCATAAAGTTCCATATTATAGTTCTCTGTAAGATGTCCACCTATCTAAACAATAAATTAAGGTAGCCATTGGTATTTGCAATAAGAGCAGTAGATATTTGGGGAAATGTACAATGTTCTTCATTTTTTCTATATGTGCAATAAATGGAAAAGTGGGTTTTTTGGTTAACATTATTATTTCGTTTAAATGACACATTGTTTTCTACCTGTAATGCATACATGATGTATCAGGACTGGTGTCTGTTTCATGCCTAGGAATATAATGTTTCATACATGAGAGTATTTGTTGTCATATTTTAACATGTAATATAGTATCCACTTTTATCTTTGGCTGACTTGAGAGTTAAGCTTAACCACATCAGCATTTTATGTTAGAACTTAGTGAATTTGCATCAGCAAGACTATTGGCTCAATAGTCAACCTTTATCCTACAAACTTTTGGGACCCTCTGACAAGTGCCAGGCCTCTTGCTTGACCTGTGCCTCAACAGTTGACAGAGGAACCCATCCTATCCCTATCTTTATGTTACTTCTTAAAATTACACTATGCTTGATAAACTCATGATTAAACTGTTTTAAATCTTTATAGTAAACATTAACAGTTCCTCTACAAATTAATTGTCTCAAGATTTAAAACTTGACCCCAAGCACAATAGCACAAACTACTATTTCAGCATTGAAATTGTGTGCATGACCTATAGCAAATCAAATAAATCAAGCATGAACATCTTGTTTGTCAAGCAAAATTTTTTTTAAAAAAATAGTATGTATTTGACCATTTGAGTCCAGGAAAATGTTGAAATCTTCTTCTCCTTCAACTAGAATTCATAGTCTATCCCTTATTACTTTCTTTTCAGCCTCTGCTCCAGACTTTTCAAGAAACCCAATGAAGAAGTTGGTCCAGGTCCAGGTGGGCAGCCTGGTGGTCTTGGATTGCAAACCAAGAGCTTCCCCCAGGGCACTCTCTTCTTGGAAAAAAGGAGATGTGGTGGTTCAGGAGCACGAAAGGTATTTTGTCATCCAAAAAGTGCTTTCTTCCTTTCTTCTCACACTAAGGGTCGAAGAAGGTTTCCAGTATGAAGGGCAATACTCTAATGAATGGAATGTGCTTTCAGAATCAAAATAGTCATTTGATCTGTAGTATTCATGCTGGTAATTGGTTTTGAGATCTGTAAATAGAGATATATCTACCTAACTTCTCCCCTCATAGAATGCTTTCTTAGAGAACTTTCTCCACTTATCCACTGGGAAGGTTCAGTCAGAATGAAAAAGGAATACAAGACCCAGATGAAGAAAAGAAAACAATAAAATGAGAGAACATGCAAAGGAAAGTTGAACATTGTTGTTACCCTACACTGGAATGGTTTATCAATCAGTATCATTAAGCAAAGGCTTTCCTAGCTTAGTTATTTCTATGATTATGTTGAAACTAGATTAAGTATCAAAAGCAAAGGTAATGGGGACATTGGTCCCATAACATCTCAGAACAAGGTTCTGCCAGCACTATAGAAGTTCACAAATGTTTCTGGAGCCCCTCCCTTCTCCCATGAAGGCATCTCTACCAATACTCTGATTTTAGTCGAGTGAGCTGCTTGTTGGACCTCTTACCTCTAGAACTATAAGGGAATAAATTTCCTTGAGTTCAGGATATTATATTTGTGAGAAGCAGTAGGAAACAAGATACAATTATATCCAAACCAACTCCTCTAACAATCTTTGCAACACAGATGGAAAGGGCTTGAGTGGTTGGTCTCAATTCACAGGTTTGGGATTTGAATTCATATACATTTGACTCTTTCAAGTAAACCCTTAAGCTTTTCCAGTGACAGGAGCCCAGGATCCTAAAGATCTCACTCGGTCTTTGAAGTCACAGAGTCACAGTTTTTACTTGGAGAAATGAGCAGAAAACAAACAAACAATAAATCTTGAGGCCAAGTTATATAGATTAACTTTTCATAAATCACAGTTGGATTTCGAATAACCAAGTTGAATGGCTTTCCGATTACAAGCCCAGAGGTATTTTCATATGCATTAGTTAGAACCAAACAATCTTTAGTTTCTCCATTATTTGACTGGTGACACCTTTAATCCACAGACAAAAAATAAAGAGGATGGCAATGCAGAATTCTTCACTAAGCAGTTAAACACAGTCTGCCAAATGCTAGGCCACCCAGGATAGATTTCTGGAACAGAAAGTTAATTAGTGATTTAGTATGATTTTGTAAACCAATTTGAACAAGTATAGGTTTGGGATACACAATGGTTTACTTTGAGTCTTATAGAAGTTACATCCTCCCATGTAACTACATCTTTCATTGGATTAAGATATTTTAAAATAGTTTTGTCCAAATAAATTAATTAGTGATCATTTTCTAAAGATTTCTGGACTTTACACACTAAAACCCACTTATCTTGAAAGTAGTACATATACTATATGGAAGACGTTTTTAATCTTAATTTTTTAATGCATAAAAATATTAAGAGAATTAGCTATGGGTCATACCAGAAGGGTCATACCCCAAAATTGACAGCAATGATGCAAAATAAAAACTACAAATGGCTGGGCATGCGGCTTAGTGGTAGAGTGCTTGCCTAGCATGCATGAAGCCCTGGGTTTGATTCCTCAGAACCACATAAACAAAAAGATGGAAGTGGCGCTATGGCTCAAGAAGTAGAGTGCTAGCCTTGAGCAGAAAGAATCCAAGGACAGTGCTCAGGCCCTGGGTTCAAGCCCCAGGTCTGACAAAAAAAAATCAAACTAAAAATCTCAAAATCAAAACAGGGATTTCTAGCTACTACCATGTTGATGCTACCTAATTATATAATACCTCTGAACATTAGTTTTCTTGTGTCTTGAGTAGAGACATTGCTTCTGTAACTTACTTAGCTGTTGTAACATTTGCCATTCTGGCTCATGTTTGTAGATGAACTGATCAGAGGAATTGAGATTATGCTGCAAGTGAAAATATAGAAATTAGAGTGGCTGAGTTAGTTGGATGTTCTTTGTATGTTTGTGGGGTGTATGTGTTTGGTCTTTCAAAAGATAGACAGCAAGCCTAGCTTGACTCTGTCAGAGACACAGGCTAGGGCTACATGGCTCCCTCTCAGTCCTGATCACATGAACCCAGATGACTGCCTGAGTTTTTGCCACCCATTTACGTCTCTCTAGGCAACTGTGAGTAGGCAGGTAGAAATAAAGACTTTCCAAATGTACATATCACTCTCAATAGTTTTATTGAGTCCATAAGCTTTGTAGAGTAGAATGAGGATTTTCATCATTGTGAATGTTAACATGTGTACTGTGAAGTGTATGTAGTTACTTAATCTCAATAAAGACAAAATAAAGAAGGACTTTCCTAACTTTTAATGAACTTCCCGGAAATCCCATCTTCCTTTACCATTTACTCTTGAAAGATTAGTTCCCTGGATATGCTTCCCACCCAAACAGTCTACATAGTATAGATTATTATTTACTTCCTCTGTGGCAGCATTTGCTATGAAAAGTTATTTGTCCAGTTTTTAGGAAAATTATCAGTGTCCCCAGAGAATAAAAGTTACTGCTTAGCCACTTACTGGCCTCTTGGGTCTCCACATGGGATATGAATTTCGAATAGATCTCATATGGTTAGTAAGAAAACTTTCAGATGCGAATGGAAAGGTTGAGGAAAGGAAACATGTATTAGGCCCAAGGCTCATCTTACAGTATTCCTTCAAAAACTGTGGTTTGGAGTTTTGGCTTTATCTTTTGGACAGCAAAATCACTGAAGAGCCACATACCCAGGGCTTGGGGAGAGGACTGCTAGAAGCAATTATGGAACAAGTTGTGGATTTGAATCTTCTCCAAGTTCATGGGAAATCAGAGCAGGTTGCAGCCGTCACTTGGCAATGAAAATGCTGTATCTTTCCCTCTTGACTTAGTCCACCAACTTCAGCCAAATCTACAAAACATGTTAAATGGTAGATTTATTGTGGTTGTTTGGTCGTAAACTACTTGAACTTATAAATGCAGATTCAAATCTCATTGGGGGAAGCAAATGAGTGTATTGATACATTTGAAAATAAGAAGAAAGATAAGATTTTTTGATGCAGTATTTGTAAGATTTGAAATTTACTTGATTGTTTCGTTCGTTCATCATTTTGGTTGATAACATGGATTTGTTAGTGAATAAACAACTTCTGATAAATAGGAAAGCTTCCTCCAGCATGATATAGGGGCTCTTGATAGCAAGTAAATTCATTGAATACAAAGAATTGAACCCAGGGCTTCATGCATACTAGGCAAGTGCTTGATCTCAGCCCACAGATACATTTGGGCTAAGCAAACATTCCACCATTCAAATTGTCAATCAGGCCAAAAAAATCCCAAAAGACTAAATATTTTTAAGGAATTGTATAAAAATGATAAATATGTGTACTATGTAAATCATACAATACATTTGAATAATTACAATCTACCTGTTTTGTAAGTTTTTATATCAGCATAATAACAGCATTGGAATTATAAATCAGCCATGATAATTGGATCTGAGTCAGTGAGACAGCTAAATTACTGAGTCATTTTGAAGAAATGAAGGTTGTTGCTCTCAAGAATGGATAGCATTTTCAGGCAAGGTTGCAAATGGATTGCTGCCCAACAGAGACTGTGGGAAAGCTGCTATTCATAGATAACAGTGTTTTTAAGTGGAAATACTGATTCCTTCACTCTTAAAATTGTTTGTTTTTGTTCATTTTTAAAACACTTTGAGGACCTGCTATGAACCAGGCACTATGTGCATGGTTGTCTCTCCCATAGCTTTTCATAATAAACAAACATGTATGACTATAAAACTCCATTAACGAGGTAGAGGATATTCAGAGATTGCCTGAGAAGACTCTATCTCCAAATTAGAGATCTGAGCAATGTTTCTGGGGAATAGAAAATCTACAGCAAACTTGAAAGATGACTGAGGCTGATTAACAAGAGGTGCTGCAGGCAGAAGCTGTATAAGCAAAGATACAGCAGCAAAACATGAAAAGGATATTGTCTCCTTCTGTTCATGCTTCTGTAACAAAATACCTTAGGCTACATTGTTTATAAATCATACAAATTTATTTCAAAGTGCCAGTGCATTCCAGTGGATCCCATGTTCACTTGAGGTTCATGCTATGATCTTGTAAGTGGTATCTTCTTACTGCATTCTTCAATGTTAGAACGGTCAGTGCAGCTTTGTCCATCTCTTTTATAAAAGCACTCATCTTACTTGTAAGAGTCGTGCCCACAGGGCTGAATTTCTTCCCCAAAGTCCATACCTCTTACTACTAGCCCAATGGGGGATAAGGTTTTAATAGGTGCTTTGGATAGACATATTCAGACCATGGAAAGTATTTGAGTAACTGAACTTTTAGCACATTCCTAGTGTAGGGTGCCATTGCAGAGAAAGATGCAGAGAGACAAGACTGCAGAAATGCCTTTGGATCTTACTGTCAATGACCTTGTAAGCCAAATTAAGTTCAGACTCTATTCCATGGACACTGAGAAACAACAGAAGAAAAAAAAATCTAAGTAGCATTGTTACAGAACCAAATTTATATTTTAAAAAGCAGATCATGCTAATAGTGGAAGAAGTAAAGGCCAAAGCCCCAGTCAGCAGAAAACCAACAATTTGAATAAGACCATCCTACAGCCAGAGTGGGAGAGATGCAGTGGAAATGGGAGAGAAGTCTTGAAGGATTGAAAAGCACTGAAATGGACAGGACCTAATGGTCAATAAGATTCATTCATGATTTGAAGAAATGATAAGCATCAGGATGAGTCCTGATTTCTAGTTGAGGCTTCTGGGAATAGTAAAGACCTGATATAATGGGAAAATATTACAAATGGTAGGACTACAGGAAGATTTATTGAGTTAAGTTTGGAATTTGCTGAGTGCGAAGTACTTACTGAAAAGCCAGGTGAAGGGTGTGTGTATACACACACACACACACACACACACACACACACACACACACACACACACACATGTGTTTAGAAGTAACTTGTATGAATTTGGTATTTCAGAGACAGGCCCAGGAAAACTGTGGCCTCATAAATGTGCAGATAGTATCTATCTTGAAGTAGTGGATACAGGCATGTAGGATGTCATTACTCAATAGTGGGTATCTTTCTTTGAAGATCATGGTCACGCACAAGTGGAGAGAGCTGTCTGTGCAATCTCATTGGGTAATTGATTTATTAAGTAAAGGATAATTTAACTTCCTTGCTGCTCAACCATCTTAGATTCCAAAATCACAACATACAATTTTGAATAAAGATTTTTTTGTTCAGTTTTGGTTTGGTATCACCCATTATTTGGTAAAGACATTTTGTTTTTCTATTTTTTTCTTTTTGCAGGAAGCAATTTTTCAAATAAATGTCATGCCATTTTGAAAATCTGATAGTATTTTGCCAGGTGTTAATGATGTAGAGCTTTTCCATTCATTCCTTTAAACCCATGTGTTTTTACACACACAAACACACACACAAAACAGACAAATTAAAATTGGATCTTTTATCTACTGTAAGCAAAGTGAAATGGAAAAAAGCCATAGAGATTATGAGCATGCATGGTTTATGAGAGGAAATAGCCAGTTGTATAATTTTGGAGAACTTTTAGTTTTGCTGTATCACTTAATGATACTTAAAATGCATTAGCCAATTATTTTTAAAAATGAGGGTTTTCATTTGAATGGTATTGCTTATAACAGTAAATATTTTATTACAATTGCCTCAGTTTAAAAGGAAGTCAAAGAATGGCCCATTACTTCTAATTAAACACATTAAAATTGCCTTGGATGTGTTAGGCAGCATTTAAGATGGTAGAAATGTGTTTTCTAAAGAAAGAAATAGTGTTGTTTCTTTAACAAAAAAAAAAAATGAGTCGTCATATGCCAGATAGTGTTTTAAAAAATATACTAGCTAATCCTTAATGTAATTTTTTACATGTAATTAGAATCTGGCTTTAAAAATCTGTGATCATTATTTGTCATATTATTCCATGTCAGTGACAGTCCTGAGAAATATTTAGTTTTAGGGATATGATCATTAATTGCTGGAGGCCGCAAATGAGTGGCCCAGGGCGACCCTGAGATACAAGGGGAGCTTTGGGTGAATATTTTATCTTTGGTTGTGAGAATACTTATGTGACTTTGTTCACTTGTTCTGTATCCCATAAAGATGAAATCTATTCTCTCTAGATTCTACTTCAAATAAAATGTACATACAATTTATACTTATTTCATCCTACATCCATGAAGCATTATTTGTAAGAGATTGAAAGCTCAGGAAATGCTCAGAAAAACCAATCCCTTTATTTTTGCACTTGAGTGATGGAGTGGTAGGAATTTCAAGCCAGCAGCATGTCCACATTTGCCAGTAACCAGGCTGGTGGGAGGCAGAGCCAGGACCACTTGGCATTTCTAACATGGCCCCTCTTCGTGGCCCCAGCCTCTTTGGCAATGAGGTGTCCAGCAGTATGTCATTGTCCTGCTCGTGTATCAGGGGGTACTTGCCTTTTGCGCATACTCTTGGCCAAATGGTTTGTGTCTGTGCCTATCCTTCCCCCAGCTTTATCCCCTGTTTTGCACAATGTGGTCACCCTGGATTCTATTTTCTTCATAGTGCTCAAAAAGCTGCTCCCTTCTCCATCAACTTTCTGTCACTGCCTTCACCAAAATACCCTTACTGCTCTCTTCCCCTCCCTCCAGTCCACCTATCTAGATAGGTACTTCCTACCCGCTCTCAGGTAGGTGGAGGACTCAGTGAATTTCAATTAATCTACACCCTCAGCTACACAGCTGGGATCTCATCAAATCCTTCACTTCCTCTATACTTAATTCCAAATTAATTTCTAGCTGCTGAACTTTGAAGCACATGGGGAAATTTTTGTTTAATATATGTGATGCTGCCACATCAAGGAATTGTATGTTATGTGATTAGTGATTGATGTTCCTGTCTCCTGCCTGGCAAGTAGGTACTTCATGTTGTCCACTAATTTGTCTTTATTCAGTGTTGGGGATGGAGGCCAGCCCTAGGAATATGTAGATGAATAAGAAATATCAAGGACCCTCAAGGAGTCCATGATTTGTGGAGCATGTGGAAAACTTTATAGTGAAATGGATTATTTGATTAAGGTGAACCTATAATTTAGTCTACATACTTGAACTTTGTTATTGTTGTTGTTGTTGTTGTTGTTGTTGTTGTTCGTTTACCAAGGCTTGAAGTCAAGGCCTAGCTTGGCATTTTTGCATCATTGCTGGTACTCTTACTACTTGTGTTATACCTCCAATTCTGACTTTTATTTAGTTCATTGAATATGAGTCTCTTGATTTTTTTCTGCCCTGGCTTCCTTCCAAGGAAAGGATTATTATGAGGCCATTTTTCTTAAAGTGAAGGTTAACAGTCCTTTGCACATGTGCAAGACTCTCAAAGAGTATAGAAGGCCCTTCTTCTCTTAACTGTTTACAACCAGTACCTCCTGTCCCCTCTGCTTTTTGTGAGGAGAACAGGAAAGAGTTCACTTGCCCCATTCTCCTATTTCCTGAAAGATAATTAAGCTGAGAATTTAGGAATGAAGACCCTAATACAAAGAATCAGTGTGATCCAAGACTTTAGAGTTGGGATAGCACTTACCAGAAGTCTTCAACATCCCACTTTTCCATACCACCAAAAAAACATACTACACAACTTCCCTATCAACAACACAGCTTAAGTTTCAGTGTGTGTATTTGTTTCATTATTTACATGAATTATTTATGCCTAATTGGCATGCAGTATGCTAATTGCTATTCATATTATTCACTGTGTCAGATGAAGTTAAATATAAGTTTTAATTGCTCCGTTATTTAATTTTAGCATATGAAAAATGCAAAGCATTGAACTCAAAAGGACAAGGGGCAAATCTTGGGTCTTCCATTTGCCCACTTGTATGGTGTTAGAGCAGTTACACAACCACTGTGTCTTGGTTTATTTATTTATAAATGGGGCCTTTTTCTTGTTATACTTTTGTCTAAAAGTGGGCGAAACAAACTGGTTTTTGGAGAAATTGTGTATAGCTCTGTTCTATCCCATTTACACATCCTGGTGGACTCCATTATATCATTGGACTCAAGCTGTAAAGATTTGAAAAAAATGAAAATTACTACAGTGGCTCCAACAAAGGTTCCTAGATAGAGATCTACTGATGCATTTTTAATATTACTTGCCTTTTTCCATGATATCATTCATACATCTTAAGATTAATAAGACTTGACTGAAAAAAAGAGGAATACACAGTCTTTCCTTTTAGGAGAATATTATTTTAATCCTCCCTATATAAATAAATTCCACTCAAAAATTACTTTCACAAACTTGCTGACAAATGCCCTGAAAATCTTATCAACTAAAAGTCTTGCAGTTGACCATGTGGTGCCCAAGTCCTTATTTCCAATTTGTTACTTATAGATTAGGAAAACTGGGACAGTTGAATAAATACTTGGTCTGTGTCACAACTTTGATAAAGGAAAACTGATCAATGAATCTGAAAACATAGGTTATGGAATCTTCTTCAAGCCAGCTTGTTGTTAGGACTGAGTAAATTAATTTGTAACCATGCCTTGTTTCAATGTTTTCTTTGTTGGGAGTATCAGCTCCATAGAACCCTTCCCTCAAACCTTCACGTGCACTTGTCTCAGCCCAGTGCAACCAGCGTATTCCTGCTGTCTCCCAAATTCCAAACAACCAAAAAAAAAGAAAAAGAAAATCACTACAGTGGTAGACAACTGCAATACCATTCCTAATTTTGCATTATTTCCTCCTATGTCTAAGATAGAATGAAACAGGAATTTACTTTTGAACTAATGCTTATGTAGCATTAGCATTTATAAACTGGTATACAAAAAAATGTATGTACCATTTCCTCTTAGTTTTCATTACTTTTAAATTAATTAAATATATATGTGTGTATATACATACATATATATATATATATATATATATATAGAGAGAGAGAGAGAGAGAGAGAGAGAGAGAGAGAAGACAGAGACAGAGACAGAGCATTTTGATGTAGCCCAGACTAGGCTGGAACTCATGATTGGCCTGAAACTATTCATGATCCTGGTTCATTCTCTTGAATTCTGGTATTATAGTGCCTTACACTTCCCTCATGCAATCCCACTGTCTCTCCTCATGGTGTTCGCATCAGCTAGTATGGGCTCTGTAACAAGTCCTGTGTCCTCTCTCAAGTCCCAAATGAGGGTTAGATGGCTTATGTGGGGTGGAGAAGCGCATGAAGAGCAACTGTTCTGCTTTGTAGGATATGCACTAATTAAATAATTTATTGTTATCATAAAGATGATGCACAGAGGTAATGCAATTACATGGGTTATGTAATAGTACATTTCCTTTAGTACAATGTGTCCTGTTCCCACATTCCTGGTCCCTCCCTGCCATCTCGACCCATGAGTTTCACGGCTCATTTTCTTTTATGTCTGATGAGCACCACTGCTGCACTTGTCACCCTTTTTCTCTTGAGTTCTGTACCCTCCCCCAAAGATATACACTTGAATGCACCATACATGAAGAAAAGAAGACAGATCAAAAAATTTGAAAAAGAGATCTCTTTTATTTCAAGTATTTTTTTTCTTATTTATCATCAAAGTGATGTACAGAGAGGTTACAGTTTTATACATTAGGCCTTGGGTACATTTCTTGTAAAAAGAAATCTCTTGTTTCTGTACCTTTAAGTTCATATAAATATGAAGAGGTACATGAGCATTTGTTTCTCTCCTAAGAGTATCCTCTGTTGGTCTCATTGTATGTGAGTATCTAGCATCCTGTATAATTTATTGTATCCCAATCTTTTAAATTTCAGAGAAATCATGTCAGAAAAAACATGCACCATTTATCTCTCTGAGCTTGGCTTTTCTCAACATGATTTGTTCTAGTTCCATCCATTTCCCTGAAAATGACATGATTTTATTCTTTCTCTGCATGTCCTACAAAATTAAGAAAATTGAGGGAAGGGATGAGGTTTGAGAGGACAGAGAATGATAAAATAGGTGACATTGAACAAGAGGCATCATATTCATAAACTTTCGTTTAGCTGGGAATATGGCCTAGTGGCAAGAGTGCTTGACTCGTATACATGAGGCCCTGGGTTCAATTCCTCAGCACCACATATACAGAAAATGGCCAGGAGTGGCGCTGTGGCTCAAGTGGCAGAGTGCTAGCCTTGAGCAAAAAAGAAGCCAGGGACAGTGCTCAGGCCCTGAGTTCACGGCCTAGGACTGGCCAAAAAACAAAAAAACAAAAAAAAACATCTTTCATTTAATGACCATTTTATGATTTCTTAAGAATTATTTTTTTTTAAAAAGCATGGTTCCTCCTTTGGGACATTTCTTAAGGAAGAGAAGAAATGTATCCATAAGTTAAGAATGGGATGGGAAAGGATAGGAAAATGGTATAATTATATAGTATTTTTTAAGAAGACCTAATTAAAGAAGCAATGATTTTAGCAGATAACTGAATTAGAAGCAATTGATCACATGAAGAATTATGACAAGTGTCTTCTAAAGGAGGTTGCTGCCTAGGACAAAGCCTTGAGGTGAACAAAATACTGGCTTACTTGAGAATGAAAAAGAAGACCAGGGTGACTGATGATCATGGGTTTGGAGGAAGAATAATAAAAGCTGTCAAACCATGCCAAGAATAAATACAGATCCTTGGAGAATATAATAAAAAAGTTGGATTATTTTACATGGAATGTAAGGTCATTTGAACTTTTACAACAAGGGGGCCACATGATTTGGCTAAAAGATAATTCTAACTGCAGTGTAGAGAGTTTATTGAGGAAAGGAAGGCAAACTAGCTGTCAGAGCATTAGGTTCAAAGGGCTTGATTTAGGGTAAAGTAGTACAAATTGGAAAGAGGATACTGCATATTTCAGAGGTGGAACCGAGTGACTTCGTAACTCAGATGAAAAATTTTATATAAAGTGATTACTTTTTATGGCAATATGGATTCCTCTGGAACATTACACTTTCAGTCCCTAAAATATAGGATCTAGTTGATACTCATTTTCGTTTTCCAAACCATAGTGCATTGTGGATAATTCATATGTATTTGATTTTTGATTTTTTTTCTCTCTTAGTTTCCCACATCATTACTATAATTGTGGACATATCTTAATTGTTAATAATTACAAGTATCATTGATATTAAAAGACTGCAATAGATTTGTACTTCACAACTCTTATTTAAAATATAGAAAGTGTTTTATGTTTTAGTATACTTTTAACTTCCTGAATTCTTTCACACAATGAAGTATGAGTGGATGGGTAGGTGGGTATATGGATGGATGGGTGGGTGGATGAATTCAATGGTCAATAAAGTGAATATTTGCATGAGGTACATTGCTACTGCACTTCTGTGAAAGGGAAATAAACTTGAAGAATAGTAATGAACATTAATCTTGCCATATGCTAATTACTGGAGAAAAGTCACTTATATGATCTGTCACATGGGTCCTGAAATGGACACTGAGTTTTCAAAAGAAAAAAATTACTCTGACTTGTTTTCTTCATGTTCTTATTTGTACACTTTCTAATTCTATCTTAATATAGGCTTCACCTCTAGCGCAGGCCTTGTGGGAAGAAAAGTTACCTCACTAGCTTGGAGCCTGAAAATCCTATAAGGAAGCTAGAATATACAAAATATTTTCCTGGTTTGAAAAAATAGGTTATTTTCCAATCCTTCACATTCAAATTTTAAGCAAAGAAGAAACCTTAACTTTGCCATAATGATACTTGAGACATTTAAGTTTCTACAGCATTAATATATTTAGATGAGTCATAATAGATTAAGATTAGATATTATATTTTTATTCTGATCATTTTAAATTTTATGTGATACCATTTATTTCTTTCTCACCTTAGCCTTTCATAACCTTGTGTCTTCTAATTTATTTAGTTGCTTATATCTCTCCAAAGCAGTATTTGAGACAGCTTGTTAATGAACACAGAGAGTGAGCATTAAAAAGAAGGTGTAGGAGAGAACAAGTATGTCAGAGTTCCAGTTATAGATAATTTAAGTTACATTAGGACAATATAAATCCTTCCTAATAATTTTTGCTACTTATTACAAAAGCTGTTCTATAGATGTCTGGGATTGGTTTATAGGTGACATGCCAACATTTTAATTCTTTAGTTGACAATTCACAATTTTGGCACATAGTTTTGTTACAATTAATAAACATAAGATTTATATTACTAATAATTTTGTTATGAATCCACAATGTTCATAGACAAAACACAACTATTTGATAAATGGTATCTAACACTTTGTTGGACAAAAAATGAATATGTATATATCATACATCCAAATCCAGTAGATGCTCAGGGAGAAAATGTTGGATAATGTAGTACTTCATCATCCTTAAAATACGAAAGATTGTTTGAAGTAATTTTATATATTAAACTCAAGATTCTGGAGTAATAAAGGGACCAATTTTTTTCTAGCTAACTTTCCAAGAATATTTGTACCTGTATGTATGCTTGGACTAAAATTGGTTTCAAGTGTAAGCACAGCATCAAGAATGTTGGGTAAGAGAAGTTTCCAGCATGAAAATGAAGACCCAAATGCTTAAAGCTAGACTAGTATTAAAGCACTTTTAGAAAAGCTAACAGTGAAGCAAATAAGACAAAGGGATTCTAAAATTGTTGTTAGCAGAGTTTCTAATCTGATGCCATTACAATTTCAGACAATTTAGTTCATCCTCAAGTTTATCAAAATTGCTGCTCTGTGTATGTGTGTTTGTGTGTGTAGACATTTGCTTTTCAGAATGGTATCTGACGAGTTTTCAAATGCTAAAAGAAATTTGTGTCCTAGTAATGTGAGAAAAGCTGAAATAAGGTTGTAAATGAGCCACTTAAATATTGATGAATATCTATAAAAGAAAATGACCTTGGAATTGAAATAGTAAGGCAAACTGTTCTGTCTTGCAAGAACTCAATAGCAAGTGTGATGCTTGTTGGACTATACTTGGTTTATGATAAAACCTAGTTCTCCCTATATAAGAAATTGTTTCTGACTTCTTCATATTTGTAGAGAAATCAAATGTTTGTTTGAAAAAGATTATATATAAAATACCAACTCTCATTTGCTTGTATCTTCTAGGGATTTGAGAACAGTAGCTGAGAATTAATTTTAGGATATTACAACAAGAAAAGGAAAAGGAGTCTGACTTTGGAATTGTTAGGAAATTGAATGAGCCCAGAAATGTTGGCAATAGACATCATGCTGTCTTGTCAGGACCAGTGCTAGAATGTGTGAATTAATTATATGTGTTTGTCATAAACCAAAGTTCAACAAAGGAGAAGCCCCATGAGCACAGCTATTTCTCAAAGAGTGGTCCCTACTTCCAAAGCACCAGAGGCACCTGAGAAATTGCTAGAAATGCAAATCCTAGAGTTATCCCCAACCTAATGTGGTGGTAGGCTCCTAGAGTCACTTGTCTGTTAAGCAAATAAGATAAAAGAGGATACCAGGAAGAGGAAAGGAATTTCCCCCAAGGAAGATCAATGTTGGAGCCAATTTTCTTTTAAATGGAAAGAATCATTACTGGGCAGCAGGAATAATCTTTGCAGCCTCTACAACCCTTGAGTCTCTACACCCCTTGAGTCAATGGAATTCCTCTTCTGCAGACAAAGCTAGTCTTTGACAGTCCACACTTTCAGAAGTGACTTTTATATAGGCCCTCTGTTCTCTAAGAAGATGGACACTCAGATCCTGACGTGGCTCAGTTCTTTCTCTTTTTTTCTGTTTAGTGTCTGCCTGGTGTAGACAATGCGTAGTTCCTGGTATTCTTTTGATCATACAGTAAGAAGCTTGTGCTGGATGGAAGGCCCCATGGCTATTTTCATGCCCTCAAGGAGCTTAACTGTCTCTTCCAAAGATGAAGTTATCAGAGAACCATCATTGCTCATTGGAGTAGGTTAATGTCGGCTATACCTGTAATACAAGTAATAAAACTAATATTTAGATTTGTGATTTTCATTGATTTAATTCTGTCTCTCTCTGCGGCAGAGAACAGAGTCTTGTATAAATGCTTTTAAGTTTTAATAATTAAATAATTGAAACTGTCTTTAATTCATTAGTCATCAGAAAATTTTATGTCTCCTTTGTCCTTTACTATTTGTGTTATTAACTTATACATTTGAATATTAATATTTTGCAGATATCCTTTTCATATAAGAAGCATGCATATAATCTGTGCCTCATGAATAACTGAGGTAAACACCTGTATATAAGCATTTAGACTAGAAATCTCCTTTGGGGGCCTTCTGTTCCATAGGTCAAAGTCCATTTTTTAAGGAAAGCTATTGAGTCACTCTCATAAGGATGAATTTAGCTCCAACTATATGTGTCATGATAATAGACATTTGGGAGATTTAATAGGAATGAAAGAAATGTTCCTTAATTGTGTCTCTGCTCCCTGTGAATATGAAGACATGTTAATTGATCTGAATTCAATGTATGTCTTTAGGCTGTGGAATGAAGCCAAGCTCATCTTTCTCTAGGACCTCAAGTGTCTGCTCCATGGAAATTCTGTGTCCTGAAAATTAACAAAGCTTCTTATTATCAGCCTGGTACTCACTCAAAAATAGGATAATTAACTGTTGAATCTTCTTTATTCTGTTTCTCTTTTCCTGGGAGATTTTCTCTCTAATGAATCACTAAAGTAACGCCATTGGATTTCTAGATGAAGGGCCAAAATGATATGACTAAAAATATGAAAAGTCTAATGTTTTCCTAATACTTTCTGCAGGTTGTTCAGAATTCAAAGGGAAGTACTTCCCCAGTGTGTGGGTGCAGGAGCAGTTGAAAATGAGAAGATACAGTGTCTGCTTTTTTTTTGGCCTCTGACATTTATTTTCTCATGCATTTTCATCAATGTATATTTGCTTTTGTTAACTGTCATTATTTATCCTGTAATGTATGCATTGTGAGTACTTTTCTCTTACAGCTAATTGTAAGCATCTATCTCTTGGAATATGTACTCTGAAGGTGCCATCCAAAACAGCCTTGTTATTTTCTGTACAGCAGAGTTTAATCATTATGATCTCATGTGATCTCCCCTTCTCTGAGATGTGCTGAGAAAATGTACAATTGCAGTGTGTTGGTGAAAATTCAAGTTGAATAAATTACCGTAATATTCAGAACATAAGCAAGGGGAAAATGGTGTTGGTAAAATCCTTGCCTTATATGCAAAATATTCGATATGTTTCCCCTTCTGCAATATGCTAAGTTATTATACATATTTAAATGCAAGTATAAGGACTAGGTCATTGTTGCTTAGGACACAGAATACTTTCTGAACAATTTTTTTATGAAGTCATAAATTTAATAGCTTAGCACAATTATGTCAACTTATACCAAACTATAGACTGGCAAAGTTAAGTGATATAATTAACCTCTTACTGTAAAAAGAAAGCCCAATAAAAAATACGTATGCAAATATAATACAAAGCTGATCAAAAGTTAAAATGCCACAGTGATTTAAATCGCATAGTTCTCAGTGAAAACCGGAATACATTTTTGAATGCAAATCTCATGAATCTTTATTTAACTTTTGTGCCAAGACTAGAGTCACATTCATTGCTATCTACATTTTCAGCCATATCCATTTGCAGAAAGACTTGTTCCCAGAAAGCTTAGAAAGCAATTTCATTTATAGTGAAGTGGTATAAAATTTTCACTTTGAATCTCTGTAGGGAAGCCTGGGTTATTGAAGGTTTTCTGTTGAGAAACAATTACTCCATCCATTTACCGAATATTGTTTATTTTATGTTGTGTGAAATGCCCTGTGGGCCTCTTAGAACTTACTGGAAGAAGCAATTTAGGAAAAAATATCCAATTAGCTCAAAATATCAGGATCCACAGAGTTTGCATTCTTTGGGAGTCAATATGTTTGTTTTGGAGTCCTTGTAAGATTCATAAGGTGTTAGTCTTGCCTTTGAATTTGTTCTTCCTTTCAGGATGATAATGAAGATATGTTTCTTTGATTAAAGTAACAAAAGCTAATGCAGCAAAAGATTTCTTGTATGCATTTTTTTTCATTTTATTTTATTTTATTTTTTGTAATAGTGGGACTCGAAGCCAGTGCTTGGTACATGGTAGGCATGTACCAAACATTTCTTGTATTTCTGATACTCCAAATATGTTGTAGTCATAACTGATGACTTTGTAATTCGTAGAATGAGAAAATAATGGAAACTAATCATCTCGGCTTTGTAATGCAAAAATCAGAAGTTATAAATCTAAGTTTAATATTTGTGCAGTCAACATGAGGCTTCTTTACTTTGTTTTAAAGTTTATTTCCCTCAGTGTGGTAGATGAAAACTTCCGAGAGCTTTTAAATCTGTCTGTACTCTGTAACTCCGAGCAGATCAGTTTACCACTTCATGTCAAGGCCTTCATGATTTCCCAGGTTTTCTACCAGCTGCCTGCCTTTCCATATTAAAAGTCTCCATCAAATCTGCATTTTCTTTTAAATAACAATAGATAAAATTTATTGAGTGAGATCCTGGATCAAGTATTATTTTCTTAGGTGTTGGGGCCACAAACAGTACAAGAAATGTATCCAATGCCTAACATATGAAACTGTAACCTCTCTGTACATCAGTTTGATAATAAAAATTTGAAAAAAAAAATAATAGATAAAAAAATTATCAGTCAGTGTGAATTGTGAACAATGCTGTTGTTAACTGTACTGTTTCTTCCTTTCAGACTTTTCTCCTCCCAGCTTTCTAGTCTACTGTCTTCTCTCCCATTCTTTACTCAACATCTGTCCTGTTAACCATAGTATTTCACTATTGATTTCTTCCCTAATGTTATGTATTTTTGAGAAGTCACTCCTAAACCCTTTACCTAGTCTTCTATGGTTTCATCTTTTATGTTTATATATATATATATATATATATATATATATTATAAAGGTAATGGATATGGCAATGTAATGTGCATAAGTGATACATATACATAATTTATACATTTATGTATATGAGTATATGTGTATATATGTATGGGAGATAGAGAGAGAGAGCATGTGTGAGAGAAAAGGCTTATGAGCGTGAAAGCATGTGAGTGAAGGAGAGATAGAAGGGCGTGGGAGAGAAAGGTCCCCGCACACAGGAATGGTTGAGCCTTACCACATAGACTTTCTTGAAGACAGTGTGATGCTTCAGAGAACAGACTAAGCAAGTTCTGTCCAGGTGGAGAAAGGAAGGTAGAATCACGCGATTGACGTTTCTTCTTCAACGTTGTTATTCATGTTTCTCCCCAAATTCTCATCTCCCTAGATTCTTCCTTTTCATTCATTTTTACTTCTCTGTGGGGGTTCATTTGTTTCATACTCATTAAGGAAATTTTAGCTCTAAAAAGTGTTTTTCATTTTTGAAAAGCCCTTTGATTTTTCTCTTCAAAGCACTGGGCTGTGCATTTTAGATCCCCCTAGTAAAACAGTCAAAAAGTGTAGAAGGAAAGCCAGATATAAAACATTTTTCTTGAATGGTAACTAGGAACCTTGGTGAATTTTTAATGTTTCCAAATTGAAATGGAGTGTTCTTATTCCTTGGTTAGCTTTCGAGGCCATTATTCCCAAACTCTTGTTTTAAATATTGACATCGTTAAGAAACTATCACACATACAGCAAACTTCCAGGGACAAGCAGTACCAAGATTCTGATGGGGTCCCACTTCTTCCTCTTTCAAAAACCACAGCCAGGATACAAGTGTAAGGGGACCGCAGGCTAGTAAAGGAATGATTGCAATGTATGTAACATAACATCCGCATCATGTGTATTTTACACATCTGGTGCACTAATTATGACATTGTTGTCACACACCTAAAAATCCTGCATCCAAAATACTAATAGAGACCAAGTTGAAATCTTCCTATCTGGTTTAATGTCCTCATCATCTTTTCTATCTACTAAATAATTCAAAAAGTAGAGATATTTATTGATGATGATTTACATATATGATACCATCCTGATACTGGGCTGCAATCATTTTTAAAGCTTTCGCTCATTTACATAGATACTGCATGCATGCATTAATGATGTAAATCATAAAAGATAAAAACAGATCCTAAATGTTAAGTGTATGGAATGAATAACAATGAATATCATAATTTAGAGAAAGGGAGTATGATTATAAGTACACAACTTGGGTTAAAAATATATAGTGCCTATTAAAAAGTTCATCACATCTCATTCTTCCTTCAGAGTGTACATGATACCCCTTCTAAGAGGCTTTTTTGAAATGATCCATTCTGGAGACCCAGAAGTAATTAGTCTCTACTGCATCACCCCTGTTTCTGTTCTTCACTGTATTTCTCAGGACTCTGACAGTTTTCATATACACTCACATAGTGATGCATTGTCTGTGGCTCTGACTAGAGTATCATTCCTAAAGAGCTGGAGGCTTTCTTTTGCTCATACTGTAAGCAAGGGACTCTCCTACTGCCTTTTACCTGTGAGCCATTCATTTATATTTCCCTAATTAAACAGTTATATACTTAAGCCTTAATTTCTTTAATTTTATGTTTGCAGGTTCCAGAGGAATGCCTATCAAGTTCTCCACATTCTTTATAATAGGCCTTTGGGAAATACACAATTTTTCGTTTATAAAATTTGATAATTTTTGGAGTCAAATGTGTCTTTCTTTGTTCATAATGTAAGACAAGCAGGTTTCTCATTTCTCATACACCATTTTGAAGGTAAAGGAAATAATAGCATGCATACTTTTTCTCCCCAAACTTTTGTTGGTAGTGGTGGTGGTTAGTTGTGGAGCTTGAACCTGGGGCCTGGGCACTGTCCCTGAGCCTCACTGTGCTCAATGTTAGTGCTCTACCACCTGGGCCACATCGCCACTTCCTGTTTTTGAGTGGTTACTTAGAGATAAGAGTCTCATGAGGACTTTTCTACTTGGGTTGACTTCGAACTACAATCTTCAGATCTCATCCTCTTGAGTAGCTATGATTATAGGCCTGAGCTGCCCGTGCCTAGTTTTCTCCAATCTTTTAAGACTAAGCTATTAGGAATCTATCACAATATACACATTTTAGAAAACATTTCATACTCCTTTGATAAAGGCATTACCATAATTAGCTGTAAAGTTAAGTAATGCTGTTAGGAAAAGCTGCATACTAATACCAAGCAACATTCTAATTGCTAGAATACCTTTTTTCACTCAACTCTTGAGTGTGTTGTGTAAATTTTTTTCCAGAATCACTAAAAACTGATGAATTATGCCTTCCATCCTCTGCTTAAGACAGCACTACTGTAAAAAGAAAATCACTACACTTGAAAAAGGTAACGGTTGCACACATATTTATCTGATTTCTATATATTTTAGGATTTCTTTGTTAAGTGATGGAGGACTCAGAATAACCAATGTGACCAAGGCTGATGCTGGAGACTACACTTGCACTGCAGAAAACCAGTTTGGAAGAGCAAATGGTACAACACGCTTGGTTGTTACAGGTCAGTGCACTTAAAGAATGCTTTGTCTAGCAACACACTGCCGTGGGTTATATATATGCTTAAAGAAAGCTATGGTTATCTTTTCAATCTGCATTGCATTGTGATTACAGAGCCAGTGTTTGCATTCACATTTTTAACAGATGATTGTCAAGGATACAGCCCTTAATATTTCTTCAGAATAGCAGATTGTATTATGGGGGAGGGACCCATTCATGACTGTGCTGTGTGATGGCAATAAAAATTCCAAGGAGCATATGAATTTTCAGGCACACTTTCTCTTCTCCATTTGTAATTATTCAAGTTTATGAAATAATCTTCTATGTCCGTAAGATCTCCTTAAGCTTGTGAAGATATTTACTGGGAATTGAGTTTAGGGCCTGCACAGTCCTTTAGCTAAGTTCAAGGTGAGCACTTTACCATTTGAGTCATAGCTCATAGCTCCACTTCTGGCTAATTTTCTTGTTAATAGATATATAAGGTTAACAGATTTCTCTGCCCTGACTGGCTTTGAACTCCCTTCTTTAGCTCTCAATCCCTTGAGTAGCTAGGATTACAGGCATGAAGCACCAGCCTCGGGCCTTGCCCCTATATATTACAAAGAAATAAAATTGAGTTGAAATTGATTTTTGTCAGAGTTATAAATCGTTATGTAAAGTTGGCTTATTTCCTAAACAAGAATATTATATAAGCTCAGATATCTTAATTCCTTTAACAAGAATTTGTGAAACCAATAAAATATTGCTCTGCATTAAAATGTCTTTTTCTAACCTTGAGGATTTTTAATTACATACATGTGTATGTATATCTATGCATAAACAAATTATCATTCTGATACATATACTACTTGTAAAACGTGCTTTCAGCACAAGAAAATGCCAACGTCTTGCTTGTGCATTATTTACCCAATAGAACCAACAAGAATAACACTGGCACCTTCTAACATGGATGTTTCCGTGGGCGAAAGCGTGATTTTACCCTGCCAGGTGCAACACGACCCCTTGCTAGACATCATATTTACCTGGTATTTCAATGGTGCCCTCACGGATTTTAAGAAAGACGGCTCTCACTTTGAGAAAGTAGGTGGGGTAAGTTGTGCTTTACTTATACTTTGTATATTTTGCATGTCTGTGACATACTTCCTCTACAAAAATCTCATTTCTTTTTTGTAATGACTAGAAATCAAATACATTTACTTCAACCTATAAATTCTCTTTCTCTGTGTGTGTGTGTGTGTGTGTGTGTGTGTGTGTGTGTGTGTGTGTGTGTGTGTGTTCACATGCATGTTAGTCCTGGGGCTTAAACTTGGCCACTGTCCTTGAGCTTTTTCATTCAGGGGTAGCATTCTACTACTTGAGTTGTTCCATTTCCAGCTTTTTGCAGTGATTAATTGGAAGAAAGAGTCACAGGCTTTTGTTTCTTGGCTTGCTTCAAACCACAATCCTCAGATCTTAGCCTCCAGAATAGCTAATAGGTTTTAGCGACCAGAACCCAGCTTCCCCCTATAATTTTAATTAAAGTCAGTGTCCATTGTGTTTATATTAAATGTTATTCTCCATGAAAATTTCATTATTGTAGCCCATGGTAAGAAAAATGTTCTTATTCAAGGATTTGCTTTTAACAGACATATTTATGCTGAAGGTGAATGTTAGTTACATCTACTATGTATTTGGTCCGGTTGTTTCATCCCAGCCAGTGTGTAAAGTGGGAGGAGAAACTTCATCCCAGGTTTTCCTTGCAGCTTCACTGGACATGAGCTGTAAGATTCTTCATTTTCCACATATTCGAACTGGAGATTTGAAGAGTACCGTCATGTTATCACTCAGTCATCTCGTTTATTGATGGAAGCCCAGAACTGTGTGCCTTCACAATCCTATTATGCCTCACATGTGATCAGATCATCTTGGAATAGGGTCAGCCCTTATCTATTATCCTTATGAAAACCAATGAAATGTAAGACAGACACACAGAAAGCAGGACAACACAGGAAGGTGCAGACACAGGGGAACAAAGGCATGTAATGGAGGCAGAGGTCGCAGTGATCCTTCCACAGACAAGGAATGCCTGGAGCCACACACACATAAGGAGATTTGAAGGGAGCTTGGCTCTATCAGCGTCTGATTTTAGACTCCAGAACTGTGAGAAGCCAAGCCTGTGGTTTTAAGCTACTTAGTCTGTGGAACTTTGTTATGGCTACTCTAAGAAAAGAACATGGAAAAAGAAATTTTTATGAAATTGCAAAGTCAGGTACCTAAGCCACCATTAGGTAGAGTTTTATTGTCATTTCTGTCATTTGACCTCACTTCATTCTAGAAGTAATTGTTTTCTTTTTTTTTTTTCTTTTGTTAGGGCCTGGGTGCTGTCCCTGAGCCCCTGACCTATTTTGCTCACAGCTAGTACTCTACCACTTTGAGCCATAGCTCCACTTCCAATTTTTGAGTGGTTAATTGGAGATAAGAGTCTCACAGGGACTTTTTCGCTGGGGTTGGCTTTGAACCACAATCCTCAGATCTCAGTCTTCTGAGTAGCTAGGATTATAAGCATGAGCCACCAGGGCCCAGCTTAGTACTTCTTGTTTTATTCCCACTGATTCAACTTACCATGTTACTATTGCTTTAAATGCCGATTTTAAAAAATCATTCCTAGGGCTGGGGATATAGCCTAGTGGCAAGAGTGCCTGCCTCGGATACACGAGGCCCTAGGTTCGATTCCCCAGCACCACATATACAGAAAACGGCCAGAAGCGGCGCTGTGGCTCAAGTGGCAGAGTGCTAGCCTTGAGCGGGAAGAAGCCAGGGACAGTGCTCAGGCCCTGAGTCCAAGGCCCAGGACTGGCCAAAAAAAAAAAAAAAAAAAAAAAAATCATTCCTAGTTTTTTTTTTCAATAACAGGAAAGATTGTGCTGATATTCACAGCCGCCATTCTATAACATTCACATCTCTGTTCATTCCTCCTTGGACAAAAGGCTTGGTTAGAATAAAATGCTAACGTGTTACTTTTATAAAGACTCCTTATCCAGGCAGGAAAAGACTTCTCTAACACGGCTCCTCTTCTCATTTAATTCTTTAAGAATGTAATTGGAACCACACATAGTACTTCACACCTATCATCCCAGCCACTCAGGAGGCAGAAGCAAGTCTGTGAGTTTGTCTGTGAGTTTGAGGCCAGCCTAGGCAAAGACAGGCAGCCTTGATTTCAAAAGGCTTGGAACATGGCTCTAGTGGCAGAGTACTTTCCCAAAATGAACAAGCTCTGTATTAAAGCCTTAGTAACTGGACAGAGAAAAAAGAAAATCAATTTGAAGTATTAGTTATCTTTATACTTATGTTTGTAATTTATCAACTGGATTGTAAACTCTTGGTGATATTTTTTCCAATATAAGACCCTCAACACTAGGTAGTCCTAAGGAAATGAGTAATGAAAGATTGAAAATCTAAAGTCGTTTGATTCTAATAGGACACAAAAAATGCTCGAAGCCACAAAGAAATACTCAAAAGCAGAAGCAAATTGCTGCTTTCTGTAAGAAGAACTTGTAGTTAAGAACATGCCAGTAGATAATGTAATTTAACTCTCCTGATTTACACAGCATTGATGAGCTCTACAGAAGGCATAAAGTCATCTCTGTAAAGAGTCAAGTGTCTGAAACGTGAAATTTCATAAATTAATGCCATCGCTTGCCAATTTTGTTCCTTCCATAACATGGGAGTTCATGGCCTATGAATTTTTTTATTCACTGGTACCATTAGGAACCTAATATTCTTCCATCAGTATAAAACAGTAAAGCCATACAAGATGGCATTGGCCTTAAGCACAGCAATTAAGTAAATCGGTTTTCTGTTGCATGAGAAGGGAATTATACAACAGCTCTTCTCTGATTTTGTATTCATTACAGCATGCACACTAATGCCTAGATTGTCGGCTTGTCTTTTTTTTTCAGTAGATTTATAGAATATTTCTTATTTGAAAAAAGGAGAAAATACGAGCAAAGATGCTCGGTAGAAGAAAAACTGCCTCGCAATATGGATCAAAAGGTCTTTGTTTAAAGGTGAAAGAGTCGTTTAGTTTAATGAAAATCTATCTCATAGCTACTGACTTTCTAGTACAATACTATACATAATAGATTATGTAATAGATTTGGTCTAAATTATTAGAACTTTATGAGTTTTGGAATTTTTCACCAGAAGTTATATGTTTTTAAAGATGAAGGACTGAATTCTGATTACCTTTTCATATATCTTGGAGTGAAATTTACTAAACCATGAAGTTGTATTAATTTAGACTAATTCTGTTATGTATTCTTAAACAGTCAACTAAAGGACAATGATTATACCCTTCACAGGTTTCTGCAAGATTGGAATGACACATTTCAATAAAAGCTCATTAAATCAAGAATCTAAAGCCAATTGGTACGAAGGGGAAATCTAGGTCTAAGTTTGTGCTCCATCTATGTGTGTTTGGTGTGGGTGTGAGAGAAGCTATGTAACTAAATCAGCAAACAGGCTACCACTTCTGTCCAAAAATGTACCACTCAGGTCTTGAGAGGTATGGTGAGATGTGATTGAGGATGTGTACCCTCACACATAAGAGTTCTAGGGTACCATTGCTTATTGTTGATGGATCAGTTAACTTTTTGTTCCTTCCTTTCTGATCTTTCATTTCACCTTCTGGTCTCTCCCTGAATACTAATGTTCCTCCTTTTGGCCCATGTCCATCTACTTTCATATTGGATGGTATCCATATATTCACAAATAAAAAGAGAATCATGTCCCAGAATAAGTATGTTCTATATATGCATATATAATCATCATGTACTCGGTGAGGAGTAAAAAGATTCCATCATCTTCCCCAGGATAATACCTTTCTGTCCTTTAAACTGATACCAGGTCTACTGATTGGAAGAGAGTAGTGATGGATCAAAAGCCAAGAGAAACAAAGGGACAGTGTCCAAAGACCTGCTACCTAATAATATCACTCTGATTTTAAGAACATTCAGAGGTATTTTTGACTTTCTTGACCTAAGAGATGTCTTATGATGGACGTTTACTGTAAACAGAAAGATCCTAGTCTATACATAGGAGGCATTCAGTATATCCTGTAAGGGTGTTTAAATGTAGATGCTTTGAAAAATCATATGTGTTTCCAGTACTTTAGAAATGAAGAATGTCTAGAACCAAGCTGTATAATTTTACAAACGTTCAGTGGAATTGGATCTATGATGGATTAGATTGTGTGAGAATAAAAGTCACTGGAAGCAATAAGAAGCCGAGCAGTGACAACCAATCTGCCATTCATTTAACTAGCTCACTTCTATGTGATTTATTTCCCGCAGGCCACAATCTCACTCTGGTTGCAGCAGCTACTCATGAGCTTAAGGCTTGATGTATTTTCCAGCTTTCAGTAGTAGAAAAGATATCTCCAAAATTGAGCCTTTGTGTGTGACGGTATGATGTGGTCACTTGGGCTTGATTGGTTTGAATTATTTGGGAAAAAGACTACTATTTGGAAAGCAGCAGCCATTGTACAACACAAAGCTATCATAGGTATATTGTAAATACAGATCTGAAGAAAGCATTGATTGTACAAACTATGGTGATACTCTGGGTTTCTAAACATTTCCCTCTTGGATTATCTTCTCAATTGTGCATCTTGTCTGAACTCAAAGCATGAGCTGACCTGGAATGAGTATTAAGAGTATAGATCCAATAATGAACCCATAAAACCACACCAGAGAAATTATAATGACTCCTCTTAAACATGTTACCTAAAGCACAACGTTTCTTGTATTGCTGTTTAGGGGGGAAATAAAATTTAAAACAAAACAACATCAACAACAGAAAGTGTTCCCCAAAGCAGCTAGAGAAAGGTGAATGCATTAGATATTCAACACCCACTTATTTCTCTTACCATTTACTTGGCCAGGCACACAGAGGCTCAATCACTGCTTACAACTAGAATCATATGTTGTGCTTTCAAGTAGAATATTCATTAAGGTGAACAGTTTAGCAATTTCTTCAGTAGCACAAAAGACTAACATTGGAAGCAGGGTATTGATGGTTCACACCTATAATCCTGGCTACTCAGGAGGCTGCAATCTGAGGATTGTGGTTCAAAACCAGCCAGGGCAGGAAAAATCCATGAGACTCTTATCTCCAGTTAACCACTAGAAAACCAGAAGTGGGTTGTGGTCACAGTGGTTGAGTGAAAAAGGTCAAGAATAGGGCTCCGGCCATGAATTTAAGCCCCACAACCAGAAAAAAAAAAAAAAAAAAAAAGGAAAAGGAAAAAAGTCTACAATTGGAAAATGGCTCCTTCCCAAGGATGACATGCAAATTTGTGAAGTGTTTCATTTGGTGGCAAGGTGAAGGGGAGTGATACTGAGTGAAGTAAGCTAGGAACAGAAAGACAAAGGGCACATATTTTCTCTCATATGCAAAATTAGACCTAAACTTTCATATGAACACATACAGGGTCGTATGTATAGATACGTGATCCGATATGGCATATTGAGGAGTATATATCATACTTTCTCAAATAGTAAATTAGATACATACATACATACATACATACACATACACATATATAGATGCATACATACATACATAGATGTAGACAGAATGGAACAAAGAAAATGTACAGTGATCCTAAAATAGGTAGCCTCATAAATATTTTAATTTTTCTCATTTTTTCACAGTCCTAAAATATCCCAACCAGATTAAAGTTTAAATAATCCTGAGAGTATGTACAGGACACAGTTGTCAATATGCCAAGTGAGAGGGCGTATTGTCTCTGTAATTCTAGCTACTGGAAGCAGAGATCAGGAAGTTCATAGTACATGGCCAGCTTGGACAAAATTTTAGTACAGTCTCATTTCAAGCAACAGGAAAGATGGGCAAATACATGCTTATAATCTCTGCCATGGAGGCAGAGGTATAGGAAATAGGAACATAGACCTTTATAATAGTTACATGAGACCCTATCCAAAAATTCAGTCAATAAAACCCAAAAAACTAAAGTATAAAAGGGCTGGGTCATGGCTTAAGGTATATCACTTTGTCCAAACCACAGCAGTGTCATAAACGAAAAAAAACACGTGGTAGTATTTAAAAGAAGATTACTTCACAGAGTTTTGGATATGTTTGCTTATGTCTAGAATTATTGAGTTCTAGAAATCTTTGCGTAAGTCTGAAATTGTTTCATTAGATTGAATATGTACCGGTTGAACTCATACAAGTTTTCAAGCCTATTTCAGTCTTCCATGTACTGTTGATCTTTAACTGTCTCTGCCTTATATTTCCCATGGATAAGATGGAGGTGATGTTATTTTATTCAGAGTGATGGGCAGGAAACTGAGACATGCATGTGAGTGCATGCTGTTTAGTGTCATTCCTAGGATGGAGGCAGCATTTACAGGATTGTTTTAACTTTCCAGGAAAACTGCAGAAACAGCTCGCAAAGCTGTAACTTTCCCATATCATTTCCTGAACATCTCCTTCCCCTTGACTTTTAAATTTTTCACCTACAGATGGTTAAAAAGCAGTAACTTTTTACTTCCAAATTCACATTTCTCAAAGGCTGAAATCTCTCCATTTGCTTATTACTAATTTGAATTCTAAGAAAGATATACAATTGTCTGACTCCTCACAATCAGAAAATGGGTTCTGTGCCCAGCACCTGTGACTCACACCTGTAATTCTAGCTTCTCAGGAGGTTGAGATCTGAGGCTCATGGTTCAAAGCCAGTCTAGGAAAGAAAGTCTGTGAAACTCCTGTCTCCAGTTAACCACTACAAACCTGGAAATAGAGTTGTGGCTCAAAGTGCTAGAGCACTAGCCTCGGGCAGAAAAGTTCAGGGACCACACCCAGGCCCTGAGTTCAAGCCCATGACTAACAAAAATGAAAATGGGAATATGGTGTTAATTATGAGGAAATACAAAGGTAGGAATAAAAGTTTCTAGATAGAGAAATACACACACACACACACACACACACACACACACACACATACACACACAAAAAAAAAATACCACTTGACTGGATGATTATACAAAAAAATTTAATTTTGAACAAATGAAATTTACATTTGCTTATATCAGATATTTTTCTCATTGATGTCAGATGTCCATTGGACAGTTGTCTTTGAGCCACAGCATGAAATCTTTCACTGACACAAATTCCCAGTACCTGCCGCTGATGAGTTTCTGTTGCGTAAGTCTTCTCTAACTTCTGAAAATTGCAAATTCCTAGGCTTTGATCTGGCTATTAAAATGCAGAACATTTTGGCCAGGTGAGATGACTCATTCCTGACATGCTAGCTCTTCAGAAGCAGAAGTGGGAAGATGATTAGTCCAGGCTGGTCTGGGAAAAAATGTTAGAAAAACCCTGTCTAAAACACAATAGCAAGGATGGGAAGGGGGAGGAAGGGAGGAAGGAAAGAAGGAAGGAAGGGAGGGAGGGAGGGAGGTGGGGAGGAAAGGAAGGAAGGAAGAAAGGAAGGAAGGAAGGGGCAGGAAAAACCTAGGCACATTGACCATATTGACTTGTAATCTCAGCTATGGGGAAAGTGACCATAGGAAGATTATGGTTCTGGTCTGGTCCTAGGCAAAAGCAAGATCCTGTTCAAACAACAACTAAACTAAAAAGAGCTGAAGACATGGGTCAAGTGGCTGCCTACACACTTACCAGATGTATGTCTCTGAGTTAATCCCTAACACTGGAAAAAGAAAGTGTAGAAGGCAATTAAAGTCTTGATTAGATCTTTCATTCACTGCCTATAACTTCACCCAGGTTGTCATTTTCCTATTAACTGTCAATTACATCACTCAGGAAAGTTTTCATTTTCACGTAATCTAGTACATTGATATTCTTCTTTTGCTAAGAGTTTTCATTAATTTTTTGGATTGGATTTAATTTTTTAATGTTTTGATAATGATATATATACATACATATCCATAAGATATATTAATGCATACTTATAATGTAGTTCTCTAATTTGGTTATTAGTTTGATTTTGGTCTCAGAGACTAAAGGAGAAAGTATTTCCTCCTCTTCTAATTTTCAAAGATATTGTGGAGAGCACTATAATTTTTTGCGTGTTTGCTGAAATTTTCCATGAACCCACTTAGGCCTGGTGCTTGCTGTTTTGGAAAATTATTAATTTCTATAGTAGGTCTAAGCCAATTGTGACTGTTTCTTCTTGGATGAGTGTTACCAATTGTATCTTTCAAGGAATACATTTCTTCCATCCAGATTATCAAATTTATGAGAAAAAGAATTATACATGTTCTTTCATTATGCTTTTAATGTCCATAGACTCTTTAGTTATGTCCCAGATTTCATTTCTGATGGTATTGATTACTCTCATTTCTCTTTATCCTTTGGCTGGTTAGAGCTTTATAGATATTATTGATCTTTTCAAAGACCCATCTTTGGTTTATGTTGACTTTCTCTATTGATTTACTGTTTTCCACTTCATTGGGTTTTGGTATACATTTATTTCTTTTTTTCTGATTCCTTTGAATTTAAATTGCTCTTGTTTATCTAATTTTCTATGGTAGAGGCAGATATTAATCCTAGACCTACCTTTCTTTCTATTACATGAACCCAATGCTACAAGTTTTCCTCTAAACACTGCTTTTACTACCTCTCACAAGTTTTGAGGTTGTGTTTTTGTTAGCATATACTTCAAACTCTTTTTTATCATTTGGTTTGCTATTTCTTATTTAACTCATATATTATATAGAAACATATTACTTAGTATCCAAGAATTTGGAGAATTTTCAGCCATCCTTGTGTTATTTTGTAGCTTTATTGTCATCTCAGAGCTAACTTTGTGGTTTATATAAGACATTCTTTACGTCTTCTACTGTGGCTTTGATCATTTTCATGATCATTTGATCATTTCATTTTGAATCTTCCCTAGGAGTTCCATCTTTCAATTTATAGCACCCATTTATTCATGCATGTTTAGTGTTTTTTATTGAAGCATTTAGCATTAGTATGTTTTAAAATTCCTGGTCTTACAATTCCAGCATCCGGATATTTATGACTGTTCAGTTTCTTCAAATTGTGGTTATAGCCTTTTAGAATTTCCTAGTAACTTTTTGTTGAGAGGAGGATATGTTATAGTCAGTAAAAGAGACTGCAGTAAATTTCCCTTTAATAATGCAGCAATAAGGTATAAAGTGAGTGGAATTGTAGTCCTGTAATAGTAGGTCTCCATGTTGTTGATGGCCCTGTGCCCTGGACTGTGAATTTCACTGACTCTTGTCCATTTTGCCCCTATTACATGGTACAGGAAGTCTGCAGAAGAGCTGAGTTGGCTATTTATTTCCCTCAGTTGAGTTAAAATCTGATAAAATCCTAGAAGTTTAGTATGAAATATCTCCTGAAGACAGACTTTGTTTTGAAGAGTAGAACAGAAGGGTGGATGGAGTACTCCTCCCTCACTCCTGGTAAGAGTGTGATGGCATTTCTCTCCCATGTTTACAGTGAGGATATAGGAGCTGTCCTACAGGTAAAAACAGGGCATCTACTTGCTTGGCTTGCTTGGCTTCTACTCTACCACTACAGCCATGCTTCCAGCCTGGCTACAACTGATTAGTTTGGAAACAGACCTTTCTACCAGACTAGCCTCAAAACACAATCCTCTGTGTTTTAGCCTCCTGAATAGGTAGCATTACAGGGGTGAACACTGACCCCTGACGAGAGCAGCACCTTATAAGCTTCTTATGTGATATGACCAGAAACCACCATTCAGAGTCACTGTCTTACTTTTAATCCACAAATTGCTTTCTTTATTATCATTGGGTTATATTATTCATGGTGGCTTAGACTTTATGCTCCAGTGTCAGAAAGAAAAATCATTCTACTTTGCAAGGCATAACATTTAATTACCTCATTTAATTGATCTGAACACAAAGAAGAAAGTGTAGAAGAAAATAGGGCATTTGAATGATTTAAAAGTTTAGGCTTGAGATCAGGAATTTTAGCTGGTTAGTTTTTAAAATTATAATTATGGACAACGCTCTGGTTTTCTAAGCCTTTCTTCTTTCAGTGATTTTAAAATATTACAGCATGTTCTTTATCAGAAATAGTCTATTGATAGTCACATTTGATATCAACCTCAGTCTTTATGCATTTCAATATGATGTTGAGATAAAAAAAAATCTGTGCTTCTAAAGTATGAGGGACATGTTGGAATACAATAGACTGCAATTGTAATAAAAGTAGTGTGATCCCTTTAGAAGCAACTCTCCTAGGAGAGGATATAATTTTATTCCCTTTGAGCCCTTGGGAGTCTTTTCCCAGGCCCACACACAAACTAAAACATAAAAGGAAAGGGGTTCAGTCCAGGGCTTTGCAATTTTTTATTCTGTTTTAGGCTCTTAGCAAAATCAGCAGAGGACAGCCTGCAAAGATGAATAATGGTAAGAAAATAACCCCAAATCACAATTGGTTCCTCTCTAGAGGAAGCCCAAAAGGATGGCAGAGGACATGGAAATTATTTTCTGTAGTCCCTTTAGGTCATCTACCCAAGGCTCTGGTAGGAACACACTTGGAGACTTAGAGGAATGTAGCAGATTGTGTTTTCCAAACATGGCAACACCACACCTTTTCTAATGTGTTCATCTCACAGTATGACTTTTGCTACTCATCTCCATTGAGTGGTATAATCCATCCATCCCTTTACCCTTGAAATCTTCAAGATGTTTGCATCCAACTTGGCCAGTAAAGAAACACAGGAACCAAGAACCAAAGCCTCTGATCCCCAGATCCTGCTAACCACCTATCCAAGAACCAACTCTAATTTGTCAGTTATAAATGAATTTCCCAGTCCCCCTTAGAGCCACTCCAACCAAGCAGGTATAGAACAGGGATGTGTTGTCTTCATAAATCCTGAAGTTTTGGAATAAGTTGTTACATAGCAATAAAAACTAGTACCAGAGGTAAACTTAGGTCATTTCGCATAATGTGGTGAGGATTTTTTATGAATCAAACAACTCTTGCTTGGTATCAATGGATTCATTTTCCTTCCTTTTTATTAAATCTATTTTTATTACCTTTACATAGTTGTACAAGAGATTCAGTTCGACACATCAACGTATGAGTTAAAGGCATCTTGAATCAGTGTCACCCCTTTCATCATTCTCTCCCCATCTATGCCAACTGTAACTATGACCTCACATAACCTACTTTCAATTGTATGTGCCAGTCATAGATCACTCTACAAGGGCCACATCTCTCACTAGATTTCGTACATCTGACAGGAGAGCAAAGACAAATAATGACAAACTCTGATCCATTAGATAAATTATTCTTCTTAGGGGTATGCCATTGTAACTTGAGCCCCTTTCATTTTATATAAAATGTGTCACATGTATTAAGGATGATACAGAATTATAAGCAGTAAGTTTTTATGTATATCCACAGAAATTTAGCTCTATGTTTAATTATTACCATTTCAGTTTTAAGACTATGTTGAGCATACTAAGGCAATGTAATCTCAAGAAATGAGCATTGTAGCTAGGAATGTTAACACACACTTTTAATTCTAGTTACTGGGAATTTAGGAACTTGAAAGACTTCCATTTAAGGCCAGCCAGCAAAATGTAGAGAAACTTTATCTCAACCAATACAAGCTAGATGTGGTAACACGTACCTGCCATCTCAGATCTGTGAAAAATATAAACAGGAGAACCATGCAGTACCAAAGCAGCTTGAACACAAATGTAAGACCCTATTCAATCATAACTAAAGTAAAAATGTAACGGGGTATGGAGCAAGTGGTAGAGCACTCCTGTGGAGGTTTTAAAAAAAGAAGAAAAATGAAATGAGCATGTGGTATAGACACACTTTATCTGTTTCTCAAATATTCAGTATATAGCTGAATAATCTGTAGCCTAACTTGTTTCTTCATGTGTTTATTAATTGCAGATTTTTAGTTGAAAGAGGACTGAACAATGTAGACTCACAGGAGCTTACTGTAACTGCTTATTAGAGTCATGTATGCCAGTTCATTCTGACTAAATTTTTCCTGGGTTGTGGCCCAGGCATTTCTGATACTTTTTTAAAAATATTCCTCAAGTAAATTAATAGCAAAGACAGCCTTAAGAGATAATGAATTTAACAAAGTGTATAGCAGTGATTTTTCAAAACACAAACCATGCACAGAAAAGGGCAGCATTAAATAATATATCACAGAATGAGAACGCTCTTCTATTTCAATTTTATTTAAATCACTTTGGTTAAATCAAGGAGAGTGGTTTGGTGTAGTGTTACATTTGTCATTAGCATTGTCTAATTCTCTTTTTAATCAACAGAGCACAGACAGGCCTTGGTCTCGGGGCTTTTGACAGTATTCAAACTCTATCTACAGTATCTTTCAGTACCCACTCATGTTATTTTTGTATGCTTTATAATTCATTTGAGCAGTTAACTATTAATCCTGTGAGAAGATTCTAATTTCAGATGAAAATATACATAGTCTATATCAATTTGCATATTAGCTTAAGAAAGCAACTCAAGAAAAATCAAGTAAATAATAGAGCATTTGGTACAAGCAGATTGTTCAGGCATGATTCTAATAACAAGCATAGAAGACACTCTGGTAAACTTGGAACTGATGACTCCCGCCGGTAATCCTTGGCTGCTGAACACAGGAGTATCTTGGTTCAAGGGTATCCTGGGTAGAAAAGTTGGGGAGCCAGATCAAACTGTCTCTGCGGGAAGACAGTAGGAGATTGAGGAAAACACACACACACACACACACACACACACACACACACACACACACACACACGAATGCTGGGCTGTCCATATCATAAGGTCTGGGATACTAAAGCAGCCACACTGTAGTTCAGTGCATTTACTTATACCAGCACTTGCACCAAGTAAAGGCAAGGAGAGAGCATGTTATAGACACTGGATGTCACCAGCCTAGCAATTTACATGAAGATGTATGACCTGCTATGTTCTAGCCTCTAAGAGAACTGTGTCTCGCAACCAAATGACTGTTGCTGCCTCAGGCCCTGAAGCTGAGGTGACAGGTTCCCATCTGTTGCTTAAGGAATGCATGTTCCTTGAGGCTCCCCAGAGGTCCCATTGGGGCATACTTTTCATTCTAGCTACATGGAAAGCTGAGATTGGGGAGAATAATAATTACATGACAGCTCAGGTACAAAGTGTATGAGATTCTGTCTCTGTGGGTACAACATACTCCTAGCATACAGAAGGCTCTGATTTTAAAACTCAGTATCCTATCAATCAACCTATCAGTCAACCTGTCTATCTCTATCTACAACAATTTCTGACTATCAACCCATGATCCATCACAGAAGAAAACAGAATTCTCAAGTTCAAGTTATGGATATAAACTGGCTGTTGAAATTGAAAAAAATGGACACCTGTGTAGCAAATCAGACATTTGGTCCAACTTAAAATATGCATGAAGTGCCTTTCGCCAAGTCTGAGTGATCTGTAATGTGTCACTCCTTGGAAACCTCTAGGAAGAGGCATGCTGAGTCTCTAAATCTTCTAATGGAACAATTATTCCAGTTTATTGGTACTGAAGAAAGTCAAGTAAATTTTTCTATTAATGGATTGCATCTTACCTGCCATAAATTTCACCTGTTCAGACAACCAAGTGACAGTAGAAATTGTTAATCAGAAGATTTAAAACTGTTTACCATGGTAGGCCTTGTGCCCATGGTTCAATGGCCGCCAATTCTTTCTGTTCTTAGGTGAGCAGAGTACATTTGTATGAAAGGTGACCTTGAGGGAGCCATTTGAGGTTGATGGAGGTGAGGTTGATTTTGCTTGGTCAGAAAGGCAGGGCTGCATCATGTGCCTCCCATGTATTTCACGGAGGAAGTTATCATCCAGTTTCTAGAAGGCATCTGTGTGCCCATTGTTTTTAAGGCACCTAGGCCATGTCCGCATTTGGAAGACAAGCCAGTGAAGTGATAAATGATTAATATTGAAAACTCTTCAGGCTGTAAAATAAAAATGATTTTTAAAGAATATAAAGACAAAGCAGGAGGGCTTCCTCTTCCACTTTGTCTTTTAAATAGCCCCAAACTGTATTTCTCCTTCAGTTGGAAAATTATGCTTGTTGGTGGTCCAACTGCAGCATTTATATGTAGAATGCTTAGTAGAAAATTAGATTTTTTGATGATTTGTTACACTCAAACATCATGCTACAGAGGCATTATCTTAAGAGGTTCTTATATTTCTGTAGTTTAGTTTGTACTTTGCTTCTTTTTATGGTTGATCTCACAATGTACTTCCACTCTACCTGAAATTAGTAGTGATCTGTCTGCTTACTAATTTCACCTGCTGTGGTTATCACATCCTGCAGTGTTTTACTGGGTTTTTTTTAAAGTGTACTCTTTTGTAAATTACATGCGTGTCATCACTAAGAAAAGTTAATGAGATCCATTTCCTATTTAATTTGATGCATGCTAGATTTTTCCTTAACATTTATTTCAAAGATCTTTTATAAATTCACTTATGGGTATAAACCTCTTACATGTTTTGTAAATGTGATGTTTTATTCTCTAGGAGACATTTCTATGGTTTGATGAGCAAATAACTGAAGAAGAATCTAGATGCTGAACCAGGCTCAGATGCTCCACCCTATAATCCTAGCTACTAGGGATCAGGGCATCTTGGTTTGAGGCCAACTGACAAAATTTCTTAAGACAGCATCTCAATTTAGACAGTTCCCTGAGAGTCTTTTTAATCTTTTTTTTTTTGCATTAGTTATTTTTTGAATAGAATTTTACATTTTTGTTGGCCTGCCTGGATGGAGATCCTTGTATTTATGTTTATAGCACGTGGGGGGGGGGGGCGGGTTGGGACAGGTGCATACAGTCAAGCTCAGCTATTTTTGGTTGAGATAAATTTTACTTCTTCTGAACATCTTAGCTCAGTTATCTTCACTGGAACCCCAGGAAATTAGTGGCTTCACCACATGCTAAGCTTGTAAATACTCTGTAATTTCACACTGAGCACTGTAGTCATTGATTTGTAGCCTCACTTAGCTGTCAGCTCCATACATGCCAGCACTTCTTCTCCTCAGCATTGTATTCCAAGTAAGTGAAGTATATTAGTTGCTTAAGGAATAGTTTTTGGATGAATGGTCTTATTTTTTAAGTGGCAATGCCTTTGTGTAACTCACTGCTTTCTCCATAGCCCAAGTCAATTTTACATAAAAGACTTTTTTCCTTATTTATTGTCAAAGTGATGTACAGAGAGGTTACAGTTTCATATGTTAGGCCTTGGGTACATTTCTTGTACTGTTTGTTGCCTCCTCCCTCATTCCCTCCTCCTCCCTCCCCCTTTCCCTCTCCCCCCCCCATGAGTTGTTCAGTTGGTTTCTACCAAACAGTTTTGTAAGTATTGCTTTTGTAGTCATTTGTATTTTTTATCCTTTGTCTCCCTCTCGATTTTGATATTCCCTTCCACTTTCCTAGTTCTATATATTTTATTCTTAGATAAAGGTACATTTACACTGAGGCCAGCAATGTATACCAAGGACCAAGGACTGAGGAGCACCCTGCTGATCTTTGAGAGAGGGATTTTAAGGGGCTTTAGGATGAGTGGTAAGGAAAATGGAACTTTAACCCATCACCGTCCCAATTCTAGCCCATTCTACTTGAGGAAAGAATGGGTGTGGAAAGTTTGGGAAAAGGAACAAAGACTAGCAAAATATTTCAACAGAGAACCAATTGAGTTTGGGGAGGTTTTGCTGTTTGGTTTGGCTTGAGTTTGGGTTTTTGGTTTTTGTTAGTTTTAGGGCTTGAACTCAGGTCCTGGGTACTATCCCTGAGGTTTATTGCTCAATGCTGGTGCTCTACAACTTTGATTCACAGTGCCACTTCTGGTTTCCTAATGGTTAATTAGAGATGAGTCTCAAACTTTCCTGCCCAGACTGGCTTCAAACCATGATCTTCAGCTCTCAGCCTTCTTAGTAACTAGGATTACAGGTATGAGACATGGGCATCTGGCCTCCCAGAACAAATGCTATTTTTATATATAAAAAACGTTGATATTACCAAAAATTTTCTAAAAGGTTATTAGTGACCCACATTTTCTATGAATTATTTTATGCACTAACAAATAACAATCATGTTTCAAAATATGTTCAAATATTATTCAGTGTTACTAAGAAATATATTATGAACTAATCTTTGGAGTGCACTGTATGTTGATAAATAGAGCCTAGTTTTTTTCTGGGTATTCTTCTATACTTTTTAGTCACAGAAAACGAATAGCTATATTCTCTAACAGTAATAACTTTATGGGAAAAATTTATTTCATGCATATGAATCTATCCTTGGGGATTTTTTATATATTTGGAGTGCCTAGAAATAATCACATCTTGATAAGAAATTTTAGAACATGTTGGTATCATTTAATTTCATTGTTATTATTAAATATTTATTTTAAGGAAGAAATTACAGTTAAGAATTATAGTCTTATATAAATCTCTTTAAGAGTTCAATTTGGATTGTTTCTTTATTTCAGAATTCAGTTAACTATACTTCTATTTTATTTTATTTATTTATTTATTAATTATTTATTTATTCTTATCTAAGTCTTATACATCTTACATAAATATGGGAGAATGAAGGAAGGGATGACATTGTTCAAGATGCATTATACTTATAACCTGAAATAAATATTTAATAGAAGAAATTAAATATTTAGTATTTTAATAGTAAATTTTTTAATATTTATTAAAAAAAATAATTATAAAGGTGTCATATGATTGCTTTGACCTGTGATTCTATCCAAAGTTGAGCATGTAGAAAAAGAGTATAGACTTCATAAATGCCTCTTGATTGCTCTTCTCTGCTACCAAATCACACAAATTATCAATGCATAGTCAAATACATGATGTATATTATGTGATTTTATTTAACTTTTGTGAAACTTTATGAATTTGTCAGTGTAACTTGTACATTCTGGAGAGCAACAATCATCTATTAAAACAGCTCCGTGTCCTTGAATGAATCTAACATGGCAAGCACTAGGTCTACTTTTGTTAATGTGACTGTTATTACTACCTAATCTTCCAGTACAAGACAGTTAGAAAGACAAAGCAATAGAAAATAAATGATGAAAATATATTTAATTGAAATGAACAGAAACTAAAGAGAGAATACCTATTCATTTTTCCTTTTATTTTCCTCTTTTTTTTTTTATTTATCCACTCAACTCTAAGATGGTCGTATCATATTGTTGTCTTTTCCTACCCTGTAGGGCAAAAATTATAAATTATATTTCCTCTGAAGATGGGTCAGACTACCTGTCTTTATAGTGTGTGTGTGTGTGTGTGTGTGTGTGTGTGTGTGTGATCTAGCTATTTCCCTTTTTCTGTCAGTACCAAAAATCAGCAGAAGCTACAATCTCAACACCAGACACTTCCTTACTCCTTCAAAAGAGAAAAGCAGCTAATGTTCTATTTTAAAAAAAAAAAAAAAAAAAAAAAAAAGTCTTGTTAAGCCAGGCACTGGGGCTCACACCTGTAATTCTAGCTACTCAAGAGATTGAGATCTGAGGATTGTGGTTCAAAGTCAGCCTGGATAAGAAAGTCTCTGACACTCCTCTCTCCAATTAACTACCAAAAAGCCAGAAATAGAGCTGTGGCTCCTTGAGCTCAAAGTTCAGTAACATTGCCTAGATACTGAGTTCATGCCCCAGAAATAGCGCACGCGTGTGCGCGCGCGCACACACACACACACACACACACACACACACACACACACACACACACACACACACGGTCTTGTGAAAAGTCCTGTTAAAATCCTTTTACCCAACTGCTTTCAAAATAAGCAAATAAAGGTAAGGAAGTGTATCCTCAATCCAGTGCTTTGATGGCATTTAGCAGTAACAGTCCTCCTGGGAATAAGAGATCTCTGTAGTACAGGTAACGATGCCCCTGTGAGTGTATGCAACTCATAAAACCTGAAGACTTTTGGAAAGGTCAGCAAGCTCTGCAGGTTTTGTCCTGGGGATACATTTCTACATACCCCTGAGGAGAAAGGGAGGGTAGAAGGGAGGGAAAGAAAAAAGTTCAGCTTGATGAAAGTAAAATGTGCAAACTTCACAGTTTTGGGATTATCATTTAATTGTAACCATCAATCACCTCACATCTGGTTTCTCCCACTTCTCAAGACATTCCATCTAAAGCCATCTGATCCAGCTAACAGAGTGTGGAGCCCATTAAGAACCCAGAGAATAGGGAGTAATATTTTAAGATACCCCGAAGAAGATTTTTAGAAAATTACTTTAAAACAAGAGAGTAGAATTTATCTTTTAATCCATCCATTTTATTATAAAACCCAAGAATAAAAGTATCTTTTTAATTATGCTTCTGAAACACTACTTTCTTTCTCTCTACCAGGTCAGATATGAATGTGATGATCATTTTCAAAGGGCTTTACTTCCTAGATTATTTTATTTCAATCCATTTTTATTAATACATGAAACTGGCTGGAACTTAGTCATTTTATGAACATGATTTTATATTTCCCTTTAAACAAGGACCATTTCACTTTGAACTTTTAGAAATACATTTGCTCTGTTAAGTGATGCTAAGGGATGCCCAACAAATGTCTTTATGGGTAACTGTTATTTTCAAGATTTAAGATGTTTTAATTTATTTTACATGGAAAGGGGTTTAGATTGCCTGTCCCTAAATTTGGTAGCTTTTGAAGGAATTAAAAGCTGTTAGCCTTTTTAAGCTCCGATGTGTTCAGAAGTGTTTCAACCATGGCAATCCCCCAGTTGTGCTGTGTTTATCTCCCTCTAGAGTCCTAAATGCTTCCCTCTCCGTCTTAGGCAGATAATTGCAATGGGGTTATAACCAGAGAAAAGAGTTAAGCTGGTGCTGAGCAGTAGAGAATAAAAGAATTGTTACCCTGGTGGAAGTCAATAGACTCTGAGACTGTAATCTCTGTTCTCATTTATTTTTGAAGCCATAAGTACTCAGGAGGAAAGCTAGTCATTTATTTGTCTGCAGAAATATTGGTCTATAGCCATGGATGGCTTTTAACTTGTTTTTATTTTCATGCCTTTGATTGCAGCCATCTTCCTTCTAGTACCATGTGTGTTTTCTCTATCCCTACAGCTTTCATGGCAATGGTGGTTTTGGCTATATCATTCAAGATTCTTTATGCTATTTTTTAAAGTAAATAATGTTGATGCCTTACCTGCTTTCTCCCCCACCAGAGTTCATCTGGTGATTTAATGATCAGAAACATCCAGTTGAAGCACAGTGGGAAGTATGTCTGTATGGTACAAAGTGGTGTGGACAGTGTGTCTTCTGCTGCTCAGCTCATAGTAAGAGGTAAGCATGCATGTCTCCTTAGGTTGTTTACCTTCCTGTCTTAGCTGAGCTTTGCCCCCTGCAGGAGAAACTGTGATAAAATAGTATGTACGCTTACAAGCTGTACCCCATAGCTTGTTCCCTGCCCACCGCCATATTCCAGGGAACCCAGAGAGTTGTTCGTTGAAAGAAATACAAACCTATTCCAGCTTCACCCTCCAAGTTGCTCTCATTATAACTGGATGTTCTACAGCTATGCTGATTTTTTTGAGCCTGTCATTAATTCAGCACATGTATTTAATCTGGGGGGGAATATAGTCTGAATGTGTATACATCCAAAAAAATTATAATTATTCAGAATGTCCAGAAATTTTCCCAATCTGAGATACTGGCCAGGGAATTGATTTGCTCTTAAGCTGAAGATAAAATGAGTAAAGTACATCATAGAATAAAATACTTCAGGGTGACAAACTACAAAGCATGGAACTGGGCCAGTAGGTTTAAGGGCAAGGCCTCCCACCCAAAGTGACAAACATAGACTTCAGAAAGGTGCAGGAACCCTGCTGAGTAGAACCTAAGAAGTGAGATATTATCTGCAAATCATTAGCTTTGTGATTGTGGAATTACTGGATTGTCTTTCCACATTTAAGAAATGTATCCAATGCCCAACGTATGATACTGTAACCTCTCTGTACGTCAGTTTGATAATAAAAAATTTGAGAAAAAAAAAAAGAAGTTATAAATAAAAAAAAAGAATGGATGAATAAATAAATTGCACCAGAAAAAAAAAAAGATCTAGCAATGGGAATATAAAATAATTGGTAGTTATTAGGGCTAGAAAAGTGACCTTTCTCCCCCAGTACATTTGAAAAAACTGGGATTCATTGGTTGGAGTGAAGGGGTCCCGTGACACATGTCACTTAGTAGAAGGGATGACGCATATGAACTACCCACCATTTGCATTCTTGTTGTCCCCAGGTTCACCTGGGCCCCCAGGAAATGTGAAGGTAGATGAAATTACAGACACAACGGCCCAGCTCTCTTGGGAAGAAGGTACAGATAATCACAGCCCCGTTATGTCCTATGCAGTTCAGGCTAGGACACCCTTCTCCGTGGGCTGGCAGACCGTCACAACAGGTAAAGGGGCAGAAGATGAAGATGATGCCATGGGCACACGTACACTGACTTCCAGTCAGCACTAGGCCTCGGCCACAGACCCTTATCTTCCCAACTGTTCCTTTGCAGTGCCTGAAGTCATTGATGGCGGCACACATGCAGCCACAGTAGTGGAGTTAAACCCATGGGTGGAATATGAATTCCGTGTTGTAGCCAGTAATAAAATTGGAGGTGGAGAGCCCAGTTTACCCTCAGAAAAAGTAAGAACTGAAGAGGCAGGTTAGTGTTTTTGTTTTCTGAGTAATGGGTGAATAGATCCGGATCTCCCTGAGTTGTTCATTTCCATTTCACTAGGCTCTGGTCTCTAGACCAGTAGGGAATTTATCTGAATAACAACGCATTGTCACAATTACCTGACCTTTCTAATAGAGGAATTTGCCTTTTGGCATTTGTCAAAGGAAACATATGTAACTGATTCTGATGGAATGTGACATTTCCAAGAGTTCAGTCCATCATCAATGATCATTAGTGCATGTTGAGTGAATATGTTTTTGTCACTTAAGGTTATAATTACTATCTGACATAGTTACCCAGTTAGCAGGAGCTGTGCTATTTTCATTTATAACAAGCACTGACAAATTGGTAAAATAATGACATTCAGGAGTTCTGTCACCAGGAAATCTCATTCTGCCACCAAGCTTCCCAAATGAGCAAAAGCAACTGATTATGTTAAGAATTTGCATGTGCAGCAGCTAGGGAAAGGAACCATCAAACTATCTTCCCAAATTCTAGAACTATCCTAACATTAAAACTCAAAATTTGCAAGTATACATGCTATTTCATTCTAGAGAAAGATGAGGGGATATGAGGACTTCTTTTTCAAACCTGCAAAATTAATTAATATTAACAGAAATGTTTGAGGTAGAGCTAGCGAGCACAGGACTTCAGGAAGCAAACCAAATGAGTCCACATGAATGGAGTGTGTGGCTCTAATAATCTTCATGATTCTGGTTTACTGAGGCAGTGCATATAATGTATAAGCTGGGTACTGTTAGAAATAGGAGAGTGTGCCTGCTTTGTTATTCCTCTCATTCATGCTTAAGGAGTGTCTACTATATGCCCAGCAGCTGCAGCTGTGAATACAGAAAAGACCTTCACAGAACTTACAGTGTAGGGTCATAGGGTTCACTAAACATAAAACATAAAGGTGAGAAATGGATGTCATTGTAAAGCCTATAAAGAACAAGATTGGAAGGCTCCATTCTGCATCATGATTGCCTAGAGCCAATGGCAATTTGAGACACGTCATTCCATGAAAAAGTCTCAAGTTCTGTGTTCATGTTGAATTGCTCTCCTCCATCTCTAGTGAATCATTTCCCTTGTTTTATTAACCGTCACCCTGGTTCCAGAATCCTTATTATTTTCCTTACTGTGTAAGAGATTTTGTGTATGACTTCATCTTAATAAAATTATGTGATGACTTCACCCAGATCATTGACAATTTCATGTACATAGAAATTAGCTTGGTGATCTTACCAATGATCTATAGCTAAATATGTGTGTGTGTATATACTTATGGGTATATCAATATAATGGGAGCATGTATAATTATACATATTCGTATGTGAATATGAAACATTCAGATTTTCAAAATAAGTAACACGGAGTCTTCTTTTCAGTGCTTCATGCAAATAAAGTTTCCTGTCTGTCTCTCTGACCCCAAACAGTTCCAGAAGTACCTCCTTCCGAAGTCAGTGGAGGAGGTGGCAGCCGGTCAGAACTAGTGATAACCTGGGATGTAAGTGTCTGGGCAGCATCTTCCTCATGGGGTATTGCTCCTCTCACAGTGCTCACAGACTGCTGGGTGGTGTTGGTATTGGCAGTGATAGTTGAGGTACTACTAGTAGTGGTAATGTTGTAGCACTGGTCATAATGGTTATGCTGCTGGAAGCACTGGTGCTAGTGGTAGCACCTGGGTTCTGGTGGCTCCACTGGTGCTGGTGACACTGGTGTCTCATGCTGCTGTTGTCACTGGTGGTAGTGGTCATTCGAATGGTGCTGCTGCTGGTGGCCTTATGGTAGCACTGGTGGCACGGCTGGTACTGATCCTGGTAATGGCGGTTTGAGCTGAACAGGCTCAGGTACTGTTGTTGACAGTGGTGGAACTGTCAGTACTGCTGCTGGTACTAATGTGGGCACCAGTGATCCAGGCACTAGTGATGGTTCTGGTTGGGTGTAAATGGAGCTGCTGGTGCAATGCAGCATTGGATGCTTGGTTTCATGGTGTCCTCGCTGGTGCGGTGGTACAGCAGATAATAGAGGTGTTTGTTGTGGTGCTGTTGGTGTGGTGTTGCTGGTGGTCATATAGCCAGTAAAGGAAGTAATAGTGGTTCTGGTGATTCCAAGAGTGCTGGTGATGGTGAGGTTGGTTGGAACCGCCCTGTAGCACTGGTACTAGTAGTGTTACACTTGGTTTGGCTGGTATGATTAGTGGCTGCCTTTGTGCTCATGACACGGCTGCTTCTATGGGCTTTGTTCATATTTGTGAATACTCACTCTCCCAACCACTCATCCTGCTATTTGAGTCTTCCTCCTCCTGTTCCAAAGACATAGGGATAATAAAGGTGCTTAGGTTCTCCTGGCTGGCTGGTATCACATCACAGTCTACTAATGGCTGTGTTCTGTGTCTTCAGAGTTTGTCCTGTAGCTGTTTATCCCACGGGTAGATGTGGCATATTCCAGAAGGTTTTTGAATCCATTTGCATCATGGTCTTTGGCCTTTGTTTGATACTGTGATTTAGGAAAATATAATCATTTTGCTTAGGGGTTATTGGGGGAGAGAGATTTTCCGGATTTGAACTCCGTTTCATATTTTCTAGGCAGGCATTCTACTACTTAAGCCATGCCTCTGGCCCAGTACATTTAAAGTTAAAAGATGGGTATATTAAAAGTCAATCTGCATCATTTGAAGATGTTGATAAATAAATAAAAGTTATGATCTCATGATGGAATGTCAGCAAACGTTTCCACAGGACCACATGCAACCTTAGATGTAGTGGGTCACATTTATTTTCATTGCTTTGTTCTACTTCTTTGAATTTAGACATCATACCAAGTTGTGATTTATCTCCAAAAATCATTAGATACTTGACCACTGTTATTTGACATAAGATATGAAGTATGTCTATTAAGGAGTCCTAACTTAGGCCATAAGATGCATAGATTGTATGACTTATCAGAGAAAATTTAGTTTATTATCTGGATGACTGATACTTGTGTGTTTAATAGAAGCTGACTTATATGGCCCACTGATATTTTCTATCTCTTCTTTTTCCTCCTCTCAGTCTCTTCCTCTTCCTTCTTTCCTCCTCTTCCTCCTTCGTCTTCTCTTCCTCTTCTTTTGCATTTTACTTCTCTCCTCTTTTTTTTCAAATGTCTCACACATGCTTGGCAAGTACTCAACCACCACGCTATAAACCCAGCTTCTTTTTCTCCTTTTACAGTCCAACTACTTATACTTAGTACAATGTAGATTATTATTTGATGACTCATAAAAAAACTAAAGATCATAGCTCTATTCATGTTTGCCTTACCATTATGTGTAAAGGTGATTTATCCTGTCTATTCTTTTATAGCCAGTCCCTGAAGAACTACAGAATGGTGAAGGTTTTGGCTATGTTGTTGCTTTCCGCCCCCTTGGGGTTACCAATTGGATCCAGACAGTGGTGACGTCTCCAGACACCCCAAGATACGTCTTTAGGAATGACAGCATCATACCATTCTCACCCTATGAAGTGAAAGTGGGTGTCTATAATAACAAAGGTGAAGGACCATTTAGCCCTGTAATGACAGTGTTTTCTGCGGAAGAAGGTATGGAAAGACAGTTTGATGAGTGTGACCTCCCACTCCCCTGATTGTGCTGAAACAATGACTTGGAAGTTCCTTGTGACGACAGATAAATTTTTGCAAAGAACAATAAGCACAGTAGAAAGATTCTCACTGTAGGTTATAAGGAACACTTATAAGTTGCTGGATGTTTAAGACCTGATGAGTAATTCAAGAAGTGACTATCAGTTAAAACTCTTTGTGAATCTGTCTTGAATTCCAGCTTGTGAAGTAGACAACAGCATCTTCATCATCTTCATCTTGGTTCAAGGACAACACTGCTCCTTGGAACTGCCCTGATATGGGACTTTATAGTAGTTCTGGTAGTCTGAGTAAAGGACATTATCATAAGAGTAAGCCCCAAAACTGTGACATTCAGAGATGGGAAGCCTATAACAGTGAAGGATGTGTTACTACAGGTGTGTGTGTGTGTGTGTGTGTGTGTGTGTGTGTGTGTGTGTGTGTTTTACTCTAAGGAGATTCCAATCCTCTGCTTTCTTTTACACCTGCTCCAGACATTGACAATCATGTTCTCTCTCGAGACCTCTTTAGAAAACAGTAACAAATTTAGGGGAAATCATACAAAACTGCCATGTTATGGACTTACAACCACTTGATAGGATCTGCTATCCCCTGTACTTAGCAGGAGCTAATGTACTGAATGCCTGCTTACCTTTAGCTGGGCATCAACTGAACTTGAATTTTCAAATGAATGTTGTAGGTATTATTGTAGGCTATGATTCCCCACATACAAATAAGAAAATGGACACAAAAATATTCATTAAAAAGATGATTTTGATACTTAAAATATATTTAATAAGTGGTAAAAGCTGTCATTTAACCAAGGGACAGTATGGTAACCCATGACCCCTGTTCTCCAGTCATCAAAGTAAATTAAAAAGAGAAAGTCAACATTTTTGTCATTCCTCAAATATAATAAGTAGAATAGCTTTCCTTAGCACCTTCCCCCTATCCATTGCTTTCTGAGAGGGAGAAGAGTAGTTACCTGAATAAATCTTAGTAAAAAGAAGCACCTTATATGCATAACAAAGACCCATTTCCATGAATGATTAGGAATTAGAAGGCCGGGTAAGAAGTCCATGTTTGTGAGTTAGTGGCAGAGAATTGGGGAACTTTGGACACTTTCTACTATTACATCCAGGACTTGCAGACTGGTGTTCAGAAAGGAAGAGACGGCTACATCCTTTTAACCCATTTTTTTGTCCCTCACCTTTCCTTCCTGTTACCGTTCTTGCCTCCACTACTGAATTAGTGGAAATTCTTTCTTTTCAAACATCAGAAGTAAATTCAGCTTGCCTAAGAAAAAAAGTGAGGGGCTTACTGGAAATATGCTAAGGTATCTCAGAGAAGAAAAGGAAAAGCTAAAAAGCAAACCTCATGAGAAATCCTCATCACAGAATCTCTGGGTAGTCAGAAAATGATCTGCTTCTCGGTAATGCCCACACTGGATTGATTGGCCACAAATACCTCTCTCAAACCAAGATTCAGAGTCTCAGAAGAGAAAATTTGCTAGCCTCATCTTTAAACTCAGACACCATATCAGAATCAGTGAACCCTAGCTTTAGCATGCTAGATTAGTTAATACAGAAGCAGACAATAAGAAAGCAAAGGTTCCTGCTCAGAGCTATGCCCTTGGAGGGGAGGATCACCATGAACTCTATACAATTTCAAGGCTTTTTATCACTAAGGGGATGTGTTTAATGTGTAACAACATGGGAATATGGACTTTCTCCTTCACAAGAAAAATACCATGCATAGAATTTAAATTTGCCCCTTATATGCTTGGTGCTATGAGTAAATGATCTTTGCATAATTTGTCATTAAAAATAATAATAAGCCATATTTGTGAGCATTGATATCTCCAAGTACCTAGTGTGGGATGGAGGCACATAATAAAGATAGGAAGGAGAAAAGGAAAGGAAAGAAGGGGAGAAAAGGAAGATACCAAGAAAACTAGTACAACAGAGGGAAGAGCAGATTGTCATGGCTACAAAAGAAGGAACTTTATGGCTATGATGCCTTGTCTTCCTAGGCTGTCTTTTCAAGACATTTGTATATGTTTTCAATTATTTTTATGGAAAAAATTATAAATTTTCTTATGGTAAAAATATGATTTTTTTAAAATACACTCTTAAAAAAGGTAATTTTTACTTAACAACCAAAATTATCACTGAATTTTGATTTGTTTCTAATCAGAGCCTACAGTCGCCCCATCTCACGTGTCTGCCCAGAGCCTGTCTTCCTCAGAAATTGAGGTGTCATGGAACACCATTCCCTGGAAGTTGAGCAATGGACATTTACTTGGCTATGAGGTAACTTCTTTTGTAATTTACATATATATACATACACACATATATTGCCAATTGTGTTAAGAGTTTTCATACATCACATGAACAATTGCACTAGAAGGAAAGATGTATTTTGACTTGTGATTTTAACGGGATCTGTCCATGATCAGTTGGCTCCATGACTTGCCTATGGCAGGGCAGAAATACCTTAAAGGTCATAGTGGCTTACCTTCATGTCAGCCAGGAAGCAAAAACAATGAATGTTCGGAAAGGCCCAGGGCCAGTATTAATTTATTTCTCCCTAGTAAATTCTCTAAAGCAGATACTCCATTCCAAGCAATTTATATTTAAGGGAGCTTGTGAAAAGGTCCTTAGAAGTTGCCTGTAACTTACCTTCCTTCCTAGGTTTATTTGCAAGGTTCAAAGGTGTATAATTGTTCCATGTGCCTTGACTAAGGGAGAAGTAAAAAGAGAGAAATGTAACAGAAAGAAGCAGAAGAAAAAGTTTTGGATGACCTGAGGCTTACAATATTTGCTGGAGCCCCTGATTGCTACAAGCCATGCCCAGGCTGATGACAAGACCATAGAAAAGATGAACTTCTTGTCCCACACCAAACACTGTCTGCACATTCACTAAGGATCACCCTAAACTTCAGGAAATCAAGGCATCAAATCAAATATCATAAGTTATTGTGTCAAGATTTTGAAAGAATAGTCCTAAGAGTACCTATGGTTGATCATCCCCTTAACTGAATAGGAATGTAGATTTCAATATGGTATTTATTTAATTGAAAGTCCTTTGTACAATGACTGCAAAGATAATCGAAAATTACACATACAGTGTAAATGCCTTTGCCCTTTATGAAACATATGGCAGGCTCCTAATTTGTGACCTGATTAGACTTTGTGAAATAGTGAAGAGAAATAAATGAACAAAGTAATTAGTTGACTTGTGGGATGGTAAGTCTCGTAGTAGAGTTCACAGTGGCTGTTGGGTATTAGAAAACTTGGGGACACATTGATGTCCATTTCTGTGTCTATAAATTTAAGCAAATAGGAGTTGTTCAACTAAGAATCTTCTGTATGAAAGGAGAACTGTGCTGTTGTATGTCATGTCAGTAAACAGTGTTTGATTGAAAAAAGAGAAAATCACAGAACCCTTTAGGAGCCATCACAAAGTCTAGTTTAGTTCACCTCCGTTCAGAACTAGGCAACCCCACATTCAAATCCACCAGGATACTGCGTAAGACTCACAAGGGACAGCAACCTCTTGTCTCCTTTGTTCAATGATCTTCCCCAGGTGTCCGGAGCTGGGTATGGTATTCTATGGAGGGCGTCCATGAAACTAAGTGTGGATTGAATCCATGTGGCTCTGACTTTGCTGTCTCAGAGCTGTATGTCCTTGAGCAAGCTATTAAACCTCTCCAAGGATCAGTTAAAACAAGGATAATAGTAGTCAGTAACTCGCAGCCTCATTTGAGAATTAAATGAGATAAAGCAGCCTTTGTTAAAGTAGCCCAGAGAGACTACAGCTTCCACTTGGTCTGTTTTGAATATTTGGCTTTGAGATGAGATTTCATTGGAAGAAAAGAAAATTAAAACCAACAAGTAGAAACAACACGGTTACTGTGTGTGAACCCAATGGTGGCCCTTTCTGTAGGGAGTGGGGAGAATAAAACAAAAGGGATTTTTTTTCTTCATATTATTTTACAGGTTAAAATGTAGTGCATTGCCTATAGGTATAAAAAGGAGTGAACAGAATGCCCAAATGTACCATGAGTACTATATTGAAGAGAAACAGTGATTAAAAATTTCTTCTCCCAATGCTCGATATGTATGACAAAGAAAACAAGCTAGGAGAAAGCTCTGCTAATTGGGGATAGCTTAAAAAGTCGTTTGTGTAATTCTACCAAGATTTATAAAAATAATGTCCTTTCTTAGTTTCAGCCAATGATTTAAAAATTAACCTAGAAAAATAAATGCCTGAGCAGAGTATTTAATTATCAGTCATGTGGCTAACTTTCTGGGTTGCAGCTTCCCCATAACGGCTTTAAAATTGTTAATGGCTGCCGCCTTTCCCTCATCTCAGCGCAGGTGGAGCAGGTACCATGTGGCATGCTGCGCACATATCATCATTAGCATCTAGACTAATTTTCTTTCTGGTTTGACCAAGCAATAGTTGAGAAGCTCATTTCCCTGGGCTCCAATTTATTTCATCTGCTAAGCTGTTCTCCTCAGGCTCAGATCTATTCGTGTGCCCTTTGGGTAGAAACAAGAGAAGCAGACATGATAAAGAGGAACAGAAAGCCTTTAAGCCCATAGACACTGGGTGCCTGAGGAAAAGCACCACAGTCCTTGAATGTTGTATACACTGCCAATTTCTTTAAAGTCATTTGTGTCTTAAAAATCGGCTGTAATTTCATGGATTTCTATTGTAAAATTCTATTGAAGGAGAGGGGAGAAGTTCAAGGGCTCCCAACAAAAGAAAAATGATAAGGAAATGGAATGCTGATTGCTCAATAGGTTATTTGATCTGTAGTTGGTATATACAAGCATTGAAATATCACCTGTAAATATGTCCAGTTAATTTTTATTAATAATACAAAGATTAAAGGAAGAAAGAATAAACCTTGACAGAAAGACTTTGGCACATGATTGAAATAAGACAACTCTTATAAAAATAATAATAATACAGAGTAGCATATTTGAGAAGAAACTAGTGAATTTTTCTCTAAGTTTGGCCGAGGAACAAAACCTTGGAACAGAACACAGAATCTAACGAGAACTTCCCGACACCGCCTGTTCCAAACAGCTGTACGGAATGTGTCTCCTTCCCAATATTTTCATTAGAATGGATATGAGATGTCAAATATTTGAATACATATTTATTCTAAGAAAATTCCACTGAAAGAAAAGATATCTGCTTTTTGTCTTACTCCCAGCTCTGCAGTCAAGAATTCACTCTAGCAAGAGTTAAATAGACATAGGAAAATCGCATATACCCATTGAGACACATCTGCAAATGCAAAATGCATTCACATGACTAAACTGCAGAGCTTTGGAACAGGTGGGAAGGCTGCTTGTACTAGAGAGAGCCATCTTAAGGACCCTTTACATAAGCTACTGTGTGCAGGCTTGACAGTAAACATACAAGGATGACCCTAGAAGTATTGTATTTTTAATTAGATAATCCTATTAACCCACATTTCAGCATTGAGAGACGTAGAGGAATAAATATTTTAGCTCTTCTACCCTCCACCTTCCCATTGACTACTTCCTATTGGTTCAACCCCAAACGGGGTCAGAAGTCAATGACCCACATTCATTCAGGCAGTTCTCAGACCTGAGAGCAATAACCAAGAGTAGAAGACAGTTCTGAGTTCATCTTTTCAAAACACTTTCTTTGAATGTTTTTTTTTGCATGCCTTCTTTTATTTCACTATATCCAGCCTAATAATTAAGTTTAAATACTCATCACTCTGAAAAAAAATGTGTACACACACACACACAAACACACACCTATAATGTTTTTTTCCTATTGCAAGAGTATTTTGTATTTAATATCTGTTCTTTAACAGCTAAAGAAAGTTAACATTTTTCAATATGGTGTTTTTGTAAACTGCACATTACATTTAAATTAAGTGAATTCTCTGCCGCAGTGATATTAAGGACTCTTCATTTCAGAACCATTCATTTTTTTTTGAATAAGAAAATTACTTGCAGATATAGAGATAACATTCTTAATCCTGTCTCCAGGTTTGTTTTTGTTCACTTACCTAGATAAAATATATTGACCTGAAATAGTTTCATGATTCAGAAGAAAAAAATTGCATTATCTCATCAAGAAATTGAAAAACCAGTGTTTGATAGATACACAGAGTTATAGGAATTACATACCTTGCTTGGTGACCCTCTGTGATTAACAGGAAGATAGTTTTAGACTGAACTTAATTGAAGTCATTGCATGATCTAATCATACCAGATGTTTACAGCTAACCCTACAAAGGCTGGAGATATTTCATGGATAGTAAAGTTTATTTTACAAGGAAGGCAAAGTGAACAATTAAGAACAATAACTAATAGGAAGTAGAACAATTTGGAACTGTGACAGTGTACTAAAAGAAAATGCACGAGAATATGGTCTCTCCCCCACCCCCACCCCCGAAAATAAAAGCACCTCACTGTAGTGCACTGCTCAACCATGACCAATTACCACAGTCACCTAACGGTACCTGATGGTGCAAAGTAGGAAACCTCCCAAAAAGGAGAGGAAGATGCTGCTATATGTGTAGGATTTCTTGTTGAGTTAGGCCTCTTCCTCCAGTGTGTAACCTACCCCTCAAGAGCCTGTCCTCCTGTTTGCTATGCCAAGAAATTTAGACACTTCCCTGCCCAGATCACACTCAAACTAGCCAACTAAGGCTACTAAACTATTATTACAGGTGGCAAATAGGATCTGTCAGGTATCTCATGTTGATGATTCAGTACTGGGATTTGAACCCAGAGCCTTGCATTTGCTAGACTTGTGCTTTACCACTTGATCCATGCTTCCAGCCCTGGTTTTCATTGGTGAGGTCGAAATGGAGTCTCACAGGCTTTTCTGCCTTGGCTCAAACTATAGTCCTCCAGATCTCAGTTAACTGAGTAGCTAGGATGATATTTGTGAATCATTGGTGCAAGACTCCACAATTCAATCTCCCTTACCTTTGGAGTGGTTTTACCATTTAATTTTTCCAGCATTAACTCTGACTATATTTATTGCACACTCATGTCTGTATTTCTTTAGTTCTGCAAAATTATCATGCATTTTCCTTTTCAGTGTTGTTTTGCAGGCACTCTAATTGAAGCTATTATTTGCAGTGTCATTTAACTTTGCTCTCACAACTTTTAATATTTTCTTTCAATGTTGTGTGTTATGACCTAATTAATTTGCCTTTCCATTGTTAGTCTTCAGCTTAGTTCTTAACCGTGATTTTTTATTAATTTAAATAATTATTTCAAGTCTAAGACTTATTGTTATTTCTCAAATCAGTCTGGTCTCATTTATCTCTCATTCGTGTATGTTGGATTCAGTCCCATTTTAAAGTAAACTTTTGACATTTTAAATATAATAATTTCAGCTGGGCGCAGGTGGCTCACACCTGTAATCCTAGCTACTCAGGAGGCTGAGACCTGAGGATCATGGTTCAAAGCCAACCTGGGCAAGAAAGTCCGTGAGACTCTTATCTCCAATTAACCACCAGAAAACCAGGAGTGGTTCTGTAGATCAAGTGGTAGAGCACTAGCCTTGATCTGAAGAGCTCAGGGACAGTGCCCAGGCCCCAGAGTTCAAGCTCCACAATCAACAAAACAAATTATATGTGTGTGTGTGTGTGTGTGTGTGTGTGTGTGTAGCTATTCTCCCACTGGTGAAATCCTCTGTCCTTGTAATTGGAGCTCTTTGTGTGCTTTGTGTTATTTCTATCACTGTTCATCATTTGTAGATGTCACCTTCACATTCTGGCAACTTCTGGCAACTTTACATGAACTCTTCTGCACAATTACATTTCCAAAGTTTATTCCTTCAGCCATAGACATTTCTTTTCCTTTGTCCCTGTATTATCATATGCCTATAAAATCGAAATCAGCATAGAGATATCCTATTCTCTCAGTTGAAGTACTTTTGCTATTTAAATCTAAAACACAGCTGAAAGAAAAAAATAGAGTGCTTATTTTTCTTTTTTCCTTTTACCCTATAATCTACCTCACATAAACATTGTTAAGCAAAATTTTATAGAATATGGTGAATAGGAACAAGAAGTTGTCATTATTACAATGCATTGTTTCTTTATGTTTTAGTTGTTTGTATGCTTATTCATTTTTAAAAGTAAAGCTGTTTAGGAAGATTTGCATAATAGGTTTTCACTAATACTTTCAGCACACATTTTCTCTAAATCTAAATCTTTCTAATATTTATCAGAAACTTGGGTCTAAAAATTAATCTTTTTTCTGATACAAACAGTTTAGTTAAAGTTCTTTAAAATGTACTATCAAGAATTTTCAAGTACTTTCCTATAAATGGATTTGTGAAAGAGATTCCACCTGCCGATTATGAATTGTTTTTATTTCTTCTTTAAATCAGTCCCCTAAAGAACATTTTTCTTCGGCAACTTATATTGAAGTACCTTCATGTATGAGACAAAGAATGGATTGGAAACTAACAAGAGTCCTAAACAGGATCATCTGGATAGAATTGACCTAGCTTTTCCTTCAGTCTACTATCTTATCTATTGATAAATGAAGATTACTATAGCTCAGATACATATGTTTTTCCCCAGTCTAGATCATATTTCAGGATGCAGGTCTTCAGTCTGTCTATAACACTTTATTATAATTATTGATTATGTGTCATTCTTACTAAATAACTAAACAGTGATCTCTAGGGCAAGCCGAGTATCTTATCATTTTAGAATCAGCTAAACATAACAAAACATTAAGTTTGGTGAATTTAGAATGTATACAAGCTGTTATTATTTTTTAACAGAGCCTTACCTGTGGCATTATAACGGAAGTCATGATTTCCTCTAGTCTGCATTCTCCTTTTGAGATTCTTATGAAACCTAATAACTCCTTTCCAAGAGATAGCTACTTATATTAAAACAGGTTTTGTGTGACTTTAAGGGGGTTATAACGCTACATATACACAACATATGAAAAATATCGATCCTGTAGAATATTTACTTGGCTGATTTGGAATCACTATTGAAAAATCTAAGATTTACATTGCACTGTTAGTTTTCAAGAGACTATTTTATAGCTGCCCATTTTTAAAAAGCAGCATCATTGTCTAATGTATTTGCTCAAAGAACCGAAGACACTTATCTTATGCAAACCATAAGCACATCACTCTTACTGATCCACACCGTGTCTTTAAAAAATGGAGCCAGCTCTACATCTGGAGCATGTCAAATGAAGATTTGCTTTGCTTTCTTAAAACAAAACAAAAGATTTTTAAGTATCAGGTCTGCTTTCTCGTATCAGTTAGAGCTAAGTGTGAACTCCATTACCATCCTCCTCCTCCTCCTCCTCCTCCTCCTCCTCGTCCTCCTCGTCCTCGTCCTCCTCCTCCTTCTCTGCCTCCACCTCATCGTCATCATTTTGGTGAATCTAAGGTTTGAACTCAGAGCTTTGTGTTTGCTAGGCAGTGAGCCATATACCCCAGCCCATATCTCCAGCTGCCTAGACCACAATCCTCCCAATTATTCATCTTGCCATAGATAGTATTGCAGATGTGCCCCACTTTACCCAAGTACTTTCTGTTGAGATAGAGTCTTTTGAACTTAGCTTTGTCTGCCCTGCCCTTCAACGATCCATCTTACTGACCTCTGCCTAGATCATAGACATGAAACATACCAGGTCCTTCGTTAAGATGAGTCTTCTCCATCCATCTTGCCCAGATCCCCCAAGTGCTCATTTTATACAGAATCCGGGCACTGAGATGCTGTTACCATTTTTATTGTCTTCAAACTGACATTTCATTGTATAAACTATCAAAACTATTCTGTTTTCATATTTGGCTATGGAAAGTATACAAAATATAAGGCAGTATAAGAAAGATTGATATTACAAGAAAGACAGGAGAAAAAATAATATCCTTTACAAAATGACAAACTGTGCCTATGTTTTCAGTCCCTACCCAGTCTGTTTACCTGTGCATTACCTGTTTGGTGCCAGCTCTATTGATCACGTGATAGTAACTGATCTTGTTCCCATATAAGGAATATATTTTGCATGAGCCTTTCATTGGCTTGTGTTTCATTGTTAATGGTGTGGGGGGCAGGGAGGGATTTTATTGGGAATCCATACTTTCTAACAACACATAGCAAAATTTATATAGTAAGCACACATTTTTATTTTTCTACTTGATTTCTCCTTTTTCCTGTGTATTGTCTGTATCTTACTTTTGTACCTTAAACCATTTGTGCATAGACCTTTATGGTAAGTCTAGATTTTTTCACAACAAAGAATAATGAACTATATGTGAAATATTAGGCTATCTATTTATATTAAAATCAACTGTTTTTACTGGCTTCCAGTTCTCTACTACAGCATAGTATACGCAAGTTGGTGTCTTGATGTTTGACTATCACTGCTGAACAATTCAATGGCCTGTAACTTTCTGGTGGTTTTTAACAGTTCATTTTCTTCACAAAGGAAAGGAGGGACTTCCACTGCCCATAGATCTCATGCATGGCTGCTAGCATTCTGGCCATGAGCTTTGTTGGGCTAGTCAAGGACTGAGAAAGAGGAACACATGTCTCAGTTAAATATATACCTTTCCCCTTCCTTTCTCCAAGCACAGGCACTTGTTATACTCAGCACTTTGAATACGTCTGCTTTATTTGTTTTTATTATCTATTTCGATTTTGGTCCCATTTCTGTATGTTCATTGCTACGATGCAGAGTCTAATGCAGAAACATGGTCTCTGGAAATATTTGTCCAACAGAGAAGAAAACAAAGTGCGGTACTCATTTTGATGAAACCACTGAATTTGGACAAAGGTAGTATTTTGTTCACCCCTTGCATGTTTTATGTCTGCTGTCTACTAGGTGCGGTACTGGAATAATGGAGGAGAAGAAGAATCATCCAGCAAGATAAAAGTGACAGGAAATGAGACATCAGCCAGGCTCCGGGGCCTGAAGAGCAATCTGGTGTACTACACAGCTGTCAGGGCTTACAACAGTGCAGGGACGGGCCCCTTCAGTGACGCAGTTAATGCAACCACCAAGAAAACTCGTATGTACATTTCCCATTGTTTCGAATATCAAAGAAAATAGCCTATTTTAAGAACAAGAGCCTCCTTTATCATTTGAAATGGGTAACTCAATTCATTAGTCCCATGGAATGATATAAACCTACCACCAAAACACAAACCCAGGGCTCTACATATCAATCTCTAGGATTGCCCTAAATCTTTCATTTTAGCTACAGCCTTCCATGCAAAGATGAATAAATGATTCCTTCAAAAAAAATCAACATGTAGTTGTTTTGAAAAATGTGAATGGCTTAGTTGGTCTTAATTGCATGAATTATTAGTTCCCCAGAGCTTGGAGGCTATTGATAAGCATCAGTAAGCCAAAATTAACAACAAAGAATATAGAATATGGGGGCTGGTAATGTTGCTTAATGGTAGAGTGCTTGCCTAGCATGCAGGAAGCCCTGGGTTCTATTCTTCAGCACCACATAAACAGAAAAAGCCAGAAGTGGCGCTGTGGCTCAAAAGGTAGAGTGCTAGCCTTGAGCAAAGAGAAGCCAGGGACAGTGCTCAGGCCCTGAGTCCCAAGCCCCATGAGTAGCCAAAATAAAAGAAAGAAAAAAAAGAATATAGAATAGGGTTTTTTTCTATTCTCTTTCTCTTCTTATATTATTTAAAAGATGCAATGTGTTAAAAAGTGATCATCAAGGGGCTGGGGATATGGCCTAGTGGCGAGAGAGCTTGCCTCGTATACATGAGGCCCTGGGTTTGATTCCCCAGCACCACATATACAGAAAACGGCCAGAAGTGGCACTGTGGCTCAAGTGGCAGAGTGCTAGCCTTGAGCAAAAAGGAAGCCAGGGACAGTGCTCAGGCCCTGAGTCCAAGGCCCAGGACTGACCAAAAAAAAAAAAAAAAAGTGATCATCAAAAACTATGGTCCACATGGATACTTTAAAATATTAACCAGAGAAGTCAATGTTACCTTGTAAGTCTCTGAATATTTATTATGTCTGTAGTTGGCAAGTAAATTCATAAGCTGTACTGAGAAGTTAGTGAGCCTACAAAACAATCAGCGATAGGTATTTTGGAGTGTCCCACAAATATTTTAGTTAAATTGATAGCATTGCATTGTATTGTATTGTATTGTATTACTGCATTCCAACAACGTGAGCCTTTGAGTTGTTATTGTGGTCTTCGTAGCTGATGGTGACTGACAGTATTCCATATCGCAAGTACTCTGTGCTCATTCCCTCCCAGTTTCCATTGCAAAGGTGAGGGAAAATGACGCATAGGTAGCTTTAGCATGTTGATTGACATTCAGGGCTGCAGATAGTTACTTTCTTAAGTCATTTTCAAAATATGCATGATTAACTTGCTTTATGTAGGAATAGACTACCATTATGCTTGATTTTTAATCACATTAATGCATTTATGCGTGCCTGTATCATGTCCAAATTTGTTTGAGAGCCTATACTTAGTGGCTGAAAGTGCAATGAACTCCAATATTAGAAAATGGAATGTGATGGGACTTTGCTATTGATAGTTTAAAACATAGATAAAAGCCTACTGCTTGAGATGTTAACCAATGCTAATTAATTGGGAGTTTTGCATTTTTATCTCTGAATTATATACAGGGGAAAAAATGTGTGGCTAACAACTTGTTAGTTAAATGAGCTTTGCAGAGCAATGGTTCATCAGGGAAAGACTTTAATCCCTTAAAAACATCTGTTTGTAAGCAACCTACTAGTATGAGGATTTAACATTATCTTTACCTAATTATTATGGGAATTCTGACCCAAACTTTTATGTATAACATATAGTTGCTGTTAAATCATGGAGTATATTGATTTGGAACCACATAAATATTCTATATTTACAACTTTTCACTAAATATTATTTGCTCCCCCAGTAGTATTTTTGAATTATAAAAGCTTAAATATATATCATCACTTGTAAATTCAAATCATAGCCTTATGGACAATTCTGAGTGCAATATATATATACAAGCCAGGTACTGGTGGCTCACAGCCATAATCCAAGGTACTCAGGAGGCAGAGATCTGAGGATCCTAGTTTCAAGCCAGTTCAGGCAGGAAAGACTGTGACACTCACCTCCAAAAAAATACTCAAAAAGTCAGAAGTAAAGCTGTGGCTCAAGTGATAGCGCACTAGCTTTGAGCCAAAAGAAGCTCAAGAACAGTGTTCAAGCTCTGAGTTCAAGCCCCAGGACCTGTGCCAAAAAAAAAAAAGCAAACAAATGTGTCTATTTATTCTGACATAACAATCAATGCAATCGATTGAGCCGTGGTTGCAAGACATCATAGTAGCCTCAGAAGGACCTAGTGAATTGGGAAGACCAAAAGTAGGGAGCAGGCTGGGAATATGGCCTAGTGGCAAGAGTGCTTGCCTCGTATACCTGAAGCCCTGGGTTCAGTTCCCCAGCACCACATACACAGAAAACGGCCAGGAGTGGCACTGTGGCTCAAGTGGCAGAGTGCTAGCCTTGAGCAAAAAGAAGCCAGGGACAGTGCTCAGGCCCTGAGTCCAAGGCCCAGGACTGGCAAAGAAAAAAAAAGTAGGGAGCAACCAGTTATAGGACAATGGGGATATAATGATAACATGCAATGAATGAAGCAAAAAATTTTTTTAAGCAAAACTCTTTTATAACTTAGAGATAGCATATAAATACTGAATCTAAAGTAGAAATTTGCATATAACAATGATGATGATGATAATTAGGATATTAATGGCCAGCCAGTGAGTAATTTCCAGCCATGGTTGTAAGCCCTTTTTATGTATTGATTCTTAATTCTCACAGCAACATCATGGCTGGAAGCTATTAGCATCCTCACTTTAGAGATGAAAAGGCTGAGGCCATGAAGGTTATAGAACTTTACAGAGATGTCAAAGCCAGTAACATTGAAGTCATCCAAATACCGGCATAGTTTTAACCACTGTTACATTCTCAAGAAACCACATAAGCAAAATCTTGACGACTTATTTAATGCCAGTATTTCTTGTGATTTAGCTCTTGTGATTGGGGACTAAGTAAGGTGTACAAAGATAGTTCTTTCATGCCGACAGGGGCTGTAATTTGATAGAATTTCAACAACTATAGTACATAAAAAAAATCTTGGACTTAATGTACTCTCCTCATGTGGTTCATCTAGGTTCTGCACATTGATCTGTCAATGATAAGATAAAGGTTGTTTTTTTTTTTTACAGTTAGTGAGAAATTCATATGGATCATTAAAATGTTTCATCACCTTAAATTTGTCTAGAATGATCATGTGCTAATTTTAAAATTATTAATAGTTTCTCAAATATGTATATCAAACTAGAAGTAAAATGGAAGCTTTTAAGGCTATAATTTTAAAAATTATTACAAATGACTTTTAATAATCACCCTAACCTAGGATGTGGTTTTGTCTCCAAATTATATTTAAGAGTTTTGGTAAGGTTCTTGTGATGATCACTTTGAGAGAATTATCTGTATTCCTAGGGTTAAAGAACCAAGAGTTTTTGGTAATTGCTACCTGTTTCAGCCTCTGGTTTGTGAACTTTACTCAGGAAAAGGCCTTTTCTTCCTTATATGGCCCAGCCCATTCCCAATACATGGAAACCACTCCATAAAAGCTGAGTGAATGACTGAATGGGTAAACTAAACCTAAAGAAACATGCCAGCTTGAAGATCTATTCATTAACTATATTTTCTCTTGACTGCACAGTGTGAACTCAAAATCCATCCTGTCATCTTAAACCATCTTGCTGAAAACCTGTGATTCACATCTTCATAGCCAGATTTATGCAAAGCTTTCTATCAGTACTGACTGGAGGTGGTGATTTGTGATTAAATGCAAAATAACCCAAAGATTCTCAGTCAAGTACTGTAGTTTCCATTAAACACTTAATTTTTTATATTCCAATATGTGCACTTCCTACAAGCAATTCTCAATTAACAGAAATCAAAGACGGGTTTCTGTCAGATAGCTAATCCTTAAAAATATCATCCATCTAATTTGCCTGATAAAGATTGGTTGCCAGTGATGAAATCTGCTGATTTCCAAAAGGAAATGTATCGATGGCTTTGCATCCAGAGTTTTCCAGAAAGAATATGGAAGAAAAATACTCTGTTTTGTGTAACTAAAAATTCAAATGGCAGTTTGGGCTATCACTTAAACTGAAACCAAGCATAAAAATAATATCCTCATTATTGAGGAACAACACGAACTCAACTCAAAATGAGTATTTCTGGGTTTTTGTTGCTTGCTGTTTATTGCTTGTGTATGTGGGGTTTATTGTTTGTGCATGTGTGTGCTGACAATGGGGCTTGAATGCAGGGCCAGTGTACTATCATGTAGGGTTTTTCCTGAAGGCTAGTGCTCTATCACTTTAGCCATAGCTCCAGTCCTGGCCTTCCCACATTTTTGTGGTTAATTGGTTATGAGTCTCATGGATTCCTGTCTGGACTGGCTTTGAACTGCAGTCCTCAAATCTCAGCCTCCTAAGAAGCTGGAATTACAGGCCTGAGCCACCAGATCCCAACTTTAAACTGCTTATTTCTAAAATTAAGATCCTAATCATACCCTCCAACTATCTAAAACCTATCTCTTCTATAATATCTTCCATTTCCTCACCTTGAACCCCACTGTTTCAGGCCCCATAGCTCAGAGTTACCCTTCAATCTTCTCTTTCACTCAGACCAACAACTGGTCCAGAATCTGGCTTCTGAATTTATCAAGAAATTGCCACTTCTAGCTGCTTACGTCTCTCTGGTGGATCAGGATTGTGAACACTCACTAGACTGTTCCCTGCATTCCTTCTTCACACCAGAGTGGTCCTGAGCACCATTCAGAGTGAGTGTGTGTATGTGTGTGTGTGAATGTATGTATATATGCACACATGCATATATATATATGTATACATATATACATATATGTATATATACATATATAGCTGCACTTATACAGATACATGCATAATTGATATATACATATATGTAATATATATAGGTACATGTTGATAAATTCATATATATGCTATGTGTATATCTATACATAAGTACACATATATGATGACTTCCTCACCTCTAGGTCTTCATTCAAATACAATCTCATTGTATTTGAATTTTTTTAATTGTATTCCTACATCTCCTGGAAACCCCTATCTCCCTTCCTACTCTATTCTTGTATTCCTAAGAGGCACCACACACACACACACACTGTTGTCTTCATTCATTGTATTACTGTCTTCCCAACAGCTTCAAATGGTATGGCAGTTCAGAGAAGAGATTTTTATCTGGTTTTATCACTGGTATACTGTTGTTGAATTCTATCTCCATTGTCTAATCAGTTGTGCGTTCAGAAAGTATTTTTAGGCAAATAGTGACCATCTCCATCTCGTCTCTTGGTTTTCTGTATCATTTTAACCTAGTTCTCCATTCAGAGTAGCAAAATTGCCACAGTACTTCAATGGCTATTTTCTGTCAGTCAAAAATTCAGGGGATGTTGGCATCTTCACAGTGACAGTTATTATACTCGAAACTAAGTTGGTTTCTCATTGGCTCTTCTCAGGCTAAGGTCCATATGAGAAACAATGGTGATCAGTTAGGAAAGACTTCTTGGCTTGTTTTGAATCACATGTGCAGACCCCAGTAGACCAAGAGTACCTTTCTTTTCTGCCTTATTATGGCACATGAATGTCCACTTGAGAAAATTGTATAATATTGAGTGGTACAGTCAGTCTTCACATTTGATGTCTTGCTTTTCCAAATGGAAAGTTCATCCATGGAAGTTAAGCCAAAATCAATTTAAGGAAGCCAATTAAATATGTCCTCCAAAAGTGAAAATGAAATATAAATAAAACAGCACTAAACAATGAGTGAATATCTCATCCGTTATTAATAAAGTGAATATTTCTGCCTGATACCTTGTTTAGAAATTGTAAAATTTTCAAATATACAATTTAATTATATACTCATCCACTTTCATGTGTGGCTTAGTGTAATGCAAGATGTCTAGATGTTTTATTTGTAATTTACCTTATTTCGCCACTTATGCAGTTACTCTCTACTGATATGCACTTAATATTTTTCATTTAAAACTAATTTTAATATCTTTAGCAGATCTAGGATTAAAAAAGAAGCTAACTTTGTATGGGGCCAGAGAAACAGTGTCATTGTTATAAGAAGTTTTCACACAGTGTTTAACAATAAGAACTAGTACTGTGAAATATCTGCCAACCACTCTCTTAGATACTTGCAATCTCTGTGATTATGTTGGGTTTGCTCCTGGTTTTTGATGTAAGCACTGAAGTGATATTAAAAATGAGACAGTCCCAGAATCCACCTTTCTCTACAAACTACTAAGATAAAACAGGTATTTCACTCTACATGATTAAATGTCAGTTGAGGTTTTTTTCTGTGCCATGCCACAAATCTTCCATCGCCACTTTGCATCTTGAAAGGCATCCTTGGGTTTACTAGTGCTTCTTTGTAGTTATTACTGGCATCAACCAACTTATTACCTATTCAGTAAATATGGAAGAAAGATAAAAATTCATTATTGAACTTTGCTAGAGTTCACACAGGAAGTTTCCACAAATAGAGACTCAAGCCAATCTTCTAGCCAAGTTTTTATACTACATGAACTTTATTTTATAAGACCTGTAGAACTGCTTTTAAAAATCTATCTTATTTGCCCCCTGGAATCTTCTAGAACATGGTAAATGTCCTGTTTTTGTTATTATAATCTAAGGAAAGAGAACATTTGGTCATGGAAATCATTGGCATGAAAAACAAAGGAAGACTTTACTTGGTGTTACAGGGTTGAATCTCAGAGCCAATCTTTTCTGTGTTTGGATAAGTCAAAGAGTGGATATTTGTGTTGTATTTTGAAGTATTTAGTCAATTTCCTGTAACATGAAACATTAACTACATTTGTACTTGTTACAAAGATTCCAAGACAATTTCTCTCATCATTAAATAGAGAGTGTCTTGTGGTTATTTGATTATTACAACTTAGTCAAAATGTTGATCATCTCAAGTAGTGTCCAAGTGAAATTTGTACTTTTCAGCTACTGGTGATAACATTGACTTCCATGAAAGTCATCTTATTACCATCCAGTAGCTAAGGCACAGAGTCAAGAAACATACTGAGTTTTGTATAATTAATCACAGCAAGCATATGTTCTGCAAGTTTCATATTTTCAAAGTTTCGTGCTTTGCTCTTACCACTACAGAGACAGAGCTTCACCCTTGAGAATGCCATGCAATAGTGTTTTTCCAGGAAATTATGTGTGTATGTGTGTGTGTGTGTGTGTGTGTGTGTGTGTGTGTGTGAAAACATCTCCTGTACAAAATTTGAGAAAGAAGTTAAAAAACTCATTCATAATCCTGGCACCCATGAATGCAATCATAAAAATTCACTATTAATATATTATTTATCTGTTTCCAGACTTACATTCTGTAGATTAATTCTCTTACACAATAGTTTTTTTTTTTTTTTTTTTTTGGCCAGTCCTGGGCTTTGAACTCAGGGCCTAAGCACTGTCCCTGGCTTCTTTTTGCTCAAGGCTAGCACTCTGCCACTTGAGCCACAGCACCACTTCTGGCCATTTTCTATATATGTGGTACTGAGGAATCGAACCCAGGGCTTCATGTATACAAGGCAAGCACTCTTGCCACTAGGCCATATTCCCAGCCCCCACAATAGGTTTTGTTAAATATAGTTACTTCTATATCATAACCATGTACATGATATTTTATTGGGATAATCATATGACAATAGGTCATAATTTATTTTGGCATTTGCTGCTGATAAATATATTCTCAATTTTATCCAGTCATCCTAACATCACAGTGAACACACATATACAGGCAGGCACTGGCCAAGTGAAAGCCATGAAGGTGATCTTGAAGAGTCTCAAACAAACCAAGAATGAGCACTTAAAACCTGATAATGCCTAAATACTATAATCCTGGCAACTTGGAAGGGTAAGAATTAGAGGTTTGAGGCCAGCCTTTGCAGAACACTTTGCTAGAGTCCAGACCATAGCTGGGCACCATATCACATAAAGTCTGAAGTTAGAATGTTTTTTGTACAAAACCAACTGGGGAAGAAAAGTTTGAGAGACTGTCTCCATAGGGGAAAACCAGACAGGTTAGCATTCATCTGTGATCCAGCAAAGATGGAAAGTCTAAATGTAAGAGGATCAAAGCTCAGGTGGGCCTGGCATGAAGACAACCCTATCTGAAAAATAACCTTAGAAAAGCAGGGTTGGCAGCATGACTCAAAAATATTATCTCAGCCTGGCAAGCATGAGGCTTGAGAGGAAATCCCAGTACTGACATACACACACATACACATGCATGTATATATATATATATGTATATACATATATACATATGTATACGTATATATACATATACGTATACATATATATACATATATACATATGTATATATACATGTATATACATGTATATACATATATATATATATGAAAGAAAGAGGAAGAGAGGACCTGAGGAAGAGAAAGGGAGGGGGGAGGGAAAGGAGATGGATGTGAGGAAATGAGAGGAAAGAAGAAGGAAGGACAAGAGAAAAGATAATGGGGAAGTGGAAGGGAAAGAGTGGATGGGAAGAGAAGGAAAGGAAAAAATGGTAAAGAAAGGAAAGGGGAAAGGGAGTCAACAAAGACTATTTTGCTACAATGCCATCTCTGTTATATAACATTTAAAATTATTTATGTAATGGCATAGATTATTAATGTTAGGCTATAAATCTCATGTACTAAGTAACTTTGGGGTCACTGTTCTCTTTTTTTAGCATATGATAAAAATATAGTTGCTCGTATAGAGGATAAATTTCTGTAGAACAATTATTTCCAAGTATTTCAAACTGTAGGCCAGATATCAAGTTAGGTTCAAGAGTTTGGAACTCAGTCAGCTTGGTCTTGGTTGTACTTAGATGTAGCATAGAATGCAATGTGAAAAGTCCTAGAAGATATTCTACTAACTGGCTCTTACCCATTGGGCTAAACAGAAGTAAGACACTGACAGAAGCAATGTTTCTGAACATCAGAAGAGTCCGATGGAGCCTCTTGTGCCTCTACAGTTGACCTCTCAGTTGTTGTGGGTCTTAGGAAGTTTAAAAGAAAAATTAGGTAGCCAAGTACACCTCTATAATCCCAGCACCAAGATAACTGAGGCAGGATGATCACAAATTTGAGTTCAATCTCTGCTACATAGTGGAAACCTGACTCAAACAACAACCACAGCAAAACTATAATTGTAGGAAATTACACAGATTCACATTTACCATCTTTACCCTTTTTAAATGGCTGCTTCAATACTGTCAAGTCCATTGACGCTGCTGAACAAGAAGTCTTTCCCCCTGAGGCTCTATACCATTGAACAAGCTCCTCATTCCCCTCTACCGTAATGGCCACCATTCGACTCTGTGTCTCTGAATCCCATCACTCCAGGTATCTTCTACAGTGGAATGCTACGGTATTTGTATTTTAGTGATTGTCAGTGTGAGAATTCCATTTCTAAGGCTGAACAATATTCTGTTCCATATATAGACCATGTTTTGCTAGCTAGTCATCTGGTGATGGATATTTAAACTTGGTTTGTATCCACTTTTTTGGCTAGTATAATAATGCTTCTATGAACATGAGTATGAAACTTCTTTCATAACTTGCTAAGTCCAGGTGACCCCTTAGTGCAATGCAAGGTACCGAGGATTGAGTTTATTATGTAAAAGCATTTTCTGCATACATTTCATATTGGAAATGTATGCTAAGCACTAGTTGCTAACAGGGAATCTTGAACATGGAACAAAGTTTTACCTGAGCCAGCATTACCCAGATGGTGTTTTTCTTACCAGTGCTATTAAGACAGATAATTATTAAAATGACTCACAAACATCTTAATGATTTTTTAATAGTTAAGGGGAAATATTCACTTCATTTGTCCTATAGAATAATGCTAAAATGTAAGTAAGCATATCAAGGTCATTATTGTGTGAATAAAATTTCTTGGACTGAGACTAAAATGGATGTTTGGGGGGATTGTTATGACAGTTTTTAAAAACAGAGTAACAAAAATGATACCTGGCTATCTGAGAAAAATGATATAATTCCAGAAGAGCAATCAGGCATAAAGCAAACTTCTTTTATTTTTCCTTTGCTTTCCTATTTCCTGGTTTGTTTTTCTTTATGTCGTTACAAAAAGCATTCATTTCTGACTGAAGTCATCTATTTGGGGACTTGGACAAGATAAACCTCAATTTATAGTCATTACTTCTGCAAGCCTGGTGCTGAAACTCCAACTTTCTCTCACCTCTAAGCACACATTTTCTGGCAAAACATACCCTGCTAAAGTATATTATCTAAACTATGCCCAAGCAAACCTGTTCTTTTTTGGGGGGGGGGCAATCACGGGGGCTTGAACTCAGGGCCTGCCAGTTATCCCTGAGCTCTTTGCTCAAGGCTAGTGCTCTACCACTTTGAGCCACAGCTCCACTTCCAGTTTTCTGGTGGATCTTTGGAGATAAGTCTCACGGATGTACTCACTGGCTTACATATGAAACTGTAACCCCTCTGTACTTCATTTTGACAATATAGAAATTTTTTTTTTTTTTTGGCCAGTCCTGGGCCTTGGACTCAGGGCCTGAGCACTGTCCCTGGCTTCTTCCCGCTCAAGGCTAGCACTCTGCCACTTGAGCCACAGCACCGCTTCTGGCCGTTTTCTGTATATGTGGTGCTGGGGAATCGAACCTAGGGCCTCGTGTATCCGAGGCAGGCACTCTTGCCACTAGGCTATATCCCCAGCCCAATATAGAAATTTTAAAAAAGAGTCTCATGGACTTTCCTGCCTGGAATGGCTTTGAACCATGATCCTCAGATTTCAGCCTCTCCACTAGCTGGGATGACAGGTGTGAGCCTCCAGCACCCAGGCAAATCTGTTCTTTATACTGATTGCTGTCAGCCTTAGGGAATCACAGACTGGGGAACAGCACTAACAAGTATGTTTTCCTGTCATGTGCTGAGCATGCAAAGGTGTTCATTAGTAGTTCACCCCTGAGCACCTGCCATTATTCTTCCTTTCTTCTATTTTAATCACAGTCTTAGCTGACCTAAACTCATTGTTACCATCAGATAGACACATTTCAAGGCAACATAGAATCATGTTGAGGGTACAGTAAACACCAGAACTCCTTGTTTGATGTTATTTTCCCATCGTTAAGTCTGGCTGAATTTCCCTCATGGTGTAAGTCGATAAGATTTGGAAATTCTTCTAGAGAGACAATCTTTTATATGATTTTCTCATTAAAAATTCAGTTCACCAAATCACATCCTGTGCCAAAATCTAGACTTAGCAATCTATGCCAGCACTGTTTGGAGAAGTGGTGCTGTTGACAAATGAGTAGTATGTTGGTTGCTTTGCAATCATTGATGAAGTAAATATCCTGTGTCCCATCTATGTTGATATTAACAAATGGCATTGACCACCAACCATCCCACCCTCTTCCTCACTTCCCACATGAGTTTCCTGTCTGGTATTCACCAGAGAGAGCTAAGCTATGCATCCAATTCATAAGCTCCAGCGTGTTTCATTAATTCTGTCCTGTAATTCTCATTAGCTTTCTAGTGTTTTTGCCCAATTTTTCTCAAAAATTGATTTAAACTGGGAAAACGGAGACTTTAAAATATGGACTCACTGCGGCAATCTTTCAATGTGTGTAGCTTGATCCTTCATGAAAATAAATCTCGGTAAGCCTTAGTTTTGATTGCCTCCCATTTTTGCTCATTTCATCATTGAAGACTGGCTTTAAAATCAGCCACACTTCCATTTTATGCAACTTGAATCTGCTCCTTTGGCAATGTGTCCCAGCCTCGGTAGGAGTCAGGACAAGCCACACTGCCCAGTACTCTGGGTGCCTTCCCTTCTCTAGCAATGTTTTCAAGGGGACCTGAAATGTTATGGGTGCAAACTGACCCAAACACTGTGATGAATGGGATAAGCTGGATTTTTCTCACAATTGAGGAGGAAATACCCTTTTAATTCGCATAGTGTGATTAAAGGAGGATATTCTTAGGAGAGTGTCTCAAAGGTTCAATAGCTAGCTATGTGCATAAGATCATATAAAATACTTATCAAAATGAACTCCTAGCTACTAAGGAGCCTAAGCAAGATGAGGATTGTGGTTCAAAGTCAGCATAAGCATAAAAGTCTGTGAGAGTCCTATCTTCAATGAACCATCAAAAAGCCAGAAGTGGAGCCATGGCTCATGTGGTATAGCACAAGCATTAAACCAGAAAACTGAGGAGCAGCAACCAGGCTCTGAGTTCAAGCCCCAGTACCAACACATATATTAGAATAGAATAGAATAGAATAGAATAATATTCTGTTACTTTTTCTAGTTCTACCTGTACATGATGCATTACTGAAGAGTTCTACTTTGACAGCACCCCTGTGTTCGCCATTTATCTGCCCCTGTAAAATATTACTCTGTACTCAACTTGGTTTTAACTTCTCACTTTGCATTTCCAGCTCCCAGTCAGCCACCAGGAAATGTTGTGTGGAATGCTACGGACACAAAAGTATTACTTAATTGGGAGCAAGTGAGAGCAATGGAGAATGAATCAGAAGTAACAGGATATAAGGTAAGTGGGTTCATTTATAACACTTTATTTCCCTGCTTTGGGCAACATGGTTCAAGGGTGGCTAGGATAAATTTTTTTTTAATGCTTATGGTATGGTTTCTGCACTTAATTTTGATACAGGTTTGAAGCTTCTGATAAAGGGTATCTTTCCCCTGTTATCTACTTTTTATGTTTTTCTGGTGGGGGATTGGTAGTCTGGAGTAGTGGGGTTTTAACTTGAGGGAACTGCTTTCTAGGCAGATATTTGGGTGTATGAACCAGATCTCTTCTGCTTTAGTTCTTCTTCAGATAGTTTTGGTCCTCCTACTTCTGCCTCTCCTGTAGCTGGGTTTCCAGATATTCATCACCACAGCCAGCTTGTTTGGTGGAATGAAGGCCCCTGGACTGGTTTTAAATCATGATCCTTCTGATCTCCACATGAAGATTAGCTAGGATTATGGCTGTGAGCCACCATGCCTTATTTTCTGTGATTTATTTTTCCCATCAGCGTCCAAGATCCACACAGGGTGGCTCTGGGAGTACTTCAGCCTCACCAATATCCACTATTGCCCAGCTCTTCTGCGAAAACTCACTCCAACTTCAAGGTTATAGAACTCTGTGCTAATCTATAATCTCAGGCCTAGGGCCAGAGCTGGGAATATGGTTTATGTTTTAGGAATATAGAAAGCTAGACAGCACAAGACAATTTCACAGGGATGAGTTTTGAGAAGCTAATAAAGCAGCCATTCTTAGAAGTGTGTCCTCTGCTCCTGCATTTCAGGTTTTCTATAGGACTAGCAGTCAGAGTAACATACAAGTGCTGAACACAAATAAAACGTCAGCAGAACTTTTGCTGCCCATCAAAGAGGACTACATTATTGAAGTTAAAGCCACAACGGAGGGAGGAGATGGTACCAGCAGTGAGCAGATCAGGATTCCAAGAATAACCAGTAAGATGGTTAAACACATTTTTTTCCACCATTCATGTGAGGGCTATGCATACCCATAGTGAGTAGATCACTGCCCCTCCCCCCTCCCTGCTTTTCTCCCAGCATACCTTTCATCTGAGTGCTGAGAAGGGTTGAACACCAGAGCAATAGGAGGAAATCACCACTGGTGGTTGGAAAGCAAGAAGATGATGACGAGAACAGAAGACATGGAGAAACAATTTGAATTATTATTTGAATTATTTTCTTCAGTCTGAGCAACACCTGAATTTGCCTTTAGATTACCTATTACAGAATTCTCTAGACATTTCACAAAGCTGCTTTGAAACCCTGACACTGATTTCTGGTAATAAATATTGCTGGCTCAAATACATGATGTTCTGTTCCTGTAATCCCAACTCAGAAATCTGAATCAGGAGCATTGAAAGTTTGAGATCAGTTTGATCTATATAGTAGAAAGATCCTGTCTCAAAAACAGTATTTAGATCTTACTATCCTAGTTGTTTGCCTCCTAGAAATTATAGATAAAACTTACTAATCCAGTACTAAAATGAACATTATTAAGGTCGTAAGCCATTTAAGAATCAAATTAAAAGATCCTTTTGAAAAAGTATATTCCTCATTTCAGGAGCTTATACTCACTTTTCCTCTCTATAGATGAAACTTGTTTTCTACAGAAATTACACTTTCAAAATAAAGGAAACAAGAGTTTGGCATAAATATTTTCATAGTAACAATGGTAGGAGAGACTTTATCTTCACTTTCTAATCCCCTGTTTTGAGTTTTCAGCCCCAAAAGAGCCTTTGTGAGTATTTCCTGTCCTCATATTCTGTCCTGTGCATCCAAACTGACTTCAATCCCTTTGCTCCCTGTTTCGATTTATTGACATCAACCTAATCTATAATCCTGGAAAACTAACTCCGAAACTGTTTTCTTGGTCACAAATCACTGGGAGCCGTACTTAAGCCAAACAAACCAAGCCATTCTTGGTAGAAAATGGTAGCTACTTATCTCACAATTAAAGTCTTCAATAAACATTTGTTAAACCTCTTTGAACCGACAAATCCTTTTCAAACTGTATTCACTTCAGTAGACCAAAACAGGAGTTAACTTAAATTTATCATCATCATTATCAATACAGGTTATGAAAAATTTAGCATCTTGCCTCTTGTTGGGTTAACATGAGAATGTAATGAGTGGTCTTGTTGACTGACATAAATTCTAGGCCTCTGCGGGGTCAGACATGATTGTTAGCAGGTTGAGCCTGCTGAGGCAAGTATGGCCTTTATGCCTGACTCTGCAGTTTTGCTGAGCTTGCATAGACTACTGACTGCACAGGGCTAGAGCTTTTACTGATTGTTCTTTTAAAAGATGATGTTTTATACTCTGCACAGTAATATAAATGCATAAAATAGAAATGAGCAGATTTTCCCCAACCCTTTATTCATTGAAGCTTTCTTTTTTTTTTTTTTTTTGGCTAGTCCTGGGGCTTGGACTCAGGGCCTGAGCACTATTCCCTGGCTTCTTTTTCTCAAGGCTAGCACTCTGCCACTTCAGCCATAGCACCACTTCTGACTGTTTTCTGTATATGTGGTGCTGGGGAATCGAACCCAGGGCTTCATGTATAGGAGGCAAGCACTCTAGCCACTAGGCCATATCCCAGCCCCCATTGAAGCTTTCTTTAATCAAGCTTCCAAATTATCCCACCCATTGTTTGTGATCAAGTATAATTGTTTTTTAAAATGATTAAGTTGTTTTTCCAATCTCAGTTAAAGTTACTACCAAAGGAACAAAGGCTGGAATCACATATGAACACTCAAAACAGCACTCGTTTTATAGGTGTTCTTGGCATTGAGCGTATGCTACCTTGAGAATTAAATAGTAATTAATAACTTGTGGCCCTAAGTTAGATTTATGTCAGAGAACCATTGCCTTTTCCGTATCACTCCATTTGGACTGCTGCAAAGAATAACATAGATTTGGTGTCTTCATACTATAGAAATTTATTTGTCGCAGAGTTGGAAGGTAGGAAGTACAAGATTGAGATGCTAGCAGATTCAGAACTTCATCACCATTGGGGAACAGGATTTCAAGATAGGATTATGGAGGAGAGTTGAACAGTCAGCATCTAGTAGCTGTGTCACATTTGGTCCAATACTTATTAATGAAGTGTTTATCATGTTTGACAGATATGGACGCACGAGGATCCACTTCATCCATCTCGATTGTCCACCCTATGTCAAGTTATATTCCTATGGTACTCTTCTTTATTGTAAATGCTTTGTGGTAATATTAACCCTTTTTTAATAGATACTGGAAAGTTTATTGCTTAACTCCCAAAAAGAGTACTTTCCTGAAACACAGTGATTATGCATGGGTTTTTTTTTCAACTCTGTGTTTTGAACTTTCTACTTCATTATAGGTAAAATATGAATATAATAAAAAAAAACAGTAAATCCTTTTAGAGGAATCTGAAATGCCTTAATATTTACTTGATAAACCAAAGGAATTTGCATTATTACATACTGCAGACTTTTGATATAAATGTTCTTATTATGAGTTTAAGCACTGCCTATGATAATGATACACACACATACACACACACACACACACACACACACACACACACACACGGTTTTTAATACATTGAAAAAGCTTGTATAACCTTAATGTTCTCTCTCCCATTATGACGAATTATTGTCAGACTTAATCAGTGTGGTTTTGAAATAGTGATTTAAATTCCCCAAGGGTGGAAATGTATTTAAGTAATTATCCTGTGGGAAAAGAATGGTATGTGATTTCAAAGAGTGTTAGAACATACTGCTCTTGTGCTTAAGAGAAGGAGGTTTGGTTTAGCATATCTTTAAATGGTTAAGAGACTTTGCAAACCATGTTGCTGTATTGTTCCTCTCAATTATTCATCTATAAAATAGGGAGGTAGTAGCCATCCGATCTGCCTCTACACCTTGAAGTCATTGTCAACAGATAAAGAAGGAATGAGGAACATGCTTTATTGCCTCAAATGCAGTGTCCCCATGCTAAATCTTGGCGTGACTTTCCTGGATGACTAGAAAGGTCTCAGGACCCGCCACCACATGTTTGAGACTTGCATTCCATACTCTAAAACAATGCTCCTACCTCCTTCAAAAACAGAAAATTGGAATGAGTGCATTACATCCTTTCTCAAAATTTCAAATATGTGTAACAAAAAAGAAATGTTTCCTTTACAGAGAACAATAAACTTTTAGACTGTATTAAAATTCAGTGGAGAAAATAAGAAATGACCTTAATCTCAACCTAAATATTAAACACATGGCACACAATTATTCATTTCCAATTGCTGATTCCATTGGGAGGGGGATTTTCTCTCTCACACATGCGCGCTCTCTCTCTCTCTCTTTCTCTCTTCTCTCTTGATGTCAGTGATAGATTTTTAATGAAACCTCACTGTCTATCTCAGTGAGTCAGGCAGATGTTTTAGTTCTTAGTTAAATTTGTAATAGAACCATGGCAGTACTGCTGACTTTGAAGTGTGTGACTCAGTTTTTCAATATGTGATTTTCAAAGATTGGTGAAGATATGACTGCATAGCAATGTGTAGTGAGTGCATGAAAATCGGCAGATTGAGTGTTAGACATTCAAAATCAATTTTTTACCTCTTTCGTACCAATTTCACATTTCGCTGAAACTTGTTCATATTTCCGATCATATCAGAATTTCAAACCAATGGTTTAGCTACCAAGGAAGATTAAAAATTAGCAAAATTCTGATCTCCCCCATTAAGTACCACTTTAGAGATTTCATTTATGTTAAAGTCATTATATAAAAAAAGAAACATTTTGTAACTTTCTCTGGAAGTTCTGTATATACTGTATATATTGAGAAATACAATCTGAATGACTAATAACTTTCATATGCTCATTGTTATTTCTGGTGGAAAGTGGGGAAACACTTTCTCCAAGATTTGTAATTTACATGTAATGGAGTTGTATCTTTTTATTACCTAGTAGTTCCTTTCATTTGTTGCTATATCCACCATTTCCAAGATGATTGTGTTCTCGTTTGATGATATTTCTAGCACTCTATCTCCATGAGATATGCACATTGTTTCATATTGAAAAGTATAAAATTTATCTTTAAATCCCTGTGTGTGTATCCTATGGTTATTTGTATGTATGATTTTCTATTACTCAAATAAAATTTATATCAATCAACTGTTTCTGTGACACTGATTGTGGTGTAGTCTGAGAACCTCCCCAGGGAAGGCAGAGGAGTGCTACATCCATCACACTGGTTCTGGTCTTTCTTACATTTCCCAGCCAGCACTGAGACTCTCCATCACCTCACAAAATATATAAAAAAGCATCTTTGTGCCCTACTGACTCAGTAAAATGTGCAACATAAAACAATGACCTCTACAGTACAGGTGTTGTCATCAGTATAAAGAAACAGAAATGAATCCGAAATTTCACTTTATAGACTTTTAATCCCCATTTGCTACTAACTTTATTTGGTCCCAAGCTAGGATATATTCCCACATTTTTAACAAGTGTAATTTTTTTTGTTTGGTTTTGTTTTTTTTAGTTTTGTCAGACATGGGGCTTGAACTCATTTTGTTAGCTCAAGGTGAGCGCTCTACCACATTGAGTCACAGCTCCCCTTCCACTTTTCTGGTGGTTAATTGGAAATAAGAGTCTCATGGATTTTCTTGCCCAGGATGCCTTTGAACCACAATCCTCAGATCTCAGGCTCCTGAGTAATTAGGATTATAGGCATGAGCCGCTGTCATAGGTGGTTTCTTTTAATTGATTATTTTTTTGCAACATTCTTCATAGACTTCCTTGATATCAGTGTTAAAGGCTTGATTTTTAGTAATGTTTGTAGTGTATTATTGTCTATATATTTGAAATATATACTGGAAAATGATGTTGTTTTTAATTAGTAAGCACATTTAAATGTTATTTTTGACATAAGGAAAATGAGAACAAAATTAGCAAGTCAGTCCCTTTCTTACCTAAGAACTGGATTTGTGAAGAGGTAGAAGAAATAAAGAAGACGATTATAGAATTTCATGCATGATCTTTCTGTGAGTGAAGGTTTGTGTGTATGTGGTGTGTGTGTTTGGTATGGGATTTCACATTAAAGGGATTGATGGACACAATAATTTCCCTAATCAAATGGGAAAACCTAGAGAATGTACAGAACCAGATTTGGCCATCCATCTGTCCTAGTGGGCGAGACTTGTGCCTAGCAGAGTGCTGGGGCTATGGCTCCCGTGGTAGAGCACGAAGGAAGGAAGAGGCCCTGAGATCAAGTTACAACCTCAATGCCCGCAAAAACAAAATGATGGATGAAGCAATATCAAGGTCACATTTGAGCCATATGCCCTCCATCTTAGTAGCATCCTCACTAGTTACTGGTCCTGTGATCTTGCTTCAGTTCCTGTGCTTCTCTAAGCCTCAGTTTCCCCTCTCTGCAGAAAGGAGACCGTAGTAGAATTACCCTCCTCAAGTCTTGAGTGACAGCTAAACTTCCCTGTGCAGAAGTTTCCTCCTTTATGGACTGAAGACTGGTGACATCGAATGCAGGGCTGGGAGGGAATAAGTGAGGGACGGTGTAACTCTTAAGAGTCTTGCTCTGGCCATTACTTCTCCTTTCTGTAGGGAATAATAGTGCTGGAAAATAAGACATATGTCTGAAGGTAGTTCTGCTTTAATATTTTTATTACATTTTGCTGAGAACAAAGCTTGGATTCTAAGTTTCCCTAACATAATCAGGTAAAGCAATTCTGCTGTAATCAGATTTTTTTTTCATAGAAATAATGACATTGGCAGTGTTCAAAATAAAATCTTAGGTACCAAATTTCAAGCTAATCATTTATTTTGGCAAAATTAATGTACTATAACCTCATTTATTAGGATCTATTAAATCATTTTTTTAGCAGTACTGGAGTTTGAACTTAGGTCCTTGCACTTTTTAAGCAAGCATTCTACCCTTGAAAGCCTGCTATACAGGCTTGCACAGGCTTTCACCTGTTACACAGGTCTTACATTTACACCTGGGCTAGCTTGGACTGATAGCCTCCTCTTTACTCGTCCATGGTAGCTGATGACAGACACGCACCATTATGACAGAAATGAAATCTCCAGAGCATTTACCCAGGCTAGCCTTGTCTCTGCCTCCGGAGTCTAGAGGATGGCAGGTGTGAACCACTATTACAGCTATTGCTAAGCCCAGTACATAGGACACTGGGTAAGAGATTTGGAAAACTGCACAGGGTCCTTGTATGGAGTTCATAGTGAAGTTAGATTCAGGGCAGTTGGAGGGCTAGCCATAAGCTCTGATAATGAAGCCCTTCTTTTATCCCTCTTGAAAGCAAATGCATGAACATTAGAGATTCTTAGGAAACATGCCAGATAGGAATTTACAAAGTACTTTGCTCTTCTTTATTGGTCATAATTCAAATTGGGAAACCTGGGAATCCATGCTCATTACACAGTTTCTAGGTCTTTTGAAGATAGCTTGGGCTGCTTTTCTACCATTTTACCACTTTCAGTAAAAGCCATCCAGCAGAATACAGTGACACAAAGAAAATGCAAAAGTGACTGGGTTGTCATAGTTTGTCTTTTTCAATTAAAATCCCCCCGTCCTGTCATTCTTACAATTCCAGCTTTTCTTTTGGAAAATTAATCTTAATTGAATTCCTATTTCTGAAGTATTTTACCCTTTATAAAATATGAAAATTGTACTGATACTCATTGTAATTTGGATATACTTCAGTAAATATTAGAAGCAAAACAAGCCCACAGCAGCAATTATGAAATTAGCAATTAGTAAATTATACTATTCTCTGGAAAGAAAATGTTTAAGCCGATTGGACTATAGTTCATTTAAATTATTAAGTTTTTCTGCTCTGGTTATTTAAACCCAGTGTCCTAATTTAACTTACCTTGCTTTACATGTAGGTAATAATTACCTCTTGAATTTATACAGAGAATTACATAATGTTAAGAGAAACTTGCAAAGAAAGAATGCCAATTTTAATTAGTCAGAATGCTAATGTTGATTAATCAGTTATGCTTTCCTTATATTTATCGAAATTATCTTAGAGCTTAAAAATTCTGCCTTCATTACCAACACTTTGGGGAATGGAGTTAGGTCTGTGTCATTGGATATAATGTAAGAAACCCAGAGGAAGCAGAGCAAATGTAAAGATGAACAGATTAGCAGACTTCCTCTGGCATGAAACAGTTGAAAATGCTGGACACAGAGCTGTGGCAAAGGTACATCATGGTGGCTGATAAAGAAGTGAAATGTCTGAATGTTATGGTTGTATTGGCATTTTTTCAGGGAAGCCTGAGAAGAATGGCTTCCTAACCAAGACAGCATTTAGAGATGATGCCTGTAGGTAGGTCCTCATTGGGCTGTTAACCTCTGACACAGTCTTCTCATTGTACACTGCACATCTTCAGGTGCTTATCATTTGTTGAATTAAACCAATAATGTTTTGTTTTACTATTTCCTCTTCTACTAATTGATGGGCTTATTTTTTCCCCTGAAGATGATGTTAGGATTATTAGAAGCATACAAGCTATACAATATCGTTGAAATAAGTATAAGTAGAAAACTATATTGAGAATGTTAGTAAATGTACGAAGACAGCTCTGCCTTGTGGGTTAAGAGCATTTGTTCTAAGGCATCGATTTGGTTGGTATCTTCACCATGTCCCTAAGTACCTGTGACATTGAGAAAGCAGGCTTACCTTGCCTTAAGAAAGGAACCACCAAGTCTAAAGTAGCACTAATGGAGAACCCCCTTGTAGGACTTCATGAAAATCTCCTGGTGTCATTCCATCTGAGTTTAGTTTGTAGGTACTCAATAACACTGTGTAGAAGGTCAGTCATGACTATTGGTTTATTATTAGACTTGGAATGCAGAAATGTTCTTCAGGGGTCCATTATTAAACACCTCTTGTAACATTCCTTATCTCTCTCAGAGAATGGTTCACTTAGTCATCCAGAGTTTCAGATGAATCACGGACCTTGGAACAGGAAGTAGAAGACAGGACTTCTCTCAAGAAGCTTATCTTCTAATGAGAAAACAAAGGAGGGAGTAAGGGAAGAAAACCCCAAGGGAAAAAAAGACATGTTTTAGAGTATGCTCAAGGGCTTATGAGGACTGTGATGTTGTAGAGCTTTGAGCACAATACTGGGCTTATGCAAAGCACTCAGACTCCACCTGCTACAATTTGTAACCTCTCGGGACAGTGCCCCGATGGACAACAGCTCGAGATATGGCCACAAATGTAGCCAGCACTGTCTTTCAAAATGATATGACACAGAAGGATGTAAAGCCAGAGTCTAAAAGCATGACCTGGCCTCTGAGAGTCCTTCTGCTTTGAAGTAAATAGAGCCTACCATTACTTGTATAACTAGAAATGTTCCTCTGGAATTAGAGTAATTGAGTTGAAGCAAGAGCCACTTGACCAAACAGGGCTGGTCTAGACTGTAGAAATTTTGGCTGTTGTGCTGAAAAAAACCTGAGGGGCTGAGGAATTGTTAAGAGGCTTGACTCTGGAAAATTATGTTGAATAATAGGATTTAGTCTCCAGGACTTCAGTGGAAAGTAGCTCCTAGAGGCCCATTTTGAGAACCATGTACTGATTTTGTATTCTCACCTGGAGCAGGTTCCTTCAAACAGTCATGATGATGTCACTCCTATGACGACACAGCAGGTTGGATCTGTTTGATCTCTTTGGCTACTGCTGCCCTATAAAGAAAAGTTATCTCCCATCCCAAACGAAGGAGATTTTTCTCCCTGCAGACTCTGTGGAACCTTTAGTTACAAAAGAAGGCCAGACCTTTCTAATAATTTTCTTCTAGGGAAGGATGGTTGAGAATGTTGAACTGCGACCCCATTCAACATTCTCTCCCATCCCTCACTACCCACCCCTTCCCTCACTCTTTGTAATTTTGTTAGGATATACATTGGGTCCTTGACTACATTCTCCCTTTCCTCTCCTCCACGTTCTCCCTACTTCTTTCCCCTGGACCCTACCCCACCCCTCTCAAGTACCCACTCCCTGGTTCTTTATTTTGCTGAACTTTGCCTTTAGAAGGAACTATACTATTTGTGTTCCCCCTTGAACCTATCATATGTATGTTCCTACATGTGTATTTTTCTTTTAGTCCAGTGTGACTTTAGCTATTGAGGAATTATTATGATTCCATGTCATTTTTAACCACTCTAAATTTCTTTCCATATATGAACTGGAGGTGAGGAAATTTTGTATCTATTTTGTGAATGGTAGCTCGGTGGTAAACAGGCACTTGTCTACCATGTCCAAGGCCTTAGGTTCAATCTCCGGCACCACAAAAAGTGATAATATCATCACACAGTGATTATTGAGGCTAAGCATGGTAGACTGTTACTGTTAATTCTAGAAACCTGGAAGATGAGACAAAAGGATGGTGAACTCAAGGCTATCTTGGGAAACTTAGCTTAAAGCTGATACTTTCTCAAAATACACATTTTCAAAAGCCTGGCAATAGAGGTCAGTGGTATAACATTTGCACCCTTATCTAGCATATGTGAGGCCCTGGGTTCAATGCCTCGTACCATGGTGGAAAAGTAGCCGTTAAACAACTAAAAATGAAAGCCCATAATTACATTTAACTTTTCCTTTCTCTCCTCCTGAATCTTGCACAAATGAGAAAGTTGGTGCTTGCTTCTTGATTACATTTTGCACTTTATCTATATTTTATTTTATTTTCATTGATTCCTCTTATATACTTCACTACTGCTCAAGATGAAAACTGACAGAGCAAATTACACTAGGGAGGAGATTCCCAAAATCTTTTCTGAGGGTCAAAAGGAATTCAGAAAGGAAGAACTGTCTCCTTTCCTCCACTATTTAGGAGCCATTCCACCATTCCCCCAAATGGTCATGTTTTAAAAAAAATAGGGTATGAAATCCTAAATATTCAAATCCAGTTATTCTTCCATGAGATTAAATGATATTAAAAAAAAATCTCAAGTGGGAAGCAATCTATTTTCTTTGTTATCTCTAATAGTAGACCCTGTAGAGCCTGTATTTTTCTTTACCAACAATTTTTGTATGAGGAAGAAGTACCTCTTGGGTACCCATGCACCCAGTTTCAGGAGTAAAACATACAAGTTAGCATAGCATCAGGCTTATTTCAGGAGGGAAGTAAGGATTTGTGTTCAGCCTAACATAAAAACAATTTAAGCTAAGTACTGTGATCTTTTTTTTAAAAAAAATTATTTCATTGTAAAGGTGATGTACAGAGGGGTTTCAGTTACATAAGTATGATAATGAGTACATTTCTTGTTGAGCATTGTTACCCTTCCTCTATTTTCTCCTACTACCACCCCCCCCCACCATTCTGATATTGTGATCTTAAGATACCCTGTCTTAATTAAATACATCAGTCTGGATTTTTTTTCTTACTTTCTCATAAGCAGAAAATTCTCAGAAAGCTATTCAGCTATTAAAATGTCTGGTGCAATAATGTCTTTGAAGTTTTCCCCAGGAACAACTTTTACACATTTGTTTTTAAAAATTTATCTTCAATTGACAAGGAATATTTTTTAAATGTTTTACATTAATCTATGAACATTTTGAATAACCACACAGTGAGCATACTAACCAGAAAAGTAGTATGTTGAAGTTGTATTTACGCTGAAATTTAAAGTTTGTTGGAATGCAAGAGAGTATATAATAAATTTGCTGTGTAAATGTCAAAGAGAAACACCAGAATGAAGACTAAGAAGGGAAGCATAATCGGGATCATAAAAACTTTAAATGTTTAAAAATGGAAATGTTTTTGTGTTTACAACTGTGTGCTTATATTTTCAACAATATTAATTTGAAAGGAGTCTTAACCTTGACTTGCCAATGTAAATATATCATTTAACATACAAGATAATTGACTGTCATATTGCATAGAGAAGCTGGGCATTTCATAGCTAACTAGAGGTTAATTTTATCCTTGAGAAATTGGAAATTGAATTTAGACAATTTCTTGGAAAAGGGTAAGCTTGTCTCTTTATTGTAAGAACCTAAAAGTTGAAGCTACCTGTCACTCACTGGCACCTAGGACTCAAGTTTGGACCACCAAGGATGAGGGTTTGCACAAACGTAAGCATTAATGAAATACCTTTGTGTCTATAATACATTACAATATGATATGAATCTGGTTTGCAAAGAGCTAACCTTTTAGAAAAGTTATTTTGTGCCACAGTAATATGAAATTTTCTTATTCAGACTGAAAAGGGTGTTTTTTTTGTGTTGTTACATAGATACACAATAAGATGTATAGCCTTTACTTAATGAAGTATGTCTTTTTAACATTCTGCTACTGTCTCATAAAAGCATCTGGTGCTAGTTCACTTTACAATGTATTATTTACTTAGAAATTCACTTTGTATTTAATTCTTCAAGCATGTTCCATTTCCAGGCATGGAGTCATGCCTGCATTCTTAGAATCAGGAAGCTGAGGCAGGATCGTGAATTCAAGACAGGCCTGGACAATGTAAAGAGGCTCTGTCTCCAAAACAACAACAACAAAGATTATTCAATAAATAACATCGATTATAGGAGCTATGATAACATTTTTATTATTTGCTTACTTGTCTACTCAAATGATAATATGTACCTCTAGGACAGGGAAAATATTTTATTAATCATTGTATTTCTGGTGGGCAGTGTGTCACTTGGTACTCAGTAGGCAATGGATAAATTAAAGAATTAACAAATTAATGAATGTAAGTTCAGGATCATTCTCTTTCAATGTTCAATCACAGCTAATCTTATTCTTCTTGTTCCTGTCTAACTGATACTTCTGCATGCTTCATGGGTAAAGACATGAAATGTGTTTTCTCTTAATTAGACAAATACAATAGAACCTGTCTTTCCTTTAACAGGAGACAGAAGCTCAACAAAAAGCCATAAATTATCAAGCCCAGTGGTGGTAAATTTCACAGTCCCTTTTTTCATAAGTCCAGGAGATGAATTACTGAAATATTCTAGTTTCTCTGGCTTATTGGGGTAAAGGACTGTCAAGTCAGCACTCTACAAAAATGAAGATAATGGTCCTAGCAACTCAGTAAGACTGTCATCAGAATTAACAGAGAATTCAGGTTGAGCACAAAGTGCAGGGCCTGCCCTGTTCAGGACTTCAAAAGTAAATTGTGATTAACTGTGACCTGACAACTTTAGGAAGCTCCTAGTTATTTTGAGAATGGGAAAGTAGCTATGTAATTTAAATCAGTCTGTTCCTAAAAAAAAACACTCCATGGTTGTCCAGAATAAACAAAAAGATTTTTTTGTCTGTCAACTTTAATTCATGCTATGTTGTTCTTTTCATTGTTAGATATATTTAATGTCCCATCAAGAGTATTTTCAAGGCCAGTAATAGTTGTACAAAACAGTAAGCTAGTGTTGAGTGGAAAAAAAGCAGGAGGAGCTTGCCTTCCAGATCAATCTTTGTCAACATAGTGAGACCCGCTCTGAAAAATCAAAAACTTGGCTGAGTATTGGTGGCAAAGATGTGTAATCCTAGCTACTCAGGACATGCAATCTAAGAATAACAACATTTCAAAGCCAGCCTTATCTGACAAATGCTTGAGACTCTTATTTCCAAGTAACCAATAAAAGAATCTAGAAATGGAAATTTGTCTAAAGTGATAGAGCATCAGAGTGAAAACTAAAGATTTCCAAGCAAAAGAAACATCAAGTCAAAGGCTTTCAGGCAAGGGGAGAGGTTGTATGTAGAAAAGGATATCTCATAGAACACACAAAATTTAGATAGTATTTGGAGGCTTATAGACAATGAGGAGGAAATGATAGCAAAAAGAGACAATATTTAATGGCTATAAAAAGCACAGAGTAAAGTGGTATGACTTTATTGGCTTAAAAAACAAACACATGGCAAATGGATTGAGATAGGGAATTAAATGTAATGGATTTCGATGGGGAGGTGAGTGTAATGGATTTCGATGGGGAGGTGAGTGTAATGGCCCCCAGTGGGAACCAGGGATGGGCCAAGCTCAAGTGAGAGAGATATATGATAGAGAAGAATGAGAAAACGTGTAGGATTACAGAGTTAATATTGTATGGAGGAACTGGACATGGGAAGACATGGGAAATCAAAAATAGTGGCTACATACCTGATTTTTGCTTTTGTTTGCTTTCATGACCAAAAGTAATACATACCAACTCATTTAGATCATCCAGATTTTCCCTCTATCAAGCTGGAGGCTTGCCCTGATTTAAACTTCTGAGTACCACCAAAATAAACATGCAAACAAATAAATAAAAATGCCATGGCATCATAAACATTCATGGAAATGTCCTAATGAAATCCATTAAAATATACAAAAGAATTCCCTGGGAATTCTTTTAATTAATAGTAACAATATAGTTATGTTTTAATCCCCTATGGATAATTCCCAAAAACTTTTATGGTAGTCTGAACTTAATAAATTTATTTATCTCAGAGGTGACAAACTGTGTTTTTCAGGTATCTTGTGTATCATTGTTAAAAAGAACTTAAAAATCATGAGTTTCTTAATAAAGATTAGTAGTTATTTCAAGCAAGTTATTAAAGATCATTTTTATCTTTATTAAATTAATGTGCTTGCAAAGACAAATTTTCAAATTGGGCTCATTTTAAAACACTGTTTTGCATTTCTTTCCAAATAAAGCAGCTTCAGAAATCCAGATTAGTTCTCTTTTCTTTATCTTTTTTTATTTTTTAATACTGAGAAATGAACTCAAGGTCAAGTGTTAGCCAAGCACTCTACCACTTAAACCATGTGCCCTAGCCCTGCTGGTGTCCTAATGGTACAGTGTTTCCATGAGGGGCAGAATTTGTTGGCTGGCTCTACAATGATTTTATGGTGGTTTACGAAAGCTATACAACAAAATTGTATAGATTTTTAAAGTCCTTCTAATTTATTTTCAGACCTTTTTTATTGTACAATAGAAATAGATTCCAGGGCTGGGAATATGGCCTAGTGGCAAGAGTGCTTGCCTTGTATACATGAAGCCCTGGCTTTGATTCCCCAGCACCACATATATAGAAAATGGCCAGAGGTGGCGCTGTGGCTCAAGTGGCAGAGTGCTAGCCTTGAGCAAAAAGAAGCCAGGGACAGTGCTCAGGCCCTGAGTCCAAGGCCTAGAACTGGCAAAAAAAAAAAAAAAAAAAAAGAAAGAAAGAAAGAAAGAAAGAAATAGACTCCAGTGAATTTGCCCTAGCATTTTACATAGCTAATATAACAGTCATAGTTTAGGTGTTTGCAGTAACAGCACAAAAAATTGGATATATATGCATATGTTTATCATTTTTAATTTTTTATTGTAAAGGTAGTAAAGTACAGAGAGGTTACAGTTACACAATAAGGTAATGAGTAGATTTCTTTTTGAGAAGTGTTACACCTTCCCTTGTTGACTCCTGCTTTCCTTCCCTGCTCTGAGTTCCCTTTCTCTCAGATTGTAAAGTTCATTTCAAAAGTAGTGTTCTTGTGAATATCACTGATGCATTGGTTTACCCTTTGTCTTTTATCTCACCATTTCTGTGATAATCCTTCCCAAATCAGATAACCTTATATACAATACAAAGGGTACTATAATAAAAAGCAGTAACAACAGGGGGTAAAACTAAGGGGAAAAAAGAAAGAAAAAAGAAATGACTGCATACAATGCAGTATGAAACAAACAAAAAATACCTTTTATGTCACGATTTTGTAGTTCATTTTATAAGGTCATATTTACATAGCTATTGAGCTATTGTGATCCTCTACTAGAACTATCCTAAACATTTACTAATTATTACAAATGAGGGAAGCCAGCCAGCTGATGTTTCTTTGGGTCTGGTTTACTTCACTTAATAGGATTTTTTTTGCAAGTCTTTCCATTTCTTTACACATAGAGTCATGTCATTCATTCTTCTTTTTCTTACTTTAATTTCATTGTCAAAGTGAGGACAGAGGGGTTAGAGTTAAATACATAAGGTAATGAGTACATTTCTTGTCAAACTTGTTACTACTTTGCTCATTTTTCTCCTACCTTCCCTCCTCCTCAATCCCCTCCAAGTTGTAGGAGTTCGTTTACAACATCTTGTCTTCTAAGTATTGCTGTTGCACTGGTTTGCCCTTTGTTCTTTGTCTCACCATTTTGATGTTCCCTATCCCTTCCCTAATTCAGATCACTGTATATACAATACCCAGGGTACCAAAATCAAAAAACAGTGACAACAGGGGCTAAACCATAGGAAAGAAAAACTCAAGGAAAAACATAATTTCACATAGTGCATTAAAAATAACAACACCAATGAAAAACCTCTATATATTTTATAAGTATTCTATTTATTTTTCTTTTATATTTTTCTTTTTTTCTTCTTTCTTTCTCTGTTATTCTTGGAATATACTTGGAATGGAAGGATGGAATGCTATTGTGTATATATGCCATATTTTCTGGATTTACCCACCACGGGGTATCTGGATTGATTCCATATTTTGGCTATGGAAAATAATGCTGCAGTGAACCTAGTTGTGCTGGTAGCTTTAGTGTGGTCTTGTTTGTGGTCATTTGAGTAAGTGTCATGCATGGAATTGCATATATGCAGCTCTGTTAGTGAATGAGAATATGCATATTGTAAATGAATGAGCTTTCAAATTTTGACAAACAATGTGGGCTGAATATTCTGGCTAACTATTTAACTACCATTTTTATAGCTATTTAAGTTAATCCTTCATATTTTAAATTAATATTTGATTATGTGTGTGTGACATTGACGTTTTACCTGATTTTATCTAGAAAGGACAAAGATGACATTACATCTACCAACATTCAGTTTTAACTTTACTAAATACCATGAAAATTTCACCAGCCTCCATTACAAATAGCAGTCATAGCTTGTTGCCCTTTTATTTCTATAAAACACAATATCCAAACAATTTTATCTGCCGATAGGTGATTTCTAGTGACCTTTGACATTCTTGAGCATACATTTTCATGCATCATTAGAGGTTTCATGCTAAGCCAATAACATATCTTTCTGTTGTTTTCAAGTGTCTCCTAAAGCAAAAGGTTAATGATCAATAAAATGCACTGAAATAGTTCTTTTTGTTGCTATAGCTCATCTATTTCTCTTTTCACTCAATATCTACATGTTTTTAATATTTCCTGAGAAGCTTTTGTTTTTTCACTTAATGAAGAGTAACTAATGTGGTTATTTTTTCTTTATAAAGTAGCAGTCTCTTAATAGTCTTCTATCCATGGGGACTAGTTACACTCAAGATGCCTTTCATTTTCCCTATGAGAGAGATTAGCTCACATTTCACAATTGTGTGCCTTTAAAATTTTAAAGTCATGCATAAAATCCCCCATTTGTATGAATTTACACAAAGTTGTAAAATTAATGTAAATACTGTCTAGCATAGTGTCAGATAATTTTTAAAAAATGGTTACAAAAGACTGTAGACCATTTACAAAACATGGCCCACCGCATTTTTTTGTCAATAAAGTTTTATTGCAACACTTCCATGTTCATTTGTTTGCATATTGCCTGCATCTACTTTCATACTAGTGGGACAATAACAGAGACCATATGTTAATTAAGGCAATCAAACATTTATCTACCTGTTTTACACAGGAAAAACCTGATTTCTGATTTCTTTTTGGTATAATCACATGAAGGAACTTTGGATTACATATGTCTTGGTTTTACCAAGATTTTTATCATGACATTTCAATGGAGAATGCAGAAGAGTCACTTAACCAAGTAAAATACAGCCTACTTAATCTTTTAAAATGCAAAGCTCAGGACTAGTCCATGGTTTTATGTTTCTCAAAAGTATATCCAACATGCTAAATATTTGTATTTGGGAAGGAAAATCAGAGTTGACTTCTCATTCAATACACTATTAGAATTTTTAAATTTATCTACATTAGGCATGTGATATCTTAATACTTTTGAAAGTAAGAGGCAGTTATTTTGTAAGTATTCTCATTCTTTGCATGAATACCTATAAGCTTGTGTTCTAGAAAAGTTAAGATTGAAAGGTTGAAGACAGACATTTATGATTCCATATTACCAAATCATATTCCAAAGGAGTACACTGAAATACTCCCATTGATTTTTAGCGAGGATAGCTATTTCCCTCACTCTTTGGATTTTTACTAAGAGATTTCTTTAGTGAGTTGCATGGGCATCCTTGTTACTATCCATTCGATACCATGCAAACAAGTCCTATATCTTTGCTCTTGCTTGTAGGAAGACTTATCCCATATATCTTTTACCATACACACAAACAAAAATATAGGTAATGTTTCAAAAGAACTTATAATAACAACTACATTGGGAGCAACAGATTCTCCTTTCACAAACAAGTTCTTGCTCAGCTAGCAGTTAATTAATCCAGTTAATTAATCACAAAGGATGACTTCTTGCCTTATCTGTTTTTCCTTGAACAGGCCAATTTTCTTACCTTAACATTTGTGATCTTAGATTTCCCATTCATCATGCCAATAGGTATTGGAATAAGATCACTCCAACTTATTTCCTAAACTTAAATGAATGTGTGAATATAAATCATATTTTATGTGTTAAATTTTGATTGTTGTTATTTTCTGATAACTTGGCTTTAGCCCTTTTGAAAGGAAACACAATCAATGGCTTGATCTCTCCATTGCCCTCTTTTTCAGGCTCTCTTTGTGCCTATCTTGTTCTTTGACACACTGATCAAGGCGCCCACTGCTTTGTGGTAGCTGAATAGCAAAGTGTGTGGCTGGCTTCTTTACTTCAGCTTTACTTCACGTGTGTGAAAACATTCAAGAGGGCAAACCAGAATTTTATTCAGTATTGATTTCAAACCTGAACACAACACCACAGATGTTGTACAGAATTGCTTGGACAATATTCTTTGTAATTTTAGCCATAAGCCAGGAAGATTTTAAAAAATTACAGTGATCCACTTTAAAGGTACTGTCAGGGCTTTCTGAATTTAACCATGTAAGAGCACATCCAAAATCTGACATTACAAAACGTACCCTAAATAACTTTATACTAAAATAAAGGTGTATATGTATACTAAAGTATAAGGTATATATGTATATAAATATTTTTATACTAAGATATAAAGTATATCAGAGTAAACATTCTTAAGTTGTCATTTTGAAGATTATGTATTTGTATCCTCAACTTTTAGGTTATTAAGTTACTGAAATACAGCCAAGAAATTTTTTTTCTTGAATGTTTTTATAAAGGCAGTGTTGATTTGAATTTCAACTCATTTACTCAGTGGTCCAGACCACTTTCCTTGGGCCACTGTGGGTATTGAGAAATGTAGCCAGTAAACAAGGCAGAACAATTACTCTCTCTCCATGGGCAATTTTGTGAGGTTTTGTTGTGTTAGAAAGTGCAATGGTTATGCATAACAATGATTTCCTTGCTTTGAGATAAAGTCTTTGTTTTATCAACTTATCTTTTTCCTTATTGTTCTATTTAGTAAATGACCACCAAGTGCAGAAAAATATCTTGATCCAAAGTAATAAATGCACTTCGGCTTAAGATAATGAGAGACATTTAACCTGAGTTCATCTCAGACACTTTAAGGATTTATAGAAGCAATGTTCTTTTCCCAGAAGGGAAAAATTAATTTAAGTCAATTAATTTTACACACAATTTGCAAGGGAATGAGAACCTGCTCAAGTCCATTCACAAATCTCTGCCCTGAAGCAGCCCCTGGATGAATTGATAGAATTAAGAATAATATGCTGTGAGATATTTATTATAATTTTTGAAAATTAGAAATCTGCTACATAGTTTTTAAATAATTGATTTATTTGCTACATATTTGATTAAATTTTCATGTTTGTATATGCAAAACACTGTAAGGCAACACAATTTTTTAAAATTTATTATGTTTAAGTAGTTGTACAAGACTTTCCACTTAACAAAGCAGCTTATGAATACAATATATCTTGATCCATGTCACCCCTTTCAAAGTTCTTACCCATTCCTCCCCACTCCTTCCTATTCCTTCCCTTACTCTTTGTAATTTTGTAAGACATACATTACATTCTTGACTGCATTCCCTTCCTCTTTTCCTCATCATCTGTCCATCCATTTTAAGTACCCATTTCCTGGTGTTTTATTTTGTTGAACTTTGGCTTTGCCTCTAGAAGGAACTACAATTTGAGTCCTCCCTTGACTCTACCATATTTCAGTTCATAGATTTGTATACACTTGCGTACCATCCAGTGTATTTACTTAAAATTGTATAAGCTAAATCTAGCTTCCACATATAAGGGAAACATGTATCCTTGTCTCTCTGTGACTGACTGACTTCACTTAATAACTTTTTCCAGGCCTTTTCATATTGTTACAATTAATACAATATCATTCTTGCTAATGGATCAGTAAAATTTCATTATACACACACACACACACACACACACACATCACTTTTTTTTTTTTTTTATCCATTTGTCCATTGAAGGCATCTGGATTGAGTCTATATGTTGGCTTTGGTGAATAGTGCTGCAATAAACATGGTTGTGCTAGTGGCTTTATTGTATCATGACTTGTAATCTTTTGGATAAATGCTCAGGAGTGGAAGTTCTTGGTCCTAGGGTAGTTCTATGTGTGGTTTTTTGAGGAACCTCCCTCCACACTGTTTTCCAGAGTTGATGAACAAGTTTACATTCCCACCAATAGTGTATTAGGGTTTCCTTTTGGATGCATCCTGACAGCATTTCTTATTATTTATTTTATTGATAATGGCCATCCTAACTGGGGTGAAGTGAAATCTGAATGTTGTTTTGATATGGATTCCTACATTGCCATAGCCATAGATGATGAGCATTTCTTCATTTGTCTATTAGCCATTTTTACTACTTCCTCTGAGAAGACTTTAGCTAATTAGCTCATCTTACTAAATCAAACTAAAAAGTTTCTGTATAGCAAAGGACATAGCCAACAAACTAAAAAGATATCCTATAGAAAAAAAGAAGATTTTTGCCAGCTACATATCAGACAAGGGGCCTAATATCCGGAATATACAGAGCAATAAAAATTAAATTCTCAATAAAAATCAGAAACACCATTATTTTTAAATTTAGGGTGATTACTTAATATAGGAGTTTCATCTTGATACCAGTCAATGAACCCCTTCACTGAACCAAGTTCAATATTTATGTAAAATTCATAGTCAAACATTAATACATTTGCCAAGCATTGATCTTTCCAGTCATTTTTGCCTTTTAAGTCCCCTTTTTCTTTTCTTTCCAATTCACATTTTAAATTTATTTATTGTTATTGTAAAGGTGATATACAGAGGGGTTACAGTTACATTAGTCTGGCAATGAGTACATTTCTTTTTGAACAATATCCCCCCTTTCCTCACTCACTCCCAGTTTTTCCCTCTAGTCCTACCCACAATTTGTATAGTTCCTTTTCAACATAGCATCTAATATCACTGCTGCATTTGTTCACCCTTTGTCTCTCCATTTCTGTGCCCTCACTTTACTTTACCAAAGACAGATAAATAAACAAAAACAACAACATTTCCATATAACAGGACTTTACCACAAACATTCTTGTTTTACTTGTCTGAAACAAGACTTGATTATGCATCTGTTTTGTATGAAAGAAATAAAAGTAAAAATGGTCTGTGGAGTTTCTCTAGTCCCTCTGCAGTGTTTTCCTTTATGAGTTGCAAGAAAATAGGTAAAACTAAGAGGAAGAACCTGCTTTGCTCACTGAATTGCAAAAGACAAGTTGTTGAATCTCTTGTACACCTGTCAAGTATCTGTGGTAATTTGGAGCACCATATTAAATAGTGCATATTTTAATTAACTAACAGCTTAATTTTTCCAAGTAGCATTGGTAATTTTTAATTTAATAAGCATCACCGACTTTAGTACAGGTCTAGTGAGACCTAATGGCTCCAGAATTTCAAGTAGGAGAGCATGAAGTGAGGCATTGATTTAAAATCAACACCCTCAGAGATCTTATGGTTACAAATGAGATTTTAGTCCTGGAACTTGCCTCTTTGCAACTTACTCTTTATATCCATGCAATGCTTCTGTCCATAATTAAGTAGTTAAAAAAAGAAGCAAAAAATGGTGTTGTGGGGGGTTTTTTGTAAGGGTAATTTAGGATGACTTTATGGCTTTTCACATTTACAGAATTTTAAATATCAAAACTAGCATAGAATACAAGTCTCTCTGTAGACTTGTCTCAGCTAAAAGTAAGGATTTATCTGAGTCTCATGTGTGATGACAGTATGGTGAGGGAGTCCCCTGTCTTCACACTGCTCTGGCTCAGCTCCTCTGAAAGGCCATCTGCCATGTGGGTGGCTTCCCACATCTCTGGGAGGCTGGAACACCCATACTAACAGATAGTCATCCTCTACTTGTTCACTTCTGACTCTCCCCATCTGGTTATCTCCTATACCTCTTTCTATACTTGTTTGTGAAGAGACCTTCTCCATCTCTGCCATCTCTGACCACCACACCCTACTTCTTAGGCCAGTGTCCCCCCCACCCCCACATGGACAGCTCCCTTGCTCATTTCCATCTGATGTCTGTAAAACTGAGTCATTTACAAGGTGAAAAGGAGGAGCCATACCATGCAAAAATTCAGTCATGAGGAAAGTTGGTTCAATCAATTTATCATGAAAAAATATGGAAGGTCTTTACATTTTGAATGGACTAGTGCACTGTTTTCTACTTCTTTCAAGTTTTATAAATATGATGCAAGTATAAAAGTCCCCTTTGGCTCAATGATATTGCTGTGGAGGGGAACTTTGGGAAAAATATGTATACAATAGTTTAATACAGAGCGTTCATTTCCACACAACAATGACTCTACTTGCTCATGCCTTTAATCCTAGCTACTCAGGTGACTGAGATCTGAGAATCACAGTTTGAAGCCAGGCCAAGGAAAGCAAGTCTGTGATACTTCTATCTATAGTGAACTACATAGAAAAAGCCAGAAATGGTGCTGTGGCTCCAGTGGTAAAGCACTAGCTTTGAGCACAGAGGAGCTCAGGGACTAAGCCCAGACTGTGAGTTCAAGCCCCACAACTGGCAGCAGCAACAGAATCAGGCAGAGGCAAAGGAGGAGGAAAAGGAGGAGAACGAGGAGGAGGAGGAGGAGGAGGAGGAGGAGGAGGAGGAGGAGGAGGAGGAGGAGGAGGAGGAGGAGGAAACCCAAAATTTTCCAAAGAAATTACCACTTCAGTCATAATAGTCATCAGATTTCTTATTACACAGCCTGAAAGACAGCAGACTCGGGCTCATTTACATTTTAGATTTGCTTATTTTGATTTATTTTGAAGTGGTTTATTCATTTAACACTGTACTTGTCAATCTCCTCACAATCTAAAGAATGTACATAAGTCATTTACAAAACTAAGCCCCTAGATTGGACTTGATGTTTTTCAAGTCTTAGACTATATTCCCTTGGGTGGACTTTTAAGGTTCATTTACACAGGAAGATGATTCTAACAGCAGAGCAGGGAAATCTAAGAAGAGTTTGGAACCACTGTAGATCAGATGAAAAGTAGTCTTGAATCATTCCAGTGTTTAATTAGAAAATAAAAATTCTTCCGGACACCAGTGATTCATGCCTGTAATCCTAGTTCCTCAAGAGACTGATATCTGAGGACTGCAGTCCAAAGCACAAACATGTAGAACACAATCATAGGAGACATTTGTAGTTTATTGAGAAACTGCCAAACAATCTGGAAGTGGAGCTGTAGTTCGAGTGATGAAATGCTAGCCTTGAGCAAAAAAGAGGCTCAGAGACAGCACCTAGGCCCTTAGTTCAAGCCCTAGGAATGACACTGAAAAAGAGAAAAGAAAAATGCCACCTGTTTTACCATGTTCGTGCCCATAATGGCATCACTTGGAGTAAAAATGGCATAGTTTCCTTCACCCATCTTCTTCTGAGAACAGCATTTAAACCGGACTCTACTTCTACGAAATTTTCCTTTATGGCTCAGTCTGTTCAGTCCTGATATAGACTGTTAATATCCTAGCGTTTAGTGAATTACACACTTTATCTCCTGGATACAAGAGAAACCTTACCCATGCTCTCTTTATCACATGACATAATTCCTTGTGAAATTTCCAATATAATTCTTTTTATTACTTATAATTCATTAAGAAAGACCTGTGCATTAAAGCAACATACACACAGTGATCTGTATGGTTTTCATCTCAAAACAAGTAGATCCCTATTCTGGAACTTGCTATATACTATTGGGTTGACATTTCCATTGGTTTGCAAATATGTTAATATTTTAGCTAGTTCTACACATGTACAAAGACAATATTTGAATTTCTTGATTATTTTTGGAAGCATAACTCCAGTGCTTTAATATAAGTTTTTCAGAAGGTTTTCTATATTTTATTTTGGTTGAAAACAGAGAGAAGACAGAGATTTTCACAATCTCATATAAATATAGTGAGAAATATAGCATAGGATTTATTAGAACTGCATAGGTGATGCCTTTTGTTAATAATTTACAGTTGGAAAATGAACAGAGTATCTAGGAGAACCTATCATTTTTAAAGATGTGCATTTCATTGCAAGTAGATCCTGCTACTAAATGTTTTGCTGTATATTTCTCAGTAGTTACTTTCAGTCTGAGAAAAATGATTGTATATTTGGAGACCGAACTACATGTGCCCCAAATATCAAAGATCATGCACTAAGACCTTTTAAAAGGTTTCCTTTTCTATTTGGGTTCTTAAATCTATAGTTTTATTGAAGCTAAATAAACTTCATTAATTTTGTAAAATATTACAAAATTTGAATGCACTTTTTCATGGTTAAGAGCCCAGTTTGGGGTTGTCATATTTTGTAGTGCAATCCTCTGAAATGCTACTTACCAGCTTTGTGACCTTGACTGTTTGACTTTAGCAAAATTTAACTACAACCTTAAAATATCAAAGAATCTATGCATAGAATACATACTTACAATATCAAATATTTACTAATAATATCTAAAACATAAAAGTATATGACTGCATGTATAACATTGCCTCAAATGATTGAGAATTAAGTAACAATGCACTGAAAAGAAGTTCCCAACATGGGTAGTAAGCATATAGTGAGTTCCCAATAAAGTGCAATACTTTGTGAGTGACAGGACAAAATTTCTTCCAATCAAGACTTGAAAGAGAAGGAAATGAGTTTCCATATTAAAGGAACAGGTTTCACTACCAGCTTAGCCATGTACAATAAGATACTATTTTCTAGCTAGATGCAGTGGTGTAATCCTGTAATCATGGTTACTTAAGAAGTAGAGATATGGGGATTGCAATTCCAGGCCATCCCAGGCTGTGAGACTATTTCAACCAATAGCTGGGTACAATGACATGTTCTTGTTACCCCAGCTATGGAAAAAGCACAATGGCTGGGGCACAGGACATCTGTTGTTCCTAGGCACACTGGGAAGCACAAGTAGAAATATCACAACCCAGTCTGGTCCTGACATTACCTTGAAAATAACAAATGGAAAGAGGTGCTTGGAAGCTGGGGGCTGGTGGCTCATGTCAGTAATCCTAGCTACTTAGGAGGCTGAGATTTGAGAATTGCAGTTCAGAGCAAGCCCAGGCAGGAAAGTCTAGGAGACCCTTATCTCCAATTAACCATTAGAAACCTGGAAGTGGTGCTGTGGCTCAAAGTGGTAGAATGCTAGCTTTGAGCAAAAGAACTAAGGGATGGTTCCCGGGGCCTGAGTTCAAGGCCCACTACCAACAAAAATAAAATAAAAAGTAACTTGACACATCCGATGTGATTCTGCATTCTCTACACAGTATAGGAGAAAGAGGGGCAGGGAGAGGGGGGAGAGGAGGAAAGGGAAGGGGAGGAGGAAGAAGGGGAGGACAAAGAAAAGAAGGAGGAGGAAGAAAAGGAAGAGGAGGAGGGGCTATTCTATAAATAAGATTTTGTTGTGATATTTTGTGCCCATCCTTAGATGAAGGATTAATTTTTTTGAAGGAAAATCTAGGTCTATTAACAAGAATGAAAAAAATGTAATAATTTTCTTGTCATCACATGGCCTTGCTTGGTTGTTTGTTTTCTGATTTCTTTTTTGCCAGTCCTGGAGCTTGGGACACAGGGCCTGAGCACTGTCCCTGGCTTCTTTTTGCTCAAGGCTAGCACTCTAGCTCTTGAGCCACAGAACCACTTCCTGCTTTTTCTGTTTATGTGGTGTCAAGGAATTAAACCCAGGGCTTCATGCATGTTTGGAAAGCTCTCTACCGCTAAGCCACATTCCCAGCCCCTGTTTTCTGAAATTTTATTTACAGGTTTAAGGTGACAGGAAATGTTACTTTCATGGACAGTACCCAAAGCTGTTTATGACAATGTATGATCAAACTGATTAGGACATGACAGTGTTACAGTGATCACTTGTAACAATCACAACTAACTTTAACAAGGATAAATTCTAGATAGATAATACTAATTAGAGTCCTAAGTATTAAAAACCCAAAATATATAATGAAGTCTCCAGAGCATAAATGAACCAGTATTTGATTAAATTATTGATTTGTGTTTAGCCTTCTCATCTAGCCTACTGTCAGTCATCTGAAAGTCATCAATAAACTCCTAGGTTTTGTTATGCCCAAGTCGTGAGAAAACCACCAAGAAGACCACTGAGAGCCCGACGTTCCGAAATGCAAAAGCAAGGCTTTATTCAGGCAAGCTGCAGATCGGGCCTCATCCTACCCACCTACACAGTGGAGGTTAGGAGGAAGCCCTGAGCTGCGAATGCACAGGGCTTATAAAGGCAAAAAACAAAGTTACAGCAATCAGGTGTTCAAGCAAGGTTAGGATACGGGTACAAATCTAATTGGCTCAGGGCTTGAGGCATTCTGGAGTGGTTAGAGTTAAGCATTCCCAGGCAGTTAGATAGAGTTAAGCAGGGAGTTCCCTGACTGGCTGGGCCCTAGTAAGCTTGTCCTGCTAGCGGGGATAATTGGTGGCCTGGGTTACTCAAAGTTTCAACAGACAACAAAACGGGGGCTGCTTCAAAATGGGGTTTACTTTAACTCTTCAGTTTATTCATATTAGTTTGAAAGTATTGATCAGGGCAGTAATAAGTCTAAGTTTTAATTATTATTATTAATAGTTCATGGGTTAGGACTAGAGATTTTTTAACTCTGCTTAATTTTCTTTTATTATAACTGAGTAGTCTTACAAAGGAATTATCATGTAACAAAGCTGTTTATGACTATGAGGCATCCTGACCAGAATCACCCCTTGTAGTTTTCTTAACTATCCCGTCCAACCTGTTCTTCCCTCAGTTTTCTTAATGTCATAAATACACTGTCCAAGAACCATTGGAGTCAAAATGAAAGACATGAAAATAAAGAATTGCCACAGCAAGGCAAAATTTACTTCTGCGCAGAAGGGTGCTGCATAGGCCAAAAACCTGACAAGCAAGCACACCGAACAGACAGGTTGCTCCAATATTAATCCCTAACATAGCAGGCCCCAGGCCGCTCCTCAGATTGGTTGAGCTCAGGTTCACAATCTGCTCATGACTGGCTGCTATGAGTAAGGTAAAAATGTATTTATGTAAGGTGATTTTGAAATAAGAGTAACAGTGCACAGGGGATCTCAAATTATACCTACACTCTGTTTTTCTTGCTCAGTCTAGGGCCTGTTGTAATTTCATCTTGAAAAGAAGCCAGTTTAAAACTTAACCTTATATCTCAAAAATCCTTTCTTATCCCAAAGCAATTCCTCTTTTCCTAAACAAGAGCTAAGCCACCAGGCCAAAGCAAGAACACTTAAGCAATACACTTTGGTAGATGAGGCAGTTTTTCTCACATTAATTTTGTAGGATATATTTTGAATTTTTGACTACATCCTCCCCCATCCTCTTCTCCCCAGCCTTGTGGCCCATTGTGCTCCAGGACACAAATTATTTCCCTATTCAAGGCCTTCCCTCAGGACTTTCTTCTTCCTCTACTATTTCCTATTACAAATGTAGGGTACTCTTAGACCCTTTTTGGAAAACCCACACTTCCCCAGAGGATCTGAGTCAGGAGGACAAGAATGAGCTTGTGTTTATCTGTACCCCAGGGCCTGCTATAAGTGCAGAATGGGTTAAAAAAAAAAAACCAGTGAGAGAGGAAGGAAAGATAAGACAGTAGGGATTTTTAGATCATTAGTTTCAAGTATAGAGAATTTTTATGAGGCATACCATTTGTTTCTCAAAGGACCCAAAGACAAAAAGTGATTAAATCTAAACTAGAGTAATTTACACAGGAAGATCTCAGCCAACAGGGACAGGAGAGGAAAGTCTGTCAAAGATTTGACTAAGATATCCCCCTGGATGTCTGTATTAGTGCTGCCTTCTCACAACTTGAAAGCTAATGATGATATAAAACCATATGGTGATGGTACATTCTGGTGCACTCTTTATGTTATGTGTGTCTGAATGAGACAACTTACAAAATACCATTGACATTTTCATTTCATTTCACTTCATTTTCACCCTGCATCTTCAGGGTGGCTGCTTCTCAAATCCTTGAATCCTTAGCTCCTTGTCACCACTTTGGTGGCCTTTAGTTCTGGGACAAGCGGATGGGACACTCCTGCAGATGGTGTGTTTCCATTACAGATCATTTGATCAAAAGGAAGTAGGCTGTGTGTTTGGAGGGAGCCTCAAGAATTCATAGCACTTGGAAATTTCTCCATGATTGATAGTTGTCATATCTGAAAAGTAAATAAACAAGCTTAGCTGTTCCTTTCTTTAATCCAAGGGAATCCTATTTTTGTCTTCCCAACTGCCTTTAGACAAAGGAAAGTTTCTTGTTCTTACTATGGCTGTCCTAAAGCAAGGACATGGAGAAATGGAAAAGGCTTAGGAAAATGGGTTGATGCCTGACAATACTTAATATCTGGTTGTTTCATTGTTGAGTAGTTTGGAAGGAGCAGTGTGGGAAGAGAGGGCACAGACTTACTTGGCTTAGTGAAGAAACTAACCACATGGGCAGGAGTGTTTTAGTATTTTGACACCCAGGCATGAATTATACAGCCAAAATGCCATTTCTCTCCCGGGATATTCTTGGTAACTGAGCTGTAACAAGGTGGAATTTTGTTTGGTTTCTTATCATTAGGTATTTGTACAAAGAAGTTTTAATTCAACATATTAGTTTATGTGAACAATGCATCTTGATCAACGTCACCCCTATCTCATTCTCCCCTCTTCTTTCCCAGAACCATCCATGCCAAGTTACCTAGTTTCTTCTTCAGATATGTATGTTGAATATTATGACCATATTCACCTCCCCCATTTCTCCAGTTGTCTGGGTTATTTTAATTAGGAAAATGAATGGTGTTGTTTGCTTAGAGAATTTGAAGCAAATCTACTCTGAATTCTTTCTACTGAAAGTTTAATTGGCTTTTATCATCTCCTCCAGATAAAATGGGAACTATCCTTTGGGAACTATCCTTTAGGTCAGTGGTTCTGAAAGTTTGGTCCACGGAGGAGACACATCACAATCACCTTAGAACTTTATAGAAAGGCAAATTTCCTGTTTCTATCTTAGCAATGCTGAGTGGATCAGTGGTCTGTGTTTTCAAAAATCCTTCCAGTTACGGTGATGGGCTGTGACTGTTGAGTGTACTGGCATTAGATCATCAGTTCACTCACTCCATGAGTCAGAATGTAGTCACTTTTTTTACATTTTTAGAACCACTTGGCTTGGGTTCCTGGTTAATACCTGTCGTTTGTGAGTCATAAAGCTGTTTAATGGACAGAGGCCTCAGTTACTAGGTGACTTATTCTTGAACATTCAAATCTCAGCAGGCAATTCAAATTCAGGTCTCAAAAATGGATGTGTTGTCAGAGACATCTTTAATCACTGCTAATTGTCAAAATCATAAAGTAAAACCTCGTGAATGTCATCAACTATGTTCATTTTTTAGTATTAAATTTTAAGCTGATGAAATAGGTCTTAAAGGTTCAATAATTAACTGGATCTTGTGGTTGTATTCATATTGAATATTTAAAGAGGTAAAATAGTGCTACTTAAAGGAAAATTACAAGTCAATTTATTATTCTATAGGGGAAAATATACATTCACAAAAATTTTATTGTCATTATATTGTTTTCATAAACCCTACTTAAAAAAATAAAGATTAGCTTCCAAGTCCTTTTCAAAAGCAAAGAATATATACACCTTTCTACACTACTTTTAAATGTAGTAAAACTTGAATAATGTTTGTTTTTCATTTATTATTATCCTTAAATAGTTCTACAAAGGAGTTTCAATCCTACACACTAGTTTGTGAGTAGTGTGTCTTAATTCAGCCATTTGTGTTTAAAGTTCCTCCCTGTTTTAAATGGAACCATGAACAACAAAGAAACAGAGTATTTTGTCCTGATATTTATCCAAGCTCAAATTTTGTTTTGAAATGTTCTTAATATGTAATAATTTCTCTTCTTGAAAGCTATAGCCTACTGATATTTTATCTGCTCATTAGTTTGTAGATAGAAATGATAGTTTAGCAATAATTCAAGGAGATACGCAAGCTTTTAATGGTCTGCGGAAAATCAAACAGTGACAAAGTACTTGGGTAAAATGTTTCATCTCAGGCTTTAATCACAGTTCTCCCAATTACACAATGGGTGTGAGAACTCTTGTGTGTTTTATTAATGAGCATTTGTTCTGTTCTGCATTTTAAAATATAATTATAGGTATGTTTGACTGTACTGTGTTGCTTTAGGTCGTTTCCTATCTCCAGGGCTTTATCCACATTTAGTTCTCTTAAGTATGCTTCATTTCCATGTGGGCATAGCATCTATTCTTGCTGAATGTAACCCTTGGAGTTTGCAGTGGCCTCTGAGGGGCATCTGCCCAGAGTCTCACTGTTTCCAGAACATTACACTTTCTCCCTTCCATGTATTTCTCAAGTGCTGTCACCCTAGCACCTCAGCTACCACTCTGATGGTGAAGAGTCTCTGATGGACAAGAATAAAACAGGGTTGGGTTCCCTTTTTTTCTTAAGCCTTTGCCTTGGAGGCAGTGGTGATGATTCTTTTGAATGGATCTGCCCATAGAAGGGAACTCTCAAAATTATTTGTCCCTTGTAGAGTGTTCTTCCCCTACTTACACATGAAGTTGGTGAAGCCTCTCCCAGAGTAGCTTGCTATCCTGATCCTGGTTTCTAAAGGAAACTGCTGTTTGAAACAGGATAAATCAGAGCTTTCTGTTTCATTTCATATGTGGGCAGGAAATATTTAGGACATGTTTGATGCACTGGTGACTTAGACAGCTATTTTAAGTACTTTGTTCTCATTACTATCTCCATTTATTGAAGGAAGTAATTGAGGTTATGAGAAGTTCAATATTTGGCCCAGGATCTTGGCTGAGATTTATAGATTTCAAATTATAATCATTGTTTTGTAGTCCTGATGTTATGGCTGTAGTCGTTGTCATTTTATTTTGCCTGGACACAATTCACCCGGCTGTGTTAGTAACCCTTACATTTCCCAGCAATGATTTAAGATGTATAGACTGAAGAGAGTCTTCTACAAACACCAAACAAGATTGTAAGAGTTGTTGATGTTTTAAGAGTCAGAGATGTTGTGTAATTAGGATTAGAAAACTTAGATTTGAGCTATAGGTAATACATTTACCTCATAGAAGCTGTTCTCAACATTAAAAAGAAAATGTGAGGAGTTGCAGGCATGGCTCAGTTGGTAGAGCACTGGTCAATGAGTGAAAATATTAAGTACCAAGTTTAAGTCACAGTCTCAGACCAAAAAAAAAAAAACAAAAAGAAATAACCATTCCTTCAAAGAATAAAATAATTTAGCCTGCAATTCAATCAAACCAGAGATGTTACAATTTGGCACAAGCTATTTATATCAAGAACAAAGTTTCTCTTAAGTAACTTAAAGAAAAGTATTTTCCTCCCTTACAAAACAAATTAAGTTATGTGGTCTAAGTAAGGTATCAGAATTCTAAAAAGTTTCTGGGACCTGAGACCATCCAATTCTGTTGCTGGATAGGATTTATTTTAAAGTCAACTCACAGCCCAAGATGATTTCTTGAATCCCTGTACATTACATTTGCTTTCCAAGCAACAGTTAGGAGGAAGTAAATAAGAAGCTATCTCTTCAGTTTGGGGTAGATTTCCCCTAGCGTGACACATAAAAATCACTTTTTCGTCAATTAGAAGTTAGTCAATGACCACATCTATCTCTCAGGGATGACAAGATATACAACACTTCAGTTAGGTCAGAAAATATCCATTAAAAATAGATGTTCTTATAAATAAAGAAGCAAAGAATATGTGATCGGAGGCATCTGGTGGTCTTCTCTGCCCAAATGCTGTTCTGCCAGGAGCCCACCTGAGCCAGGACAAGGAGCCAAGCTGACAGGTATTGGGAGGGCCTGATTAATTCTCAAGACCAAAATTAAAGAATAAGTCTGTGTTCACTCACAATGGCACACAACAAAAAAAGTCTTAAACAGGAAAAATCACCAATTTTTGTTCCATGTGCCATTTTTTGTCATGAAAAATGGTGTGCCCATCAAAGACAGAAGGGTAGTCATAGATATGGATGTTGTCTCCCTAGTGAGAGAAGCTTACATAAAAGGGACATATAGTTTCATAGTCCTTGAAGTCATGGGGCTGAGGAGGATATGGAGAATAAATGTATTTTATACAAAGTCTAACGGGGAAATCTGTCTTCACACCTCTCCTCTATCCAGGAAAGAAACTTCCTAGAGACCCCTAATGAGAGCCTATGCAAGACATCCAATACAGAGATAAAGGCATGAAGATAAAGGTTAATAGCATGCATGTGTAAAAAAAATATTGGCCTCACACAGGCCAGAGTTCTTGATGGTGACTTCCTACAGAGACTGTGGGACACTGCTATGACCAGGTCTGAAGTGTGAGGGCCTATTGTCAGGTCTGAAATTTACACAACTTTTAAAAGAAGGAGCCTGACTCCTTACTCTAGCCCTAGTTTTCTCACTGTTCTTTCAGTCCTTAACTATCATGCATTGTCCTTAAATCTGCTCCCTAATTCATATGCAACCACTTAATGAGTTTCCTTCTTAATTAATTTTTGTCTTATTTTATTTGCCCACTAGGAAACATTGCCATTTCATTTGAGAGAATGACCTTTAAATCTGTGTCATGAAAACATCACCTACTTCCAGAATCTACTAGTGATATTGTTTAAAAACAACCTCCCAGGAAACTGGACATTTTAAGTATGCAACACAGGAACTTCCTCCTCCTCATTCTTTCTCCATTTGCAGACTCTTTTGTGAAAGTTAATCAGCAGTTCATGTGATAGTTTAGAGCAGGTATTTTGTGCCCCCACACAATTATCGATTTATTTAAAAAAAAGATGCTATTCTATGTTAGCCACTTTTTCATTTCTGGGACACATATTGGTGAGGAACAATGTAAAAGGAGGAAATTTTCACAGGTTCTTGTTACTGGGTCTGTAGTGAGGCAGAGCACCATAGTGAAAGGGTATGGTGAGAGAAAGTTTCTTGCCTCTTGACAGCCAGGATGGAAGCAGAGAGAAGTAATAAGGAACAAGACCCAGACCAGTAGCTCCTCATTCTACACTTTACTTTCTGAAGTTCTACCCCCTTTTACTAATCTAGTGTTTCTCAATAGTATCAATTTGTGGATGAAATGAACCATCACAACAACCATTTTGAGAAAAAGAAATACTAAAATAATAAGCTGTACAAAAATGCATCATTAAGAATATTGTAAATCAGACATTCAGAATGAAAAATAATATTTCCCTGGACACTGATGTATTTTATTTTTCTGAATTAAATATTGTATACTGGAATATTTTCAGTTCCTTCATTTAAGTGGAAAAACATAAGATATGACTAAGAGACACTCATAGAACTAATAAATACAATTATATGAACACTTTTAGTAGTATTCACAAATATATTAAAAGTACAATATTGTCATTTTCACCTATCAAATTGGCAAGTCCTTTCTGTCATCCAGTGCTTAAATGAAGGAAATTGATAAATTTAAAGCCCATAAATGACTTGATATATTGGGCTTCAAGAAAATGTCATTTAAAAGTTCCTTCAAAGTCTTTCTGCCAGAAGGGATTTTTAAGACAGCTTTGTCTCTGCTTAATGAAATTTTCCAAATATGAGAAACAAACAATAATACAATAAAACTCTATATACTCAAGTAGATCACTCAAATACCCAACTAAATATACAAACCAGATTTAACATTTATCAAAAAATTTAAGGCAGTTTTGATTAAAAAACAATCTACATCTCTTCATTTATGATCTAATCTTGAATATGATGCAAAAAAATAGTAAAGATTGAAACAATTTGACCCTGTACCTATTCTAAAGTTAAAAAAAAAAATCTGAGTTGAAAATGATTGAGGTTACAGATGTTAAGAATGCCATAGAAACAGTTTGGGTTTGCAACTCTTGGATGGGCATTTACAATATTTAGGAAATGATTCAGAAAATATTCTGTTTAAAACAGTTGAAGCTTGGTCCAAAGCATTAAACCTTAAAACCCCTGCTCTTCTCATAACTTCTCTGAGGAGCCAACAGATTTTATGGCCATACACAGGCCAGGCACAATGCTTAGTGGTTTAATACTTATATTCACAACGATAAAAGCCCTAAGGCTGATACTTACTGCTTACTTCTCTTACCTAGGTAAGGAAGAGTAATGGGCTCATCATTGTTACATGGAGTTAGTGCCGGGCTCTGCACATATGAGCGCCAGACTTCTCATTTTTAAGCACTTATAGCCAATTATTGCTATGTTAAAATAAGAAAATGGAACCACTTAAAATGAGTAAATACCGGATAAGTCCAGAAGATGAAAACCTACTCATTAGTTTACTTTACGTTGTTTTTTTCTTCCCAAGAGGACATATTTTCTTTTTAATTTGACTTTAATATTATCTCAGCAAAGCACTCACAAAACACAAATTTACAAGTAGCTAAATTTGTAGAAAATTCAGTATCTGACCTGTTGGATAGAACTGAAATCCTCCTATGAGACTTGTCAGTATTTATATTTATAATAAAGACAGTTATGAAATGTTCATAAGTACAGTCCTTAAAAATGATTTCACACTATCCATTTTGTGAGTGTCATCAGTCTAAGAATTTCCATCCACCTAAGGTCACTTCCCTTCCAGTGTCCCTTGTACTAATTAATGATTACTTTTTGTTCTCATAAGTAACTATTACCTGATCTTTATAATGATCATTGTTATTTTTTTTTGCATGAAAAAGCAACCTTAGGCATTCTTAGACTTGTTTCTCTCTTTCTTTCTCTTTTTTTTTTTGTTGTTGTTGGTGGTGGTGGTAAGGCTTGAACTGAGGGACTAGTGCTCTCCCACTTTGAGCCACAGCTCCACTTCTGGCTTTCTGGTTGTTAATTAACTGAAGGTAAGAGTCTCACAGACTTTCCTGCCTGGACTGGGTGCAAACTAGGATCCTCAGATCTCAGCCTCCCAAGTAGCTAGGATCTCACCAGCCCCTGGCTTATTTCTATTTCTATTTCTATGACATATTTTTAAACTCTTCCTTAATCTACAGATTCACTATCTAGTGTTGTTTTTTTACAATTTATGAACATAATATTATTCATAAAATTATCTTTGATAAGTGATGACAGCCTCTGACTGAAAATAAATATATTTATTTATATGGTTTATTATTCTGTATTCAAAGATACATGAGTTGCCTTTTAATCCTGAGAAAAGTAACTCTAAATTTCAGGTTGCCTGATGGGAATATTCTTTGATCTTTATTTATTTTGGAGTTACTTTGGGAAGAGAACTTTTTTCAAATTAAATTTTAGTTTTTATCACAGATTAAGAAATAAATTGTCTGAATACCCAAGTATGGGGTCTCTGAAGTCTTCTTGTTTCAGACACTGGAAACCCACTGAGGTTAGATCAACACCAGAGGGTTATTTGCTATAATGACCTTGAGTATTGAGTGATCCAGGGCAGAGCATCACAAATTAATGTAAATGCAAGCATCTGATTCTGATTAGGGTATATGGGGTGAAGCCAGAGATTGAGCCCTTATGATGACCTTTACAGTGAGTTTAATGCTTCTGGTCTGTGATAACCCTTTTAAGGGTGAGGACCTACTCATCAACTATGGCCAACTAGATATTGTCAAATATCTTATATTCTTGCATTCACTATATTTGTATGTCTGAAAGTAAAAAGAGTAGAGTGTGTGTGTGAGAGAGAGAGACAGGTACACACACACAGGGACAGAGACATGAGACACAGAGAAAGAGTGAGGTGGTAATCACATAAGTCAAGAGAAACTAAAGAGACTTGGATTTGAACCAACTTCTAAGCCTTTGGAGTCATCACACCTGGAAATAATGAGCCTTCTGCTACCATCTCCATAGGTGTATGCACACCCTCACCCCTACATTTGCTCTGCCATTGGATAGAAGGTAGGTCATAGTAAGGATTCGAACCTGCCTTGAGGGAACAGATTTTTCTATGCTTCCTCTGGAAGTGAAATGATCACTTCTTCCATTTGGTGGATGAGGTAGAAATTTGAAAGCACAGAGCACCTGTAGGTTTGTCCTGAGTTTATTATTTAACTCTGTCTCCTGATTAAGCATGTATTGTTAAATGAAGTAACACCCAGGTTTAGAAATGATCAAGCAGGTGTTTAAAAGTCATTGGTAAGCATTCCTGTTGTAGTCTAATTAGTGTTCTAATACATTTTACAGTGCACAGTCATCATTATTTCTTCTTCATTAGTTGCTGATATATTGCATAATGCATCTTATTAAAATATCCCTACCAAATAT